>NC_080794.1:69524281-70198447 GCF_028018385.1 Neofelis nebulosa
AGTTTTAATAAGATTGATAATGATGGCACTTGGTGGCTAAGAGTTTGGAATTCAAATTGTAATGGGTATCCTTATTTGGACCCTAAGACAGATACTGATCAGGCTCCCAATGACGGTCCAAAATGAAGTCTTCGTGTGCAAGAGTTCCATTTTACTAGTTATACAAGCATGCTCTATTCTTCCTGACAGAATCATAAAGAGCCAGCCATATTGCAGTTAGAAATATTAACTAGACTAGATTTGGAACTAAAGAACAACAAGGTAATCTTTTTTATGTAACAAAATAAAAAAAAAAGAAAGAAAAACTATATCTATAAGCTTAATTAGGAAAACAGTTCAAAGTTGAGGAGTTCCTAAATCATAGGTCATTGAGGGGCATTAAAAGGCCAATTCTCTAAAGGACAACCTGCCTGATATTTATAATAGAGGGTGGAGGAAGGAAGCCTGCTAAAACTTCAGATTCCTGGGTCTCTTCCCCAGAGCTCTTGTCCAACAGGTCCTAGAAGTATTCAGGAATCTTTAACTTCAAAAGTTTCCTAGAACAATCTACTTTGAGAAAGGTTTAGAGTGTTTAAAACTCTACAGGATAAACAAAGAGGAGGCTAACAAACAAGTAGAGGAAAGAAAATGGAACAAAATATCAGAATTCCTCTTTGCATCAGGGCACAGAATCAGATGCTACTTTGAAAACCAAGCAGTAGCTCCACTTTCCAAAATAGAGTAAATCCCTTCAAAAAGGACAGAAAGGACCAACTGGGAAGAGAGGGGCTATGATGGTCCAGTGGAACTGCCTTAGGCTTTGAAGATAGCTAGACCTTTATTCATAACCCGAGTGGTTCACTCACAAGATGACTACAAGTAATTTTTCCAACTTCGTCAAGTTTTAATGTCTTTCCCTACAAAATGAGAATGGTACCTAGCCCTTAGGTGGTGGTGAAGATTAAAAGAATTATTATCATTTTGGCACACTGTGCCAATTTAATAAATATCTATTCTTCTGTCTGCTCTCTGTTGGAGACAAAAATTCCAAGGGTGATAAATATATTTTAAGTTGACTAGTCCCCACCCCTGGTCTTTAACCTTTTCAGAGAGCAGGCCTTGCATCCCATTATTTTTAAAGGCCAGAAAAGGAAACTCATTAACATCTCTTAGTCATTTGTTCCAGTAACTTCATTCATATTAGGAATGTCTTCTTCAGATCCCATCTAATAAAATTCATGCCTATGATCCATCCACAACTTATGTACTTACGGAGAAGAGACAAAAGAAATCGAGACAACTAAAGTAGTTAAAGACCAATGGGATTAACAGCAGGAGCTGAGAAGATTACAATTTGCTGCCATCCTAGTAACCCAGCATTCTTAAAACATATTTCTTATGTGGTGCCCCATCAACCTCAGTGAACTGGTAATAATTATGGTGCCAATTGCCCTATGGTATGTTTGTATTCATTCAACGGTAGGTACTGAACATTTGATTATATACTACAGGCCCTGTAAATACCTTGGACACAGAAATGATATGAATTGGTCCATTTCTCTCTAGGATTTCGAAGGGAAATCTCATGTAAAGTAAAATCTAAGTTAGCATCTCTTTCAGATGCTCAGTGAAAGTAGCGAATCCCTAAATTCTCTGCCTATAGATTCACTGTGGTTGCTCCTGGGGCGTCTATGTGTCATTCTCATCTTCAATTTAACCAGTTCTACCAACCTGATCCTGGGAGTAATGTTCAGAATATTGTCTGGATCAGGGTTTGGCAAACTTTTTTCTCTAAATGGCCAGATGCAAAATATGTTCAGTTTTGTGGTCCATACAAATCCATCACTGTAGCAGGAATGACATCATAGACAATATATAAACAGATGGGAGTTGCTGTGGTCCAATAAAACTTCATTCACAAAAACATGTGGTAGGTAGAATTTGGCCAAAGCTTGCTGACTCTGTTCTAGATTCTAGATTCTTCAGATTAGAATTCCTCGTTGCTGACTCAGCTTTTTATCCTGAGATTTTACACACACACACACACACACACACACACACACACACACACTTAATGGAACAGGAGGCGAATGGCAAAACAAAATGAAACACAAAGCACAAGTTCCCAAAGAAGGCTTTCCTAAAGAATTTTAGTAAAAATGGGATAAACAACAAATTATGTTCTCTAGAGATGTAGTCCAGGCAGGGCTGTATTGGGAGTTCTGTAGTAAATGACTTCTTGATGACTCCTGAAGTTAAAGGATTCAATTGAAAAACAAAGAACAAAATAAACAAACAAAAAGCCTCCCCAACAGCAAAACCTGGACTCAAGTTGCATTCTGATTATAGTGAACAACTGCCATCACCATACATTAGAAGCCATATCATTCTGTCCACAAAAACCAGATGATATGCAGACATGGCTGCTGAAAGTCCCAGAAGAGGTTCCATATAAGGTGTCCCAAGCCTGCTTAGGTAATATCCAACCAGCCTGCTCCCCTTGTCATTTGTAGAGTCATTGACCTTTCAGAGTAAGCAGATGTCTTTCAATTTGATTTGATTTTAGAAGAGCCACTTACCACCAATCTGAGATATGTGTCTGATCTGCATAAGCATGTTATAAGCCCTAAGAGTACCTCTGAATGAGGGGTAAGGTTCATAAGTTTAGAATAAATTATCAGCGATATAATAACACCTTCACATTTTCCCCCTTTTACCCTTTGATACAGTTTTCATTTCTCTTTCATCTTGCAGGTTCTGTCATGCTCAAATGTTGAATGGGGCACATAGGAGCTAATATTCACAATCATAAAAGATAATTCACAAATCTATTAACCAATGATCTTGGTTGCATCTCTGTTACCAGCTCCACTCATTTCTTTGACTTAAGATTCTCTGACTCATGAGGAGAAAGAAAATAATGATGCTTCTGACCTTGCACAGGTAAGGTGACCCTTCATATAGTGTCACCACAGGAAGAATCCAGTTCTCTGTTTTTATATTTTGGCATCTCTAATCAAGGCTCAAACTTCACAGTGTACCCATAGCTGGAGATCTGAGCCAAATACATTGTTATTTTCCCTGCTGAACACGTCAGCCATTTCTCAGGCCACATCTCTTTAATACTGCTTCTTCTCCCTAATTCTGTGAGCTACTTAGCATCTAGGAAAGTTGTCAAAACTTACTCCTCCCTCCTTTGTTCCTTCTCTCTTACTCTCTCATTCTTTCTTTCTCTCATTTGAAACATATTTTCATCACTGTCACCATATGCTAGGAGATGTGGGGTTCTTGGTTTCTAGTGGTATTGGAAACTTAGCATTCAATCCCATCATGAAATACTGTAAATAGTCCAGCCACAGCCTACTCTTTCCCTCAAATAGAGTTCCAAGATAATACAAGATTATCCACTTGGTGGATAAGGCACCTTAACCTTCACATCCTTTTTTTTTTTTTTTTTTTTTCTCTTTTAAATTTATGGAACCATTTAGGGAGATTTCAATTCCCATTAATAATATGTGCAATTGATCTACATTTAAAAGAATTTAATCATGTCTTGGTGACAAATTTAGCTTAAAGCAGAGTTTCACTTAGGACTTCCAAGTAAATTTCTGTTGAAAAGGTCAATTTTTAACATTTGTCAGTTAAAGCCCATACCAGGCAAATTAAATTTCCCTCCACTTGTCTGGAGCACAAACACCTTCAGTGCTGAATATCACCAGTGGTTGGAAATTAGGAAAGTCACCCAAAACAACAGAGACCAAGAGCATTTTTAAAGACCTGGATATCTATTTATTCATTCAAGAATTAGATTTCTTTTTCATAATAAAAAGCTATCTCAAGATGGTAATGAAAAAAAAAAACGAAAACATGATCTTACTGGATAATTAAAATCATTTCAATGCCACAAGCACTTAAACGTCTATTATTGAGGAAAGAAGCATGGGAGGTTTTAAGCTCACTGCAGCTTACAAATCCCACTGAGGATACAAAAGTACATGAACAATTGGAAACTAAGATGTAACCATCATCTGGGATATGGTTTGGTAAAATTATGGTCCTCGTGTTAGGCTGAAGACAGTGCTTTGGACAGTAGAAAATTTTTGTTTTGGATTTCTGGGAAAGCTTGATGGAACTGGCAGGATATCATAAACAGACAATTTAGACAGACACAGATAGGCAGTGCTACAGTGATCACATCATTTTTCCCCCTTTTGGTTCTCTATGCTTTCTAATTTTTACATGATATGCCAATTATTTTATTAAAAGTATAATAAAAAAAAACTTTAAAGAGAGAGAACTTGGAGAAAAAGAGAGAAAGAAAAAATAATCCTTTTTTCACTTTCCTCAGGTCAATCTCAGATCAAATAGGACTGCATGCCTGGTTTCTCTACTTTTTGGCCCTTAATTATTAAATGGTTCCTGATTTTACTCTAAAGGAAAGGACTCATGGCCGAACATCTAAAGATGATTTTTGCCCATAAGGTCAGCAGCAAAGGACTGAGACTTGGCAGGTCTTAGGAAAAGACTGCATCCATTGTTCTAGCAAAGATGAGAAACTAATAAGCGTGTCTCTGAGCACCACTCTGGGGGAAAAGTACAAGACAGTCTCCGAGCAGCAGCAGCAGGGATGCTCGCTGTGCTGTTTACACGCTTATGTTCTGATAAAGAAGAAAAGGCAGTAGGAGCCATGAATTGTTGTTGTTGTTGTTTTGTTCTTAGAAATACTTAAAATCAACTATTATACACACACATACACACACACACACGCACGCGCACACACACACACACTCATCTTGTGTTGAGTGGCAACACTAACTAAGCTGTCCCAAGATTATAGAGGAGGCTGTCTTTTCCAAGCACCCTGTGATTACTATCGATCTGTTCAGCTCATTGCAACTCAACCTTACCAGCCTGGGCATGAAAGAAGGATGGATGTTATTAAAGATCCTGAGTAGCTGCTCTGCAGGTATCATTCATTAGAAGTAAACTAAATGTACTGACTTCCAAGCATACAAAAAGATTATGTGTCAGATCCATTCCCTTTCTGGAACCTAGAACCTCTAATGGCCGAAAGCACAGACAGGTATACGTGGAAACACCTGCTCTCAAAGTGTGACGTTGGGAGCTCAGTTTTAGTAGACAATATGAGGATATGAGCAATGCTAGAGCCGCAGTAGCTGCAGCTAAAAGCCAGCTTTTTGCAGCTGCTTCCAAAAGCCAGTGGTTAGTGGGGCACCTGGGTGGCTCAGTCGGGTAACAGTCTGACTCTTGGTTTTGGCTCAGGTCATGATCTTGCAGTTTTGTGAGCTTGGACCCCGTGTCTGGCTCTGTGCTGAGAGCGTGGAGCCTTCTTGGGATTCTCTCTCTGCCTCTAAAGCTGCCTCTGTCTCTCTGCAAATAAATAAACGTAAAAAAAAGAAAACAGTTTTTTTTTTATTAAGTATCATGTGTCCAGGGCTATGCCAGTCACCAAACATAGAATACTTGTTTATTATTTTTTTAATGTTTATTTTTGAGAAGTGGGGGAGGGGCAGGGAGAGAGATAGAAACACAGAATCTTAAGTGGGCTCCAGGCTCCGAGCTGTCAGCACAGAGCCTGACATGGGGCTCAAACCCATGAACTGCAAGATCATGACCTGAGCCGAAGTCAGATGCTTAACTGACTGAGCCACCCAGGTGCCTCTAAATGCAGAATGTTTAGAAAGGGATGACCCAGAACATAGCAGAGGCTTAGGACCTTGAAAACAGAGTTGTCTACATAGAACCAACAGTCAAAGTCCTCTGAAATAAGGTAGAAACATCAGTTACAACAGGTATTACAAATAGATTCATAAACATCAGTGAAATACCAATATCAGTCACACAAGAAAATATTCATGTTAATTCATTTTAATATCAATATTGATTAATAATTGATCATGATTATAACATTTCAATAAATCCAAAACAATTAAACAAAACTATGGAACCGTTGACAAGGTAAAATGAAAATGAAGTCAGAAATGTGTTCATTTACACTATTTCAGGATAACATCACTATTTTCTTCAGGAATTATTTATATAACCATTTTTTTTTTTTCAACGTTTTTTTTTTTTTTTTTTTTTTTTTTTGGGACAGAGAGAGACAGAGCATGAACGGGGGAGGGTCAGAGAGAGAGGGAGACACAGAATTGGAAACAGGCTCCAGGCTCCGAGCCATCAGCCCAGAGCCCGACGCGGGGCTCGAACTCACGGACCGCGAGATTGTGACCTGGCTGAAGTCGGACGCTTAACCGACTGCGCCACCCAGGCGCCCCTATATAACCATTTTTATACTATTCTGGGTTAAAAAGAATAGAGAGATCAAAGTGGCAAAATCACACCTGACATGCAGTAATCTTAGATAGATTAAAGGGTTATTGGAAAATTTAAAATGTTATTACTGTGGCACAGTCATGAGACTCCAAATTTAAATAAAACCTCCCAAATAAGAAGCAGATGTGGGGGTGCCTGAGTGGCTCAATCGGTTAAGTGTCCAACTTCGGCTCAGGTCATGATCTTGCAGTTTGTGAGTTCGAGCTGCGTGTCAGGGTCTATGCTGACAGATCAGAGCCTAGAGTCCTCTTCAGATTCTGTGTCTCCCTCTCTCTCTCTGCCCCTCCCCTGCTCGTGTGTGTGTGCACAAACTCTCTCTCTCCCCACCCTCTCAAAAATATAAAAAAAATAAAGAATCAGATGTGAAGCACTTAGCACATAGTAGGCTTTCAATAAGTGATAACTCTTACTATGTGGGACAAATAATTAGCTTATAAAATTTGCCCACATGACACACAATCTAAAATAAATAAATAAATAAATAAATAAATAAATAAATAAATACAAGATGATCTAGTAATGATCACTATAGAGGTTTACTTTCTTTTTTAACATGTTAAAAAAAAACATATAACCTAAAATTTACTGTCTTGACCATTTTAAAGTACAGTTCAATAGTATGCTCACACTGCTGTGCAACAGATTTCCAGAACTTTTTCATCTTGTCAGACTGAACCTCCATATCCATTAAACAATACCACCCCCCTCCATTTCTCCCTCCCGCTAGGCCCTGGAAGCCAACATTCTACTTTCTGCTTCCATCAGTTTGACTACTTTAGACAGGTCATACAAGCAAAATTGTGCAGTATTTCTTTTTGTGATTGTCTTTTCTTTTTTTTTTTTTTTAATTTTAATTCCGGTGTACTTAACCTACAGTGTTATTTTTTTCAGGTGTACAGTATAGTGATTCAACAATTCCATATATAACTCACTGCTCATTATGATAAGTGTGCTCTGAATTCCCCTCACTTATTTCATCCATCCCCACACTTCCCCTCTGGTAGCCATCAGCTTGTTCTCTATGGTTGAGAGTGGTTTTTGGTTTGTCTCTCTCCTTTTTTTTTTTTTTCTTTGTTCATTAGAGATTTACTTTTTTAAGTTATGCTCTTGTAATGTTTAAGCGACTATAATTTTCATTACGAATGCATTGTTTCCTAATGTGTGGGTAATTTATTACACACCTTGTATTTCTGTGTTCTTTCTCTTGCAGACAGAAACACTCTACCCAAAGACAGAAGAGCTATGCAGAAAAAACTAACAACTATGTGCTCACCAAGATAGGCTTGTGTCGTTTCCTCTATCACAGACCTACTGGATGACTTGAAGCAAATCCTCAGCTCCTCAGGCCTTTGTTTGATTATAAATGGGGAGAGGGTTGGCTCATCCCCACCTCCCGTGGTGTCACAAAGATAAGTGAAATCGAATCTGAGAATGTTCTTTGCATTCTTAAAGGAGAACACAGGGAACATGAGCACTTTTCCATTCTTCAGAAGCTGGTCTGAGGTAGTACGTATTTTATGGAAAGGATGGAAAGAATAATATGTTAGTGGTCAAAAAATAGGTAAAGTCTTAGGTCTTCTAATAAAATCAAGCTCACCATGGCCTAGTCGACTATTAGAAGGTATGGGAGGTTAGAGCCCCCCCCCCATCTCTCTCTCTCTCTGTCTCTCTCTCTCTCTGTCTCTCTCGGTAGAAACAGAACTGAAAGAAAGTCAAAAGATGGAGGCCAGAAGCAACATGGGGGAAATAATCAAGACCAACCTGTTTAAAACAGACTTACGTGTTTATTCCAGGGAACCCGTTAGCCTTGGTTACATTACTTAAACTGAGGGGAGCAATATTTTGTTTTGTTGGCCTCACAGGTTTTCATTCCATGACCAATTAAAGTGTCACTTGAGTGATGATTTCAGATGGAACTAATCTATTCTCCACTGGACTGAATGTCCTATTTGCATACAAAATAAAAACACAGCCAGTGATACAAACCACTGAATTATATCTTATCTCAATTAGATTATAAGCTTAAGGGTAGAGGAACCCAGTTCTAGGTCTTGCTCCAGGCATCGTGTCTGGCACTGGAGCAACAGAAGAGAACTCGTGTTTGATAAATTAATTAACCACAGATGTGAAGGCATCTGAGAAATTTGAAAGAATTCAAAATTACAAGGTGCCGTTTTTAGGGAGAGGCCTATGTGCCGCAAGAACAGTGGGAGAATAATGACTTGCCTAACATTAAGGTCATTCCAATAAACTCTTTCACTGGGAGGTACTTTTTTTTTTTAAAGACAAAACAAAAATTCCTGTCTTTGTGTTTTGTATTTAGAGATTAGATATAATCCTCTTACAGCTTCAGAGCATGTTAGAGGAAGTCAAGATGTTACTGTGACAGGCTGAGGCATCCTGAGACTAAGCCCCATTCGCTGGTGCCGTCCGCAACCCAGACATTGGCAGAAAGCCTCACCTCCTTACCTCATGACTTTTAGTAGCTCTAATGGGAAGACAACCTGGCCCCTGGCCCTGTCAACTTGCCATCTGCACTGAGGAAACCAAGAAAAAAAAGAACAGGGTCCAATGCACCCCAAGTGCATTCCACTGCCCAGGAGCAATAGCATCCCTCCCTGGAGCTTGCTAGAAGAGCACGAGTCTCACAGCACACGTATGCCCAATGGGAGAGAGCACACAGGTGATTTGTGCACACAGTAAAGTGTAAAAAGCACTGCCTTTGACCTAGCTTGATACTAGGCCGCCATCTTCTGATATCTTTAATGTTTCTCAAAGTGCTCTGTGCATAGGACCACCTTCTGGGATGACTCATCTGGGGGAATGTTTGTAAAAATACAGATTTCTAGGCTCTCCCAAATATCTACTTAAGTAGCTATGTGTGAAACAATTTTTTTCCATTCTGTTTTATTTCAAAATAATTGACATATAACATTGTGTAGGCTTAAGATGAACAATGTGTTCATTTCATACATTTCTTTATCAGCAACAATCTAATTTTTAAACGATCACTCCAGTGATTCTGAAGCACACTCACTTCTGGGGACCACTGCATTATTTTTTGATGGGGTCTGGCTCTGAAAACCCTCTACTATATTTCTGTCTGATCTTCCTCTCTCACTCAGAACTCTGACATTTCAGGTTGTCTCTTTACCTCTATTTATACAGATTGAACCTTTTTTTCTATCTCTAAATCATCTAGGGATTGTTCTCCTCTAATAAAAAGGCTACACTCCTGATTAAGGAATGTGATAAACCTGCTGTCAATTACCTTAATTGATCTGACAACCTGATTAGACCCAGAAAGGGGAAGATCTCCTCAGTGGAGCCTTATTAAAAAGGAGAAAACAAAACAAAGGCCCATGTAATTAAAATGTGATCGCTGGTGATGAGTATGTAAAATCAGCCCTAAGAGGCATTAGTGATGGGGAAAACTTTTGTAAATGGCATGTAAGGCAGACAAAGGAACAGGCAATGGTCAAATAAATCAGTGGGTTACAAGGGAAGAATGTTGAACAGAAACAGTAAGGGACTTTTCTCAATTCTTAACTCAGCAGTGGCTGTGAAATTAACAAAATCCCCTCTTGGTTTATAGTGGGAAAAGCCTAGTTATGGTAGTTACCAACACTATGAACCTAAGTAGAATGCCAGCTACTGGCGCTATTTGTGATCTATCTATCTATCTATCTATCTATCTATATCTATCCATCTCTCTCTATATACATACGTATATACATATATATACATACGTATATATATGTATATACGTATGTATATGTATGCATACGTATGTATATGTATATAGATAGATAAAGATAGATATATCTATCTAACACACACACACAGAAAACACACAGAAACACACACACACACACAACTAGATAGATAGATAGATAGATAGATAGATATATCTCTATCTATCTATCTATCTATCTATCTATCTAGTTGTGTGTGTGTGTTTCTGTGTGTGTTTTCCCCTGGACAACTATGCTGAAAGTAGAATCGTGGGCCCATGTCTCAACACGGACTGAATAAATTGTCCTATGGAACAGAGTTGAGAGCATCGATACCAGGTCATAGAAACTATGACTGCTCCAGCAGAAAGGCCAGCACTTAGCATGTGTTCCAGATTCAAAGATTATTCTTTTAGTATTATTTATGATGCATTTTCCTCTCTGACTCACTCTCAGTGGAAAACATTTTCTAAACTTATCCCACATTTGGGTAGCCCCCAGGCCTTCAGGAATAGCAAGGCAATATGGTGACTGTGTTATTTTACAAAACAAAAATATCTATGTCCCAAGAGTGCTGAGAAATAGAATATTATTAGCTAATTAGGATGAACTGTCACACTGGAGTGTTTGATTAAATTAATTAATCAAGCTTATGATTGGTCTGGAGGGGGTAAGAAGCTGTTTTTACACAGTGCACCTGGTAAATTGTGCTATTAACCAGTGGCCCTTAGAAACTTAAAGAAAAAAGTATTTTTGGATGAGAAATAAACAAGTTAGCAGAGTGATCACAATGAACAATAATGCCTGTGTACAGCAGGTGCCAAATACATGAATGAGTGAACAGATTTAAGTTTACAGTTCCCTTGATCCATATCAATATACTAAAGTAATCCTATGTTTCAATTTAGATCTTTAAACTGAATATGATTTCCTCTTCAACAATTACACAGAAAAGATTTAAACAGAGAAAAAAGAACTACATCATACACTTTTGTCTTAATTTAAGGTTTCAGCTAAACCAATCCATCCATCCATCCATTATTTTTTTTAACACATAAAGGAGAATTAAAAGTCATCTAGTTTTATTTGACAATCTCCCATGCTTAACTTACTTAAGAGATGCATTGTGATGTCATTTCTTTTTGCGCAGCGGATAGACTATTCCTTCCACCATAGCTTGCCCAATTTGGTATGCATCAACACTGCCTTAATTCTGATCAATTTGCTCCAAATTTAACATTCAATGTCAGACTATATTTACATGTGACCCTGAATATACTTGACACAAATCCTTCTCTATATCCATGGGCAAAGTCTCTTGGCATTTTGTACCCTATATGGGTTTGCTAGTAGGCTAATCTGCAGATGTGAAATTGAATGAAATGCACCAAGATTTCCCCTGTGGTCAAATCAACCAGGGTACCTGTCAACTTATCGATACTCCTTGGTGACCCTAGAGTTAAGCAACAGTTCAAGTAGGATTGCAACTTAGACTATTTCTCTGATTCAAAAACAGTATATTATTCTAAGTCAGAGTCTGACTTATTTTAAACAGATGTGGCTGTTTATCCTAGACAATGTCCTCAATCACACCATAGCTGGGAAAACCTAGGGTCTGTGTCATTCTTCTGCTCTATAGAACGCCTAGCACAGGTGACCATTCCACGCCAACATTTACCAAAGTGCCCTCTCAGTTCACTGCCTTTAAACCTGATGATAAAGGTTGTAGGTACAGATGTTAGGACTTTATCAGTGCCCAAGTTACAGCCATATATTTATTCATTCATTTATACATCCACTCCAATTATTCCACAGACTCTCCAGAGTTTTCCTTCAGGTAAGATGTAAATATAAGTAAGAATAATTCCTATCATTCTAGGGTTCACAATGTGCAGTTCTAACATTCTAAAGAGCTTTCAATAATTAAAACCCCATATATTGTATACTAAACTCCAGGTTTCAAATGAAAAAATAATGTTTTTTTGTATAGTTTGCAAATATCCCTCAATAAAACCACAGGAAAACAGAAACAAGATCCATTTCAAAAATTTATCAATTGTCATTCTCCTACCCTCATCCAAGTACAGAGTTTTGTCATCAGTTACCAAATATGATCACATTCAATGAATACTCTATAAAAATTATAAGTCAACAAAATAAATGAGAAACACCTCTTTTGATCTATACATATCAACTTTAGCTCAGATTTTATCATGATACCTTCATTTAAAGCTATTAACCTTTTTTTTTTCTTTCCTGTTAGCTTAAAAATGCCATACAAAGGCCATGTGCAAGGGCCACATGTACCTGTGATCATTAGTATGTGATCTGCACCTGGCATAGTGCCTGACCCATACTGCACTATTTATGGAATGTGTACAATTAATTAATGAGCGAAATAAATTAATGAAATATGATCTTACACACCCAAATTTATGAATATCCCTAAATAGCCTTCAAATTAAAAAATGCTGTTGGGGCACCCAGGTCGCTCGGCCGGTTAAAAGTCCTAATCTTGATCTTGGCTCAGGTCATGATCTCACAGTTTGTGGGATCAAACCCCACTTCAGGCTCTGTGCTGACAGCTCAGAGCCTGCTTGGGATTCTCTCTCTCTACCTCTCTCTCTGCCCCTCCCCTTCTCACACTCTGTCCCTCAAAATAAATATATACTAAAAAAAAATAAAAGATGCTGTCATCATATGCTGTATCTAGTCTAGGGAAAAATAAGTAGAAAAAATAGTAGAAAGGGTCAGGAAGTGTCATTTTCCCCCTCTAAAAGAGTCACAGATGAAGAAAAAAAGAAGTAGGTGGGAAAGAAGAGGAGAAAGAAGGGTAAAGGGAGTGTTCAGCTCAAAAGACAAACTGAATGTTTTTATTCAACACTTCACACTCTTCCAAAATGGGTAATTATCTCCCAGCTCTTTTGGCCAGCAGCATGAGGTTGAATACATCATCAGTTCTGATATAAAACATGAGTTTGCAAGTAAACAGGAAGTTTATCTTATAAAATGGGGCTTTTTATTTGCATAGAAGTTCTTCATTATTAACAGAGATGGACTTTTCAACGACTCACTACAGCTGTGGCTCTGTCCCTGACATATGGAGCTTCTTAAAGAGAAAAAAAAAACAACAAGTCGGGGGATTTCTCAGCAAATCCAATTCCTTTTATTTTCCAGAGGGGCAGGGGTGAAGCAGCAGGTGGCAAATTCATTTTTATCTAATAACATTTGATCATGTGACATATTTTATTTCCACAGTTAATATAACTTAATGAACAGCAAAGTGGGAAAATCTGTCAGCATGCAGCGAGTTAATGGTGTGTTTGTGTGTGTGTGTGTGTGTGTGTGTGTGTATGTGTGTGTGTAGAGAGAGGGGGGGAGGGAGGAGAGAGGGAGAGAAAGGGAGAGGGAGAGAGGGAGGGAGGGGGAGAGGGAGAGAGAGAGAGAACAGGAAGTCTTTTGTGGTGAACGTGAGGCAAGAAGGCTGAAGTTATATGGTCTGTGTAAAAAGCCATTTAAGCCACAACTTCCAATCCCTGTTCATACAAGTCTAAAGCAATTACATGGGCTGGAGAGACCATCCCTGTTAAGTAAGATGTGGTGATCTCAGGCCAGGTCCTTAAAGGATTGGACTTAGAAAAATAATGAGAATGACAGCAGCAATGCTGGAGACCTCTGAGGTGGGATAAAAAAGATCGTGTGGAATAAACCTGGGAAACCCAGGAAGGAAGGAAGGAAGGAAGGAAGGAAGGAAGGAAGGAAGGAAGGAAGGAAGGAAGGAAGGAAGGAAGGAAGGAAGGAAGGGAGGGAGGGAGGGAGGGAGGGAGGGAGGAAGGAAAGGAAGGAAGTGGTTGATGGAGCTGTCAATCTGACTTTTCCACCAAGCAAAGTAGTTGCTCATGAGTTTGGATGCATAAAATCAGCAAAACAAAGCTTTCTAGACAGGTAAAACAAGAAGTGACCTGCTATTTCATCACATTATTGACATTATGAAGAATCCCAAAATCTAGCAGAAGAGCCAAGAGCTCTAGCTGGATTCAGAAACACTCTTAGTAAAATCTTGGGCAAGTTGTTTTCCACAAATCTCAGTTTCTCAATCCACAGAATGGGGATAATCTGAGAATATGTTTCATACAGCTATTAAGAGGATTACATGAGTCTCTTTTTTTTTAACGTTTATTTATTTTGGAAAGAGAGAGAGAACAAGAGGATGGGAGGGGCAGAGAGAGATGGGGACAGAGGATTTGAAGTGGGGTATGTGCTGACAGCAGAGAGCCTGATGCGGGGCTGGAACCCACAAATTGTGAGATCATGACCTGGCTTAACTGACTGAGCCACCCAGGTGCCTCAAGTCTTTTTTTTTTTTTTTTCAAATATTCCCACTTATTATCTTTTCTCCTTACAGATATAATCCAGGTATCAGCTGGGAGCCTTCCTGACAGGGATCCCCAGTTAAACTTGATCTACTTAAGCTTTTTATATTTTTTCCTTATTTATTTTGAGGGAGAGAGAGAGCATGAACAGGAGTAGGGACTAGGGAGAGAGGGAGAGAGAGAGGGAGTGCTGTTAGCATGGAGCCCGACACAGGGATCGAACTCACAAACCACAAGATCATAACCTGAACCGAAATCAAGAACTGGATGCTTAATCGACCGAGCCACCCAGGTGCCCCACTACTCCAGCTTTTAAACTGAAACCACTTGAGGCACAAATTTCCACACTGGAAACTTGTCGTTGTGTGTGTATGTGTGTACGGGCACGTACGTGTGTGACTCAAAATCCATTCTTCCTTCCCAACATCCAAATTCCCTTATGCGGGATTACCTCTCCATCACTGAGAAGAAGGTTGGGTGGGAAGGTTAAAAGCAGGTGTCTTCTCTGTGTAGAATTCAAAGGGGTTCGAATCCTTTTCCTTCCACTATGTAGAACCACAGGGTGATTCTGTAGCCAAAGCTTAGCCAGGGTGACAGGCTAGCCCAGGATTTTGAACTTTAATTGAGAAACATAAGAATGGAAGAAACCATTGCGTTTGGACATTTCCTATCAGCATCCTGACCTGATGGTACTGAAGTCCCTTTTTGTCAGACCTTTGGTGCAGGTCTGGCCACCGTCAATTCCTAAGCTGGGGCATCACTCCTACTGCTTCTGTGAGCACCAATTTTCCTGCAAGTAACCTCCACTTCAATTAATTAGCCAGAGCTGATTTCCACTGCTTGCAAATAGAAAACACCACCTGACAATGTTATTTGCACAAATAACTTCAAACGAGCAATGCCCTCACTGACATCTCAACAAGCTACAAGAGCCCTGTGAAAGCCTCTCCTCGCTTTGATTCTTTTCAGGCAAGGTTTTGAAAATGTCCCCATGTTCCCACTTCCAGTCTTGTTATTTTGCTCCTCAGATTTCTTTCAGTTCATGCTGATCAGCTGCAGTTCTGCCCACTGATGTCCCAAACACTATTAAAATAAGCTCACCTACAGCACTGAGCCTGCTAATCATCCGCCCATCTAATTAGATGTCTGACAACCAACTTCTTCAGCAAGATTTCTGTTCTTCTGTTGGACTTTCCATGCGGAAAGTTTTATAGGTAGATGAGGAGCTAGTGAGCCACCCACATTCATAATCCTCCTCCTGTGATTATTCATGAAAGAACCACCATGTCAGCCATTCCAAAAAGCCACGTGGCCCAGGAAGCCACAATTCCAGTGGCAAACAAATGGCCACTGTCACTAATCAAAAGATGAGGGTTTGTTTTTCGGGGGGGGGGAGGCAGAGATGGCTCTCAGGGTGCAGATTCAGGCGATACTGCTGAGAAGGTGTGGGTGGTGTGTCTGACAGGAGCCAGGGCCAGACTTGTGGGGGAGTGAAAGACGGGTAGGGCTGCCAGCCTGATTACATCATTCATCTTAATCTCTTTGTTTTCCCCTCCTTATGTTTCCCCTAGGAAAAAGCTCCTGATTTTATTTACCATTCTGATGGCTTCTTCCCCTGTTCTAAGCCACCCATCTCTGCCTTTGTCTTTCTTATCACCTTTTCCCACAAACCTTAAAGGACGATTATTTATATTCTGTCCCCAGTTCAAAGGTAAGGGACCTACTGCATGGTCTTGCCTACTCTTGTCAGAGTAGTGTTTTGTTTTAACTGAATTGATTTCCCTTATTTTATGGATTAATTACTTTTTTACATGGTCATTAAGGTTTTACTAAGCGTATTCTTTACTTCCTATGTCATTCATTTCTCACAACAATCTCTCCAGGTAGTGAGGGAACCATTCCGAAGTCCTACTGGTAGGTGGGAGGGCTGCTGGGATGAGAAGCCAGGGTTACATCATTTTTTTTTCTGTAGTAGGTAAAAACCCACCCTAATCCAACTCATTTGCCCCTACTTTCACATGAACCAAAGAGGCAGCCATGAAGTTCCCCATATGGATTCCCCATTGAGTCCTGAGGATTTCACGACATGGGTTTGGCAAGAAAAGTGAAATCTGCTCCATCAAGACTGAGGATTCAACTAGACATTAATGGGGAAGAAGGTGGGGGAAATGACAGACACCAAAGAAAGAAAGCAACACCCTGCCTCATCACATCATCGTGTCCTCCACCTGCTAAATTTCCATTCTCTCTCCAACATCCGCTTGATGAGCGGCACAAACATGCAGTCAGTGGCCTAGTCAGAAATCCTGAAAACCATCCAGACCTGCTCCATCTCACTCATCTGGCTCCTCAACCCCCATAACCTATCTCATGTCCTTTTTTGTGGTTGTTGTTAAGGTTAATTCCAGTATAGTTAACATACAGTGTTTCATTAGTTTCAAGTGTACAATGCAGTGATTCAATAATTCTACACATGACTCAGCGCTTACATTCTTTCGATTTCACCTCGTTACCATCACTTAACTCTATTCGGCCACTAGGGCTTACTACTGTTTGGCTAAACTTTCTACAGTTACCCCTAAACTGGTCTCCTTGTTTCCAGAGTCATGTTTGTACAGAGTCTCTTCTAAATAGCACTCAAAATGCTTTCTGTGCAAAGTTTTTCTGTGACTCCCCAAGACTTTCAAAATGTCGTCACTACTTCCTTCACCAGGTTCTATATCGCCTGCCACTGTTGTGGCTCTCAAGACTCCACAACTACCAATTGGCCAAATGAGCCCTTCCTTCCAGGAATATGGAAGTACTGGTAAATCCTTGGCTAAACCATCTTATTTCATCATCCCATGATTTTACTCATTACATTATATAGATTTTCTCCCTGTATCCATCTCATCCTTCCTTGAAAGGCTATTACCTGCTCATACCTCAAAAGGAAGCTCAAGGGTCACTTCTACCAAACCACCCTCCAAACCACACACTACATAGATGTGACTTCTCCTTGTGAGTTCTCACGGTTGTCTGTCTCAGAAATCTACATCAATCCCTGATTTTGCATGTGAAGTGGCATGCATTTATCACACCGTTGGCTTATCCCTGCTGTGTACAAAAACAGGATTGTGAGCTGCTTGAGTCCAGAATTTATGTCTTATTCTATCCCCAGTGGCTTTCACAGTGTCTGGCAACAATACTTGTTGACTAGAACTGAAATCAGATGTGACATTGCTTGTGTTTGAGGTAGGGCGTGAGGATCACAGCAGTGCTCAGGTACCGACTGTCCAGGGATCTGTAGTCTCTCTGGTACTGACATAGCTGCCAATTCTCTACCCATACGTCCTTGGCCTCACTACCATAATGTATTCATAACCCTACTTCCAACTGCCTGTGGCTTTTCTAGGGTTTCGGGGGTTCCCGCCCTCCAGGAGGCGCCAGGGAATGAACACCCCCTGCGGCAGCCTCCAAACAAAGGCTGATAAAAGTTGGCATGTAAATAATCTAAAACCCTCACCCCTTGTACACGATGCCTCAGGGGTGGCCGTTCTACGGTGACTCCTAGATGTCCCCAGTGAGATTAAGCTCCAGTCACCCACAGTGTTGATTGATTTGGTAATGTTTGCTTACATTGTACCCTTCCCTTCCTATACCTGTCTCCATTGTCCAAATTTGGTGTCCAGGGATTGTCTCAGAATGAATATCTTGTACCAGAATCCTACTATCTGAAAGTGTTTCTGGGGGAACTCACCTAAGACAGTATCCAATACTATTTTTTTTTAAGTTTAAGAAGTCATATAACTCTATGAAGTAGGAAGAAATATCATCTTTATTACATACGCGAGGAAACTGAGGTGTAGAGAGTTTAATCTTCCATTAAGTTTACAGCATGTAATTGAAGGGACAATCTACCTATAGGACCTCATGGGTTTTTCCCCCACCAGCTTTGTTTGTCCATTAGCCCTTCTAGCATCCTTACTTTAAAAGCTCACATATCAGTTGCTGATGGTGCCCCTCTATCCAAAGGCTGCTCTCTAGAGAAAGTTCCTATGGAGTTGC
Organism: Neofelis nebulosa; assembly: GCF_028018385.1. Taxonomy (NCBI): domain Eukaryota; kingdom Metazoa; phylum Chordata; class Mammalia; order Carnivora; family Felidae; genus Neofelis; species Neofelis nebulosa. The sequence continues at coordinate 69,542,769 of NC_080794.1, forward strand.
ATGCTAAACTCCCTCCCTAAGAGAATATTAGGATCAAACACAGAGATCACTCTACAGCCTTAGAAACAGTGTTGCCATCACGATGATCACCCAGGTTACAAGAGATTCTTCCACAATAACTAGCAAACAGCTCAATACAGTACACACAGTGTACAAATGTAGTACACAAATCTACTGTTTTATTTTTTAATGAAAACCAGACTAGGTAGAAGACTATAGAAGAGATACGAATTTATCTACAACATTAAGAAAAGGAAGAGAACACATTTAAATGTTCAACTTCCTAAACAATCAAAGATACACAAAGTTTTGAAAAGGAGATTTTACATTTCTATTACAAAAATAAGTAGAGATTAAAATAAGATAATGTGCAATGCTTGTATAACTTTAGTAAAATAGGCACTTGGTATAATGTCAGTGGAAGTGTAAATTGGGAGAACATATTTGAAAATTAATTTGGCATTTTGTAATAGAAGCCTTAATATAGACCTTGAAATTGGACCCAGTAATTTTAAAAATATTCCATAACCTTTAATTTAATATTTCCCTCCTACAGATTTACCTTAAGGACATAACTCACACCCATGTATACAACAAAATATGTCCCCCAAATCACCACATTATGATTTATAATAGCCAATTAAAAAATCACCTAAAAGCCAACGGAGAGAAAAAAAAATAACTATTCAACCATATGTTAGGATACTTAAAATAAACATTAAAATTTTAGCCTTTAAAAGCTACAACATGCCATGGAAATTAATGTACAAAGCTTAAAAAGACGCAAGGTTCATAAATTTATATATGGTATGAGCTTACTTTTTTAATGTTAATAAACCTAGAAAAATAGGAAGAAAAACATCAAGTGGTTCATAATTATTAGAATCGGTAATGGAATTATGGGTGACCTATTTTCTTACCAACACTTACGAAATTTCCAAACTTCCTGCAATACACATGCATAATATTTATATTTATGTGAAGTTATTTTGAAATCTAGATTGGCTGTACCGGGAAAGTGACTCTACGGATGGTTATTCCTGCAGGACAGGGCATATCGGGCATTGAATCAAGAACAAGTACTAGCAGGTGAAATAAAATCATTTACACAGTGTTCCCTTTGTCTAATTTATCCTCCAGATTTGGTGGTGCATGCCTCCCCTTCCGTTTTAATGTTTTCAGTCCTAACATCCATCATTGGAGAGTCTTGTGGTTAATGGGCATGTGCTAATTCTAAGGGCTCATGGACCCTGATGAAAGCTTTTGTTTCTGCAATTTCAATTAGGGCAACAACTGACAAGCATAAAAAGCAGCAAAGCCAAGGCCACGCATCTGATAATAAACTGTTTTCGTGAATTGAGAAAAAAAGAGGTTCATCGTGAGTGCCAATTGCTTCTTGTCATTTCCAAGAGTTGAAGCAGAATAACTGTTAGAAAATTAAAAAAACAACAACAATGCAAGACAATTCTGTCTTGACTTGGATCTGTGGTGATTTCCCACACCATCATCTTTTAATGCTTTTGCCTAAAATATCTGTAAGTTAACAAACATTGTTTATTTTGGAAGATCAAACTGACGCAGCAGGACTTTCTCAGAGACAAGAAACAATGAAGACTTTGAAGAGAAAGCAACAACTAAACCAAATGTATTTTTAATTACCTTTAAATTATACTAATAACAACATTCTCAGTGGGGCAAAGAAATCAAATCCTACTTACTGTGAGATTCCTCAGCTTGGGAAAAGGTTTCCTTTCTTCATTTGTTTGGGTTTTGTCTTAGGGACTGGACTGTAGCTATATACAAATCTTATAATTTACATCCATTGTATGCAAAGGACTAGATGGTTTTATTTGCCTGTTGACTATGATTTCTCCAAGACTAGCGATGGGTTTTGCATCACTGCCATTGTTTGCTTTGTAATAATTTAGAAAAATCACCTTTCTTTCTCCAGCCCTAACTCAGAGTTTAGGAATCAGGAGTCTTAGCTCTAGGAAAACATAGCTTCTTTTTGCTTGTGGATGAAGCAGAGAGAAGTGAACTGACATTGCCAAAGTTCACATATTTACTACTGGAATCATGGATATCATCCAGCTCCTGTAAATTCCTCCTTGGAATATTATCAATAGTCGACACCAGGGAAGTGTGCCATATAGTAAATGTATACTTACAGCTCTGCCTTTCCCCACCAGTCTCATAGGCAGCCATGAAATGTGCTGAAATTTGCCAAATCAAGTAATTTACATCAATTTTAAAATTTAAAATCGGTCTTGATTTATTTTTTTTTTAATTTTTTTTAACGTTTATTTATTTTTGAGACAGAGAGAGACAGACCATGAACGTGGGAGGGTCAGAGAGAGAGGGAGAACAGAATCTGAAACAGGCTCCAGGCTCTGAGTGGTCAGCACAGAGCCCGACACGGGGCTCGAACTCACGGACCGCGAGATCATGACCTGAGCCGAAGTCAGACACTTAACCGACTGAGCCACCCAGGTGCCCCGGTCTTGATTTATTTTTTAAAAAACTTTATTCAGAGTTTATTATGTGTATAGTATATGCTCAGGTCTATATTAAGAGATATAAAAGAACATGTAAGAATGCCTTCTAAGAGCTTACTTTCTAATGAAGAAAAGGAGATCCATATTCAAAGGTTCACCCCCAGAAAGAGGAGAAGCAAGAAGTACCAGAGAGGAAGGCATCTAAGGACCACAGGAGTTTGGTGATAAGACAAATCACAGCTCAGGGCTTGAGAGGAGAGTGGAGGTCAAGCATCCTGGGTGCTAACACTGAGACTTGAAATAGATCATTAACTGTTTTTAATATAACTATTAGTGGCATCGCTATCTCCCTCCCCTTCTCTGGACAAACCCATAAAATCATGGAAAGGTACACAGCCGTAGAAGTGGAAACATAAAATTACAGCTTAACTATGTCAAATGTGGAAAAAGCCTACCTAATTATCTTACAGATGGGTCCAACCGTGTGGACTCCTATTGGCCAACTTGTATGTAGACATCTGGTGTAAAATAAAGAGGAACGTTGGGATCTGTGACTTCTATACTGTGCTACATAACTTGCTAACTTCCAGAAGTAAAATTAGGTTATTAAACAATTTTTTTAAGTAAGAGTAATGTTATACTAAGAAACCAAAAACACTCTCCAAAGAGAGGTATGGAGTGAAAGAAGAAATGAAAACTACAATTACAGACTAATTAGAAAATAATGAAAATGCAAACACTATTATCAAAACATGGGATATACCATAACTCCACTGTGCATCTAAAATAAATGCTTCATTTCAAACACTTTAATAATTAAGTAGTTAAAATGAAGGCAAAAAAAGTGATTATTAAATTTAAGAAGGTAAAAAATAACCATAATCTTTACAAACAAAAGCAGGGGGAAGGAAACCATAAAAATAAAGGTGGAAAAGGATGACATAGAGAAGAGAAAAAATATATTAAAATTTCTCAATAAATCCAGGAGTTGCTTCTTAGGGAAACAGAATTAGTATATGAATATTAAGCATTAATATGTGAATCTGGTAAATTCACTAATAGAAAAGTAAAGAGATAAAACTGGAGAAGAAAAAGGTAAATGCAGTGTTTAAAGAATATATAAATTCCTCTATTCATATAATGTTGATATATTTGAAAATCTAGGTCAAATTAATACATTTCTAAGAAAATTGATATTACTAAATGCAATAAAGAAAAATTTGAAAAAAACATATTTAATTGTAGCATATTTGATATACAATGTCTTATTGTTTTCAGGTATACAACATAGTGATATGACAATTGCCAGCATTATGAAATGCTGACCATGATAAGTGTAGTTACCATTGTCGCTATGCAATGTTATTGCAATATTATAGACTATATTCCCTACGCTGTACTTTTCATCCCTGTGATTTATATGGGGCAAGATTACTAAAAGTTAATGAACTATTAGTCGTTCTTCCCTATCTCCCTCTTCCTCAGTGAAGGCTCCAGAGTTAGGCTATTTTGTGAGTGATTTTAAAATATATATATAATTTCACTCCAAAATGTTAGGGAATGAATCTGCAAACAAGCTAGGACTTAGGACTCTGGTTTTCCGATAATCTGCTGTTTGACTTTTCATCGAATTATGCTACTTCCCTGATTTCACTTTCTTTGCCTATAATACAAGCACTGGTTCATGTGTGCATACATGTGTGTATGTGGGTATATTTATGGGTGTGTCAGAAGAATGACTTACGTGGAATGCGGCCAACTCTACTATCAACTGTGCAAACACAGAATTTGAGGGTTAGGAAGTCCCAGAATGCTTTAAAACACTCTCACAATTTATTATTAGTAACCTCCCATAATTTACTATAAACTCTTTGTATGGTCTCTGAGGTTATAACTAAGTCAATTTCTTTCCTGTTATAACCCAATCTCTTCTGTTTCATATCAACACCTCTCTCTCCTTTGGGGAAACATTTAGGTTCAACAACTATATGTTGTAATAACAGGTGAGTCTACTTTAAATACAAAGCTGAGGCCAGAGTACGGAAATCGACATTCTGCTTGGATCCCAAAGCATCTTTAAATTAATAGAGTGTGGAAAGTTCAGCTGTAGTGCCCTGGGGAAGGGACTGAGTACGTGACTGAGGGATGTGCCAACTGACTAACTTGCCATAATATAAAGGAATCAGTCTCCAGACAGTATAAAGGTCATACAGACCCCCCAAAATGCTATTTCACCACACCTTCTTTCCAAGCTAGCTGAATGACAAAAATTGAAAAAGAATGATAATACCCATTTCTGCCAAATGTATGTGGGAGACAAGCACTTAAATAACTTGCAGGTAGGTGTATGTTCAGTGCAACTGTTTTGAAGAGTAACTATGTACATCATTTTGTGTGAATCTTTACAGGATTTCTGGCTTCTTTCCTAGCAGTGAAATTGCTAGGTCAAAGGATTCTATCCCAGTATTACAAATAATCGTAGCACATTAGAAAGAACCTCATGTCTGATAATGGGTGCACTGGCACACAGTTTTATATATTCAATAAGTGAGTATTGTCCCTTATTAAAATAAAGATGTAGATTTATATTTACTGACATGAAAATATGCTTAATACATACTAATATGAGGAAAGAATAAAGGATGTAGGTCAAATGTGCTATGATTAAGCTAGCCCCCTATTTGTGCCTACCCATACAGAAATAAAGAAGCACGCATACACAAATATCAAAGTTTTTATCCCAGGATACTGGGATTTTGGCAGATTTTATATATTTTAATTGTTTCTAATATTTAAAGAGTCAATGTTACTCTGGCAATCAGAAAAGTAATCAGAGTATTTCCATTTTGATAACAAAAATAAAATAGGCGTATCTATGAATAAGATAAAAAAAAGATTATGCCCCCTATACCTATCGATGCAAGTACAATCAGGTCCAAATTTCCTAGGAAAGCTTAATTAACACCCAGAGACCACTGTCATTCCTCTGAGTGTGGAATGTATCCATAATCTGACTCAAAATATGTAGCCTTAAGTTTTTATTCAACCATTTTCTCTGGGCAGAAGTCTGCCTAGAGGGTCAGCAATCATGATTTATACGTCTCTTTCCCCAACCCTTGAACCTGGCACGGCAGTTTATACACCATTACACCCAAGTATCTGCACCCCCGTCAGCATTGTCAGGCAATAGAGCTTATGACCTCTGGGCATATGCTGGTACTCCTTGTCCTAAGTCCCCAACAGCCTTAGAAATGTTTAATGTTTAGGATAGGTGTTTTTACCACCGAGTAGTACTAAGAAGTTCATGAACACACAATTACACAGAATTTAGATGCTAAACCTGAAGCTGATGTCACTTGCTTATCAACACTAAAGGCTTCCAGGGACTCTTTGCATTGATCCTCTTTTATTCCAATGATCAATTTTGTCCTTTCCCTGGACTGGCATGGCTGATAGGAGGACTACTTCTCTGTTTTAGCTGTACAGCTGAAGAATTTCCCTGTGTAGTCAAGTTTGCTACCCCCAAGGGACAAGCTGGATGCATCTTCAGTAGGATACACTGTCTACCCTTTCCCACGGGCCCACTAGTCCTTATAGACAGCACACCCCGAACACTGGAGGGACCTTGCAATAGAATTGCTCCCTGTGTGGCACTAGAAGCCATCCTAGGTAGGTAGACTGCACTATTCTGCTTCTTCTAGTCAGTCCTGGGTTGTTCATCTATGATTTCAAGAATTATCCTGATCTGCATCTGTGGAAACCATTAAAATCTGCACTAGGAATCTTCAGGCTCCACCACCTAATTCCTGTCCCTCCAACCAACTTTAATCATTCCATGCACTCCATTATTTGCCTTCATGGTACTTGTACCCTTCCTGTCTTCCTTGTTCCCTCAGATGCTTTGGACGAAATATATGCCTGACTTCCAGGTCAGCTTTTCCCTGAGAGGCGCACCTCAGCTAATCATCCAACATCCACTACACAAGCAGTATCTTGCCCTCTCCATTCCTTCTCCTTCTAGAGTGTAGGATCCTAGCCCCCTTGGTGTTTGGGAAGAAGGCTCTGGCACAACCATTTGAAAATCCACAGACCACACAGACTTTGAGGGCTGCATTCAATTTTATGCTGGCTGCATGGCTGCCTTGCTTGCCCTCAATCCATAGCTCTCATGCTGAGGACCCTTGCTGACTTCACTGAGGTGAAAAGAATGCACTTCCTTTGGTCATAAGTCATCATCTTTTCCCTGCAAGTGGCTATAGGTAGAGAGTAGGAGAATATAAAGTGTGGCATGAGCGGGAGAAAGAAAATATACTCAGGAATAGAAATTGAAATAGAGAAGTGCAGACTCACACATGTACATACAGAGAGGGGGATTCTTTGCTCCCAGACCATGGCATCATATCAACTCTGAAATCCACATGCCCATGCCCCTACTTCACCTCTGCCAAGAACACATAGATATGCCTTTTCTACCAACTACGTGCTACTGTATAAATGGGGGTGGGGGGAGGTGCTGCTCTATCCCGGTTAATAGTTTAATCCCTTTACCACACATCCTTCCCGGGATTTTCATGCATCCTCAAAATATTTAATTTTCAAAATTACTTCCAATTCCCAATTGGTTTCTCTATCTCTCTCACTTATTACCTCCAGTGGACATTCCTTTCCCTCTTATCTGTGAAATCCAGTCCCCTTTGCTTGTTATCTCTCCACACATACACATACATATGTATATATATATCCACACAATACATGTGCAGGTATCACTACGATATGATTGCTGATTTGCAGGGAGTTAAGTCTCCAGAGCTCAGCACAATGGGGAGGAAACCAAATTGCATATCATGGCAGGAAAAATGACTTTAAAAACTTTTTAGCAATTTTCACTCATAACTACTTACTGGCATTTTTTTTTTCCTAGCCAAACCATTCTGCTTTAACAAAGTAAAACAGCTTTGCTAAATAAATAGTGCAGAACAATTCTGTTCTCTGTGGCCTCTGCCTGCAAACATAGATCTGACCCTGCTCTCCTTTACATATGCAAAGTCTGCAGCTGGTTGAGGTGTAGGGATGAAGTTGAGGACTGGGCTCTGGATGCCAGGAGTCTGGTTTTCTACAGTGTGAAACTGGGGTAGGCTACTACACAACTCTGTGTCACAGTCTCTTTACATATAAAATGCAGCTAAGGAGATAATACAGAAGGACATCAAAGAATATGATATTGAGCCATGGGGGTTGCGTGAGGCACACATGAAATGATGACCCAGGAAAGGTGCTCATCATGTGCCTGGCACAGAGTAAACCCTTTTTAGTGTTTGCCCTAGACAGAGGGCCATGCACGACTTTGCTTCCTAACTCATTCTAACAGTCACTGCACAGAGCATAGAGGTTGGGGATGTATTACTACCAAGGACGTCAGTTACAACAACTATCTCCTGTTGGAAGGCAGAGGAAGCTATAGTAAGCTGTTTTTTAACCGCACGGTTTTTCTGTGCTTAACCTTTCCAATGATTAGTATCTGCTAGAACATACATACGCACATAAAGAAGGCATGACTGGAGCAGCATTGCCCAATCCAGGGTCATTCGTATGTCACCACGGTTCTACCTAATCGCTGGACCACCACATGTGCTATCCTCCACTCCACTTTTCTTTTTTATTCTTTCAATTAACTCAACTATTTTTCTTAGCCTGATCTAAGATAACAACCATTACATCATAGATCCGATGTGCTGTTGATCACTGCCTACTATTCATAAAATAAGTAGCAATGACTAACATCTTAAATATGTCTATCCACGTCCCGACTATGATAACTGTCTGCATTTGGAAGCAGCTTGATTACTGCACCCCAATATTGTTTGGTCTATGCCTATTGTGTGCGCTTGGATAAATCATTTAAACTCTCTGAACCCCACTTGCTTCATTTGGTCCAGTTCATAGATCTCTTGTAAAGGTTAAGAAAATGTATGTGAAAGGGTTTTAAAAACTGTAAAGCACTGGGCAAGTACATGGTGTTAATTTTCAGTTGATATCCAAGAACTTTTTGTTGTCTGTAGATTAGTTTTGAAAAGCAACAAGGTGGCTTTTCAAAGAAAAGAGAGCTTCTTTTATCTGTAAGCTCCCTGGTTGATGTGTCACTCGAGATTCCACAAATGACTACAATCCCAGCCAGTAGCACACTGGGATTCCCTACTGCGGTAACCGATTATTGACATCACCCTTGGAGCCCAGTAATGAGAACAAAACCTACATATGTCCTTTTTCCTTTTTCTTCTCTTGACATTTTTTTTTTTTAAAGTCACAAAGTTTTGGCCCAATTCTCTACAGATTAACTTCAGGACATCCATATCAGGAAGTCAGGATCCTGACCTCAGTATCAGGTAGCATGGTCCCCAAGGATGGAAGACCTGACCCCAAAAGCACTGTCAGTATCTGCAGTCATAGTAAAGCTCTTTGCATTTCTCTGCCAATCCAAGAACTCCTGGGCTTTGCACATTTTTCTAGGACAGTGGTTCTCAATCTCAGTTGTACCTTATAAATTGTATGGGGAAAAATTTTAAAGTACTGGTCTGAGTGCCAGCCCAAACCAATTTAATTAGAATCTCTTGGTGGACGCAGGGGCTTTGGCATCCATTTACATTAAAAGTTCCTTAGGAAGACTCCTCAGGGACCACTACTTTAGGTTAACCATGGCCAGAAAGTAAGGCTGCACCTACAGAGCATGGAGAGAAGTAGGAATGAAGTGCAATCAATGTGTTTAAAGTAGCAAAATCCTGTAAGTCAGAATAACCAAACAAGAATAAAACAAAAACAAGTAAAATGCAATACCAATGGCACCTGCCAGTCTACCCATGCCACTTTTTCTCACGAGATGACCTTTTCTGTCTTGCACAAGAAGATCTTGTCAAATTGTAGATGCCTGGTACTTACCCCTGACCTGGAGGAATCAGAATGTCTGGGGACCAGAGAATTTGCATTTCAGTGGGTTCCCCAGAGCATCTAAGTCCACAAAAGATAGAACCATTGCACTCTATGTGATTACATGAGAGAACTGAGCAATCCCTGCTAGGTAGCACAATCCTGGTTCCCCACTCTGGTTGCATAAGGAGAACCAAACTCTTTGAGCTTTAAAATCTAGACACCCAGATTCGACTCCAGGCATCCAGATGTGGGAGCTGAACTGCTGAAGTTTTTAAAGATTCATATGGGATTCTGATAGGCAGTTGGATTATGAGCCTCTTCTGTGGTGGCAACACCACTGGGCAGTGGAAAAAAATTGCAGGGACTATATTGCCAAAATGTTTTCCCTTTGGCCAGGTGTCATTACCCAAACACACTTCTCTATGTCAATTCTCTTCAGAATGAGAAAATGAAAATCTCCTTCTTGTCAATTTGCCTTTTGGACAGAAGGGTATCCAGATTTAGAAACTGTTTAAAGCAGTGAGCACTCCCAATGTCCATTACTCAATCCTGGAACCAGAGGCTCCCCAGGCATTATTAAACAAATTGATGAACACTGTGGCTGGATATAGAGGGAAGGACAATGCTGCTGGAACTGAAATACACTGATTCTTCTTCTAAATGTCTTGTAAGGAGAGACCCAGGAACTGACTTCCTGGATTTTCATGCAGAGGCGATAGTATTTACATCTGAAAAGTCCAGTTTTGCTGGCCACTGGGGATTCTGAGAATGAGCACAGGATGAAATGCAACTTAATTCTGTCTACTGGAGAGGAGTTTCACAGCTCACCCCACTGGGACTGTGCACGGTGAGGCAGTTATTATGGCCTGAACAAATGAAGACCCAAGCCAATTACTGTTTCAACCGCCTGGTTTACTTCTCAGTAGGACTTGGAGGCATACGAGATGGAGTGCTGGTTCTTGTCTGAGTTCTTGGCTTAACACAGAAGGATAATTCTCCCTGGACATCTTGAAGACAGGGTGAAGACCCCAAAGCAGGCCACCTCCATTCCTACTCAGTAGAAGGCTACTGGAACTGGGCATTTGAGGGACAGAAGCCTAAGGAATGTCCATGTGTCCAAACCATATTCTGTTAGGTGACAAATGGGAAAAAGAAGAACCACCTGGCACTCCCAGAGAAAAGGTAATGCAAGAGTCTCTGCTTTGCCTGTAAGTCCCCCTCCCAAACAGAACAAACCAACAGGCACTGGAGTCAAGGGGAACACAGCAATGAATTCCGTCTCTCCCAAGTTTGTGATTGGTTTCAAAACACTGTCATCAATCATCCTAATAAGCACTTAAAAAGTAAATCAAAGGCTATTAAAACACTTTTGACATTGAGCTTGCTTCCTCAAGCAAACCATAAATGCCCAGAATTTACAACATTTGCTGGGAGGAGGGAGGAGGACCTTGGGTTTTAAAAACAAATTTATGGGGCGCCTGGGTGGCGCAGTCGGTTAAGCGTCCGACTTCAGCCAGGTCACGATCTCCCGGTCCGTGAGTTCGAGCCCCGCGTCAGGCTCTGGGCTGATGGCTCGGAGCCTGGAGCTTGTTTCCGATTCTGTGTCTCCCTCTCTCTCTGCCCCTCCCCTGTTCATGCTCTCTCTCTGTCCCAAAAATAAATAAAAAACGTTGAAAAAAATTTAAAAAAAAATAATAATAAAAAAAATAAAAATAAATAAAAAAAAATTTATTAGCTTGTTTCTTACACTGTTTTCCCCCCTTTCTCCCCTTGGGACAGTAATAAACTAAAATTGCTGAATGCCATAATGGACTGCTAAATGTGTAGCTAAGGTTCATATCATTATCTAAGCTATTCTGGGTTTCAGTGGGGTGATTTATAAGTATATGCCAGCAAAAAGTAACACAACACTTTCTCCTCAACCAAAGGGGCCTAGGGCTATTTGATCAACGTCTACACTCCAAGTGTAGGGCAGTGAAATAATACTCTGTGTTACTCTCCTTCATAACCAGAATTCCTGGGGAAAGCGCAACAGGGCAGTGAAATCAACTGAAATGGCAGCCACCCTACGTCCTTAATATGTGGGATGAACTTGGGTAAAAGCCATTTATCCTCCCCGGACCTTAATTTCTTCAACCCCAAAAGGCAAGGATGGGTTTTGATAACTCTGAAGATCCCTTTCCAAAAGACAGTCCTGCCATCCAATTAGCTCATTAGCCAGCACAGCATTAATCAGCTATTTCGGGGCTTATATGAATGGCTAATGCGAGACTCCATTCCCTTCTATCCAAATCATGCCGGGTGGAAGTGTTCCCCCTTCCCACTGGCATACCTGATTGCTAACCCTTCTCCTTCTTTCTCCCCTAAGCATGTGTTCAATGACTGATCTTGGATTTAAACTCTCTTTGGCTCCTTGATTTGCTTCTGATCAGCAGTACTGTCAGCTGGAAGGGGTAGGCTGCCCCCATTTTCAAGCCTGCAGGTCAAAGGAGATGGAACTGTGAGGATGGGGTGGAGGGGTGGGGCAAGGGACCAGCTTCTCCAGAGGAAGGAGTACCGGCTTTTAAGGAAGCAGGAGCAGGGTGGTTGCTTATCTGCAGCCCAGACCTCTTCTCTGAATTCCAGACCTGCATGCGAGAACTCCTCTAGGATACCTCAAACATACCCCAAATGCAACTTTTCTAAAACTGAACCTGTGATCTTCTTCCCCAAGATGGGTCCTGTTGCAAGCCTCCCTCCCTCAGTGAATGGTACCATTATCTATGCCATTAGGCATTTCAGGCACCTCGCCTTCATTCTTGACACTCTCATCTCCTTCAATGGCTTTATGCCCAAATCTTAGATTTTGGCCCCCAACACCTGCTGAGCATTTCTTGAATGTTAACAAACCAGAGCACGTTCCCACTGTCAAGACCTTAACCAAGATGCGCTATCCCTCTCTTGGTTCTCTGCAGTATCTTCCTACATGATTTGACAGCACTTTCTCCTGGATCTTCCAAAATGCACAGTTGCCCATTTCTCCCCATTCCCACCCACATCTATGCCATCTTCCCCCCACCTTCCCTACCAGTGGGTCTCCACCCATACTCTACTTCCCATACCCTTCCCTTTCAATCACACTGGAGTTCTTTGAGTTCTTCTTGTGGGCCATGACTCCTCCCTCCACGTGTCAGTGCCCTGGCTGAGGTGTTTCCTCTTTGCCTTTCCACCCCACTTCATTGGCCAACATCTATATGCTTCCTGGTCGCCACTTTCTCAGAACAGTCTTTCCTGTCACTGCTGTCTAGCTAGAATCCTCTAGGTATTGGTGTGTATGAGGACAAATTTCCATTCATTTCAGTACTTAACTCTGTGAAGAGTTACTTTCATTATTTTAGTGGAATCTCTTGTGCTTAATTGTAAATTTCCTGAGAGCTGAAAACCACTTCTGATTTTGCTCACCAAAATGTTCTCAGGGTCTAGTGCATCAGACACTCGAACACATTTATTGAACGAAGTGGGTAGCTGCTGATAGCAATACATTTTATATTTTTCCATCCCACCATCAGCCAATTCCAGGCCCACACACTTGCTTCTTTGAATTACATGACTTTTCCCTGCTAGAGTGGTCTTCCACATAAAGTTGCCTGTGTCAATCCCTTTACAAACAAGGGTCTACTTTCCCAAATTTTTCTTTTTCATTTTTTTTTTTTTTCAATCACTCACATACAATGTCACCAAAGAAAGGGCCCCATTTAAAAAACACTCTAATAAGGGGCTCCTGTCTGACTTTGGTTAGGTGCCCAACTTCAGTTCAAGTCATGATCTCTTGGTTCATGAGTTCAAGCCCCTTAAGCACAGAGCCTGCTTAAGACTCTCTGTCTCCCTCTGCCCCTCCCCCGCTCTCAGTCTCTCTCTCTCAAAAATAAACACTAAAAATATATAAAAATAAAAAAACCACTCTGATTGAAAGTCAAAGTTCATATCTTTTTTGTCCTGCTTTAATCCAAGAAGGCCAGACTGTTTGTTTTCTGTTTATAAACCAGACATTTTTATTTCTCTCTCCAAACCATTGCCTGCGGATCCCTCTCTCCCGCTTACTAACTTCCTATTTTCTCCTCCAGATCTTCCCTGCTGACTCTTACCTGTATTTATTTCTCTCTTCCTTGAATTATTACCAGGTTAATTGACCTGACTGCACCCCATCTATACGTTTTGGCACACCCAAACTACCTGAATTACTTACAACTACAAGCTTTTTTCTGCCTTGGGACCTGGGGCCACTTGGCTTTCACCACCTGCTGCCCTCACCCCCTTCACTTCTCACCTGGCCAACTCTTTCTCACCTGAAATACCATGTTCTCAGGGAAGTTCTCCCTGATCACCCAATCTAACCTTCTTGTTATTCTAAGGACAACATGGATTTCCCTTCCAATTATGGCTTATCTCATGATACAGTGAATTGTAGGTTTTCCTTTATGACATGTGTCCTCAGTACATTCTATGCTTCGTCAGTGCAGATGCTACCATGACTACTAGTGATGCAAAAACCTTGCAGACTCCCTGGCACGTAGTAAGTGCTCAGCAAATATTTCAGAATGTAGAAGTATTTCAACTAATGAACATAGTGTTCTGGTCTCTGAATTAGTTCTCTAAATCTATTGAGGGCAGCAATCCTATTTCTCCCTTGTTTTGTATCCCCCATGGTGCTAAATCCACAGGAAGGTTAGGCCAGGGTTTGTCATCTCCGGCACTGTTGGTATTTTGGACCCAGTGATCCTTTGTCATGAGGAGCTGTCCCAGGTACTGCAGGATGTTTAGCAGCATTCCCAGCCTCCCAAGGACTAGATGCTAGTAGCAACCCCCACCCTCAGCCATAACAAACAAAAATGCCTGCAAACATTGCTAAATATCATGTGTGGGAAACATTCATCCCTCAATACCCCACTGAAAACCACTGGATTAAGTGTTTAATTCAACCAGTGTTGATTAATGGATTGCAAACGAGCCTGACAATCTCTAGGTTCTTAAGAGTCCCTCAAATTCTGGGAGGAATGGTTCCACTCGAGCCAAGGAATACAACAAATGTCTAAAGATACCTGACAGCTTCTATGAGTGGTGTTCACTTCAAGGGCTAGAAACTGCAGCCAAATTGGCTGGAGGCCTATGCTAACTTCTTCCTTAGTAATTGTTTTCTCAATAGATACAGCTCATTTTGAACATCCTCGGATCACTAGGTGAATTTATATCTTGTTTACTATTCCCTGAACTCACCAATTAAGTTTTCATCATTGTAACTACCTTTTGTATTTTTTATCTTCCTGTCGACTACAGCCTCCTGAGAGGTAAGAATCTGCACCTGGTTTATTACAGTGCCTTCTGCCACACACAAGAGCACCTGAGCAAAGTGGCTTCTTAATAATGAAGATATGGTTGAACTTTGCCATTTGCTGTGCATTCTCACACACATTACCTCCTCAAACAGAGAGACACAGAGAGACACCCGGAGAGAGGGAGATATGGAGAGAGACAGAGACAGACGGAAATGAATGGTGTATTCAGTCGCCTCAAATCTGTGATCAGGACTGAAAAACAAGTAATTAATTACTCCTTACCAGAAGTTTCAACATCTGGGCTCAGAGGCAGAGAGAGGAAGAGGCAGGGCTGAAAAGTTTTATAGTTAATTTTAGTGGTAAATGAAAAGAAGTGACAGGAGCTTTCATAATGACTACCTTGGAAGTTGTATAATATAGTGTGTATTCTATGGCCTTTTGTAATATTGACCACTTAAACACCTCTTTGTAAAGAGCGGCTGGAAAGGGAGCAATGCTCTTTTCATGGGGAAGGGTTAAATACCTGCTAAATCTCATGTGGTAAATACCAGAATGAGGCATTTCAGTCAAGGCCTTCTGATTTTAAATCTCATACACTTTCTAACCCAATCCCATGGACTCCTACGAGGAACACACCTAGTTTCACTGACTCTTCATATAGTATCGTGACAGTTGTGGTCATTTTTTCCCCTATTACCTTGAACGTGGTCTGCCTGGGTAAAGAATATCTGCCAGGACCTCTAACCAGGAGCAGGTACGGATTCCTGGAAAGATGTGCATTGTTTCATAATTTCATACCTCTGTTTGAGTGCCTTGGCTGGATTCTGATGGCTGTGTGTGTGTGACCCATAATATCATTGAGCGTGAAGTGAATAAAAAGTAAATTCCCTAAGCTACTTGATTCAGGGAATGCTTAATGGTGTTACATAGTAAATGTCATGATGCGGCACAAAAGCAGGGTAAGATTTTAGCTCTGACTTCTAGCAAAAAGAAGGAAGAAAAGAAAAGAAAAGAAAAGAAAAGAAAAGAAAAGAAAAGAAAAGAAAAGAAAAGAAAAGAAAAGAAAAGAAAAGAAAAGAAAAGAAAAGAAAAGGAGGGAGGAAGGAAGGAGGGAGGGAAGGAAGGACAGACCTCTTTTTTCTATAAATTAGGAGCAGAATATGTATAGAATGACCACATATGTACCGGCTTGCTCAGGATAATCCCAATTTATTCCTGTTGTCTCAACATGATTATTCCTAGCGTCCCCTCTCAAAAGGATCACAGTTTGAAAAGATAATTGAATAATCTTGCTAAACTGCACATTGTCCAGGTTCACAATGTATGTGACTAGGTTAGTACATTATTAAGTTTCATGTATAATCACATTTAAAATAGTTGAATACTTCCTCCCACAGGTTGTTCATGATATTAGATAGGTTTAGGGACTAGGTGACAAGTTCCTCCCTTCTCTTCAGAGGCTACAATATCACTTCTCAGGAGAGGAATTTTACACTGCCACCACTGGACACCAGAGAGCAATGGCCAATGCAAAGAAAAAGGCAGACACTAAGCATGAAATAAAGTGACCCAGCCACCCACTGGGACCCAGGGCCAACTTCCACATTCAAATCTACAGGTAACACCTGTAACCAGAGTGTTAGACGCACATGACTTCTGACTTAAAATATGGTTTTGTTTCTTTCTCTTCTTAAAATTTATTCTTTGCGCAATGTTTCCTGGATCAAACCCCTGGCAAACCCCTGAGCTTTCTGTTTATTTTAATATAACAGCCCTAAAGTCAACGTAATGCCGCATACTGCATTAATTCAGTTAACTGTCCAGTTGAAGTTAGTAATCCGAAAGCTGTATCTGACTGCATTAAATCTTCCCCCTTCTCTCTCCCTACTCCCTACCTTCCAACCTCCCACATCTGCTTTCCAGTCCCCATTACTCCCACCTTGACTCCCCCCACGCCTTCCAGCCTGAAGCCTGCACTGTGGGAGGGAGGCCTTCTGCTCTCTGAGCACTCTAACCAAGCCTGCTGAATTCTCTACTTGCTGCCTTGTTCCAGAAGGGCAGGAGAGGAGGCAGGGCAGGAATAAGGGTCATTCTTACTTCTGGCTGGTTAAGCAGTCTGGGCAGAGAGGATGGTAAAAGTGACTCTTTGGTGAGGTCTTCAGAGCCCTTGCCATCCCTGCCTCCTATGTTCCCGGGGCCTGGGCAGTTGTATCTCCAGTCTAAGTAATAACTGGGGACCCTATCCCAAGCTGGTGGTCACCTGGAAGCCCCCCTTTCCACTGTGAGGTCTCCTGGCCTCTTCAGACAGGTCTGCTGAACAAGACCCAAGAGGACACCAGCGATACTCTCTCCAGCCTGGTCTTTGCTAAACACTCCCACTTCCCAGACCCAGGGCACCAAAGCAGCAGCCCCTTCTGTGACCCATCATCGAGCAGGTGGTTGGCTCCTGCCTCTTGCTTTAGATTTGCCAGGCAGCAGGTGGTTGGCTCCTGCCTCTTGCTTTAGATTTGCCAGGCAGGAGTCCCACCCCAATCCACAAACCATTTGTTTCAGTTAAGATTCAGGTGCTAGTCTTTGTATCGCCAAATTTGGGGAGACAGAGAGGAAGCTCTCTTGAACCCCGTTTCTTCATCACCATGTGATGGTGATAAGAAATAGCTCAGTGCTCTGATAACTCCTTTTCAAGAAACCTTCTTCATCTAGCTCCTCACATGCAAGTCCTACTGAATGCCTCTGCCTCCTGATCCCTACCAGGTTCAAGTGATGTGACAGGCACCAACCTCCTGAAATTGGGAAGATAGGGCTCAGAGTATACTTTTCTCTGGCTCTCTTTGTAATGGTACCCACCTTACAACATACTCTCACCCTCCTGACATATTTGTGTATCTTCTATCCGACTCATCTATTTGACCAAAGGGTGTGAATGTAGAAACAGGTTACAACAACCATTTAACTTACAAGTCAGAATACGGTAGGGAAGGCAGGGGTTGAGGAGAGAGGGGAGTGTTCACCTCACAGTTAACCTTGGAATTGTAATGCCTGCCTATCACACTGGCACCTCAGTAGAAAGTGTACAGATTCATTGGAAGCTATAAACCTTCTGTGAGTATTAACATTAAGGGTCTAGTGCCTAGGAACACAAAACCAGGTTAGCAGGCTGACATCCCTCCTCCATCCATTACAAATTCAATCTGAACAGTGCTTATTTCTTTTCTTGTTGCCTGGGCTTCCCGAAAAGCTCTCTCTAGGGTCCTTCTTCATACGAGCCAAGCACCTTACTCCCACAAGGGAAATCTAAGAAATTGCTTTCCTGTGTGCTCTTATATGGAGTTGAGAAATCCCCTCTGATCTGTTGAACTTTTGAAGTCCCAGAAGCAGAAAACACTAAGAAATATATAATAAGGTCAAGAATCTGAAAATGCCACTTGTAAATGGACAGTCATATTGAGTAGACAGGTCTCCTCAGGTGGTGAACATTAGGGCTTAAGAAAGAATGAAAGGGATAAGTTACTTTGGGCACTTAATTTTGTTCCAAGGACAAAGTTTTGATTTCCTTTATACAGGTTCCACGTATCATGGGCTCAAAATGCAACCACCACTGGGCGCTAATACAGAACCTCAACAGAATAAGAAATTGTAGGATTGCCTCACAAAGGACAGGGAAGATGAGACTACTTGGCTTCAACGGCACATGAAGACTCCAGCAGCTTCTGTTACCTGGGCAGACCCATAATTCCCCTCTGAAGGGCTTATAAGAGTAAACAAACACCACAAATGGATAAAAATGTTGATCAGAAAGTCAAAGAATTGGGACCATCAGGTAATAGAATTTGCCAAAGGAGTTTTTAGGTGTTTTTTCTTATTGGCTTTATTTCATTTAAAGTAATTTTATATTCACAGAAAAATTAAGTGGAAAGTATGAGTTCCTATATCCTGGCATCCAACACAGTCTTCCACACTATGAACATTTGCACCCAATGTGTAAATTTGCTATAATGGATAATCCTACATTGGCACCTTATCATCTCTCAAAGTCCATAGTTTATAGTAGGGTTCACTCTTGGTATTGTACATTCTACAGGTTATGGTGTATATAATGACATGTATCCACCATTATGGCATCTCATAGAATAGTTTCACTGCTCCAAATATCCCATTTCATCCCTCCTCTTCTCCCAAAATGCTGGTAATCACTGTTCCTTTTATAGTCTCAATAGTTTTACCCTCTCCAGAATGGCATATAATTGGAACCATGTAGCCTCTTCAGATTGGCTACTTTTACTTTGAAATACGCACTCATGGTCTCTCCATGCCTTTTCATGGTTTGGTAGCTCATGTCTTTTCAGAGTTGAATAATACTCCATTGTCTGAATATACCACAGTTTATTAATCCATTTACCCACTGAAGGACATGTTGACTGCCTTCCAGTCTTGGCAATTATGAATGAAGCCTCTGTAAAACATCCATGTGCAGGTACTTTATGTAAACATACGTTCTCAACTTATCTGAGTAAATACCAAGTAAACACCTGCCACACCATCTTCCAAAGTGGCTGTGCCATTTTGCATTTCCAACAGCAATTAATGAGAGTTTCTGTCACTCCACACCCTCCCTAGCATTTAGTTTTGCCAGTGTTTCAGCCACTCTAAAAAGTGTGCCATGGAATACTGTTGTTTTTATCTGCAATTTCCTTATAATAGATGATGTAGAGTATCATTTCATATGGCTTCTTTGGTGAGATGTCTGCATACATTCCTTGGTGAGGTGCTTGTTCATATCTTTTGCCCATTTTTTAAGTGGGTTCTTATTGTAGAGTTTTAAGTGTGCTTTGGAAATTCTGGATAACACACCTCTACCAAATGTGTCTTTTGCGAACATTTTCTCTCAGTCTGGTGGCTTGTCTTCTCTTTCTTATGAAAAAAATATTTTAAAGTGATCATCTACTTTTTCATTAAAATCATTGGTTATAGTGAGAAATACATGATGACAGAGATGCCTGATAAATTGCTCAATGATGGAAAGGGATCTTTAAGCCTATTGGATACAATAAAACTGCCTGATATGGTAAAAAATGAAATCAAAACAAAGAAACAAAGGCTCTGACATTTGTTAATATTATGAAAATTCCAGAAATTTCGCTAAATATCCATATAGAGACAGAGATATAGATATGTACACTGTAGACGTATATGTAGGAGCTAGTCCAAAGGTATGCAAAAGGCAAAAGAGAAATTTGAAAAGAAAGTATAAGAAGATGACAATGAGTGGCATGGAAGGATCTTGTTAAAACAGTTGACCATCATCCTTTCACTTCTGCCAATGTTAATACTGTGGCTGGATATCCCCTGGAGTGAATAGGAATCCTCCACCCATTAAATTTTACTTTTTACAAAGTGAAATAAGCCATACAGAGAAAGACAGATACCATATGGTTTCACTCTTATGTGGATCCTGAGAAACTTAACAGAAACCCATGGGGGAGGGGAAGGAAAAAAAAAAAAAGAGGTTAGAGTGGGAGAGAGCCAAAGCATAAGATACTCTTAAAAACTGAGAACAAACTGAGGGTTGATGGGGGGTGGGAGGGAGAGGAAGGTGGGTGATGGGTATTGAGGAGGGCACCTTTTGGGATGAGCACTGGGTGTTGTATGGAAACCAATTTGACAATAAACGTCATACATTGAAAAAAAAATTTACTTTTTACATTTAAGTACATTTTATTCTGTTTTGTTTTCATTTCAATGTAACATGATTGTAATGTGAATTCACTTTTTCTACAAAGACAGACCAGCCAAATGTATTTCTTGTGTAACTTTCGTAAGTATCTTGAGTTTTATAAATCTTCGTTCTGCTTTCAACAAACTTTGGATGTTCTGATCTATGCAAAGTGATAATTATTTTGCTCACTCAATAGATATACTAGAGAAATACACACATACTTTTCCAAAACATATCTACTTCAAAAGTTATTT
The DNA here is from genome assembly GCF_028018385.1 of Neofelis nebulosa. Taxonomy (NCBI): domain Eukaryota; kingdom Metazoa; phylum Chordata; class Mammalia; order Carnivora; family Felidae; genus Neofelis; species Neofelis nebulosa. The sequence continues at coordinate 69,563,470 of NC_080794.1, forward strand.
TAAAATTATATTTTTACTCTTCGATTCTATATTATGCATCATGTCATACACATTAAAAATATCCTTTTGCAATCATTGAGACCTTGCAAATTAAAATATCAAACTCTGGCAGAATAGCTAATTTGAAGCAGGAAAAGCCTCATAATCCTTGACAAGTGATTGTCTTCTCTAAGGTTTTCTGCCGTATCTCACAAAGGTCCCTTCCCCAATCCCTTCTTGCTCTGTAGTCAGAGCAGCCTCAAATATCCCCCAGGGCTTATTGCTGGCCACTACTCATGCTACACACTCTGCATGACTCATTTTCCACAAGACACAGCATTCACTATCTGCTTTTGGACTCCTGGATGGGACCACCACCGCACTTAACTGGCTGTCCCTGCAGCAGAAACTGAACACCCAAATTACACAAGCTCCCTGCTTAGCATGAAATTGACTTGAAATACAGGTGCTCATAAGCAGCCCCTCTTGCTGGCCTCAAGCTCATTTCCTGATGCGTAACTGGCTGAGACCCCAGGACAAGAGTCAGGGTCTTTCCAACCCTAAATAGCAATCTACCCCCACTTCACTGTTCCCCCCATCAAAAATTGCTTGAGAGAAGAAGAATGTCTTTGTTCAATTAGTGTTCCCTTTTGTCTGGATAACCTGAAATTTGTTCATGTAGCATTTCACATATAATTGCTTCAAGTCTATTTCTCTATTTTTATGATGAAATTGTTCCTTCCCAGTGAAACGACACAATACAAAACAGTCGCCCTATATCTTTGGGAGTAATACTAGAGCCGAAGGGACATCATGTTCTAGGGAGTAGTAAAGCCAATGACTCTGTTAAGATTTCCTTGATGATGAAAGCAGAAGCAATTACAGGTATATCAGGCTCTCTAAAATAGTTGTGTTCCTGGAAATCTGTGCACAAACCTAATGTTTTATATAAAGACATAACCAGAGCTCTGCTGTTAAAAATATTCTAAAATAAAACTTTACAAGTAAAAAAATGACTTAAAAAAGGTATCTTTTTTTTTTTTCTGTTGGTATCTTGAGGCTGGTATTGGATATTGTCCATCTATGGAGGTCACAGGATTAGATACAGGGAAAGAAAATACATTTAGTCCCAGCTACAGCATATGGTTATATGTATACTAAGAATTATATTCACCACAGCATTCTTCATAATAATGAAAAAATATTAACAATGTAAATGTTAATCAGGGGATTTAACATTTTTAAGTTAAAAATATTAAAGCAGATCTACATAATGAGCTATTACATTGCCATTAAGAACATGTATTTTTTTAAATAATGTATTTGCCTTGAATAAACAACTGGAAAGTCAAAGAGAACTGCATGTTAATCCTGGCTTGCCTCCTGGTCTGACATCTAATAATGAATAGTCACTTTGTCTTTCTGAGCCTCAATTACTTCATCTGAAAGGTGGGGATTAAAAGAAACAATCCTGAGTGGACTGTTTTGGGACTTAATGGGGATGATACATGGGAAGTGTTCAATGAATGATAAAGTCACATTTTACTGAGCACTCACTATTATTGTAAGATCAAACCATTTGTAGTTCAAAAATGGTCAAAAAATTGCAATCCCATGTGGTTAAAACCAAAAAGAATACTAGAGAAGAAGACACAATACAAAAGTAGACTGAAATCTCAGATACTCAGAAGTATAAAGAGGCACACATCCAACAGTTCACTCTGAAGCAGAAGAATTATTAAATAGTGTTACTGGTATTAAAATGATATTAGATCAAGGGTCTTAAGCTACAGCCATCCTTCCCATCAAGAGACAGTGACTAATGCTTACATCAGTGATAACATGCATGTATCTATGCTGGTACAAGGAACAGAACATAAAAGAAAAATAATATACTTATAGGGTTGTAGCCAGGGTTCTTCTGAGCTAGGTACATAGACCAGAGAGAGACAACAGAGCAGGCAGGGTGGGCAGGCTCCTGTCCTGGCTATGCCCTGGGCTCACAGAAACAGTGGCCCCATTTGAGCATGTGATCTGGCATTTCAAGTGATTGTGGGCAGAAGTGGTCCATTCTTCCGGGAGAAAGCAAAGAGAAGTCAGAAAAGGGAGACAGCGAAGAGGAGGAGCTTCTGCCCACCCACCTCCATGTCTACTTTTTCTTCTGCCTTTTTTCTAAGCAAATAAATTTGCTATATTTTTAAATGTTTTTCTACAGTGATTGTGATTGCATGTATGTGTAATTTTATTTTATTTATTTTATTTTTTTTGTATGTGTAATTTTATAGGAAAAAAAAGAAAATTTTCTTTTACTTGCAATTGTATCCAATTAGAGAATACTATTAAAGTACACCGATGACAAAAAATAAAAAAAATAAATAAAATAATAAAGTATACTGATGATGAGAAGCATTAAAACATCCACAGGAAAGACAGACACTCTCCCAGGTGAGATTATCAATGGCTCCTTCTGTGCTGCTTTGTCTCCATGAATATGCTTTAGTGGTTAAGAACCGCTTCATGTTCAAGGGTGGCTTAGCCTTAGAGGACAGACTTAGAAGGGGATTACGATTATACCAAAGATCAGAAGAGAATGAATTTTTTCAGAACAAAAGACTTCTAAAATCTTCTAAAATTGCTCAGCCTTTTTACATCTCCTTTCCACTATATGTTATATGGAGATCTCCTTGTAACAGTTAATAGAAAAATTCAAATCATAAACAAAGGAAAGAAAAAAAGATTTGGGATATTAGAATAGAAAAATATGTGAATTGTCCCATTATAGAAAACTAAGATCCTCAGAGATATGGACTGTGCTTACTTTCCATCCCTATTAAAATGGCCTTTTTTGTAAAGAAAAGGCACTATTTCCTTCTTTTTCTTTCCCTGTCTCTAATAATGAAGCCGCATCAAGACAGATCAGAGCCCTCATCAGCTTCTGGAAAAGTAAATCACTGAAGAAAGGCTATTTTGCAGTCTTTCTGGTTCATTTTCCCTCCATTGTTTTAGTATCCTGAGTGCATGGAAAATCAAACTTTGTCACTCACAGTGCTGTTCTTGGCTGAATTTTGGAGCAGTCAGCAAGGTTTCTACAATAAACGAATGACCACACACACTTGTGAAGGTATATGCGCACGTGCATGCGTGTGCGCGCGCACACACACACACACACACACACACACACAATAATCAGAACCCTCCATTGCTGATATTCCAGCCAGAAAGATGAAAATAAATGGTGTACGGTCATTAAAACTCCCAAACCAATAATTTTGAGTATGGTGTCAAATGAATGATGGCTAAGTGAAAAGAGGTCGAAGGGTTCCCTCTGCTTAAACAAATGAATTAATTAAAGGGTTAAGACCAATTGGCTAGAAAATCATCACGAAAGGTCACTCTTAACAGAGTCATTATGCTTAGAGTAAACAGTTATCAGCTTATCCCGCAAAATAAGTGTCAGGGCTGCTGTATGTTTGAATACAAATTATTTACAGAACCCTCTGCTAGCCTTGCCTCATTTTGCCTCTGGGAATACGCAGAAGCTGGCCTGTGTAGGTTTATGCATGTATGTGCACACTTGTGCATCTCATTAAAAATTACCATCTTTGCATGAAAGAGAATGGCCAGCTCCAAGGCCATAGACAGGAGAGCTCTACTGATGGTATCAGTACTTAGATCAAGTGTGTCTTGTTTTGTGTTTTGTTTTTTTTTAGAATCTGGAAAGACACACTGGTTCTTAGAGGAGTAAGGACTCTCATTTTGTTTTAAGTTTATTATTTATCTTAGAGAGAGAGATGAGAAAGAGAGCAGCAGAGGGAGGGAGGGAGAGAGAGAGAGAGAGAGATGGAGAGAGAGAGAATCCCAAGCAGGCTCTGTGCTGTCAGCAGAGAGACTGATGTGGGGCTTGAACTCACGAACTGTGAGATCATGGCCTGAGCAGAAACCGACTGAGCCATTCAGGTGCCCCTGTTTTATTTTGGTTTTTGATCACACTGTTAGGTAAGGTTTCTAAGTGAAATTTCTATCAAAAGTTTAGGAGACCTAGTGTCTTAATGCTTCCCATGACCTCTCCAACTCATATCTGCTCACAGCTTTAGTAGCCAAAGGCAGACAAGAGGGAGTCTGCCTTTCAAAAACAGGATAATCTTACCGGATTTCAGTGGAGCTTTGAGATCAGAACTTCCCGGAGTTGAACTGTGGTGAAGCTGGCTATGTGATATATTAACATGCGGATACTGTGGCCTTTGGATCCCCCCAAAATATAGGTGTGTGATTCTGGAAAAGCCATATGCTGTGGGGTAGAATCCTGGGAAGATAAACACTGTATGGTTTCTTTCCTAATTCTGAGAAGACCTGGGGATTCTTGTCCTGCTCTTCGTCTCCTGGCGGACTCTGAAGGTTCAATATTATTTGGGAAGAGGGTTCACTCAGATACTACCCAGAACACTCCAGAAATATTCTTTTGGATCTTTATTCATTCACTCAGCTGGTCATTTAATTTTAATGAGCCTACTTGATGTGGCAGGCACTCTAGTAGGCGAGGGACACACAAAGCCACATTGTCCTACCATCAAAGGGTTTACAGCAGAGGCAAGACAGAAAGGTGACGAAATGCATCTAATGCGATGAAGCTAAAAGCAGCTGCAAGAACAGGGTCTCAGAACTCATTGGGGAGGGCATGGAAGTGGGTAGGCGGAATACTTGGTCAGAAAGGCAGAAAACTCTGTTTCACCATGCTGGACTCCAGCGTGAAGTTCTTCCTCTGGAAGTTGGCAATCGCCCCAAGTGCACAAATACAGATGTTTGCTTGTTTCTAACTCCTGAACCGGAGAGCCACCAGCTCAGAGGCATCATCACGGGACAGCCTCCTGCAGTTTTCATGGATCATGCCTTATGAATAATGGAAACTTTCAAGAATGATTTTGGTTTAAGATCAGGGATAAGCCCTTTCTGTGGGGCTGTGTATGTCAGCACTCTGCCCTGGTAAATTATCTGTAGACAGCATAGTCTATCAAAATGAGCACACCACTGTTCATTTTTTCCAGCCTGCCATGCTGTTTATTAACCGCCATCCATTATTTTAAAAACATTTCTGGAATCAAAGGTAAGAGGAAAGAGAGAAACAAAAGGGTGATAAGAGATAAATGCACCACAAATCTAGATTGCATATGCCAGTGAGATAGCACAAATGTCTGGGGAAAAAAATGCAGATTCTTCCAGAACAGCAGGAATAGTCACAGGCTTGCATGGTTCCAGGAGGTTCAAAAAAGACAGGGTTTAGGGACATTGACAGTTACAGTCGGGAGGTGCTCTCATGGGGAAATGATGTGTCAAGCAGATCAGTTACCCATATGATCCCTCATTTCTGGAACAGTGACATTATGTGAATTTTTGGTCCACCCCCATGTTCCCTTAAAAGCATACTAGGTATGATATTAATATACGCTACAAGTATATTATTATTTTTGAGAAGTATGTGACATTTTTTGAAATACCTGGAGATACCCTAAGGTTTTTAAAAACAGAGTAGAAATCACTGGCTTGAGTAAAAATGACTTCACATGTAGCTGCTGATAGGCCCCCTGATACCATTCATCTGGCATCTAATCACCCTTCCTTGAAGCACCTCACAGCACTCCTGTCACCCTGTGTTATTACTGGAATTCTGAGTTGTTATCTTACATTGTCACTCAGTGACAAAGCAAAGGTATGTGTTGTTGCCTTGGAGTGATAGCAATCTTTCTCCCTCCTCCTCAACACATGTGTGTGCCTACTGACTACAGCACAAGGTATGTTAGCTTTTTAAACAAAAGGACACGTTAGTGGGACTCAAGAAGTAAAGAAGAAGAAAATGTCAGCGTCCAAGAAAAACAAAGCAACATGGTTTCGAAGAATCCAGACAAAGTTTTGCTCTAAGGACATCCTCAACAAACACCCAGAATGATCCTGTCTGCTCTCCCATCCGAAGAATCGGAAGTACCTTCAAGGTGAGCACTCCCCCTTGGCGGCAATGGCAGTAGTGAGCTGGTTTGCACCAACACCGTTGCGAAGCAAACACTTCAATAGGAATTAGCGTCCAATCAAACCACCTTCCCAGGGCTGCCTCCTCATTTCATAATGTTATGGAACAATTACCAAATATTGCAATTCTGAAACCAGTCTGAGACCCAGGCCTCTCCAATTTACAACATATCCAGAATCTTCGTCAACATTAATTTTCTCCAGCCTAATTTACATGTTTTCTTTCACACTACAAAAGGATCTAAGTTTATGATTTACATGGAGAGCACGGCTGCATTTCAGGACTAGATGCAAAAAAGATTACACTCTTAATGTGGATGATAAATTTGCATCCTTGTTAAAGTAGAATATTTTAGCCATGACAAATGACAAGATGGGAGAACATGCTCACTGAAACTTGGATGCCCAGAAGTAAGTAATTGGCAACATTAGCAAGCAGCCCGGTCATGTAAACCCCGGGAAAATAGTGGATCAAGGGTTCACTGATTCTGTGTGTCTCTCACACATTAAAATCCCTTGGGTAGCTTTTAAACTACCTATCTCCTGGGCTCAGTCCCAGAGATTCAGATTCCATTGATTTGGGGTGGGTACACACACATATTTTTAAAAGCTGCCCAGGAGATTCTAATGTGCCCAGCATTAAGAGCCACTGACTATGAAATATACTTAGCATAATGCCAGTCGTATGATCAATAAGACAGAAAATAAAATGAAATCAGTGATTTATGAATTCACTGATTCATTAAAGAGATACTTATTGAGTATTCACTATGTGGTAGGCATTGTTCTCTGTTCCAGTGCTACAAGGCAAAAGTTGCAAACCAAACACTGATTCTCAAGGAGCCCAGGGTCTAGAGAATTGCAATGACACTAGGTACATCTGGGATGTCCCCTGCCATGTTGGAGCAAATACAAAGGTCAAGTTTTCCCTGCTCCAACTTCTAACTAAGAATAACTACCTCCAGATCACTTTACAACTTGAAGAACATGTGGATCATCATGATATCTGGTTACCAGATAGTTAGAACAACCGTAGCTAAGGAAAGCATTTTTAAAATCCTCATCTTACAAATTTACAAAATTTACAAAAGTGAGGCTCACAGCAGCTTTTCAGTAAATGATAGCTAGCTCTTTTCCCTCTTTTCCTTTACAATCAGAAGACCTGAGTTTCTGTTGTTTCTACCTCTTAAAATGTATCAGACAAGTCTTAAAAATTTTTATTTACTCCTTATAGTAACCTGATCGACGGAATTATTATCATCACCAATCTGATATGGAAATCAAGGTTCAAAGACATAAGGTGATATAGGCAAGCTAATTATTTGTTCTCTGTCATTTTTTAAATGTTTTTTTAACGTTTATTCATTTTTTTAAATAGAGACAGAGCATGAATGGGGGAGGGGCAGAGAGAGAGGAAGACACAGAATGTTAAGCAGGCTCCAGGCTCTGAGCTGTCAGCACAGAGCCCAACACGGGGCTCGAACTCACGGACCGTGACATCATGACCTGAGCTGAAGTCGGACGCTCCACCAACTGAGCCACAGAGGCACCCCTGTTGTATGTCATTTTAATTTCGAGTATGGGGTTTCTAATTTAGTGGCCATAAAACCAGGTTACTACCTGCAAACCCAGAGTGAGTTTGCCTGCTTCTGTCTACCTCTAATAAGCTAGCAACAAGCTATTGTGGAGACATGTGAGGCGAAAAAAATCTAAAATAAGGGTATTAATATCTTCTCATTAGCATTCCAAAATATATGAGGACATGTGCTTTGAGCAACACAGCTATTCAGAGCAACGATTCTTAGACATATGGAACATCAAAGCTATCGTGACAATCAGAGTCCATCTAGTACATGTTTTCTTCTTATAAATGAGGGGCCTGGGACTCTATGAAATAAAATGATTTGGCTAGGATCACACAATTAGTGGCAGTGCTAAGATTAGAACACACGATGTGTTCATACCAACTTTCAAACATGCACGAGACATACTATTTATTTTCATAGGAATGACTAAAGTAGGGATCAATCTTTAACAGATTTAATACTTTGACGTATTTGCAAAAGTTTGAGGAAAGTCTACAATGAAACTTATTCAACTTTCATTTAGAATTTCTAACATTTCTAAAAACTACTCTGAAAGGTAAGAGTTAAAAATTGAAAAATTGGCAGCCTGGAAGCGCTGTTCTTTTTTTGGTTTTGTTTTCTTGGTTTGTTTTTGCTTTTGTTTTGTATTTTTAAGCTTTGTTCTTTTTTTTCCTCTTTTTTTTTTTTTGCAGAATTTATTTATTTTGAGAGAGAGAGAGACAGCACAAGTGGGGGAGGGGCAGAGAGAGAGAGGAAGACAGAAGATCTCAAGCAGCCTCCACACTGTCAGCGCAGAGCCTGACACAGGGCTTGAACTCATGAAACCGTGAGATCATGACCTGAGCCAAAACCAAGAATGGGACGCTTCACTGACTGAGCCACCCAGGAGCCCCTAAGCTCTGTTATTTTGAATACACACTTTTATCACCATCTGGGGCCACATTTGAGTGTGAGTTACTCTTTTCTACCTGCTAAAAATCTGCAAAAGTGTTCTGTGTAGTATGATACAGGAACCTAACTATTCTTAAATGCAGATTAATTGCTGAAAATCTCAATTCCCCTCTTTTCTAACTTTCAGTTTGGTCTTCCAAAGCATCCGTTGTGACATGGGCACTTCATCAAGCTCTTTCCTTCCTATGTCCAGTTGGGTCCTGAGTGGTAGCTAATGGCCACTAGTTGTGTGATTCTCTGAGGAAAAAACAACAGGATTGGTACTAACTCACAACCCCAGAATCCTATGCCCAGAAAAGAGCACAAAACTGAGATGAAATGCAGTGAGAAGACACTCAAGTCCACAATAGGAGCCAAGATTGGGTGAGCCCATCTGAGAGGCTTTCTCTCAGCCCTGGTGCGATTTTCAGCAGCTTGAAATCAAAGTCTTCAGCCACCAAGAAAAGAACAAAGTATGAACATACTATTGATAGAGGAAACTTACACTTACTGAGCCCTACTGTGCATCTGCAGCTGCAAAAACGATTTTTCCTCACAGCAAACCTACACGAGATGTGCTTACAGGGAACTAGGTTTTCATGGACACTGGGAAGCCGGAAGCTGAGCTCTTGTTCAGGGATTTAGTGAACCCTGATTTCCTCCACAGATCAGATGATGACAGGCTTGGCATTAGCCCCAGAGGAAAATGAAAACTTACAAGGAAGTATCAAATACAACGATTGCTCTTGAATATAATGTAAGCCTCAACTCTAAAAGCATCATCAAAATTCAAAATACCAGATTCTCAGACATGGCAGCAAACTATCCTTCACGGACAAAATCACTAACAGTTCTTTGTGACCACCCTGTTTTTGATCAATTTTTGCCTTTGGTTAAATACAATAAAAACTCAGTCTAATCTTAAATTAGCATATTTGTGTTCTTTAAATCTGAAATGCGCAGGTTTTCAGCCCCATGTATCAGATGAGGGAAATGAGGGCTCAAGAGGGTAATTAGACATTTCAACTCTACCTTCTCCACAAGGACAAAGAATCCGTAAGAAAGGAAGGGTAACATTATTTCCGGTGGGTACAGGGACTCTTGGGTGACATAAAGTGCCAAATCTACAAAGAAAGCTGGCCCTGGAACTAGAGGGAAGAGGAACCAAAGTGCACAATTTAAATCTGCTCTAGGTTCTGCAGCCTATTTCAGGGGCTTTTCACACCCCACATCCACCAGCTTGATGTTTTCCATTATTAACTAGATTGGTACCTGTACCTTGACCTTCGCCCAACTACAATGGGTCTCTGGAATAAGAGAAATCACTCTAAGTTTCAGTTTGAATATGTCCTGCAGAGCTGTATCTGGAACAGATGAGGAACACAGATGAATCAGTACCCAAGAGCAAAGGGCAAATTGATGTACCCCAGGCTGCCATGCTGGCTAGTGAAACTGAAATCATTAGAACCGTTAAGGAGGCAAGACCCTTAGCTGTTCCATGCTGGCCAAAGCCTGGACAGTAGCCAACTCCAGTAGCACCCCCTCCCCAGTCCCAAATATTTCCTGGTGACCGGGGGAACAATCGTATCATGTTGGTTTTAAACAAGCCAATGATAAGTAAGAAGGGCCTTTTTGAGCGAGAGTCTTCCAGTTTTGCAGATACTCTAAAACTGACCCAATTATTTTAAAGTAGTAGATATAGGCAGAGCCCACAGATTCCTATGTCATCTCAGCATCAGAGCATCAGCTTCTTTGCAGAGCTTCCAAGAAGGGGAAATTAGAGGCCAGACCTCTATCAAGAGTACAGCAGTAACCACAATCACTAGATGTCAGCAAAACTCTGATTGCTAAGGCCACTACAGACTGGGATCAACTGTCGCCCGGTAAAAGTATAGTAACCATGTTATAACATCCATTTAAGTTTTGAAGAGACAGGTTGTTGGGATGGCTTTCTGCCACCCAACAAGAGGAAATGGCCCAAGCAATGGAGAAGGGAGAGGGTGGTTTAAATTCTCACACTTCTTTGGGGTCAGATGTGATAGATCACCAACTGGGAGAAGGGAATAATAAACCGAGAAAGGGTGATCTAGGAAGTTGCCAAACGACAATATAAGTGAGAAAACAAATTTCAGAATCATTACCAATCAAGTAAGGGTTTTCAGATGAAAAACCTCCTTGCCCCACCAAAGAAAATAATTTATACATCAACTTATAATAGGCCTGGCTAATCCCAGCCCCCAATTAATTCCAAGTGTATCTTTCTGGTATAACGCAGCAAGCATAAATTTCCTGATTAATATGGTTTAGAGTTGGGGATGGAGAAGACAGACTTCTGTCAAGCCACCTTATTTCTTTCAAACTCAAAGAGTTAAAGCTAAGTTCACACTGGTCTGTCTCAATGTTCGTATTTGAAAGGGACGATGAAGCAGGACACTCAAAGATAAATTCTTTTCAAAAAGCTCTTTTAAGTCTTGGTCCCCAGAAATGCTGGCAGAAATAAATATACATTTTTCAAAAGAAAAAAAAAAGTCCTGTGCCTTTCATGAATTGATTGCATCTCCTGCTTCTGCAAGCTAAGAAGTCATAATCCTCTGCAATCACAGATTGTTTGAAGCCAATAAACCAAAGGTGATGACCTTGCTAATACATCCCAGCAGGAGGAAGAAATAAAGCCGTGCTGAGGAATAACTCTTTGGCACACCATTTCCCTTTGGAAAGAAGAGAACGGAACGGAAAGTGTCCCAGCTTGATTTATGGATGAACAGCATTTCGGGAAACCTCACCTGAAATCAGAAAAAGGGTTTTCTCAAGTTCTCCAGTAATGCTGCTTTTGTTCCTCTTGTCCTAGGACACACAGGGCAAGCCCCCACCCCTGGATACCAGCTTCATTGACATGTACAACTCCCCTAGCCTCTGCTCCCAGTGAGGCCCGTCTATCATGATGTCCCATGTCCCTCTACCTAAAGTTAATTCTCTGGTGACAGCATAGCACTCAGGATCAGGAACTCCCATGGGCTCAAGATATATTTATTTTATACAACTCTCTAACGCTAACAGGACAAGTAACTAGGAGACACGGATGGGAATAAATTCATCTTCCTTTTATAATCATACCTACTTCTGACATTCACAGAGGCATCGCCACAGACATGCGGCATAAAAGTGTCAATCTACATGCTGAACTCAAATTAATATTTGTCACCTCCTTTATGTGCAATGTCAATAAGTGACAGCAATAACTGACAATTGAATTCAATGACAGAGGGAAGTTAACCTTTGATTACCTATGATATATGGTATGAGACAAGCTTTACATAAATTAGTTAAGTCCATATATATATATTTTTAAATCTCCTTTCCCCAATACATTTACCCCAGTGCTCCATTTTACTGAATACATACAACAAGCCAAGAATTGTGCTTGGCATCAAGGATACAAAATTGAGCAAGACAGTAGGCGACCTTCAAAATATTCCCAGTAAGGGAAATAAATATAAAGAAAGTACTTACAATTCAAAGTAATGCATTCAAAAAGGAAAATGTGTCTAACAGTAAGAGTTAGCACAGGAGTAGTAATTTATTCTCTGTATGAAGGCGGTGGTCAGGGAAGGAATCACACAAGATTCCCCATGAGGTTCAAAGCCTGGGCCCTGGACCAGAAAGCCTGGATCCAGATCTCTCTTCTCTACTGCTTAATACCCCTCTGACCCTATGGACAAGTTTCCTCATCTATAAAATGGGTATAATAATAGTACCAACTCATAGGGTTATTGGAAGAATTTAATTTATATGTATAAAGCACTCTTAAGAGAAGTGCGTGGCACATCGTAAATAGCCAGTATAAATAGCTATTCTTTTTATTTATTAGATAAATCGAACACAGGAGAAAAGACATTTCAAACAAAGATGACCATAGAAGTATAAGATCCAATGTTTCTGTTTCTTTGTTTTGCATCCTTTACTGAGTGCTCAGTAGATGATACACATTTAACCTAAATGTCACCATAATCCTCTGATAGTCCTATGAGATAAATACTATTACAGCCTCTTTTTTTTTTTTCCAGATGAGGAAATGGAGCAGAGATTAAGATGCCTCCCCTGCACCTCAGAGTTAGCAAGTGGACAGAACCTGGATTCATGTGTGGGCAGTTCAACATCCAAGCCCAAGTGCTGACCTGTTTGTGGACCAGCCTTCCAAGAGGAAACGTTGTTTGGCAAAACCTTCAGGGAGTTCACCATGGTGGGAACATATAATGATCTTCCTTTATTTATTAAGAATTTTTTAATGTTTATTTTTGAGAGAGAGAGAGAAAGGGAGGGAGAGAGACAGAGCACAACTGGGGGAAGGGCAGACATGGAGACACAGAATCCAAAGCAGGCTCCAGCCTCTAAGCTGTCAGTACAGTCCTTGACTCTGGGCTTGAACTCACGAGCCATGAGATCATGACCTGAGCCGAAGTTGGCGCTTAACTGAGCCACCCAGGCGCCCCATGATCTTCCTTTATTGAGAATTCTAATAACTGGAATGACCAAGTTCAAGGAATATGGTTATTTGAGAGGAGAGAGACAGGAGAAGCCAAAGGCAGAATTGAGAATCCAGAAAATTAAATCCCAAAACTAGACTTTTAAAGAAAAAAGGAACAAATCATTGGCATGGGCTCCAGGGGACACTGTGGGAAGAAAAAAAAAAGTGACCAGAAATAACTCAACATCGCTTCAGTGTGACATGTGGGCTGGTCTCTGTCTCTGTTTCTCTTTATTTCTCCCTCTCTCTCTCTCTTAAACACAGGTAAGGCAGTGACTACCAGATGTGGCTAATAGACAAGTCTTAGGTCTTGAATGTAAGACCTGCCTGGAGGAAAGCTACTATAACCAGTTTGAGGATGCTGCTTAGTGTTCCCCAAAGATGTGGAGGTAAGTTGTCACTCACAAATACCTAGGAATGTGGGGGACCTCACAAGTATATCCAGTTGTTCCATACACACGCAGAAAAATAGAAGCTCGTTCTCCCACAGAGCTGAGTGGATTTCTTAACAGCAACTTTAAGAAAAGGCTTTTCTGATAAACTCCACCTGCTCCAGCCAGTTCCTTTTCACAACATCCGCTGGGGGCGAGATATGTTCTAAGTTTAATATTATAAAGTCACACGCCTCTGGGTATTATTTCTTCAGTGTTCTTTAAGCTTATCAACATGCTTGGATTGGGGGTTCTGCTGTTTCACTGCTTGTCTTCCCCCAATCCCAAACTTCCTTTCTTCTCGATTTGGCATGGACCCCCTCATGTACTGCTGCAACCTCCCCTCAGCTCTCACGTCCTGCTGTCCTTCTTCAACAACTCTCAGGAACTACATAAGCAGCCGCCTTCTTGAGTATTACACAAGGCTCACGGTAGTGAAAGCACAGGCACACTGAGCGTAGTCTGTAGCCTCAGCTGGGATCTGAGCATGCCCAGCACTGCACCTGCAGGCCCCTGAGAAGTCCCGCTTCCTGCCTCCGCAGCAGCTCTTCCAAATTATTGAACCCCATCTCCAGCCCATTTCCATTCACCGTAAAGCCAAATGTCAGGAACTCTCTTAACTCCTGGTCTCCCAGGAAAGCTGATCTATGTGTGCCCCACTCCGGCTTCCCTGTGTGGTAAAAGAAATGCTCCCGCTGTGTTCACCCCTCAGCCCATTCTGATCTACATGGCTGAATAGTCCCCCATATGAGCTCCCAACCCATACCCTCTCTGCCACTCGATCTCCTACCAGTTTCATTCACTCTGAGGTTTTCCTGCATTTTCAACATCTTATTTATTCCCCTATAAAACACGGTCAGCATCACCCTCTCTTAAGGAAAGGAAGGCATTCCTTTAGCCTATGACCGCCTTTATGGAAAAATCAGCTCCCTTCCTTTACTTCCCTTCACAGCTGCTTTCTTGGAGGAGTTGTCTCCATACCCTTTTCTCATTCACACACAGTTGCAGGTGCTCAGTAGACAGCAGTGGAGCAAATGTATGTAGTAACAGCCTCACCATCCACTGCACTATGCAAGACACCAGCAGGAAAGTCATTGCAGAAATGCCTCTTCTTCACACCTTCTCACTCCTCCTATTGGTCCTGTCCGTTTTCACTGTATAAGATCCATTGGAATCATCACCCCCTGCCAACCATATCCCATACTCCATTTCTTCATGCTTCCCCACCAAAAAACAAAACAAAAAACAAAAACCAAAAACCAAAAAACAAAAACAAGTCAGCTCATTTTCCTCTCTACTTTACTGACTACTGTTCTCATGGTCAACAGTCTCGCTCTTTTCCAACTGAATCCTCAACATGATACAGAGGTCAGTTTTTCCCCCTAAAATTTACATTTCATCAAGTCTTTCCCTTGCTCCAAACTTTCAATGATGCATTACTTCCTCTGGGATAAATGTCAGAATATCTAGCACAGCTGAATATGGACTGGCCCATTTCAATTTTTCCAAAATCATTTCCAAATACTCCATCCACACACAAGACCATGTTGTGATCTTGTGTAGTCTCCTTAAGACGCCATGTCAACAGCATGTACAGGTGCCTAGAATACAGTACACAATAAATAAATAGCCTCTTTTACTGGCTTGATTCCTACTCGTTCGTCAAGAGTCAGATCAGGTATCGTCTCATCCATGAAGCTTTCTCTTCCCCGACCCAGAGCATGTTGTGGTGCTTCTATTATGGTACTTGACACATTAATCTCTCATTTATTTATCTGTCTCTCCCACCAGACGGTGAATTGCTTCAGGGCAACAATCAGATCTTATTCATATCTGGATTCACACCATTTAGCATCATTCTAGGTGTGTACTTATTTATACATTCAGTTAATTTGACAAACCTCACTTGAACGTCAATGTGCCAGGCACTTTCCCGAGCATGTGAGAAAAAACAGAAAGCAAACCAGACAAGGTCTCTGCCCTCAGGGAGCTTATATTCATTCTAGTAGTGGGCATGAGCCAATGACAAGTAATGAATAAAATCATCACAGATCAGGACACGTACAGTGAATAAAATAAGCAAAGAGCTGTGATGGACAAAAACAAGGGTCCTCTTTAAAATAAGGAGGATGTAAATGCCTTTTCAAAAATAAGGCGGTGTTCAGGCTGAGACCTGAAAAATGAGAAGTTAGTCATGTTGACCGAATAATGAGACTGTATATAGCTACACATGATAATTAAATTCTGTACCTTCTGAACTTCTTGGGGTCTAGTACAAAGTCTTTTACCCAAAGACAGTGTAGTAAAGTGGTAATTAACATTGTAAGTACTTCCTGAGTCTCTAACTAGTTTTAACATTGGATGTTAGTTCCTCCACTTTCTCTAGTAAAGTTTTCTTATTTCCTGGGCTCATATTGATAACGTGTCTAGAATATCAGGGCAATGAATGCTTTTGCATGTATCTCATCTACTGCTTGCTGAAGAGAGAAATAGGAAACTCCACAGAGAGCCAACCGTTGAGGCAAACGAGGCAAATGATGAGTGCAGAGGTACAACCAGAGGCTGACTCTCACAGAGAGGTCGGGAAGGTCTGCAGAGTCTGCAGGCAGAATGCAGCCAGATCCTTGTAGAAACAGCCTCCATGTGGGGATGCAAGAAGGTTGTGTCAGAGCTGAGGGTGCTGACAAGCATTCATGGTGCTCTATGGACAAACTGGGTACCCACAATTGAATCTGGGCTTTTCACTCTGGGCGCTGGCTGTGTGCTTACTCTTTAAAATGCATGTTCTGGGGTCTTACCAGATCATGCAACACATTATTCGAAATGGCATCCCCTACATGGAGGGCATTAGGGTAAAAGTTTAGGATATAAGCAAGTATAAGACATAGACCTGGCTTTCGGAAACCCTAAACCATTTC
Organism: Neofelis nebulosa; assembly: GCF_028018385.1. Lineage (NCBI taxonomy): Eukaryota > Metazoa > Chordata > Mammalia > Carnivora > Felidae > Neofelis > Neofelis nebulosa. Next base: position 69,579,857 of record NC_080794.1, read on the forward strand.
TTAATATACTGCTTCTTTTTTAAAAATGTTTTTAATGTTTATTTATTTTTGAGATAGAGGGAGACAGAGTGCGAGTGGGGGAGGGGCAGGGAGAGAGGGAGACACGGAATCTGAAACAGGCTCCAGGCTTTCAGTCAGCTGTCAGCACAGAGCCCGATGCAGGGCTCGGACCCACAAACCATGAGATCGTGACCTGAGCCGAAGTTGGACGCTTAACCGACTGAGCCACCCAGGCGTCCCAATATACTGCTTCTAAGAAAAAAAAAAAAAAAAAAAAAAAAATATTAATGATATTTATTGTGTGCCAGGTTCCGTGAGGGTCAAACAAACAAAAATAACTAAGACCTAACCATAGCCTTTGAGTTCGGAAAGAGGTCAGAATGGAAATAGGCGAACATAGACACTAATTCATGCATAACTTTTGCATTGTATTTCCCACACTTCAGAAATCACCTGCTGAGTGTCTGCCCTTCACTAGATTTTCAGTTTTTGCAGGGAAGAAACAATTACTTACATGTTCCTTCCTTGCCAGTGTCTGCCTCACACAGTGCCTGGCACAGAATAGGGGGCTATTTGGTATGTGCTAAACTAAACCAAATGAATATATATCTAATAACCATCCTAAGACAAAGATACGTAACACACTATGGGGTTACTGAGTAAGCAACAATTTACTTTTGCTTCAGGGGGAGGCAGGTGGGAACAGTAGGTCTACAGGTCCACAGAGCAATAAATATATGAAAAAGTGTTCAGCGTCACTAGTGGTCAGAGAAATACCCATTAAACCATGCAGAGATTAAGACACCATTTCTACTAAAAAGACCAGCAAAATTTTAAATGGAATTAAATTAAAACTAAAAATTTAAATTCAACTTTTAAATTGAAAATAGCCGGCACTGGTGAAATCATCAGGAAGTATGTAACTTATTGCTGCTGTTTGGTATGTGAATTATTCCCATCTTTTCAGAAAGTCATCTGTTTGTGGAAGCACTATGTGTAATCGCAAATACCGTGGAAATGAGCTATAGATCCATTAAAAACCTAACGGGAGATGGGGCGCTTAGGTGGTTCAGTCAGTTAGGCGTCTGACTTCAGCTCAGGTCATGATCTCACGGGCTGTGAGTTTGAGCCCCATGTTGCGCTCTGTGCTTAAAGCTCAGAGCCTGGAGCCTGCTTCAGATTCTGTGTCTCCCTCTCTTTCTGTCCCTCCCTGGCTCATGCTCTCTCTTGCTCTTAAAAATAAAGAAATAAAACATAAAAAAAATTGTTTTAAAAAGGTAACAAGAGGCACAGGCTAGCACAAGATTGGTTCCTGGCTGCATGATGCTGAGCGTTACTTAACTCTCCAAGCCTCCCTTCTCTCATGTGTAAACTGGGGACACAAGCAATGTCTATTTTGCAGTGTTGGTAGGCAGGCAGACAGCACTGAGAACATTTTCTGGTGCACATGAAACAGTGCATAAGCTGATTAGGACATCATTGCTTAACCCAGCATACAACCTCCACACTCTTTGATGCTTACTTACAAAGCTGACTTTTTTTTTTTTTCTAATGTATTCATTTAGACAGACACCCATGACTCATTATTAAGTAAAAAAACAGGTTATCAGAGTCCTGTGGATACTTACTCTTATTTTCTTAAACAAATGAAAAAAGTGGTGCTGAGATAGTCATATATATATATATATATACATATATATATACATATATATATATACATATATGTGTGTGTGTGTGTGTGTATATACACACACACACACACACACACACACACACACACACACACGTATATATATATATAATTTTTTTTTGAGTTGGGTCCTAATGGTATGGACAGAATCACCAAAAGCTCTCAGAATCACCTACCTCAAGAAAGCTAGACGTGTGTGAGGAGTAAGAGACTATTAAAATTTTTATCAGTCTGCATTGTTTGGCTCATTATAATGAGCATATATTACAGTAAAGTTTAATGCAATAAGCTTATAACTCCAGGAGCCACAGCAACTCCACATGACACAAATATGGAAAGGGAGTGAAATTTAGAAAGCTTAAAAGAATCCAGAACCTAAAGCAGCTCCTGGTCCTGCTGGGGAGTGTGGCTCTCCCCTTGGGGCCCCTGGAAAGGCACTAAACGTTCGCCTGCACGGGGCTGAGGGACAACATCAGAGCTGCGTGACATAAAGAGCCCTCCTGTGGGGAAATCACCACACTCGAGCTTGATTCTTTTCATTGTTTTTTCTTTTCTTTTCTTTTCTTTTTTTCAATTCTTTTTTCTTTTTTTTAGGGTGGCTATTCCTATTTCATATCCTTATTTTTGTGGTTGACAGGATTTTGTAGCAAACCATCCTACAAAGCAGGGACTGAGAACCTGTGCCAAGCTGCCCCCTGCTCTTCCTCTGGATGATGAGTGGGAAGGCCAGACACACTTAGCTAATGTGCCTCAACCACAGGGCTGGCAGAGTCACAGACCTCAGGTTAGCTTCTGTCAGCCTGGACCCCAGGAGCTCTCCAGAGACCCCTCTCTGCAGCCAGCCCCACACAGACGCTGCCCCAAGGCACTCCATGGCCATTCTCTCCACAGACTCCACTGGGAAGCCTCTCTTGACAACTGCAGTGTGAACACCCAAGAAGAAACAAAGATACTCCTGTGATGAGGAGATGGGGCTGGCTCCCGGACTGGAATCAAGCAGAAAGCCTAACCATTGTCCCTACCTTAACCCCACGCACCTGTCCACCCAAAGCAAGTAGTGATCCTTGAAAAGTACATCATTTGAAGATGTGCTCGGATGCTGGCTTGTGTTTCACCTGAATCTGAACTGGGATACTGGACTTGAAGAGAAGTCAGCCATGTCATCCGACCTCTAGGACAGAGGCGCTGCAGGCTGCGTGTCCCTTGAAGAGTATCCTTTCAGCTGCTTCCAGAATTGCCTAGGGCTTTCTCACCAGCTAAGCCTCTCTCAGCAAAGTGCTGATTACCCTGGCACAAGAGGGAAGAAAGATGAATGTATTTATTCTCAGAGAGACTGTATCTAGATTGTGACATTTTATTTATCTCGACCTTTAAGCTTATCTTGCTCCAATATGGTAAAACCCCCAGTTCCACCAAACCTCAAAGCTTAATCCACTGTAAAGCAGAGAAGATTCTAAGGTGTAGTTAATTGTTCTGTGTCAGACCATCCCCCTTTCCTCTCAGTTTGGTTCCCTGAGTGAACGGCAACACAAAACAAAACAAAATCAACAACTTGCTCCAAGATTAAGGTGTAATCAACGCCAAGACCATCTGGGAGCAAACGCTCATTAATTTAGTAGAGCAGCGTCTCACCCCATCATCCAGGGCTTGTTGATACAGCAAGGTGTAAAGCCCTAGGACATCACTACCAGGACAGCTGCCTCTTGGCCTCTTTCCTGTCCTGACACCCCAAGGCATTTGCAACTTGAGCCCTTCTCACTGATCAGAGGGAAAAAGTTGTATAGAACAAGGGCTCACCTGAAAAGCGCATTGGATCTGTTTGTTGGACAAGAAGCCATTTCCCGGTTGCCCAGGATTTTTCTGGAATAGGTAACAAGCTGCTCAGAATGTCACAGTGCTTTGAAAATGATACTCATTTCATATATTTACGATTAAAATGTTGTTTGTTCATTTGCTTAGGTACAGAATGAGCCACCAGGAGGCAGATGGGACTCCAGAAGACAGGTAAGCAGTGAAATGATTGAACTTTATGACTACCCCCATAAGTGTTTGCACTATGGTTTACTAGTTGGATGACCTTGAATACATCATAAAAATGAATTAAGGGGATGCAATAATGCATGTGTAGCACTTGATATCGTGCCTGATGCATAGTGACCACTCGATAAAAGTTAGTTTTTGCTATTGTCGTCATTATCACCATTATCACCAGCATCATTGCCGTTATCATTAAACCATAAAGGTTGATCATTAAAAAGGATGATCATTAAATCATAAAGGTGCTGAGTTTAAGGGTTTAAAGTCCAGTTAAGAAAAGAAAATATACACATGAGCAAAGTAAAGATGGAACACTTATCTTGTGTATGACAGTTTGTCTATTTACACTAGGTTTATCTCATCTTCTTCTGGGATCTGGCAGTTCTAGGGGGCTGCCTAACAACCTGATTCAATACCCTGGTTATACACAAGTACATTTATCTCTCATGTGAATGATCCACAGAAATTTGCCCCCTCTAGACAATGAACATCCGAAGGACAGTCAGACAGAGCCCACGTGCTGCCGATCCATGTATCAACCACATTCCTCTCCCTGGACCAGAACAATCTAAGACCTAAAGAAGTCACTCAATACATCTTTGTTGAACAAGTGAATAAGAAAGAATATAAAATCATAGATTTCGCTGGTCTGTTCAGAAACGGTTACTTACCAAGCATCATCTATGGGATAAATCCAGCGCTCTGGACTGTGGATGTAATGAGAATACCTAAACCCTGGTGTGTCCCCAGCAACTGCCCCCCACAATTTTTGGCAGGTTTTTTGAAAATCAAGTAAGAGCTGACATAGGAAAAAACGAGTCCACACTTAGCACTAGTTTCCTTCAAGCAAGGCTGACCCAGACCTATCTCTTCTTCTATATTAACACCCCCAAAGAGATTCCCTAAAGACCAAACATGGGCATCACGCGGCACCCAAAAATGCACACCCTACAAAAGCATATATGAAGTATTCTAAATATATTTTTCTTTATCCTTGCCTCTTTTCTAAATTATATTTCCATTAAGAAATGGATTATTTTATCAAAGTATTAAAATGATAGTTCTAATGGTATAGAGCACCCATAATAGTTATTTGCCACAAATGACAAGTATAACATAGGGCATACATGGCAAATGATTATGGTGGGTATATCATAAAATTAAATATATGTGGGTATATCACGTGTGGATACATGCGTGTGTATATATGTATGTGTATTTGTGTGTGTGTATATATGTATATATCCTCCGCTGAAATTGAGGGGTTTGATTGAAGGTAAGATTGAAGGGTCAGCAGATCGCCCCTGCCACACTTTCCTAAGCTTAAGGCCATTGGAGGTTGCTCCTTCAGAAGAAAGACCTGGTATTACTGGTCGTCATTTTTATTTTACTAACCCTCTCCCCCAAGGTGAGAGAGAACTATTCTCCCTCAGCTGGTCACAGTGGCCCCGTGAGAGGGAAATGGGTGCAGCGAACCTGAGTTTCTGTAGTCTAGGGCAAGCTGTTCCTCCTGGCCCCGGGCATGCCCTTCCCACCACTCAGGTCGAGACTTAGGGCTGCTGATAGCTTCCGTCCCACTGAGACAGAATTGCATATCTTTTAATTTTCTAATATGCTGACAACACTTTATACAGCAGATGCACTGAGGAATAAAAGCTGGCTTTTACTTTCATGTATGTACATGCATTAGAGAAATCTATCAGGGAAGCAGAAGCCTACTCAGTCACAGCCTGACGAAGGGGTACTGAATTCAAACAACAGAGCAAGTGTCAGGGTCTTAATGCATTAAAAGAACTGTACTTTTTCAGGCTCCTTCCACATTCCCCACACTTTAATTTAGTGACATAATTTCCTTGGGACAGAAACTCTGCATTATTGACCTTCCAGTTGGAGGAGGAGTTCAATAATCTAAACACCTCACAGCCAAAGCATAAGAGACTCTTAAAAACTGAGAACAAACTGGGGTTGATGGGGGGGGTGGGAGGGAGGGGAGGGAAGGTGATGGGTATTGAAGAGGGCATCTTTTGGGATGAGCACTGGGTGTTGTATGGAAACCAATTTGACAATAAATTTCATATATTTAAAAATAAATAAATAAATAAACAAACAAACAAACACCTCACAACAAACACAAGAACAGGATTCTATCCTTTTCTTTGGTCTGCTGGGGTTTTCCTAAAGCACACAACAATTTATTTTTAGGCTTCTTATACATAGTATGAAGTCTAATGGAAAATAGCCATCAGGTTAAAACAAAATTCAATGAACATCCTTTTTGTGTGGTAGATTCCCTTAGATTTCACAGGGGCAGGCCCTGGGACCAAACTGTTACTATGTAAAGTAACCTCCTCCCCACCACCCCTGTCATTGTTCACTGTAGCAGGCATGGACCCCTGGCATGAAGGGCAGATTGGACTCTCTCTCCCTAGACTTTAGCCCTGAGACTGAGGACCAGCAGCTAGTCTCTTCTGGTCATGTTAACTGACAGGTGATGAAATTCCCCACTGGTCTTACATGGAGGACACCCGCTAGCTTGTGTCTGCCCCGAGACTACTCCCAGTGTCTCTGTTATTAGTGTACCCCTTCCCCCTTTATCTGTGCACACAAGTGTATGTATTCAGGGATGGCTGATCAGAAGTGATATACGCCATGTTCAAGCCATTGTTACACCCAGGGCACTGACCAATCAGACTCTGGGCTGGACGTCAACCCCATGATCACTGAATATCACCCCTGAAGTCATCTCCATCCTCTTCCAGGCCCGGGGACTGTCACAAGATCCAGGCCTAACCAATCAGAGCCAGTGCTCTCCTGTTGGTTTGGGTGTGGACACGTGACATAGGCTGGCAAAGACCCCATTGGGATTAGATCAATAAAGCAGATCTTTAGAAACAAACAGAACATATAGTCCCCAAGAACAAAAGGGGAGAAAAGCTGCCTGGATTTTTGAGGATGTTTCTGTCCCTAGTTTCACCCCAACTGCACATTTGTGCTGGTGTTCAGTGAGTTTGTGCTAGCCTAAAGGATCTATGGCATGGCATTCCCCTGGAAAAGAATTTACTGCACCTTCTTACATGTGTGAGGCAACACACTGTGAATCCCAGAGATGAAGGCATGTATGCGAGTGTGTGTGCACACCTGTGCGCTGGTGAGCTGAGGGCCAGGAAGGGAAGCAGTGCAGAAACTACACTGGAAGGTTCCCCGGGCACTGCAAAACCAGAGGTGAAGTTGATCTCCTCTTCAAAGACACTTGCATTTCCTCACTGCTGCTCCAATGAGCTCAAAGATCAGCGAGAACTGAGGGGAACCCAAATGCGTCAGGACAACCTGATGAACAGTTTTGCAAAAAGACCTGTGACCAATACAAACTTAGAAAGAAGGAAGGATCTGGCCTGCCTGGAGATAAACCCCAACCCATGACTAAGGCAAACAGCAAAAAGGGGAGGCAATGAGAACACATAACCAAAAATCCTCCCACCAGGGAAAAGGGGGTGAGGGAGAGCAGTCTTGGGCGTGATGCTCAAGGAACACAGTAACCGTTAGCTCACTTTATCTACGTACCTCCAAAGCGAGCTCTCAGTGATGCTCCCCAGGTTATAGTCATACAGCTTTGTCAAAATGAGAATCACCTGAAGGCAAAAGAAGAGATCACGGTTAGTCTCCAACAATTACAATCTCATAGCTGTGAAATGGCCCAAGGGAGGACTCAGGATTCCGTTAATAGGTGCTTAACATAATTGAATGAATTGGTACAACATTGCTTATGCTGACTGGGGAAGGGTTTTGCCAGTGCCTTCCTTTAAACCGCTCAGACCTGATCCCCTCCCCAACTTCTCTCTGTATCCTGCAGGAAGCGTTACCTGCCCATCCAGGCAATCCTTACCCTAGTGGGCTTAAGGCTTTCAGGGAAGACTAGCAAAGCTGTCAAATGTGCACCCTGCAAGGGGCCAGTGAGCAGATGGTCAGGAAAGAGAAAGGTCAATGTTGTAGCTCCCAGCCCTAGTAGCTGTACCACACTAGGCAGGATGTTTTGCTTCTCTGAACCTCAATATTCCCGACTATTAAAGAAATGGGGGCAGTAATGCTATTGCCTAGAAAGGGTTGCTGTGAGGAGTTAAATTAGGTAATACATGCTAATTATTCTTCAATTTGCATAGCGTTTTTAAATGTCAGTTCCTTCCCCTTCTTTTGCTTTGTAGGTTTGGCTTTATTGATGTCTCCTGATTCTCCACAATTTCTGGGAAAGCCACTGGATGGAATCCACGCTTCCACAGGGCTCAGCAAGAACATTCTAAAAGGAGCATATTTATGCTCTGTGGGGTCCTGAAGCTTACAGGATTTGGGGAACCCTCCATAAGGAGCAGAATATAAACTTATGAATTTAAACTTAGGGACGGGTCCCAGGAAGGGGCCTCTGCAGCTGAGGGATACTGACATTTCAGCTTCATTAGCATCACAGCAAACCCCCATCTGATTTGAGCCCAGTGCTGCTGTCCACATCACTCAGAGAAACCCCACCTACTTAGTTCTTTCTTTCACAATTCGTTAACCATTTGTTAAGAACCCAGGATTTCTCCCCACCGATGCCCAGAAGAACATAAATACAGATGCGGCCTGCTGGTCTGTGATCCAGTTAGGACAGGACAAGCTCACCAAACAAAACCTAGGTTGAAAGACAGCTGATCTACCCCTCCTCGGTCCCACTGACACTCAGCATGGCAGCTTGAGAAGACTGCTTCTGCAGGCATCTGCAGTTATCCCAAGGGTCCCCTGGGTACCTAGAACTCATGAGCACCAGGACACTTGGGAAGATTCAACAGAGCAGTGAGTTCCTAACCAGTGATTTCCCAGCCCTCATTTATTCTTCTTACATAAGGACCAGAACTTATAGGTCTGATCCATTTTCTGTTGAGATTTCCATTTCTCTCCTAATTCTCATAGCCTAGAACATTTGGCCCAGTCTTGCTGTTCCCAATTCAGCAGAAAAATGTTGACATCGACTTCCAGGATTTTCCCGGAAGACCAAGGGATCAGTTCTAGTCACAGTGAGCACAAAACATTCTAACCTTGAATTCCAAGGCAGCAAGCTGCCAAGGAATGCTGAATCCTTCCAAGTTCCACTCTGCTAGCACAGGGCTTGATTAAGGCACAAGCTTTAATGAGCAGATTCCCAACACTTCTTTCACAGCAAGCAAACTGGAACTCTACAACCTTAGGTTTGTTCCAAGTTCACAGGAAGGAAGAAATATGGTAAATCAAAGATGGGCAGAGATCTCAGGACCCATGCTCTAAGGCCACCCCTGTCCTAAACCACAGCACAGGCTTCCTTCAAGGAACTCTTCAAAACTTGCTTACTTTTCTTAATTTTTTTAAGTTTATTTATTTCTTGAGAGAGAGCGAACACAAGCAGGAGAGGGGCAGAAAGAGAGGGAGAGAGAGTCCCAACCAAGTTCTGCGCCATCAGTAAGGAGTCCGACCTGGGGCTCAAACCCACAAACCATGAGCCAAAACCAAGAGTCAGGAGATTAACCAACTGAGCCACCCAGGTGCCTCTCAAAACTTGCCTCTCAAAACATGCTCAAAACTGAGCATGTGTGAAACACTGGGCACCCTATGGGTACATCAGATGGTGCACCTATGGTGGGGGCATATGCTTAACAGGTCTGTGTGCCAATTAAGTTGCTCTAAGTGCTAAATTTAAATCACCACTATCCCAGGAACACTGATCAGTGGCAGCAGGGTGGCTGTTGGAAGACACAGAGTGATGTTGCCACTCTACCTTGGTATGATTTTACCTAAGAGGCCTACGAATCCTCCACCAAGAAAATGGGGGTGTGGACATAAAGCACTTGTGGGTAGTTGCTCTCTGGTTATAATACAGCAGGAAACCAAATAATGAAGTTCAGCTGGGCACAGGCTGCATCTCTCATCCATCTGACAAGGGAATTCAGAGAGGCCCCAGAGAAGGAAGCTTTTAACCCAGCAGGTAGTGGTGCGGAGTATCTCTCTCTCTCTCTCTCTCTCTCTCTCTCTCTCTCTCTCTCTCTCTCTCTCACACACACACACACACACACACACACACAGAAACTGTTTAAACAATTCACAGGCAGGTGGGCAGGGAGGTAAAAATCCACTCCCTGACTCTCTTTGAGGGGCTAGTAAAACTAAAATGCCACTGATACACTCAGGCAGTTTATCAATACTGCACCAGAAGAGGTGTCCTTTCTGGCATTCCAAAGCATATCTGCTTGAATCAATCTCATCTTTCTGTTCTCAGAATGAGAGCAAGAAAGAAGGGGGAACTGCTAACCTTTAGTTGTGTCTCCAATGGATTCTTTGTAATCTCTCTCTTCCTCTTTTTTCCCCAGTTCACAGTCTATGTGCATTATTTACCCCCATATTTACCCCATATTCCTGGATAGTGATCCGTCATTATGTTTAATCTGGTTTGTTGTGGGTTCTTTGTTTTTCTGTTCTGGTTAATTAGCAATACTATTTAATGTAATTAGTACCTGTTAAAGGGACCACAACTTAAACTGCCAGTATGAGATGAGAAAAAGGGGAAAATGCAATGGCCTGCCTCTTCTGGACCCATTGTCTAATATGTTTTGTGCATTTTACAAACGTTAAAAGAAAAAAAAAGATCAGTGAAGTTTTTTCATCAAGTGAACTGTTATATGTACTTAAAATACATAAATAGTAATTTATTTTTATTCATTCAGTAAACAACTTTCCTGTATAGATTTAATTCTGAGCCTAACTGCACAGCTTTTAATTATAAATCCAATCAATGAGAGCAAGACTGTTTTGATGGATACACACACAAAATGGAATGCTCATCAGCATCGCATTTCTTTCTATATCTTTTTTTTTTATTATTATATAGTACCAAAATATCCCTGATTCCAAACAATAAGTGATGACCATATGGTAAAGGCTTTTTTTTAGGTTCCTCTTTAAATCTTAGGATACTTTATTTTTTTTAATTTTTTTAATGTTTATTTATTTTTGAGAGAGATAGAGACAGAGGGCAAGCAGGAGGAGGGGCAGAGGGAGAGGGAGACACAGAATCCGAAGCAGACTCCAGGCTTCAAGCTGTCAGGATAGAGCCGGACATAGGGCTCGAACTCACAAACTGGGAAATCATGACCTGAGCCAAAGTCAGATGCCTAACCAACTGAGCCACCCAGGGGCCCCAGGATACTTTCTTTAAATGGCTATAATCCAACTGTCAGTGGCTTAACCACCTCTACCTACACTTTGCCAGGATCTCAGCACCCAGTTATTTCTGGGACTTTCCACAGTGGCACATTGAAGGATTCCCCAACCAGTCTAGGAGCCATCTGTCCTGTTCTTCTGCTGTGGCTCCTTGCTGCCATATCCATTGCTTACAAAGCTACTGGGGGAAACTTCACGTTGTCCATATGTATAAAGAGCGTGTTGAAGCCAACCTTCCAAGCTGTTACATTAATTCCTTAGAAGGTTTAACCACAGAGGTGGTAGTGGATATCCCTGCAGTGTTCCTAACTGTAGGGGGCAAGTTCTCAGTTTTTCCCCATTGAGAATATTAGCTGTGGCCTTTCATATGTGGCGTTTATGATGTAGAGGCATGTTACTTCTATCCCTAGTTTCTTGAGCATTTTTATCAGGAAAGGATGCTGTATTTTGTCAAATGGTTTTTCTGCATCTACTGGAAAGATCCTATGGTTCTTATCCTTTCTTTTATTAATGTGGTGTATCACATTGATTGATTTGTGAATATTGAACCAGCCCTGCAGCCCAGGAATAAATCCCACTTGATCATGGTGAATAACTCTTTCAAAGTACTGTCGTGGGAGGGTGCCGGAAACAATGCCAGGGTCTGTGCAGGGACGAGTGAGATTCTTTGAGGAAGTGATCATGGGCTTCCTCCCAGGACTGAGCTAAATTTATACTATTTGGTCTCACCAAACTACTCCCTCTTTTCCCACAGTCTTCAAAGAAAGCTCCTACTGAATAATTCCACCAACTCAACAACTCCAGTTCTCACCCAACCCTCTGTACATAGGTGCCAATAAATCATCACATTAAAAAATGTGGTAATATACACATATACACAATGGAATATTATTAGGCCATTAAAAAGAAAATCCTGCCATTTCTGCCAACATGGATGAAACAGGAGGGCATTTTGCCAGGTGAAATAAGACAGTGGAAAATAGCGTATGGTATCACTTATACGCAGAATATAAAAGAAACAAAAACTGATTTCACAGAGACAGAATAGAATGGCAGCTGTTAGGAGCTAGGAGGGAAGGGGAGATGGGGAGATCCAAGTCAAAGGTACAAACTTTCAGTTATAAGAAGTTCTGAGGCTCTGGGGGCACCTGGGTGGCTCAGTGGGTTAAGCATCCAACTCTGGTTCAGGTCACGATATCACAGTTTGTGAGCTCAATCCCCACATCGGGCTCTGCGCTGACAGCTGAGAGCCTGCTTTGGATTATCTGTCTCCCTCTCTCTTTGCCCCTCATCTGTGCTTTATCTCTCAAAAATAAATAAAACATTTTTTAAAAAGAAGTTCTGAGTCTCTAATGTACAGCAGGGTGACTATAATTAATTATACAATATTGTATATGTGAAATTTACTGAGAGTAGATCTTAGGCATTCTCACCGAGAGAGAGAGAGAGAGAGAGAGAGAGAGAGAGAGAGAGAGAGAGAGTGTGAGTTAACTATGCAAGGTGATGGATATGTTAATCATCTCTATCTTAGCAACCATTACACAATGCATATGTATATCAAAGCATCATCACACTGTGTACTTTAAATATATACAATTATATTTGTCAATTATTCCTCAATAAAGATGGTCATGGGGGGTGAACAACCATCACAATGGACCTGGGGGTGCAGGAAAAGGCCAATATGCCCCTCCCCTCATCTAACCGCAACTTCCTTCTGCACTGGGTTATGAAACAGGAACATTCATAGAGATAGACACACTAGTATATGGATGGCTATTAACAGTGTTCTAGTGTAAAACAGCAAAACCCAGGAAAAAATATTCTGCTGCAGCAAAACGTCAGGACAAGTCTTATTTCCAGGTGTGCGTTCGACTGTCTTAACATGGAAGCACCCTAGATTTACACATTGGCAGCCTCCAGTATGCCAAGTAGCTGGCCAGATGACACCTTTGAATGTGACGGCATGTTTTTTTTTTTTAATTAACTGAAAAACATCATTTAGAAATGAAAACCCACACATTTAAGGACCCCCCTAAAACTCCTTCCTGGTAACCTGATTCTACACAATATATTTGTGAAAACAACTGTATTAATTCCTAGACCAACGTTTATTCCACACTTCTCAAGTAGAAGGCTAGGAATTCTCCATTTCTTTTCCTAAGGAAGAAACACAGTGTACTGACCCTTTCCCTTGCTAACTTAAAACAGTGTATCCCAGAAGAAGGCAGATGGAAGGTTAGGGCATCAACAAATCTCCCATTCCCCCTACTCCCTACGAAGAATGTAAATATTCCCCCTGTAAGTGGTCTCTTCTAATTCTTTAGCTAAGGAGCAGACTAGCAACTTGCTTGATAGAGGGCTGCTGAGAATCTTTTGAAGGAGGAGCTGGTCTAACAAGCTTACTATTCTTCTTAAACAATGAATTTTGGCCAGGTAACTGTGGGAGAACTTATGGACATTTAGGGAGAGGTGAGTTCTATCAGAACCCTTGGCCTGGCCACTGCCCTTTACCTCAACTCGTCTTCAACTCTGGCAAATCCTAGAAAAGCAACACATGTCCCCTCGTTTTTCAATTATTAATGATTTGCATTCCTTTTTTTCTTTTTTCCTTTTTCTGTGTCCAATTGCAGAAGTGGATTCTAATCCCAGGGAAAACAAAAGGGTGGCCTTGGCCTCCTTGACAGTGAGCTGTTTGGGCATTAAGATCCTAAAGTCTCTTTCATTCCTGAAGGTCTACAGTTCCAGTTCCTGAATAATGTAGATGGTGACACAGGTCCTGGTCTATAAAACAAGGCATTTTCTTTTGTATTTCTCTCTGTTACTGGTGCTTCAGGGCTGGCCTGGGCAGGTGTTTCTGTCATTGTAACACATGGGGAGGTTCCACAGAACTCGACCATGCTACTGTTCATAATTCCACCTAGCTGAGTTGGGCCACAGTCCTGCTCGGGTGCACAATGGCAAAGCCACACTGAAGATGCCGGCAGGTTGGTTCAGGGATGAAAGCTGACTACCTCCGTCCTTTCTCCACCAGCTTCCAGCACGCCCTGGTGTTTCCTCACCTGGTGTTTGCTCTATCTCAGATGGCCACCTCTCCTTACTACAGCTGCTTGCCAGGGACCATTTGGTTGGATATTTTTAAATATGTGGATAGAAGTGATATGGGGACAAAAAATTGTAAGGTCTGAAGAGATCTGGAGCAATCTTTCGGGGGACTGAATAACTGGATAAAATATAAAGAGGGGTGTTCAAGAGCCAGAAATCTGTTTTCTTTTGGGTTGTTTTCTTTACACTCCAGTTTTAGGGAAAAGAAGTAAACTTACAGCAGTTTTCCTAAAAATATGCATATTCCAGATTGTGTCTTTGGCTCAAAAAGCATTTATTCAACTTTCTAACTTAAACAGAAGTTCTAATTCTTTTGAGTAGCTATGAATTCTTTAAGAATCTGATCTAATAAAATCTATGAGCATAAAACAATGAATATAACTTTAATGATATCACTGATCTCCCGAATCCTAGGGGGGTCATGAATGCAAGGATAAGAGCCTCTTATAATTCCCAGAAAATGAGAGCTTTCTTCAGAAGAAAGAACTTTTGGCTTTAAAATTCTACACATTTAATTCAATAAACATTTATTAAGCCATCTTAGGAGGCAAGGATAATATATATATATATATATATATATATATATATATATATATATATATATATATATATATATATATATATATATGTGCTGTGAGGACACAAAGGGAGAATGAGACTCAGGACCCATCCCTGGAAGCTCACAGTCAAGTAGAGAGGCAGAGTTGTACACAGATGGTCACACACAAGAGAAAAGTGTTTAAATCTCTGAGAGAGGAAGAAAGAAAAGTATAATCGGGTATAGACTCTTACAAAAGAAGACAGTCAAGACAAATCCCAGATGATGTGTATGATTCTGTTGGAGATGAAAGGCTACAGAGCTGGTATTCTAAGGGAAGGGAGCAAGAAGATAGAGGTCCTGAGGTGTGAAAGCTCACAGAGGAGTCAGCAGAGAGCAAGTCCTTGAGTTTAGCTAAGGCTTAAATTAGGGGTAAGGACGCACAGAATATCAGAATAGACACATACATCTGGCTATTTTGTGGAGGCCTTAATTATAGGCTGACACTATGTACTCTCCCGAAAACAAATAAATGAGCAAACAAACACTTTGGAATCAGAAGACCAGACTTTGCGTCTTGGTTTAGCCACCATATATCTGTTAGCATGTCTCTGGCAGCAAGCAACAGAATACTAAAAATAACTCAAATAATAAGGGATATATTGTCTCATATAACAAGACGTCCACAGTTTACGCAGTTCCGGGACTAATGTAGCCTCACAATGCTGTCAAGCAGCCACACGATATATGTATGTATTTCCTCTCTGATAGAGTCAATACTTAGCGCCGGGTGCCCTCACTCACACTGCGGCCATAACACTTCTTTGCAGCATATGCAGACCCAGTCACACTCAGTGAAGTAAAGAAGGACCTCTAGTGTATATCTGCTTTTGTTTTGTTTGGTTTGGGTTTTAGCTTATAAAGGAAACTCTTTCCCAAAGCCCTTGGAGCAAAATCTCTGCCATCTCAATGACCAGGATTCAGCCACGTGCCCACATCATGGCTTCAATGAAAGTTGAGAAAACAAGGAGGATAGAGGTCTGGGGATAGACTTGCTGTTTTCTATGGTAAGAGATGGGCCCTGCCAGTAACAGAAAAGTGGGTAGAGGCTGCTGAGCAGTATCTGTCACTGTGTGACCTCAAAGAACAACTAGCAGTGTCTGTCACTGTGTGACCTCAAAGAAGTCACTTAAATATTGAACAGACTCATTAAAAACAAACATTAAAAAAAAAGAGATAATGTTATCTCTCCTTAGTCTCTTAGAGATGGGAGAAACAAACAATAGAAGTGGACAAATTCTGTGAAAATGTTAAAGTACTCCACAAATCTAAGTAGTTGCTATTATTAATAACATCTAACATTTACTGGATGCATAGGCCATGTGCCAAATTTAAATATTAAGGGCATTTCAAGTAATTCTCGCTCTCTTTCTCTCTCTTTCTGTCTCTCTCTCTCTCTTTTCTGATGAGGAAATTGAGGCACAAAGAGGCTAAGTGATTTAAATTATTTAGCTGGTAAGTGGTGGACAAGTTTAACTCACATTATACATAGACTCTTATCGGTGCTTCATTACCCTCATGGTATGTTATCCTAATTAAGTGTTCTGGTAACTAAAGGCAAGACAGAACTGGGTCCTCACTTTGTGTCCAATTCAAAAGTATTGGAGACCTATTGTCCTTCAGACGTGTTACTGGCCACAGACCACTCCTTTACTCTTCCTTCTTTCAGACATCCCTGGGATATTTTTTTTTCCTCATTGAGACAAACTTGAGTTTTAATTCCTCACTGACTCTACATCAATGGCATTTCCATTTGCTGTTTTTAATTTATTTTTTAAAACTTTTGAACCTTGGTGAAATTCATTGTTAGGAGATGATCCTTCTACTTCAATCACAGAACTTGGCAGCCTCCAGATGAGGGTTCCGGACAATGAATGCATGCACATCTAAGTGAAGATTTCAACAGAACAGCTTATGGTATCTTCATTTTCGGAAGAGCTAAGTGAATGTGCAATTGAGCTCCATTTGAGTCATCAAAGGGAGGAGAAATCAATAATAGCTAAATTAGAGTAAAAGACCTCAGAAGGGAGTTGAAAGATTAGTATAATGGTGCACACAACAACCATACACAGGAATTTTAAGTCATCAGACGGAGGTAATCCAGAACATACAAACTCAGTGTGAAAAAACCAGTAGGAAGGGTGGGATGAATTTGGGGTGTGGGGCCAGCCAGAAAGCAATCAGTAGATTTTTGCCCCTGGAGAGTCCTTAATCCCAAATGGTCTTCACATTTTCTAAGAGCCCACACCTAATTTAATGTAATGCTTATTTATGTAATATCCTCTGAATGACACTGAAATGGTGTGAGTTAGATGGCTACTGCACCTCTCCTGGGGAGCTTACAAGACCAGACAGCCAACAGTGCTGCAGACACAGGGATAGACAGATAACTGACTCTGTGCTGGGAGACACAGAGCAAACCACAGCATATGGAACAGTCCTTGTGCAAGGTAGAATGTTTTTAAGTAAAATTTGCTATATTCTCCCTCTGAGTCTGTTTCCATCTAGAGGTCATTTGCAGCTAAGATGTGCGGCCACTGATGGCACATGAGCTGGGGAGCATTGTCCCAGGAGTTTCCAAGTGAGGAAAACTGCAGCTCTCACTCAAGGCAACTCACATCTCTCCCCACTCTGTGTGCTGAAAGTCAAGTTCTCTCCTGGTAGTGACTAACAAAGAAATGCATGTAATAAAAGGCTATTATACTCTATTCCTAGAGCTAGGTCATTATATTTAGCAAACAAATCCAGTGGACTTAAGTTGTTCTTTGAAGCAAATCTTGAAAATAGGACTTATTCTCTATTCTCCAAGGTGACGGATACTATCAACTCCAAAAAAAGAAAAACAACAACAACAACAACTCTCTCCAAAATCTGTTAATCTCACAATGCTCACAATTCATTCCCACATATCTTTGCCTCTTTCTCTTACTCCTCCTCTTCCTTTTTTAAATAAAAAATAGGCTTTGGGCACCTGGGTGGCTTAGTCTGTTGAGCATCCAACTCTGGATTTTGGCTCAGGTCATGATCCCAGGGTCGTGGGGTCGTGGGGTTGTGGGATCAAGCTCTGTGTCAGGCTCTATGTTGAGTGTGGAACCTGCTTAATATTCTCTCTCTCTGTCTTCCCCTCTCCCCTCACTTTCTTTCTGTCTCTTAAAAAAAAAAAAAAGAGGATAATTCCCAAAGCATATATCCATATCTAGTGGATAATGTTAACCATTTCATAGTCTCCTTCCTCTATTTAAAATATTCTGCTCTAAATTATACTCTATTTTAGTCATCTGCATTAACACCAGGGGAACTAGAGAGATACTAAATTAAATGATCTTCTTTTTTTTTCCCCTAGAAAAAAGCATAATACCAGTACCAGTGTAATCCTCAAAGAGTACCAAGATAAAGTGTACAATATATGAGAAAATGCATATTCAAGCCAAGCCCTCTTTATATAGGAAGAGTAAAATAGAAAAATTAAACAGACCTGGAAAGACCTAAAGGCAGAGCTTCAAGGCATGAACATAAATGGGGCTAGGGAATGGGGGAACAGAAGCAGGGAATTCAGTGGACAGTTTGGAGAGACACAGTTCAAGGAAAACACACAGGATAAGCCATGCAAGCCAAATGTTTCTTAAAGAAACAAACTATTTACCATGATCTCCTCATTCCCCTCCATTATTTTTAGAAAGGAGTGAACAGACCATCCTCCTTTGACTTAATCCCTATTTGAATTAGGTCATTTGGCACAAATAAGGAGTTATAAAACAGTAAGAAGACATTTCTTTCAGTATCTTCTTTCTAGAAATCTAGAAAAGAAAGAGAGGAAACCCCTATGTTTTAGTAAAAGGGGAAAAAACCCTAGTTTGTCAGGAGAGAGAGAAGGGAGGTGAGGAATGGAGAAGTTCCCTTTTAACATCCCTGATACACTGATCTGAGGAATACAAACCTCCAAGCTCTCAAATCATTCTCTGTTTGAATTAGAGACACTATTTAAATATTAAACTCTTCCTGTGTGAGAACCCACACACGAGATGAACACACCATTAAGCAGCAAACTGTGTGTTAATGATGAGGGGCCCTTCTGTTCTTATGCTTCCTGATATTAAGCTTCAATGCAAAGAAATGACCCAAGTCATTCCTTTTCCACTTTTGCATCTTGGTTTTTATGTTGTTATTCATGGGTCTGAAGAGGTTAACTCAATTTTTTAAAATATTATTTTTCAAGGTTAACATAACATACTAACAGAAAGCTAATAAATAGAGACATGCATCTTATGGTGATCCAAGTGTCAGAAGAGGAACCTCAAGAACAATGAAATTAAAAAATGAGAATATAGGCTGTATTTTTTTTCCATTTTCTCTTCTCCTTTACCATTCAGTGAAACTAACAAAAGCAGTAAGAACAAAAAATCAGAGATAGTTAACACAGTGAATTCAAATATTTTCCTTTACCATGGGGAAGTCTTAAGGTGAACCAGGGAGGAAGAGAAACATTTTACTGTCTTTTATAAAATAAATAAATAATCAATAACAACTGACCTTCATTAATAGATCTTTTGTTTGCCTTGTCTGAGTGCTAAGGTGTCATGGGACACAATTTGCCTGAGAGGAAATTCAAAACTTAAAAAAGCTGGCTTGAAAGTGAAATTTAAATAGGATCTGGAAATCCAAAGTAAAACTTATTAATAAGTAATAAAGTGTTCTGTTGGAAGAAAAAAAACCTATGGAAGTTAAGTGATTCTCATGCATTTCTTATAATTTAATCACAGAACCAAAATGCATCCATAGGATTCCAGTTCTAATCCTCTCCAGGGGCATCTGGATGACTAAATATTTAGCATTTTGTCACTCTTTTAAAGGAAACTGATGACAAAATTAGGAAGGACTGCAAAGATCATGTAACTCTAACCACCTTGTCTGACAAATGGTGGAGGTTATACTTTTAGAAGAATCTGTTCTTAATCAGGAGCTTCTCAGAGTCAGGAATAATCTTAGCATGCCATATGCTGACTCGGTTATAGGAGCAGGAGCTCCTATGAACAGAAGGACTGGAGGGGGCCAGTTCTGACATGGGGGAGAGTTACAAGAAGTCAACTGAGGGAGGCTTCTGGGTGGCTCAGTAGGTTAAGCGTCCAGCTTCGGCCCAGATCATGATCTCACAGTTCATGAGTCCGAACCCCGCATCAGGCTCTGTGCTGACAGCTCAAAGCCTGGAGCCTGCTTCAGATTCTGTGTCTTCCTCTCTCTCTGCCCCTTCTCTGCTCATTCTCTCTCTCTCTCTCTCTCTCTCTCTCTCTCTCTCTCTCTCTCTCTGCGCCTTCCTCCCTCCCTCTCTCTCTCTCAAAAAATAAATAAACATTAAAAAGAAAAAAAAAAAAAGTCAACTGAGGAATGTGACCAGTAGGATCAGGCCTAGACACGGTTCTGTGGGGATGACAGTCCTACAATTTGAGGGTCTCTCTTCAAGAAACAGAATACAAAATTATGAATAAAACGAGATTTAACAGACAGCACTTATTAGAATGGCAAATGAGATCACAGCAAATTGCCAGTGCCTTAAAAATCTGCACACTTTTTTTTTTTCTGAGATACCTTTAGGCAATTTTGGCAGAAATGAGAAAAGAGAACTGTTTTCTGATTGCGCCCTAGCTTTCCCTCCGTGCCTGAAACAATCGAAGCTTCCCCCCCAAACACCCAGCCTGTGAAGGAGCCCATGCCTGTGAAGACTCTCATTCTTGACCTTCATTGGCTTCACTTATTGGCCATCTTCGCATGGGATTCCACATGAGATGCTCATTAGATCTTTTCGAAGCAACTATCGTTTCAGCGGTCCTGGGCTGTGAACCCGGACACACGGACGTAAGCCTGAACTCTGACACTGAGGGCTTCAGTCTCCTCCATGGCTATACTACCCATTTGTAAGGTCTCTTCCCATTGTAATACCATCCACTGTCGAGTACCTCCATCTACGCTATTGGTGCTGCCAGGCTTAGTAAATGCTACTGTCGTTGCTCAAGCTAGAGCTCTGAGCCTGCCTTCACTCGACCCCCCTGTTTTCTCCCCAAACCTCATCAGTCACTAAGCCCTAACCGCCTCTATCGTTAACCCCCCCTCACTGCTCTGGCCTGCCCCAGTGCCTCTAACAATGCTGCCACCCTCTCGCCTCGCTTCCCTCAAGCCACCCTCTGCCCTGCTACCACTGTAACCTTATTTTTTTTTAAAGAGCAATGTCGTTTTTTTCCCCACTCTCTGGAATATCTGTGTGGCCTCCCATTGATCTTAAAGTTTAAATTTCATAAAGTAGAACATGGCTCCTACACGCACATTCCAGTCCCTACGCTTCCAATGGTCCTTTATGCTCACAACTGCATGTGACCCCAGACGTAATGTTCTCCTGCCTGACCTAAAGAGCTTCAATATTTGTTAGTGGTCTGACTGACTGACTGTAGTTATATTGGTAATGGACTTTTCCAGGCATAAACAACACGTTCCAGTTACGTGAGCAATTATTGTAGCAAGCATCTAGAAAATCAGGATAAAAAAAAAAAATCTGAGTAACTGTAACACAAGGGCAATGCTATTTCCTGAAATTGTTATCTTATGGATGACATTCCCAACACTGGATTTCCTCTTGAAAGTTTAGGCTGATTAAAGGATTAAATGCTACAGATGATTCAATGTTGTGTATCTCTTTTGGGAGGGCTGGGTAGTTATAAAATATGCCTAGGAACCAATCCAAAGGTTTACTGATTTTTTTCTGTGCTATCATGCAAAAGTGTAAGCTTCCATGTAAGATACCCAAAAGCTGGCCAGGAACTGAAGAGATCTACTTCCCATTGTGTGAATTTCTTCTATCTAGAAATGGGGAGCCCTGTATAAGTACAAGAACATCAGGGTACGTAGTTGGAATCAGAATCTGAATTCCAGGTTTTTCAACTATTTCCTAAAGGGCACTCAAAACTGCATCTCTGTACAATGGGACAAAGCCAAATCAAGTATGGTGGCAGGTTGGAGACCTAAAGTTAGAAGATGAGAGGGCTGGATTCTGGTTACAGAGCCAATTTTAATTCCTTGTATGAGCTTAGTCAAGTGAACTCTTCCTCCCTCCCTTTTCCTATTGAATAAGATTAATAAAATTAGAATTCCATTTCTAACTGGATTGTTATCACCAGTTTACTTTAGGGAGTACTTTAAAAAAATTGTCATTGTGCTAAGCATTTTAAATAATATAATCTATATACATTCTTAACTATCCTATAAAGCCAATGCTTGCGTTTGTTTATTTGTTTGTTTGCCATTTTCAGATGGCAGAATTTAAGGAATTTGCCCAACATCAGCTAGAACATAAGTGGGAAGCTGGTATCTGAACTCAAATAAACTTAGGCCAGAGCTCAGGTGCTTAACCACCATGCTGCATGGCCTCTTTGGAGAGGGAAAGACAAGAGATTCAGAAAGTTTCAAAGAGTATACTTCTTGCTTTTAATCAGCCTGATGCTGAGCTCTGTCTGTCTACCTATCTGTCTGTCTGTCTATCTATCTATCTATCTATCTATCTATCTATCATCTATTCAATTGTTTTTCTAGGTCTACACAATTCATAATTGTTCTTCTAAGTGCTACTGAGGATACAAACAGAGAAAACAAATACCTCCCCTCACTGCACATAACAGCTGAGCGGAGATTCACAGAGCTGAGTGCTGTAGATACTAAGTACTGTGGGAACAAAGAGAAAGGAGCAATCCCTAGCTGGATACAAATGGGATCTTTTCAAGTTCTTACAAGCCGGGTGCTTTACACACAGTATGTCATTTAATTCATTTTACAATGCTGGAGGATAGTATTTGCTATTCTTACACATGAGATGGGATGGCCTGGGGCTTGGGTCACACATATGTAAGCTTAGATCTTCTTGGCTTCTGATCTGGAGCAAAGGCTTGAAGGATGGGCTGAGTTCGTTTTTCTACCGTCCTGAGCTGAGGGATCAATCTTGGCGTCTCTCTTGCTGAGACCCCTGTGGACGCCACAGGCCAGAGAGCCACAACTTTCCTCATCCCCCGGCAGGTATAAAACATGGAAGGGTCATGTTCAGAAAAGAGGAGAGAAACTTCTCAAGAATCTACAACAAGACTGTCTATATCCCCCTCTGCTAATGAAGAATCCTGAAAGTCACTCAAATGACCCCACTGCAAACACAAGAAACAAGGCTTCAGTAAAGAAAGATAAGACTAGAAAAAAAAAAAAAAGGTATCTCTATTCCATGTGGGAAATCAGTTGCAAAAATGTGTAAGTATGTCACTGCTGCTCCTCTCAATTTTTAATCCTTTAATCCTATATCAAGACACTCATGAAATATAGAAACCCCATACCCTGTCTGCCCTAGGAAATGCAAATCTCCCAGGAAAGAACCAGTGTCTGGCCCTGTGACAGGGAATGGGCCACAGTGAATGGCCCTGTGTGGAGAAAAGGAGGCGTGCTGTTCACAGAGCTGAACAGGAGGGTGAGGGCCTCTCTGGGTCCAGTCATGGGGGAAGGGGAAGCCCATCTACCAGAACTCACTGCCTGGCTGCTACAGGGGGGCTAGAAGAAAAAAAAAAAAAGCAAAAAAACCATTTTCTTGAAAATGGAACCTCTTCTTTAGATTTCCTCCAATTTTTTTTTTCCTTTAAACTGTCCAAGATTAATGTGGCAAAAATAAAATGCCCCACAGGCTGCTTATTTTGACGCTTACTACAGCACATAAAAGTGAAGAATTAGCATGGAATGAATAATTTATTTAGTGCTTTACTGTTGTTTTAAACAAATCACTTCCATGAAAGCAATGTGTATTCAAGCAATAAATCACTGTTTAGCACTCTGTCGTGAGGAAAAGATACCACTTGGCAGAATTATTGAATGGCAGTGCCTGGCGGGGAGGCAAGCACAATAAAGATAAAGGTGATGTCCTTGCATTTTGCTTGGGATTTCATTTGGATGTGAAGGGGGCTGTGTTTGAGTGAGATTCAGTAAGGAGACCCTTCCCTTTATTCACAAGGTTTAAATGAGCACCTACTTCTGCTAATGCATCTGATGCCATGACTAGGAGGGTGTCACTTATTATTACGTCAGAGCTATTCCTATCTTTTTCATGCAACAACTGTGGGCCAAGAACAGAACTTAAGAGTCTGGCATACACTATTGATATAAAAAGCAATGAGTTCTATGCCCTTGAGTTGATCACTATTTGAGGGGTGGGGGCTTCAGACCCCTTTATAAGTATGGTGTGATAAGCGTTAAGATAGGGATGCGTACAAAACACTCTGAGGATTTGCCTGGTAGGATGATGGGAATCTGAAAACTCTTCTCAGAGGCGGTTACACTGTATCCAGAGCTTGTCCAGCCAAGGGGGCTGCAAATCACGTGGAACCAGAGGAGTGCAAGCCTGATGTGCACACGTCGTCTGGATGGAGAGGGTGTGTTTGGATGTGGTAGGGCTCAGGGAGGGAGGAGAAGGAAATGAGGGAAGGGAGGAGTGACAAAAGGCTTATAGAAGGATCAGCAGGGATGCAGGATGACCACGGACCCTTGGGAGATGCTGTGCCTCCAAGATAAGTTGGCCTCAAAGACCAGAATCTGAAAGCAGGGTTAGTAGTGAGGCAGGGCTACTGAGGCTGTTCTTTACCGGTCTTACTAATTACCAAGTTTGTCTGCACTGGAACCACAGCAAAGGAAACTGGTTCAGGTCACAGGAGTGACTCCAGTTTGGGGCGTCTGGGTGGCTCCATTAGGGTGAGCGTCTGGCTCTTGATTTTGGCTCAGGTCACAATCTCGTGGTTTGTGCGATTGAGCCCCACATCGGGCACAGAGCCCTTCTGGGATTCTCCCTCTCTCCCTTTCTCTCTCTCTGGTCCTCCCCCACTCACACAAGCACTTTCTCTCTCAAAATAAATAAATAAACTTAAAAAAAAAAAGAATGACTCTGGTTCTCAGTCAAATCGGAAAGTGGAACTGCCCTATCGTGCCAACTTTATGAAGTTCTCAGAATGAAATCATAACTCTAGTTTGGGTTGAGGAAAAAAGCAAAACAGTTCCCACAGGGCTAAACTAGCTCAGATTACAAATTTTTGAAATGTCTTTTCTTTGAGAAAAAAAAAAAAATCGACGTCACAAACATAATGACCTGAGGTCTGACATTTAAAGCTGAGACGCCTACAGCCCTGCATTACTTCTTGCAACTGGTGACAATGAGTACAGGCTGATAATTCCTGTCACTCACGGTGCAGAGGGCTGAGGGCTCACCATTTACACACCCAGAGGGAGAGCAGAAGCCTTCCATCCCATGAACTTCATCTCATTTCCCTCTGGCTTAAATAGTAATAATTAATAACATGTCGCCCTCAAGGAATTTAGAAAACCAGTATTCCCCAGCCCGGCCGTGAGTGGTTCAAGAAAGAATAAATTTTTAGCCTCTTTTAGGTAGTTTCAATTTTGTCAAAAATTTGCTGAAAGCTGAAAACAACACTTCTGGACACTGGGGTGAAGATGACAGGCACAGAGAAATGTCATGAATTTGATGATTGTCAACTTAATGATATTTGCCTCCCCCCCCCCTTTTTTTTAACTATCTTGGTGTCAGCATTTTATCAGGCTCAGACAAAACTCAAAATGTTGTTGGCTACCAGCCAACACAAAAATGTTTCACCCTCAGGAAGAAACTAATCAATGAACAACTCTCTATTGAATGTTCACTGTGTTCAAGGCAGAGCCAGTAGACCCTATGGGGGACAAAGGGGTATAAAATGTAATTTCCACCACCCAGGAATTTATGATCTAGGCAGAATCTGATTATCAGTCTCTTATTTAGAAACACTCAAGGTCTGCCTGCCCCAACAGGATTAAATTAATTCCCTCTTCTTCCACAGGACATCGAAGGTCCATTCTATATAGCACCCGCTCTCTTTCCAGTTTTATCTGGTGCCACTTCTCCTTGCCACCCTGCCTTCCTGGCCTCCCTGCTATTCTTTGAACCACCATGGATTTTCAAGCTTCTGGGGCTTTCTCAGTTTCCAATACCCAGCTCAGATGCCATCTCCTCCGTGAAGCCATCCCAGGCTCTCTGTGTAGCTTCACCTACGATTCTTTTTTTTTTTTTAATTTTTTTTTCAACGTTTTTTATTTATTTTTGGGACAGAGAGAGACAGAGCATGAACGGGGGAGGGGCAGAGAGAGAGGGAGACACAGAATCTGAAACAGGCTCCAGGCTCCGAGCCATCAGCCCAGAGCCTGACGCAGGGCTCGAACTCACGGACCGTGAGATCGTGACCTGGCTGAAGTCGGACGCCTAACCGACTGCGCCACCCAGGCGCCCCGCTTCACCTACGATTCTTTAGCGTAGCGTGTTTCTACCATGGCTGAGGCACACCACTTTCATTGTTTTTTACTTGTCTCTTCCATCAGGTTGTCATCTAGTTGTTGAATTTTTAAGTATAATTTCTTGTGCTAAGATGGAATAGGACATAAAAGAACCCCTGGTAGGTGGACAATGAATAATTACACAACGTGCAGACGTGTCTGGGTAAAAATGTGAGTCAATTTACAACGAATGAAATTATTTATACGTGCAAGCCAACTGCCATCCCTGATGCGCGGTAGATTCTCAATAGCAATTAGCTGGGATAGAAGTAAGTGTCCGTTGAATACCACAGTTCGAAGAATGATGGGCCGCAAATTATGCCGCTGGCAGCACCTTCTCAAAAGTTCAGAGTTCGGGTGAGCACGGCATATTTGTGGTTCATCATTTAAACCAGCCTGATCACAGATCACAGTGATGCTTGAAAAAGATGGTTGTAAAGATACACTAAGGTAATTTTTGGATGGTCTCTAATGCTAGGTTGAGAAATCTCTAGAACTCTTCTTGTATGTGTACATGGTGAAATATGGAGCACAATTTAAGATTCTGAGCCCAGAGGTGACGCACGCAACACTGAAGATGCAAAGATGTATTTTAAATCTGACACCTATGTAAGCAATGGATTAGCAGGTACTATCAAACTTTTTCCTAAAGAACACGATAGTAAATATTTTAGGCTTGCGAACCACAACATGTGTGTCACAACTACTCAATTCCACAGCTGTATCATGGAAGCAAACCATAGACAATTTGTCTACAAAAGGGTGTGGCTGTGTCCCAAAACCATTTTACAAAACCAGGTGATGAGCCATATTTGGCCCTAAGACTTTAGTTTGTAAACCCTGGATTAGAGCAGTAAGTGTCTGAAAGTTAAGGAGACATTTAAAAGTCTATTTAAACGTGCTGGTGCAAAAATTTGGAGGCTTGTACCAGGGTGGTAGGAATAAAAATGGAAAGAAGAGAACAAAAGGAAGAGAGATTACGGGGTGCTGGGGGGAAGTGGGGAGTCCCTGGATGTTGTAGGAAAAAGAACAAGTAATAATCTAAGGGGGTTACTCTTTAAAGTTTTGAAAAAAAGAGGACTAGAGACATCTTTGACAGGACAGGGTCTACTATGTTAAGCATCTGGGAGAAGCTCTCCTAAAAAGTTTGGAAGACAGCAATTTGAAAAGACGCATATATGGAAACTAGAGGCTTGAGATAATCAAAGAAGTATACAGAATTTTTACGCTAGGAGGCACCTAGAGATGATTTAGTCCTAATTTGCCATTTTATAATGTAGCAGGGGAGGCAGTGTTTAAGTCGTAGATCATTACACCGATGATGGTCAAACCACAGCAGCCCCAAATCATGGTTTGTTTGCCATCAGCCAGATTTAAAAACAAAGTGGATCAAATTGCCAGCATTTAAAAATCAGGAATTTATATACAGAATTGGAATTCTCACTTCTCTTTGAAAAATATCAGAAAAACTAGCAGTATCAGGTTCATATCCCCACAAAGCATAACTAGCCAGGAGGATACAGCAGTGACTCCCCCTCACGAAATATGGGCTCGCCTTTTCACTGGAGCAAACTCCTTGCTATTACTCACCGACACCACTCATGTGGTGCTAGCATTCATGTGAGTTTGTGAGCTCTGATATCAACGTCTGAGTTTTGGAACTGCCAGGATGGTGCCCTGGTTCTCCCACTTTCTCATGGGAGGTGACCTAACTTCTGTCCGCTCCAATTTCTTCATCAGGGAAGTGTGGAATAATTTCAGCTCCTCAGAGGATCTCAGAGGATTATTAATGAGGATTAACTGAAATATTCTATGTTAAGCACTGACACACAGTAGTCCATCAAGTGTTAAATAATTGTGTTTGATATCATGAGGGGAAATTGAAGCCCAGAGAAGTCACGTGAATTGTCCAAGTCGACGCTCAGTTGGTGACAGAACCAGTGACAAAACTCATTTCTCATGACTTCGGGGCTACTTCCAATATTCTGAGGGTATTCTACCACAAATACAATTGGGATGTTTGAAAAACCTAACAAAGGTGTTCCCTGAATCAAGAGGAAAAAGTACAAAGAACAAGTCCGATACGATGATGGGTCAATATGATGAACCATGTCCGTGGGTAATATCCAAATGCAATATATCAGAACAAACATATACTACTTGTGTGTCTGTGACTTATTCCCCCCCCCCCCACCCAAAGCCACATAAAAAAAGTCTCAACATTTATTCTACCATTTGTGACAGGGTAAAAACCAACCCACATCTCATATCAAAGTTTTAGCTGCATTCTATCCTTAAGAACAACTGTTGGTAGAAGGACCGGTGGAAATACCCTGGAGCTACTTTGTCCTGCTTATGAATTCTAAGTCCCTGTCTGTTTCAAAAGTGGAGGAGAAAAAGTGCTAAGTCAACCAACTTCGGCTAATTAGTTCTTTCTATTTGGTGACTGTAAATCAATGACAAGCAAACTTCTAATACCTTCACCCTGGCTGAGAAGTTTGCTGCCAACTCACCATCCATCACTTCTGCCTCTAAGTGGCCTTGCTGAGCTCTTTCTAAATAGCATCCAGTTCTCCGGTTATATGCATCCCCTCTTTTCTGCAGTCTACAAGAAAATGTGCTGGTGGCAGCTCTTTGTAATAAGCCGAAGGCTTTGTGAGACCAGTTGTAACGCAAAGGTCATATTTTCTACACTGTTTATAGATTGCAATTTGTAAGGTTATAATGTCATATGCTGTCAATAATTCAAGGTGGAGAATTATAACTGTTAATAGGTCATCAATTTTTCATTCTTCTCCTTCAATGCTCATTCTCTTGAGAGATTTAATTTATTTCATTGAAACATGATTCCTTGAACTTTGAACTAAAGGCTTCCTTTGTTTATTAGAAAAAAAAACAGGGTAGAACATGGTAAAAAATTCTTTAACTTTCAAGGGATTCGAACCAATCAAAAGATCACAGCTCAGATAGCAGAGATTCATCAAGTCTATTTTGCAGGAACCCACTGGTCCAGAAGATGTTATTTATGTTGTCAGTATACAAGAGGTTTAACCCCCATCCTTTCCCTACCAACCAAAAAATAAAATAAAATGTGAGGCAAATGTTGCCGAAATGCACCAACTACTAGAAGCTAA
The DNA here is from genome assembly GCF_028018385.1 of Neofelis nebulosa. Classification (NCBI taxonomy): domain Eukaryota; kingdom Metazoa; phylum Chordata; class Mammalia; order Carnivora; family Felidae; genus Neofelis; species Neofelis nebulosa. Next base: position 69,609,018 of record NC_080794.1, read on the forward strand.
AGGAGTTTCAACCTGTTTGCAAGAATGTGTTTGTTGTAACTGTGGCCTGGTCTGTCCAAATGCTTCAGTAGGGGAGAATAATTAAATCTGAATTCTAGTGAGATTGGGAGTTCTGAGCTTATTGCCCCTGTTTTTTTAGGCGGGGTATGAATCTCTTTGAGTACCTGATAAAACCTATGGCCACTAGGAAAAAAAACAAAAAACCAAAAAAAAAAAAAAAAAACCACAAAAAACAAAAAACAAAACAAAAAAAAACTATGGCCACTAGATACACGACTTCCAATGAACCATGGCTATGAAGAAAATTCTGGGGCAACTTTCTGAAGCTCATTTATTTAAACTCTAGGTAAAGAACGTCATCAGAGATGATGCCAATGTTAGGGATGCAGATGATCTTTCTCATACAACCAATGTACCTCCAAAATAGAGGATAGAGGCTGCTGATGTTATCACTTCTCCAGGGTACTTATAACCTCAGAGGATTCAAAAGAATAATGGATCTTTCATCTTTGAGAATTCTATTCCTGCCCCTAACTTTAGACTGAGGCATATTAAGAAAGGCAGTGTTCAGAAAAATAACCAGTTATCCAAAGAGAAGACAGGTAGAACAGGGCTCCTCATTACCAAGCAAGGGGGGGCATTGAGCAGCCTATTTGTTTTGTTGTTTGTTGGTTTTTCCTGTCACCTTCTTCTCTGTAAATGCATTCTGAGCTGCTTGATTCTTCTGTGTCCCTTAGGGTTTGAAACTCTCATGGAAATCCTGTGAGAAGCTCAGAAAACATTATTAGCACCGAACATTCACTGAGGGTTACTAAGTTTCTGACCCCAAGACCCACTCAAATCTATTGGCTTTCATCATTTGTGTAGAGTTTCAAATCCCATCAGCAAGAATCAGGCATCAATACATTAGCCAAAGCATGGTAATTATTTATCTAAGGATTTTGGTACCTGGAAATGGTCAGGTATAATTACAAGAGATAGAACATAGTCTTGGATTAGACTGTGTGTAAGAGGCTAAACTGAATTCTTTAACCACAAGAAAGGCTATCACTAAAATCTGATCAAGGGAAATGCGATATTCAGATTCAACCATGACTTAATGCCTAAGATTCTCACTGTGCTGTGCTGACTTATAACATTAATATATATAAACCACGAGGGGGAGTACACACACACACACACACACACACACACACACACACATATATGGAGCTAAATAAATATTGATATGGAGGAATTGCTAACAAAATTGTGCTTCTGTCTTCCAAGCTAAGAATCGTACTTTTTCAACATACTGTATATTCATTAGCCAAGACAGCTAGGCTTGAAATTTCACAGTATGTTAGTCCATGGAATGTGGAAATGTAAACAGAGGACTGTGCCCAGTTTCAAGGATGAAAAAACTAATTTAGATTTAAAGTGGGGGGGGGGTGGGGAGAGGAAGGGGACTTCTCTTTCATCAAATTATTACCATTTTAGTAATCTATCAGAACTCACAGTTAAGCAAATTATCTTTTCAAGGCACTCAGTTGTGCTTTTGACTTTATTCCCAGTCCCTTAAAGAGGTCAGGATCACAGGTAAAAGATACAAACATGACAATCAAATATTCTAGAAAACACAAAGTTTGGGTTCCTGGTTGTAGCTTACCAGAGTTTCATTAAATTAAAAAAAAATTAGAGAGAGAGAGAGAGTGCGAGCAGGAGAGGGGCAGAGGGAGGCAGAGAGAGATCCAACAATCCTGGGATCATGACCAGAGCCGAAATCAAGAGTCAGACACCCCACCGACGGAACCACTCAGGCACCCCCCAGAACTTCATTTTAATATTAATATTATTTAATATTAATATTATTAATCAAGAGATTAATATCAGAATTTGAATTATCATGAATTATCAGAATTCATTTAATATTATTGGACTATTATCAGAATTTGGTTAAAATTTACCCATTAATATATTGTTCTCCCAGAGTTCATATTTTTTAAGGAGATAAAATAACCAAATAAAGAACATTTGATTATTCCTGAAGGTAGTCTGGGGAGAGTTCTTTGATATCAGAGACCTTATTCCATTTATCTTACACCATGACTGTCTAGCTTCCTGGCACAGGATTATTATGACTATTGGTCAAATGAATGAAATACCAAAGGTGTTACTAAAAAAGAACACTCAAACTTGTTCTGACTTCTCAACAGCTATTTTGACAATATACAGCTTACTGCCTAATTCAGAATGATTATGTATACAGTTACACCTTGATATTATTTTCTTATATAATCTATCCTATAGGTAGCAGGCAACCCAATGCATAGAATTTTGAAAATCAGAGTTTTTTTTTCTCTTTCCTTAAGACAGTGGGGGCCCTACCAAAAACAGCATTGCTTTTTTTTTTTCCTTGTTATGTAATGATCGAATATGGTCAACCATTCAAGTAAAAAGTGCTTACTGCTTCCCAAGGATTTACCGCCTTTTATCACTACTAAAGTTCCATAAGCAACACTCCCCATGGTCTTTGCAACCAGCCTTTGCCAATATTAATAGCCATTCTTATGAATAGTAACCACTGGTAAACATTTATGTACCTTCATACAGTGCATTGCCATCTGTGTGTTTGACTTTACCACAAACTTCCAGATTGAAAAACTCCATACAAAACAGCAGCAATAGCAAAACAGAAGCCTAAGTCGCCTAAACAGCAGCAATTGTGACATACCCAATATTTGGTGGAATACCCAATATTCCAGTAAGGGAATCAATGGCAAAATTCTTGTTACCTATAAGTTGTCCTCGGTCCTAATGACAACTTGTAAAGGTCACATCTAACTTTCACGCATAGGGTGATAATTATTAAGAAAGATGACAATTTTTAAGGCCAGTTGTTAAAAAGTTTTAAATGCAAAAGCTAGTAACTTTTACCAATTTCTGTGTTAATGGAAATTATCAATGTATTTTATATATCAGAGGAACTGAAGTGGAATAAGGGACCATATATTTAAACAGGCTGAAACATTTTAGTCAATTATAAAAAAAGAACCCTAAAACAAGTCCCACCAAAGTGTTATCTCAATAATTTAAAGGTGAGATTTTTAAGAGGATGGAATGATAATTTATAGCTGAGAGTGATTAGTTTACTTCTTAATCAGTTTAGAAATATTTCCAGTGACACAAGCTTATTTACTAACATGTAAATTGCCTAAGCAATGTCTCAGGTACTTCCCAGATCTCCTTGCAAAGCTTCAGGCATAGCTAAACCAATTAACTCTACAGAAATGAACATAGTGATCACCATTCGTAATCCCAAGAATTACTGTTCTCACCATCATTCATGTGGTACTGAAAGGCATGGAAGTGAATTTTTTTAATGTTTATTTATTTTTGAGAGAGAGAGAGAGAGAGAGAGAGAGACAGAGAGAGAGAGAGAGAGAGAGACAGAGCATGAGCAGGGGAGGGGCAGAGAGAGAGGGAGACACAGAATCCGAAGCAGGCTCCAGGCTCTGAGATGTCAACATAGAGCCCGACATGGGGCTCGAACTCACAGACCCCGAGATCATGACCTGAGCCGAAGCTGGATGCTCAACCGACTGAGCCACCCAGGCGCCCCTATGGAAGTGAATTTTATCTCTATAGGCACATACTTATAAACATATGTCAGAGATGCCTTCCATCCTGAAACCTCACAGACACATAAATAAGAATGAAAACATTAGCAAACGTGAACCACCTTCCTTCTGAGTTGCTTAAAAATACGGATCAGCAAATTTTCAGAGTTCTGTGTTTTCCATGTTTGTCTTCCAAACCCTTGTAAAGTGGAAACATGTCTTGCAACTGGAAACATTATATGAAATATTTAAAAAATCAAGGTGAAATGACCAGAGGCCTCTGATTTGGAATTAGAAAGTTAGTTTTTCTCTCTCATAAAATATACCCTTATGTATGTGCCACAGAATAGCCAGAATCATGTATACTCAAAGGCGCTCTAAATGCCTGGAGAGAAGAAAGAAAAGAAGGAGGTGAGCATTTACAGGCTGCTTTTCATGAGGCCTTATGTTAAGTGAGTGCACCTCCTATTATATCATCCAAGCGTCACACAGCCTTATGGGGTTACTATGGTTACTGACAATATCATACATGAGGAAACGTGACATAGGGTGCCCCTTTCTCCATGGGTTCAGTCATTTACCATCAGAGCCAGAATTCAAATTCTGGTCTATTTGTTCACAGACCTAGCAGGTTCTTCCCACATCCTGTGTTCTGCTGGTAACAGTAATATAACGATGAAATGCTCCTTAAGAATCAACTCCATATTAGATAGCAGCCTTATCCAAAATGAATTTTGAAGCACAATGTTTTTCGGTAGCTTGGCTATGATATAGTTAACTGTGGTTTCCTTTGTATCTATCCTACTTGGGGTAGGATACTTTGTGGTTTCCATTTATCTATCCTGGAACTTGGGGTTTGCTGAGCCTCTTAGATATTTAAATGTCTTGTTCAAATTTTGGGGCTTTTTTGCCCCCTCACAGTTCACCAAAGCTCTATTTTTTTTTTAATTTTTTAGTGGAGAAGTTTTTGTTGTTTTGTTCGCTTTTACTTTGTTCTTCAGGTTAGATAATTCCTGTTGATATACCTTCAAGTTTATGAATATTTCCTTATTCTCTGTACAACCTTCTCATCTAATACTTGTTTTCACTTTATATAGTATCTTTTGCCTTTGGCTCTTTCTTTGATAGTTGTCATTTTTCTTCTTTTTTTTTTTTTTTTTAAATTTTTTTTTCAACGTTTTTTATTTATTTTGGGGACAGAGAGAGACAGAGCATGAACGGGGGAGGGGCAGAGAGAGAGAGGGAGACACAGAATCGGAAACAGGCTCCAGGCTCCGAGCCATCAGCCCAGAGCCTGACGCGGGGCTCGAACTCACAGACCGCGAGATCGTGACCTGGCTGAAGTCGGACGCTTAACCGACTGCGCCACCCAGGCGCCCCTGTCATTTTTCTTCTAACACCTCCATCTATACTCTCTCAGTATGACCACCTTTTCTCTTAAGTCCTTGAACGTATTTATAAAAGCAACTTTAAAGTCTTTGTTGTTAATTCTAACAACGAGGATGTTTTCAGGTGGGTTTCTCTTGACAACTTATTGACTTCACCATAAGTGACATTTTCCACTTTCTTTATATGACTAGCAACTTTTTATTGTTCATAGAACATCATGGATACTATATTGGAAGGAATTAGATTTTGTTACCCTCGTATAAGACTTTTTTTTCCTCCCTTCTAATAGGCTGTTAAAAAATTACTAACCAAATCACCTGGGGTTTGTGGAACCTTAACTTTATACTTTATTAGCATGAGGCAGTTTAGATATTCCCTTAGACTTCTGGAAAATTCCTTAGTTCTCATATATACTCTTGATCACTAGGGTGTGCTCCTTCTGTGTTCGAATGGAAGGCTCAGGTATTTACTCCTTGCTTGGGCAGAATACAAACCACAAACTCTTCCCCTTTCAGTAAACAGCAGGTGACACCCGGTTTCATCTGTTTTCATCTTAAAACTGTTTGTGCCCACTGGCTCTTTAGAATCCAGGAATCAGCAAATATTTGATAAAGATTTTGAGGCTCCCACCACTGTGGCTTCTTCATTTCAGAGGCATGATCAGTCATTAGCCTCTTTGGATGCCCCCAACTCCAAACACCAACACCCTGATCATAGCAGCTCTCTCCCTCAGGCCGACCCACACTGTGCCATTTGGATGGGGGTGTGTTCTCGGGGGAAAACACAGGTATCACCCAGTTTGGTTCCTTCCTTTCCCCAGTTAAGTTACCTTCAGTCTGCCTGTGGTTGATCCCTCTCCAACGCCTTCAAGTAATTTTTGTTTCCTCTTCAGAGTTTACAGTTATTATCTATGGAGGAGTTAGTCTGCTAGCCACTACTCCTCTAACAACCTAGGGCTCCTCCTCAAAAGCAAACAAGCAAACAAAAATGCAACATGAAACAAAAACCCCAAAACTCTGCCTGTTACAAGTGTGTTTCCTTTTTAAACTCAATTTTCAAACAACGTTTGGAACACGACGACGATGGCGGTGATTACAAAACCAGTCGTTTGCTTATGTTCTAGAATGCTTTCTATTCTTTTCTGATTTTGTTCAAGGTGGATTCCAGGGCCACCTTAAACAAAACAATGGTAAAAACAAAAATATACTGAACAGTTAGAGAAAGGCCATTTCATCAGAGTCATCCTCCTTTCTTCTCACCCTATTACAGAGGACTGTGGGAAGCTATCCATCTGCCATTTCTTTCCATGCTCAGTGAATCTGCTGTAATGTGTCAAATTAAGTCATCAAAAGAAGCGATGGGAAAAGCAGAAGTGGACCTCTGTCTCACATGTCAACTTTATTCTATAAAATTTGAGTCAACCATACCCACGTTCACATGGGGCAAAGGGATCGATCTGGCTACTCCCAAGATCTAAAATAGTGGTGGGTTTAAAATCATTGTTTGTTCAGAGAGGTACCAGGGAAAGGCAGTATCTGTATCTCAGCTGACAAGAAGAGTGAGAGATGAAAAATCTATTACCTCTGCTTACAGCTGACTAAGGTAAGGCCACTTAGTCCCAACATACAGCTCGAGGGCTGATAATTATGCCAGCCCCTCATCTCAACTTCTGTGTATCCAACAAATCTGTCCACTTTTGGAGAGAAACTCATTTCTAGGGAGCCACTGGGTTAAAAAGTGGGTAACCATTTTAATTTTTTTTAATGGATCTTCTGCAAGAGGGCAGTCTTTTAAGTGTAAAGTAGGGCAGCCCCTAGGAAGCTCTTGAATGCTTTTCCAGAATTATACATTCGCATGATGCTTAGGTATCAGTAGAGTAGGAAAAATGCATTAATATTTAACACTCATGTAGCAGTATAAATGCTTGCAATGCTCTACAATAAATAAAATCAGGTCTCAAAATGTGCCTTTTTAACACAATTGTAACACAGAAATATCTTCAGACTTTGTAATAACCTCCCAGGGGAAACAGCCAGAAGTCCCATCATGTGAAACTATAGTATACTGAGCAAAGTGGAAGAGACTATTGTATAAAACACAATCTTGTACTGATAAGACAAGGATCAGATGTCCCTAGGAGGGGCTTTTTTGCCTCTAATTTAAATGATGTTAGAATATTGCAAGCGCCTTCCCTAAAACTCCCCTTCAGGCTGTCTGTCTCCCTCGAAACCACCCTCATTCTGTCAAGTTCACTAATAGTAAGCAGTAACCTTGATGTATGGAAAGTTAGCTCTCTCTTACTTCCTTTCTCCACTACCCATCTTCAAGCCTCATCTGTGCCTTGTCTCCATCAGCAGGACATTGCTGACGTTTTAAAGTTCACCCGGAATGCAGTTCCCTAGCAGAGCCCCTCCCTATTATCCACCATCATTACCCTCTCTTAATGGCAGGGACTCTCAAGTTGAACAGGCAGTACTGAGCATGCCTCCGTTGATACCCATTCTAAGTCAGAACTTCTCTACGTGCACACACTTCCTAAATTCAGCTTCATCTAAGTTGCTCTTAATCTTAAGGGTCATTTATTGAACATGTACAAAAAAAGGCGCACCTTGTAAAAAATTCTCTTGCAACGAAGACGTCTCTGAAATAGCACACAGCTTCCTTTTTAGGATCGTCTGCTCAGAAGCCAGCAGTTAGGGGGAGAGAGTCTCCTTAGGTCCCTTCGAACCCAATATGTCTTATCCAGTCCAGACCTGATTGTAGCAAAGGTTCGTTCACCCTCCTGTGAAACCTGAGATCCCTCTCACAGCTTTGGGAGTCTACAACATGTTTCAAATTGTTCTTTCTTCAGAGTGAATGCTGCTACCAACGTCATAGTGAATGGTAGCACAAATCGCAAGGGCAAATGGAGACCAAAATCGTTGAGAATTAAGAACAACAGTGGGGCGCCTGGGTGGCTCAATCGGTTAAGCGTCTGGCTTAGGCTCAGGTCATGATCTCGCAGTCTGTGGGTTCAAGCTGCGCATAGGGGCTCTGTGCTGACAGCTTGGAGCCTGGAGCCTGCTTTGGATTCTGTGTGTCCCTCTCTCCTTGCTCTCCCTCTGCTCACACTGTGTCTCTTTCTCTCCCAAAAATAAATAAACATTTAAAAGAAATGACAGGATTGGGACGCTGGGTGGCTCAGTTGGTTAAGGGTCTGACGCTTGATTTTGGCTCAGGTCATGATCTCACAGCTTCACAGGTTCAAGCTCCACAACAGGTTCTGTGCTGGCAGAGCAGAGCCTGTGTGGAGCTCTCTCTCCTCTCTCTGCCCCTCCTGCACTAATGAGTGCATGTGTGTGTATGTCTCTCTCAAAATGATAAATAAACTTAAAAAAAAAAAAAGAAGAAGCGGACTTAAGGAGATTGGAGAGAACCCACGCCTTTATTTGCCACTTTCCATTCCTACCATATCCTATTCTTTCTGCACGTACACATAAAATTAACGCAATGGGTCTATGCTTAAGAGTGTGAGTAAATTGATTCCTAAAAAAAAAAAAAAAGAAAAAAAAAGAATAGACAAAACTAACATATTAAAAATGCAAAACTGATTGCAATTCTACCAAAAGAGTTTATAATTCAAAGAGATTTATGGACACCTCTTTTAATTGGGGCAAATTACCCTTCTGCAAAATGAGTTAATGACCTTTTAACTTGTGCTTTCCATGGTTATAATTGTTGACACAATAAGTTTGCTTAAAGGGAGCCTCATCCGTAGCCACTGAGTACTGGAGGACAGTTATTCTAAATCATGTTTGAAAGAAAGCTGTCACTTTTTCACCCACTCAGTACTCCATGAGCCTAACTAATCTGACTTATGTTTAGCCATTTGTCAAATACCAGGTACAGCACACAACTTTATGTTCCATTGCCCTTGACTTACGTTTTCTATTTGACATGTAAGGCCCTTGGGATACAAGAGAGCTTTCCACCCAAGCCAATGCCTACTCAGCATGTGTTCTAGAAGCAAGAGTGTTATTTCAGCTTTCTCGTTTCCTGGTTACAGAACTCAAATGGCTCAATAATTCTCCCCACAGAGATGTGTTTGACAAGCTGGACGGGGGGATGGCACCCTCATTCCGTCCTTTCCATTCCTCAAGTAGATGAAATCAGAACCCGAAACAATGAGAGCACGGTTAGCTGGATTTAACAGGCGAGCTCGGGCTGAAATGTTGGAAAGTGCACAGATCTTAATTGTAGTGGGCAATTCTTTTTTTTTTTTTTTTTTTTTTTTTTTTTTTTTTTTTTTTTTTTTAATTTTTATTTTTGGGACAGAGAGAGACAGAGCATGAACGGGGGAGGGGCAGAGAGAGAGGGAGACACAGAATCGGAAACAGGCTCCAGGCCCCGAGCCATCAGCCCAGAGCCTGACGCGGGGCTCGAACTCACGGACCGCGAGATCGTGACCTGGCTGAAGTCGGACACTTAACCGACTGCGCCACCCAGGCGCCCCTGTAGTGGGCAATTCTAACTTGAAAATTGATTTTCTCTGAACAGATCTCTGTGTGAGTCCTCAACGTATGCCTGCCAGCTGTACCGACAAAAGTAGTTATGCCTTTTGGAATACAGTCAACAGAATCAAGGGAAGGTGAATCCGTGATTTTCAGCCTTGAACATCACTAATAATTATCTGTCTTTGATTAAAAAACCATTACCTCAGGAGCAGCACTGGATCTTAAATCCCAGGCAGGCTACAGAAACTACTAGAAGGGGGAAGGGGAAAGGATACACAGAGAGAACGAGAACGGAAGAAGAAGAGAAAAAAGCAAGAGTGAGGGACAGAGGAGAAGAGACAAAGCATGAAACGGGGTTGTATAAAGTCATTTTTGCATTTTCCGTTTGTAACTTCATTTTAAAAGTATGCAAACGTCTCATTAGTTTCTACATTTAGAATCTGATTCTGATGGTAAAAGTAAATTAGTCTTTTGGGTCTTTTTATCCCCACTTCTACCAGTGACAGATCTGAAAGAGATGAAATACTTTATGCAATTAAATATCATCTGTTATAAGGTGGCTCAGTGTGAATACTGTCTCAATAACTTAGAGTGAAGAAAGGAACAGGGGATAAAAAGGCGAAGACTGAGCAGGCAACACAGGATCACAACAGATAGGCTGCTGATGCTTGTCTCTAATGTGCTTCTTGGTACATCTCTCAAGAACTACAGTCTGCAGGGGCTTGAAAGCACAGGCATGCACAAACGAATCCCCGGCTCCTGGATTGGCTTCCCCAACATTCCTGGGGCTCAGATTCCCTTTCCTCTGTGATAACGAGGAGCTGGAGTGGTCTTCTGTGTAGGCTCAAACCAGGAAAATAGAGGCCAATTTTGAACCTACTAACAACAGATTATAATCAAGTGAAAAGTATCATACATTTACCACAGTTTTTCCAAGATGAGAAAACCATAAAGTGGTTTCTAACATGTTTCCCAGACTCTTCTATGAGGCTTTGTTGTCCAACTCTAGGATTCCATTTATTTCACACAGCACTTTCACATTATGTCAAGATACTAGTCCTGAGGCCAAGGTTCTAAGAACTTCTTCAGTTCCCCATGTGGGGCCAGAAACTCTTCCCGTGTGTGGACGCTGACAGCAGACTGCTCACTTCCTGCGGTTTATGACACCAACTTCACATGAAGTTCCACTGGCATTTTTTTTTAAAGTTTATTTATTTATTCTGAGAGAGAAAGAGACAGCACAAGTGTGGAAGGGGCACAGAGAGGGAAAGAGAGAATCCCAAGCACGTTCTGCATTGCTATTGCAGAGCCCAATGTGGGGCTCAAACTCATGAAACTGTGAGATCATGACCCCGGCCAAAACCAAGAGCTTGACACTTAATTGGCTGAGCCGCCCAGGCGCTCCCATGCATTTTTAATTAATATAACCCTCAAGGCATCCTTCTGACTATTGGTCATGCCCATTTCACAGAGGAGAAAATTGAGGCTCAAGGAAATAAAAGATCTAGCTGTCAATGCCATAGGGCAGTGATACAGGCTAAAGACTGAATGAGAATGTTTGATTTCTAGAGGAGTGTACAAAATTTATCTTTTTAATGTTTGTTTATTTTTGAAGGAGAGAGAGAGCATGAGCAAGGGAGGGGCAGACAGAGAGGGAGACACAGAATCGGAAGCAGGCTACAGGCTCTGAGCTGTCAGCACAGAGCCCGACGCGGGGCTCGAACTCACAAATCGTGAGATCGTGACCTGAGCCGAAGTTGGATGCTTAACCGACTGAGCCACCCAGGCACCCTCAAGATTTATCTTTTTAAACAAATAATTTCCTCAAGCTAAAAACTAGATAATTTTTTGTTGTTGTTCATTCTGTAACAAAAAGGACTGCCCGTCTGGAATTGTATCATGCCTCACTGTTCACATTTGAAACTATCAGCACTTTGAATGTGCTTTAAATGAGGGGGGAAAAAATGCTCTTTTGGAAGCCAATAATCAACCAAGTAAATTTTATTCATCCAAGAATGTTATAGGAATAAGGGGAAATAAGTTATATAGTAGGGGAAATTAGAGACAAACATATTAATTCATGATTCTGATAAGAAAAATAAACCTATTTTGCTATTAATATAGGCCTATTAAAACTCTAATTAAAATCTAGTCCCAACGAGTTTCAGGGAACCTGCATGATATTGAAATTCTTCTAGCTACAGAATTGATTTTTTTGAGGTTAGCTCTTTATGCAAAATGACCACAGCATGACAACAATCCTTAGGAAATAGGCTGAATGTCTTAAAAAAGAGGACTTGGAGAAAAGTAATATAATCAGGTATCCATTTGTCTACCAGTATGCTACTTCTCAGTATATAATTCCATTCTAAGTAATCAGGGAATAAAAAAATAGGATTGTATCATATAAATAGCAAATAAAAATCACAGAGACACAGTTATAGCAATTGACCCTATTTAAGCCAATAGATACTTTGGGAAAAGATTCCAAAACCATTTTTTGTATTGAAAATGCTATCAATGTAAATGGTGAGTTTGATTTTATTTTTAGCCACTGATTAAAACTACTTTGGACAGAAGTCTGTGCCACTGAGCTGTTTTTGCTCTGAAGTGAAAGTAATAGTTCAGATTCCATTTCAATTTTGCAGGCAAACGTGCTATTTAGCATTATTTGAATGTGAAATTACCAGTGAAGGTGTAACAACTCAGGATATAGCATTCTGAAATGGTGCCGGATATTTTTGAGGAGAAGGGTAAGATTAAGAGGCAATAACTCATCAATAGCAATCGGGCTGGGAGTTGACAGACACCCTAGAGGCAGGCACCAAAATGTGTTTTGTCTCCTCTCCACTCTTTATGCCCAGAAAGCAAAGTAAACCGACCAGTCCATCTTGTGAAAATCAAATGGAAACCTTGTCAGTAGAATGGCTATTAGTAATTCCTGAAAGAAGGGCTCGAATTCACGTGGGAAGGGTGGATATTAGGGGTTAAAAAGTGAGAACAGAAGAGCAGCCTTAGGAACAAATTAAGAATTTGAATTGGTAGTGAATCCTGGAGTTATACGTCAGCTGGTGGGGGGGGGGGTGCAGAGAAACTAATGGGATCCATTCAACAAGTTGTATTTTTTCTGTTACATTCTGGCGAGGATTGCCACAGATGTAGCTAACATCAGTTTACCCTATAAGTTGCGAAGGAGTAGGGAGTAAAAAGGCTGTGCAGGTATGGTATGTAGCCTTTGCTTTACCAGGTGAGGTATGCTAATAAAAGTTACCTCAAGCGTTGCTTTTCTAGAGCATTGCATGGCTCTTTTCTTCTGAAGGGAGGGCTACATGGGAAGTTGTACACTGATCTTGTCCCCAACACATCCGTCATGGTAGATACAGAACTTATAGCTGTACTGGTCACAACAGCAGCAACAATGGCAACACAATACTTTAAAAATAATTTTCCATAATCAGAAAAATCATGATTCTCATACAGATACAAAAAGAACATGCGTTCAACATTTCTTTTACTCATAATGAAGGAACCTGCCAGATGTTGTAACCAAAGCAAAGTCCAAAAAAGCATCAATTTACAGAGATTACAAGAATGTTGAAACGAATGTGCAAATGCAGGCAGAACTCCCTCCCGGGTGGGCTGGGGGTATCAATGGACCTCCACAGGTCAGGTCAGAAGTTGCCTGCCTGTAGACAAAAATGATTTTTAGTGTGGCTACTCGTTTGTCTTCAATTTTAAAAACTATGGAATGGCTTTCATAAAATCAGAATCAGATTAACTACCAGAAGGGTGTGCTATAGACAACGTAAAGTTTTCCAACTGAGGAACAAATTTTTCACAAAAAGTGAATTATTTGTGGGGCACCTAGGTGGTTCAGTCAGTTAAGTGTCTGACTTCGGCTCAGGTCATAATCTCATGGTTCATGAGTTCGAGCCCTGCACCCAGCTCTGTGCTGACAGCTCAGAGCCTGGGGCCTGCTTCCGATTCTGTGTCTCCCTCTCTCTCTCTGCCCTCCCCTACATTCATTCTCTCTCTCTCTCTCTCTCTCTCTCTCTCCCTCTCCCTCTCCCTCTCCCTCTCCCTCTCCCTCTCCCTCTCCCTCTCCCTCTCCCTCCCTCTCCCTCTCCCTCTCCCTCTCCCTCTCCCTCTCTCTCAAAAATAAACAGACATTTAAAAATTTAAACATTGAATTATTTGAGCTACAATTGGAAACCGAAGATCCTCAGAAATCAGTGTGAATCACACACAGAAGTCACATGGATAACTTCTCTCAGGCATTACCCCAACCACCACCTGCCTTTTCTTTGTATCAAGAAATCATAAGCATATTGTTTTCAGAGCTACAATTTTCCTATTTGCAAATGAGGCATCCCAATGATATATTAGCAGACAGGCAATGATCATTCTAGATGATTTGACCAGAGCATGTCACCTACATAAAGTGATTGGTGTCAATACTCTGGGGAAATGATAAAGCCCAATTTGTAAGAAACTTAAACTCAATGTCTGTAACACTCAGGGAAACTTGCCCAGTGCCTACATGACAGCAATAAAGGAATATCTATGATGTTTTCTAAAAATGAAAAGAAGTATATTTAAAATCACAAATGAAGCATATGGGACTCCATTTCCATTACTATTTTTTTTTCTTGGATTTTCTTCTCATTTAGGGAGAAGGAAAGAGTAGGAGGAATGCATAAAATCCTTTTCGCATCCCGTTTTTCTTCATAAAGCTGCACCAGAAGAGCCTGGGGCCTTTAAGGTGTTGGATGTAATGTTATGACCACAGAGCTGGTAGCACATCAGATAATCCTCTGACACTTTCCACAGCAATTTTAACTGGGCAAGAGCTATGCATTATTTCCCTTCATCCTCAGCCCAGTGACTGGCACCCACAGGTATGTCACAAATGATTGGCGAACTCAGCTTTCACCTTGTTCTGCCTTCATCCTGAGCACTTGCTGTGTTTCCCAGCCTTATTCCTGATGGTCCCCGGCTTCTGAGTTTCTGACTCATTTTTCCTAGGCTTCCAGCTTTGCCGTGTTCTTAGAACTTCTCTCCTGGCAAAAGATCTCTGAATCTGACCCAGTGCTTTGCTCTTTGACTATAGCTGGAGTATACTCTCATAGATATGCTGCCACAGAGCAACCCTCCAGCCCAGCCCCCCAGCAAAACACCTACCCCAGTTCATCCCATGTCCAAGCACTTTACTCTCATGCAAACAAGGACACGTTCCAAGTCATCCAATTATAACCAACACAGATTTCCCATATTCAGGAAACCTCCCAAAAGGCATCAAATGTCAGAGAAATGTGTGCTACTCTACTGAAGGTTTTCCCTAAATGTCTACATAAAAGCTTGAGAATATGATTTGGCCACTTTTGAGAAAGAAAGAAAGAAAGAAAGAAAGAAAGAAAGAAAGAAAGAAAGAAAGAAAGAAAGAAAGAAAGAAAGAAAGAAAGAAAGAAAGAAAGAAAGAAAGGAAGGAAGGAAGGAAGGAAGGAAGGAAGGAAGGAAGGAAGGAAGGAGGAGGGAGGGAGGGAGGGAGGGAGGGAGGGAGGGAGGAAGGAAGGAAGGAAGGAAGGAAGGAAGGAAGGAAGGAAGGAAGGAAAGGAAGGAAGGAAGGAAGGAAGGAAGGAAGGAAGGAAGGAAGGAAAGAAGGAAAGAAAGAAAAGAAAAGAGAAAAAACATAAACATATTTGAAACTTTGCTTCCATTTGGTGAACTATGCATCTCCCCACATTGAACAACACCCCTTCTCAGCTCCCCGGTCCCCTTATTCACAGCTGCGTAATTGGAGAAAGGAGAGAGAGAGGACTCTGCGTTGGAGACCATTTATTCTGGTCACTTTTTAGAGCTTCAGCAGATACTTATAGTGTCTGCTTTTAATTTAGGAGAAGACTTCCACCGAATGCAACCTATGAGCAGCCTTGCAAACATAAGCAAGAACAGAAGCCTAATGTACAAAACCTCCTTGTACTGATCATGTCAAGCCCCACAACTTCATAAGCACACACTCATGCATGTGCATATCCACTGCCTTCACATGACTGTCAGTCTTTTATTAAAATGTGCCTCAGCTGAGGGGCCTAGAACTTGTGATGCAGAGTAACAGGTACAAGAAATAACTCAGGTTCTGAAAACCCATGCGCCCACAGCGTTAGCTTCACAGGGGGCTGGCCTGGTTACGTGAACTACTGGGGGGGCGGTCATTCACGTTGGCCTTTCCTGTCATCAGAATTTCCAACCTCTGGCTTCGTTCATGTCTTTAATGTTCAGTTAAGGCACACATTTTGGGGGCGCCTGGGTGGCTCAGTCGGTTAAGTGTCCGACTTCAGCTCAGGTCATGATCTCACAGTTCTTGGGTTCGAGCCCCGCGTCGGGCTCGAGCCTGGAGCCTGCTTCTGACTCTGTGTCTCCCTCTCTCTCTTCCCCTCCCCGGCTTGCACTCTGTCTCTCAAAAATAAATAAACGCTAAAAAAATTTTTTTAAAAAAAGACACACATTTTGTCTCTGCAAGGACACCTGGGTAGGGGAGGGGTGAAGGAGCATTCAAGCACAATTTCATCTCAGACTCCTTTTATTTCTAAAAGTGCACTTTAATACGACAGCCAGTCTTAAACTACTTTTAAAGGCTGATAACTTGACCTGGAATAAAAATAAGCTGTATTAGATACTTTCAGATACAATGTTACAGTGAAACGGCCATTATCTTTTTTACATTAAGAGAAGGGCAGAGAGCCATCTTCCTTCATTTCTCCAGTAAATCAAAGTGAATTATTCATTAGCGCTAAATGTTTCCACCACCACCCCCCCCCCCCCGCCCTCTACACACATACCATTACCTCATTTTAAACAAGGAGCGATTTCATCTCTTTTGGAAATAACCTCTCTGATGCATGGAGCTCCTAAAGTTTGGACTCTGCAAAAATTCATCTCCGTGGTTAGTAAAGCTAACAGTCTCTAGAGGAGACTTGGTCGGTAAAGACAATAAACAGGCAATTAAAAGCAGTGCCTTGTACTGTTTTTCAGCTCTTGCATTTGTCACTGACTATCCAACTTCAATGCTGAAAAATTCTAGGGATCTGATGTCCGCAAGGAATGACTCCAAGCGAAATCTTCAGAAATAACTAGTAACAAAATTTCTAAAGTGCCTCAAATGAAGCAGATCCTTGAATGCTTTCCCAAGAGCCTGCGTCCAATGATGGCTTTAGATTTACATTCTCCAGTTTTAACAGAAACAAGGACGGCCCAGCATCTTCAGACCACTAAATATGTACTTATATACTCACACATCCCATGCACGCGCGCACACACACACAAACACACACACACACACACACATATACACACACACCCCACCACCACTACCAAACACACACTGATACACACACATACAAGAACAGACAGACATCTTTTTTTCTTCCCTAACATCAGATCTCCAGGCACGAGGGTCTGTATTTCACATGGAATCCCATCTCTGGTCCTCTACTCTGATCATTTTGTGTCTGCTGCGTCCTGTTTCATTAACAGCAGCTCATCAGAGCCACATCACACAGGGAAGATGCATTGTTTCTATTACCATTTATAGCACCATTTGTTTCATTTAAGAAAATGTGCTTCGTCCCGGGCCTTAAATTACGCAGCAGAAACAGGATTCCAGAGTTCAGGGTACATATTTATTCTCCCATCTCTGCACTTTGTCAGAAGAGAAATCACCTAGACTTGACTTCTAAGACAAACTGTTTCCATTTGCACCAGCAGAAGCTCGGCTCTTTCAAACAATAACTTAGCTTCAGGGACTTCTGAGCCATTCTTATTTCCAGATCAGGCAGTAGCCTGGAGAATACACCTCCTTAATTCAGGCCTTACAAATTTAGGCAAAGGCTGAGCTTACATTTTACTTATGCATGATGAAAATGGGATTTCTCAAGTGTAACAATAGGGGAAATTGTATTATCTTAACCACTGACACCAGAATTCCTCTCAGATTTGGATCCTGGGTTTTTTTGTTTTGTTTTGTTCTATTTGTTCTGGTTTAAAAAGATCTCAGCAGATGATGGCTGGTGGGGACATTTGGAGTTTCCAGGAACACTCTATAACAGGGTAGGTAAGGAGGGGAGATGTGTGGAGGAGAAGAAAGAGAGAAATCAAACCCAAGTCATGATGGAAACCTGTGCTCCTGGGTCCCTCCTTTCTCTGCTCTCTGTGCCAAATCTTCAGTTAAGTCCACAAAACTCACAAGGATTTGAAATCAGTGGTTTTTTTTTTTTGGTTGTTTGTTTTTTTAAAGGCTGTTACTGAGAAGGCCAGAGAAAGATTTGTGTTTCCAAATCCACAGGAAGTAGATGCCTAAGTGGTGCTGAGAACATACATATTCTTACTTTCTTCCTGAACTAGCAAAAACCTCGGACAGGTCATTAACTGTAGGAGTCAATTTTACCTAAAAACTTGAACTTCAGTAAGCTTAAAGCAAATACCTAGCTTATCCAATGTGAGTGTTTAAATTAGATTATACACGGGGGTGCCTGGGTGGCTCAGTTGGTTGGGCGTCTCACTTCAGCTCAGGTCATGATCTCGTGGTTCCTGAGTTTGAGCCCCGTGTTGGGCTCTGTGCTGATAGCCCACAACTTGGAGTCTGCTTTGGATTCTGTGTCTCCCTCTCTCTCTGCCCCTCCCTCACTCACATGCTGTCTCTGTCTGTCTGTCTCTCTCTCTCTCTCAAAAATAAATAAACATAAATTTAAAAAAATAAATTAGATTATACAGGTAATGTTGAGTAAATATATACAAATTAATAAACAATACTCATAGTTTTAAGACATTATTCTTAGTAATGTGCTTGCTTCAGGGGACCTATAGCATGGGTCACCATGAATGACAGTCCCTGTCCTCAGGAGGTATTATAATCTAGTTGGGGGGAGGGGGTGGATAAGATAAGGACACAAGTAATTACACAGATCTTCCTCAACTTATGGTGGGATTTTGTGTCAATGAATCCATTGTAAATTGAAACATCCTAAGTCTACAATGAATTTAAGACACATAACTTACCAAATGTCATAACTTAGCCTTGCCTACCTTAAATGTGCTCAGAACACAACATCAGCAGCAAGGATCCTACTATGCATGGCTGGCCCTGGGGCAGATCTAAATTCCAAATAGGGGATCTACTGAACGTGTACAGTTTACACGCATCACTGAGTTGAAAAACTGGGGACAGTCTGTGATCTGAGGCAGAATATGATGTCTGGTGGGAACACAAATCCAGAATGACCAATGCCACTTTTGGGGAGGGTAGGAAAGAAAGATGTCAGAGAAGAAAAGGGGATGTAATTTGCATGGACAAAACAATGGGAAATGGGGAGAGGTTATTTGATTAGAGCTTCTTACATAATTACCTCAACATTTTTCACGTTACATTTAAAAGTAGTAACAATGTCTTACCTCTACAAGGTTAAGTCACTCTGGAGTTAGTAGCTTATGGTCTTGAACACAGCAGTGTCTTAAATTAATGTTGAAGCCTAGGCTGAGGCTGATATCAACATAAGCAGGGATACAGAAAGGAGTTAGGTGTAGACAAGAAGTTTCAGAAGTCCAGCTTGTCTGGAATTTAAATGTGTAAGGGGGAAAGTGCAAGAGAAATGAGGTTATACAGATGGGGGCCAAGTGTGGAGGTGTCTAAGTGGCATGTCACTGTTTCCGTAGGCACTGGGGAGGGCGGTGGGAGGCTTCTGGGCAAAGGAAATACAACACAGGGCACATTTCAGACCAGTTGTTGGGTAGAAGCCATTTCTGCAGTCCAGCTAAAAGCAAAGCTGTGGAGGGTCAAGCCTGGGTTGGGATACACAGGAATGAAAGGAAATGGGACACCAGAAGAGACAGAATTTGGCTGTTAGTAAGCTGGGACTGGTTTAAAGTCAGCTTTGCAACTATTAATTGAGCATCTAGTGTGTGCCCCGGCTGAGACAGTTAAATTTGGGTCTAAAAAAGTTCATGCCAAACTGTTATTAGTGGTTATGTTTCAGATTGGACTTAAAAGAGAGGGTATTTATTAACTCTTATCTTCAGATCATTTCTTTTCCTTTGACTTCTTATAGTGGTGATGTGTCACTTTTATGATTTGGGAGGAAAAAATCCCAAGAATATATAAATTTTAAAAAAAAGGAGTTGCATAGAAAATGAACCCAGCAAAATACTACTGGATTTGTATGCCAAATCAGGAAAAAGAATGGCCCTGAGCAAATTAAAAATCATCTTTATCTCATCAGTAAAGCAGGCCCAGGAGCATCACCACAAAGGTGTTAAGCAACTAGTTTGTGGTTTGGAATATAGCCCCAAGTAATAAAGCCGTGTTTCAATTTAAAATGTTATATTTTTCATGCTTCTCATTAAGCCAAACTAATATCTCTCTTAATAATTCTGAATTAGTAAAGTCAAAACTATATTGGAGCTAAAAAATAATTATGAAGCAAGTGAACCTTCCCAGCCTCCTTTAATTACTCTGTCAGACCAGGGCCCTGGGAAGCTCCTACCTGAGACTAATTTAGGAAGCCTTGAGAAACAGTCTCTCTTTTACCCCCCGCTGAGTGCCCTGCCCCGCTGTATGCAACTCCTTCCAGCTCACAGAGCGCACGCTCAAGCCGAACACGGTAGCTAATGAGTCTTCATTTCTATCCTGCAAAAACCTGGGAGAATTTGAGAAAACACAGTGTAACTCTCCTGAACACTCTATATCACATGATTTACATGCACGCTAGAGTTGCCTACACATGAACTAAGATAATTATGTCTGGCATTTCCAGGCTGCATTTTGTACAGAGAAACTCATCTGTATCTATCAAGAGTTCAACTAGTTAGATTCCACTATTTTCTCTTCATAACTTATTACATCTGATTTTAAATCTTGGAGGAAATAACATGTGTTATTCTCAAACACAAGTGTAAAGGCTCCACATGCCTGTGTCCCACTATTTGCTGACATGCATCACTCAGCGTGGGAGTTGTAACTGAGATTTAGTTAGAAGACTGGCATTTTGACAGAAATCAGAGTAGGGTTGTATTGCTCAGCTCACCCATTACTATAAAAAGTTGTCCTACAAAAGGCACCCATGTGCATAAATAAACTATCTACCCCTTGCACGCTTCCAATGGAGCAGCAATGTAAGAACATATATATCTATGTAAAACTGAAGCATATATGCAAGTAGAAATATAAACAACATATTTATCTATCAATCTACCTACCTACCTATTGATAAATTTGCTTCCTTAGTCTACTATTAATTCTTTAAATATCCAAGGGAGAATATTAGATCTGATGCTTTTGCGGTGACTTTTCCATATCTAAAATTCCCACTACAAAAATGTGCCATCACAATGTACCACGCTCCACAAGGTCAAAGACATTATCTGCAATATCTGTGCAACGCTGGATGGAGCTTCTGGCCAGCTGTGTAGGATGGAGGCCATGTCGTAGAGAAGACCCTACCTCTGGCTCAGGACCCTGGTGCCTCTCATTACATAATTAATATGGCCCTAAAAATTTGGGAGGAAGGTAGGAAGGGAGAGGGTGAAGGGGGAGGGAAGGAGGGAAACATGACTACAGAAACGCAATTAGAAGGTAACCCATGGGGTGTCCGGGTGGTTCAGTAGGTTGAGTGTCCACTCTTGATTTCAGCTCAGGTCATGATCTCAGGGTTGTGGGATTGAGACCCATGTTGGGCTCTGTGCTGAGCATGGAGCCTGCTTGAGATATCTCTCTCTCTCTCTCTCTCTCTCTCTCTCTCTCTCTCTCTCTCTCTGCCTCCCTCCCTCTGCCCCTCTCCCATGCTCATGTGCCCTTTCTCTAAAATAGAAATAAAATAACATAAAAGGCAACCCACGTAACTGCAGTTAATCACCCTGTATTGTATACTGGAAGGTTGCTCAAAGTAGATCTTAAGCATTCTCGCCACACACACACACACACACACACACACACACACACACACACACAGAATTAATATGGATGTGTTAATTATCTTGATCTTGGCAATCATTCTACAATAATTATGTATAGCAAATCATCACACTGTACACTTTAGTACATACAATTGTATTTGTCAACAAAAGATGGAATGTGATTCAATTATACCTTCTATTCCTTAATCTATTTTAAATGTGTAATTTACCAATAAGTTTCCATTATAAATACATACACAAGTATTTTACCATAATCCCCACAGTATGTTTTACTGTATGAATAAACCTCATCATGAATTTACATAATAATTAAAAATAAAAGAGTGTCACTGAATGATTTACCTGGTGACACTTTCAATACCATCAAGTCTATTTTATAGAAAATTGCATAGAAAGGACAAAGTTAATAGAGATATTCTTAAAACCACCCCCCAAAATTAAATTAAAAAAATTTAAAATCCATGCCATACTACTTTTTAAAGCAAAGAATCCTACTGTTCTTGTATGTAATCACTTTCCATATATAAGCTTGGATTTTTAAACAGGCTGCTACAATCATTTTCCAGTTTCCTTTTTCAGTTAATTTCTAATTACTCTTCACTATTCAGTTCAAGTGTCTGCTCTTCTGGAAAGTCCCTCTTAGACTCCCCCTCTAAAGGCCCATACTTTGGGTTACAGGCAGGGTAGGAAAAATGTGGAATATATCTCTTCCATTATAGATGAGGTGTTTGTAACAGATGAAATAGATAAATCCCCATAAGTATGCTGGTGTATGTGTGGCAGGGAGAGACAGACGGGGGTGGGGAGGAAAAGAGAGAGAGAGAGAAAGAGAGAGAGAGAGAGAGAGAGAGAGAGAGAGAGAGAGAGAGAGAGAAAGAGAGAGAAAGAGAGAGAGAGAGAGAGAGAGAGAGAGAGAGAGAGAGATAATATAATGCAAACTTCAAGAAAAGAATGTGTCTATCTAAAAAAAATCCTAGAATGTTTATGGCTATCACTAGAATATCACAGATATAGCAAAAAATCCTAAGAAAATAATTGAAATACGGTCAAAGATACACATGTAAAAGTTCATCACAGCATTATTTATAATAGGAAAAAAACCCCAGCTGAACACCAAACAGACTTTGAAAATAGAGGTTATTAAATTACAGAAATTTTATACAATGTGATGATATAGATGTAGTAAGTTATTATTTTTTGAAAGGCATTTCATGAATAAAAGCTGAGCATAGAATTTTTACTAAAATATGTAGGAATTTTAAAAACCACATAAAACCTTATAATCCCCAAACTGTACTTTCTTTTCTTCTATATGACTACATATATATGTAAACATAGTTTCTTCTTGCTGAAATTGTAGGTAATTTTTTTTCCCTTCTTGTACTTCTCTGTACCTTACATATTTCCTACAATAAGATTATTTTGCTGTGGTAATCAGAGAAAAAAAATTTAATGAGGTGAGATCGTGAAAATATAGATGAATGGTAAAATCGGCAATGATCCTAAGATACCATGTGACATTAAAAATAACGGAAGCTGGGGCGCCTGGGTGGCGCAGTCGGTTAAGCGTCCGACTTCAGCCAGGTCACGATCTCGCAGTCCGTGAGTTCAAGCCCCGCGTCAGGCTCTGGGCTGATGGCTCGGAGCCTGGAGCCTGTTTCCGATTCTGTGTCTCCCTCTCTCTCTCTGCCCCTCCCCCGTTCATGCTCTGTCTCTCTCTGTCCCAAAAATAAATAAAAACATTGGAAAAAAAAATTAAAAAAAAAAATAACGGAAGCTACAGGCCCCCTTTTTAACCTCTCTGTTAATACATGATGATAATTACCTGAATGAAGACCTAGAATTAGTTAGAATCAATAAGTAGTCCAGCTTATATACTATTATGATCGAAAATTCTATCAACCGTCCATTCTTGATTGCGTGGTGATTTGTTTTGGTTGGGGTGGGTAATCTCAGGCTGGACCTGGGGCCCCCCTTTACATGTCCCGATTGTAGTGCATACCTATTAGACTGCACGTCACAGTGAGTTTTAATTACTTACTTCTGTATCTCCTATCAGGTTTTCAGTTCACTGAACACTGTGAACTCTCATTCACGTACTCAACACTTATCAACAACTTACCTCACAAACCCTGTTCTAGGTCCTGGTGATAGACCAGTGGAGTGGAAAAGAGACAAGTCTAACTTAGGTCCTTTTGTCTCTGTAGCCCAGCTCACCCTGTCCTTAGCACCTAATAGATATTCAATAGGCACTTGTTAAATGAATGAATGGATATAAATTAAATTAGAGCACCAAAAGAACAGACAGCACAGCGACATACTCTATAAACAATAAAGAAACTGGAAACCCAGGAGGGTGACAGATAGAACTCAGAAGAATATCTTTGGAGAAAAGACAAAAAATAGATTTTGAAAGAAGAGTCCACGAAAATATGTTTCAAATGATTTTCCACAGAATTCCAGATTCTTCTATTATTCTCATCCCTTTTAAAACTACATTTTCAGTGCTTCCACTGATTATAATTAAAAAAACAAACCTCACATGCTCAAACATATTCCCTAGCAAACACTAGCATTCCAGAGGCAATCAAAGTTGTTCATTTTTCTTCTAGGTTAAGCCATTTCCCTGTGTTAACCTCACTCTAAAACTTCTCCTGTAATCCCTGGATAATTATTTGGAATTTCTTGTAAAGATCCATCCACTCTCAACGTGGTAACTCTCTCTGTATGGTGATCAGGGATGGTCACAGATTCTTTGACACTGCTCCCAAGAAGGAGGTTCCTTGGCTCATCCCTCTGTATCTATGTAGGTCTCTGACAGCTCTGAAGAGAAAAGAATAGAGAAGTGATAGTGTGCCTTCTCCCAGACTACGTCTTAACAAACTGTCAGCTTCCGTTTCCTGTCTCTTCAAACACTGTCTTTTGAAACCCAGCTTGCATGCTAAGAGGAAGCCCACGAAACCCTACAGAGAAGCCCCGATGAAGCAGGAAGGCCCCCAGCTGAGTCTCCAGGCACCAGCCGTCACCACCTTGCCAGTCAGTATGTGAGCCATCTTGAAGATGGATTCTCCAGCCTCATTTAGCCTCATCAGTTGACACTGCATGGCAATGCCACTGTCGAGCCATGCCCAAACTGCAGATCCATAGCCAAGATAAGTAATGTTGGAGTTGGAGGTCACAATATTTTAGAGCGGTCTGTAACTCAGAAACAGCTAAGTAGAATATTCTACATAACTTAAAAAAAAAAAGATTTTAAAAATCAAACCTGTGTTGGCCCATTACACAGGAGTATACTAAAGTAATGAACTACTTCAGCACATCTGTTCCACATCCACTTGAGTACCATTCGAGGCCCAGCCCCTTGTCATGGGTGTTTTCTAAGTGTGGACTAGCAAGTGAATACATAGTTGGTCCTTGAACAGTGTAGGGTCAGGGACACTGATCCTCATGCAGTCAAAAATCCATGTGTAACTTTTGATTCCCCCAAAACTTTACTAATAGCCTACTGCTGATGGGAAACTTAACCCATAACATAAATAGTTGATCAACACATATGCTTGTATTTATATTAAATACTGTATTCTTACAATAAAGTAAGCTAAAGGGGAAAATGTTATTAAGCACACATTGACAATACTGTACGGTAAAAATTCCACACGTAAGTAGACCTGTGCAGTCCGAACCCAAGCTGTTCAAAGGTCAACTGTGCAACATATTCTTATAAAATGTCAGTGTCTATTTAAGTTTTAGGTCTTCCCATGATAACTACTATAAAATTTTTGTATGTTGTATAAATTTCAACAGCATTGCATTTATTTACCACAGGTTAAGTAATTATATTAGAAACATGTCATGACATTTATGGATAATTTTTTAAGTATATTTCTTATTTATTTTGAGAGAGAGAGAGAGAGCGAGAGCAAGCAGGGGAGAGGCAGACAGAAAGGGAAAGAGAGAATCCCTCTATGCTGACAGCACAGAGCCAGACACAGGGCTTGATCTCATGAACCATGAGATCATGACCTGAGCTGAAATCAAGAGTCAGATGCTTAACTGACTGAGCCACCCAGGCACCCCTGGATAATTCGTTTTTTAAATTAGAACTGACATGATGACATTGATCATTCATTGATCAAAACGTGATAGCAATTTATACTAACATCATATGACTCTTCAACTAGTGCTAATGACAATCTCAACAGTTCATAAAACAGCAGTGTCCCCAATATTTTTCATAAAGTCATTCATAAAGGACAGTACAATAAGCATTTGTCATTGGTTTCACTTTTTAAGGTGATAGATGTCCAAACCTCAGTGGGATTTATGCAGTGCAATTGTGCAAAACAGTGTTTCAGCCAAGCCACAAGGTCATTTTTCTATGAAGTAAAAATCTACATCCTAGATTCTCTTAGAGACCATTACACATGCAAATGTTATTGAAGACATGAATGCAAAGAAAATGCAAGTATGTTGATAAAAACGTGTCCAATATAAATTGCTTCATCACCTGAAAAGGAGGTGTGTCCACAACAGACAAAAAGTGGATTAAAGCCTGACTGTGACAATGCAGTAGGTAGCCTGAAGAATAGATCATGTTAAAAAACAAAACAAAACAAAACAAAACAAAACAAAATCCACAGTCAGAAACATTATTTGTGAACGGAGTGCAGAGATGGAGCAAAGAAAGTGAATTCCACACATGGGACAAATCTGCCCAAAGGTCAGGTATATGGGATTGCCAGAGTCCAGCTGTAAATGATAACGGTCCCTGTAGACCTCTCTCTGTTTCGCATATTCAGGTGAGTTGTGAGCAGGCAAGGAGATATCAGGAAGATATCCTATTTGATTATTCTAGGTTTATACAACAGATACTCTTAAGGGTCTGGATCTGTTTTTGCAACATACAATCCAGTACAGCAAAAACATAGTTCCATCTGTATAGATGCTAAGTAACGGTAGGAAAATCTGTAAAATACCACGGCCCTTGTAAAAGTTACTCCTTTAATATGTTCAAGTAGTCTTTGTATCTTGCATGGGCTAGCACCACTTTTGAAGATGCGTCGTCTATCAACACTGTGGCAGATAATGTACTGTGTACTGTTCACTGAATCACCTATGTCTTAAAATTATTTGGGCAGTGAGTTTCAATTTTTATTTTTTCACTGATGTTCTTCAGCTCTTCTGATCAATGCAAGGTGCAAGGATGAGTATTTCAAGTAGACGAGAAATCACTAATTTTTGCTTGTTTCTCTCAAACATAGAAGATGGTTCCAACAAGATTCTTGTGAATCTTGTGGAAGTTATTAGTAAGCAGAACATGCTCAATTTGGCAATGCAGGGTGTAATGTTACCGAGCTTACAACTATGGGCAAAAGGATGGGAAGGAAATAGAAATTTAAAGATTGTAGTGAGCATGCAAAGCAAAATAAAATTTCCTGTTTTGAACTGTTGGGTCACTGAGAAACTTGACAAAATGCGCACAATTAAAAAAAAAAAAAGGATTGAAAATGTTACAATCTCATACACAGCAGTATTTTGCAACAAACATAAAGATTTTAAGCTTCTGAGGAAACATTTTTTTTTTACTTAACCTTTAAAATGGGGTTTTATCTTGGGAGATGTAAATAATTATTAAATGATGGTAGTGATTCAAGGCATTCAGTGAATTTGACTAGAAAAAAGATAGGAGGGAAACAGAAGTATGTCTTGAAATTGAGATTTGAGTTGTTGAAAAATTTTTATAAGCTCGTATATTCCCACTTCTAGAAAACCACACTAGCATGAACAATCACAGAATCAAATATATTTTTTCTTTTCTTTTTTTTCTTTTTTTTTTCTTTTTTTTTTTTTTTTTGATTTGAGAGAGACAGAGAAAGAGAGAGAGAGAGAACATGCACATGTGCAAGCAGGGTGGAGGGGCAGAGGGAAAGAGAATCTTAAGCAGGCTCCATGCTCAGTGCAGAGTCTGACACAGGACTTGATCCCACAACCCTGGGATCACTAGTGGAGCCCAAAGCAAGAGTCGGATGCTCAACCCCAACATTGAACATATTTCTAAATGTAGTAATAGTCAGCCATAACATCTGTTTTCAAATTTTTGTTCATCTAAATAACCTTAATGTTTGAAGTTACAGATTTTAAAAGTGCATGTAAATCTGAACTGAGAAGTTAGTTAAATGAAATACTATTTAATTTTTTACAGGACAAAGGAGATTTCATAAAAAGTTTCATTTATAAAATGGGCTCCTAGCTAAATAAGTCTGAAAATCCACCGGGCCAGAAACATTTCAAATAGCTGCTCTGCAGGAAAGAATATAAAAGAAAACTCCAGTCATACTTGGCCATGCTCCACTGATCTGAGGCCTAGTTACCTGCTCACAAGGCAGAGCATTTTTCCCCCCGTTTTCTCTGAATGACTCTTGAAAAGAAAACGCCATTTGGTTACACATCTTGCATTGGTGAGCATTCATCACTCAGCTCGTCTCTCCTGCAGATGTGTTGATCCACAGCTTGGGGATGTCAAGTACCCTGGCATCAGTTTCGATCAGGCTCTTCCCTTACCACCAAGCACAAATCTTGGAAAATCAGCCTGGCTCAAGAAAGTTTAGTGGGAAAAGATGGAATAATGAGGTTAACCTCAGGGCTGTGGTCAGTTGGGGAGGGCTCACACCTCTGAATAACTCAAATGTCCCTTTTCTTCTCTAAGGCAGAGCTCAGAGTTCTGGTGGCCCCTGTGGACCATGACAGCATCTATTGGCAGCACTGTCCTGAATCTTTTTTTTTTTTTTTCCTGCTGTATGGAACATGTCTTGCAGATAATGTTTTAGCTTCTCTCACATCAGAGCCTTCAAGTCAGATGTTCCCACCAGACAGATACACCATGACTTTTCTCATACCCCCACCAGAAAATACGTAAGTCAAATGAACCATATGGGGCTGAGCCTTGTTATTCTGTGACAGGCTATAAGATCTGCCCAGAATGACAAAGTTGAGTCCTGCATGCTGGGCCTGGACGGAGGAAAGGGGGCACAGGAAGAGAAGAAATAAGTCTGCCCTCATCACCAAGACATCCCGACAGGCACCCCCATGAAGAGAAGCTCCTTGTGTCCACCTCTCCACCTTCTTGGCCGTGGACAAAATCAAGTCCCCTTTATGGATTGGTATTAGTTCCATTCTCCCTTTCTCAGATCAGCATCCACAGTGGGAAAAACTCGCAATTCTTAATTCTAGAACCACTTTTCGCTCCTTATTCAAATGCCACCTCCTGCAGGAAGAACATGC
Source organism: Neofelis nebulosa (assembly GCF_028018385.1). Taxonomy (NCBI): domain Eukaryota; kingdom Metazoa; phylum Chordata; class Mammalia; order Carnivora; family Felidae; genus Neofelis; species Neofelis nebulosa. The sequence continues at coordinate 69,637,744 of NC_080794.1, forward strand.
TCATTAACAATCTGAGAGAGAAAATATATCAAATTCACCAAGAGCAAGCAGATGGCAAGAAACAAGACCTTCCCCGTTCAAGAGAAACACACATTCTCATTTTCTTAATAGAAATCTATGTAAGCCTCAGACACTGCTCTTTCTCTCCTGCAAATGCATATCCTTGCTTCTGCCCTGCCAGCCACCTGATGATCCTTCCTTTAGATGCTACGTGGATTCTCATTCAATGTTCATGGGTACAAGGTTTACCTAGCAGCCAGCCACAGCCTCCCACAGAATTCCAACTCTGTGTAGATCTTGAAAAATCCCCACCTCTTAGAAACCTGGTCCATGGATGTGTTTAAAGGTTTATAGATCACACAATGGAATACAACAGAGAACACAACGGAATGTTCCATCCGTCTTCTACAAAGCTCCCACTTAGTTATTTTTGACTTCCCTGAACACCAAAAGTCACTGCACAGGGGGTTCTCTCTCCCCAGTGTCTTTCAGTGCATGCCACAGAGGACCAGTTAATTTAGCACACTTGGGGTATTTTTAGCTTAGAAGGCACTGGATTGAAAAAGTGAATTTGTTCAAACACTGATTTATCTTTACAATAACTAGTGGGATTAGGCGATACTCATTTCTGAAAGAGGGGGAAATCACCACGTATGTTTACTATTTCATCCTCTTTTTTTGGCAACATTTAACATCAGAAGCAGAGGACCACACAGACACCACACGAATCTGGCCAGGCAACAGGGAGAGGGAGCTATTACGGAGCGGGTTTGCATTCCATGAATTCCTATGCAATGTTGCCTAAAACTGAAATGGGGTTGTTGGCTTGGCTTCGATTGTGCACCTGCCTTCCATACTCCGCGTTGTAGTCTAGCTTCAGGCAATAACCTTCAGGTTCGATCTGGTTTCATCTGCCCCACTCCCCTGCCGACTTTTTGGCTGAACATTTGTGGCATTCCAGTGGCGGCTTGTAGAACTGTAGTCTAGTGTTAGGATTAAAAGCCAAAGTCTTGACGTTGTACAAGTTTGGGGAGAAAAATCCAAGCCGGGGCACTAACAGCTCATAGGATTGTTGGGAGAGGTAATGGAGATTATGATGATGTTAAACATACTAAATATTTAATAATAATATATAATAACAAAGCTAGCACCATATTTCTTTAGCTCTGACTCCGCTAAGCACTTTCCATATATAACTTGCTTTCACAGTAACTCTGTGAGAAAGACAGTATCATTTTCCCTCTTTTACTTGTGATGCCTCAGGCACAAAGAAGTTAAGCAACCTGCACAGAGAGATGAAGTCACCTGCCCAGGGTCACACAGCTAATTGTGGAAGAAATCAAAATTTGAATCTAAACCATCTATTTCTAAAATCCATGTAGTCAACTACTGTTTTATACACAAAAACCGAATGTCCATTAAGAGAATGACTGCCAACTCACCATGATCCTTTCTCCTCCATCCCTGTCTTAATGTTAAACTTCACTAAATCTATTCGGTTACTCATCATGTTTATGTTTTTTTAATTTATAATATTTTGTAACATGCACTCCCCATGCTCTTCTCTCTACCTACTTCCCTAACTAACTCCTATCAAATAGCAAGGATGCACGTCAAGTTACCACGCCCACTGAGAAGGCTGCACCTGCCCCTTCTGGCTGAGATACTTGCTCCTTTTCTACAGTCATGTCTCTGTTCATGTCTCTGCCATTATCTCTCAAGGTGTCCAATTTAGTTCCTTTATTTGACCCCAGAAGATCAGGAAAAGAGCATTCCCTCCCATATCTCAGGGGCTTGTGGAGTAACTGATACACAGTAGGTAGCTAGTTAACGTTGAACTAGTGAACAAAAAGGATCTAGGTACTGCCCCCCAGCGCATGGCGGGCTCCCTTGCCACCACGCCACTGCATCTACCTTGAGTAGGTTTGGAGGAAGTTTGGAGGCAAGGAATCAAACTTGTAGGAAAAACTGCATAACTTGTGTGGCATTTAACCCAGAGCCCAGGCCTTGTTGAAATTCAGGAAGAAGCCCTACAGAAGTTCAAGTAAATGGCGTGGAGCTGGCCAGGAACTCCACGGGGCACTGAGATGGAACCTGCCAAGCAGAGGAAGGGAATTAGTTCTGAGGTAACTGTGAATCGCAAGGAACCTGCAGGAGACTCACTCCGACTTTGAAGGGGCTAATAAGAGGCCCTTACCGCTACAATGTTTCACTGCTAGTCTCCCCTTCCTGCACGGGCACCGGGCACCCACACCAACATCAATAGCGGGCTGTCTGCATATTTACATGTTGTAATTAAGCCCGGGTGAAACCTGAAGAGCTCTTTAGGATTATTTATTAGAATGCAGCACCACCTCAGTTTGTAGTCTCCCTTTGGCTAGTGGCCGGAAGACAGAATTAAATAAAACATGGAGTCTGCAATGACACTGTCAGCTCCCTCTAGGCCTCCTCCTGCCAACGTGCCTGACCTCCTCACGCTACAAGGATGTAAGTCCAGATTGCTGAAGATTTTGTTTCTAACAAGCTTATCAGGGCTAAAAGGTCTGCAAAAATGTGTAACCTGTGTAACGCTTGACTCCTGCTCTTGGTAATTCAGGATCTCTAGATTCCCACAAAGAAGGCCCACTTAGTTATTTCCCATCATCCTTGGGGGCAGCTTAAATGTGTACATGGAAGGAAGGAAGGAAGGAAGGAAGGAAGGAAGGAAGGAAGGAAGGAAGGAAGGAAAGAAAAAGGGAGGGAGGGAGGGAGGGAGGGAGGGAGGGAGGGAGGAAGGAAGGAAGGAAGGAAGGAAGGAAGGAAGGAAGGAAGGAAGGAAGGAGAAAAAAGGGGGTTAAGTGAAGGAAAAAGGAAATATTTCCATCACATGGCATCCACTTCCATGTACCCTTTTCTCGCTTTTGCTTAGTGCTGCAGAGCGCTGGCCCTCTTATGGGTCCCACTGTTCATTCCAGTGGATACTTCATAGCTGTTAAAATGCTTCAAAGTTTCCAAGTTTAGAAAGTTTTTCTGTGGCAAACTGAGAGACTAGGGAATGCAAAACTGCTTCTTTCTGTCTTAGGGTCACATTCAAAGGGTCCAGCTCACTTGCTTTCTGATACCTTGTAACGCTGGTTCTCAAAGTGCTGGCCTGGACCAGCATAGGACACTTGCATAGGACAGAAACTTGTTAGAAATACAAATGATCTTCCCTTATGCCAATGACAACAGCCACAAAACAATAAGGTTGGAGCCCAGGAGTCTGTGTTTTTACAAGCTACCTAAATAACTGTAATGCACATTCACGTTTGATAATTTCTTTTTTATAGCATTTCTGTAGAAAAAAAGGTTTCATTTTCTTTCTAACTTGCTTCTTCCCTCCCTGTAGGATGCCGACGTGAATTCTTACAAGAAGCCAGTGAGGTCAGAATCATCCTTCCCCTACAAACACTACAGCGATATATTGCTGGATTACAGTGCCATGTTTATGATTAGGATGGGTTCTTTCCAGAAGGCTCCTCAGATGCTCCTGCATGCCAACTGACTTTCTAGCGCTGCTACACCCTTTTGCTAGACTGTCCCATACATGTCTAAACTACATGTAGAGAGGGATTAGCTTAAGAAAGAAACCTTCTATTCATTCAACTTAGTCTACAAGTATTTGTGGAGTATCTACTATGTGTAGGGTACTAGTTTCCCCTCAGGAAGAGTGCCAACACCTCTGATGATGTGGAAAGACAGACAATACATATGACCCTTAACCAGAAATACGTTGGACGATATGTCAGAAAACAACAAATGTTACTGTCATCACACACACACACACACACACACACACATACACACACACACACACACACACACACACACCCCACAAATATAATAGGGCAAGTGGGGTAAAAGTCCTAAGTTTACCTACAAGCGGTTTCATTGAGAAAGTGGTATTTAAGCAAGAACTGGAAAAAGGTAAGGGAGTTGGGCATGCTGGTATCTGGAGGTAAGCATTCTAGGCCTAGGGTACAGCCAGTGCAAAGGTTCAGATGCAGAAGTACTCCTGACTGGAATAAGGACAGTTCTCCTGGTATCAAAATATAGAGAACTGACAGGTCATATCTGAAAATGATATGTCGACTTTGAAATAATTTTAAAATAATAACTATAATAATACAGTAACATATGATACATGGCCTGCTGGTCTTTGAATGAACTATGGTCTTAAACAATGAGGACAGGTGCCTGGCATGGGGTCTTTCCTATTGTCTCCTGAAAAACACATGCATGAGTTAAGAGTTTCATTTCTATAATTTCTGATTGCAGTTGACAAATTTGTAAGTGTCTCAAAGAAATCACTTTGGGCTAGAAAATACCCAAGTCAAAATAGAACATTAGGAGTTGATTATAAAATAATATGGAAACACAATTGGCCAAAAGGATCCATGAATACCATAAATACAGCAAGGAAAATTTAGAGAACTTACACTACTAGATATTAGGATTTTCTGTAGATATATAAAAATTAAACAGTGTGAAAGGATAAGTCAAAAGAAAAGAACAGATAATTAAGAAAACTGTCTCATACTGATAGAAATGTGATTTATAACAATGGTGCAATGTAGAAAAGAGGGGAAAAGATGGTCTTTTCAATAAATGATGCTGGGTCAACCGGATATATCCATATTGAAAAATAAATCTTGAACCTTAGTTTGTATCAGACACAGAAATCAATTCTTGGTGGATTGTAGATCTGAATTTGAAAGGCAACAAAATAAAATTTCTAGAAGATCATCTAAGAGAATATCGGTCTGACCTTCGGGTAGACAAGAGATTTCTTAAACAGGACACATACACCACTGACCAGAAAGGCAAGGAATGGTAAACTATTTTAAAAGAGAAACTTCTACTCATCAAAAGAAACCATTAACAGAAGCAAGCAAGGCGTTAAGTGGGAGAAGATAGTTACAACATATATAGCTGGTAAGGGACTTGTATCTACAACATGTAAGGAATCCTTCAATCAAAAGGAAAGATTACTTAACAGAAAAAAAGTTGGGGGGAGAGAGGCTAAACAAGGAGCTCACAAAAGAGGAGAGATCATGAAAAAAATTCTTAACTTCATGATTCCTTAGTAAAATGCAAATAAAATCGCTCATGATACACCTGAACATATCCACTAGAATAGTTAAGATCAGAAAGACATGAATACATGTACTGTTGGTGAAAAGTGGAACCCCTGGAACTCTCCTACATCACCAGTAGGGACAGGATTATTAGTTCAATTACTCTGGAAAACTCTTTGGCAGTGTTTATTTAAAGTAAACAGTGCAAGGGGCACCTGGGTGGCTCAGCTTGCTGAGCGACCCACTTCAGCTCAGGTCATGGTCTTGCAGCTCGTGACTTTGAGCCCTGTGTCTGGCTCTGTGCTAAAAGCTCAGAGCCTGCTTCGGATTCTGTGTCTCCCTCTCTCTCTGCCCCTGCCCTGCTCACACTCTGTCTCTGTGTGTGTGTGTCTCTCTCTTTCTCTCAAAAATAAATAATGAAAACATTTAAAAAAAATTTTTAATTAAGTAGTGCTTACTCTATAACCCAGAAATTCCACCACTAGATATGTCCAACAAAAATTATTTTGATACCAAAAGACAGGTGCCAGAATGTTCATCTTAGCATTATTTGTAGCAACCAAAAACTAGAAACAATTCATATGTCCATGAACAGTGAAACTGATAAATTAACAGTGCAATAGAATACTATGCGATAAATATCGTAATCAGTAAAATGAGAAAACCACTGCTACATGAAACAAACAACAATAAATCTTAGAATCACAATTCTGATCCCAAGAAACCAGACATGGAATAATACGAAGTGGCTAATTCCATTTACAACAAGAACAAGCACAGGCAAAATTCGAAGTCAGGAGAGTGGTTAGTTTTGAGGAAAACGGTAGGGACAGACCTGGGTTCCCTGCATGCTGGGAATGTTCAGGTGTATACGCACATTCCCTTTGTGATAATTCACTGAACAGTGATTTCGAGATTTGTACATTTTTATCTGTATATGTTATATTTTAATCAGAAAATATCTTTTCAAAACTGAAAAAAAAATAATAAATACAGCCTTCGGACAAAGCACTTTGGTGGAAAGAACACCAAACCAGGTACTGGGAGTTCTAGGTTTGAGCCCTAGCTCTGTTACTGATCTGTATAATTTTGAGCAACTCACTTTACCAATCTAAACCCTGGTTTTTGTGTTTGTTAAGGGGATCCCTGCCCATCTGACAGGGTAGTGGTAGATACTAAATGACATAATAATAGTCAACCGTTTCGTAAACTCTTAAGCATCACATAAGTATATGATGCAGACTGGTGGGGGAAATTGTAGATTTAGAAGGTAGCGCTACATGATAAATATAAACTTGCAATAAACACATGTGATTGTTTTCTTTTTTACATTTTTTTTTATTGAAGGCCAAGTTAGTTAACATACAGTGTAATAATGTTTTCAGAATTTAGTGATTCATCACTTACATATAACACCTAGTGCTCATCCCAACAAGTGCCCTCCTTAATACCCATACTTAGCCCATCCCCCTACCCAGCACCCTGCTGGCAACCCTCATGTACTTAAGAGTCTCTCTTATGGTTTGTCTCTCTCTTGTTATCTTATTTTTCCTTCCCTTCCCCTATGTTCACATGTTGTGTTCCTTCAATTCCACATATGAGTGAAATCATATATTTATTTTTCTCTGACTTATTTTGCTTAGCATAACACATTCTAGTTTATCCACGTTGTTGCAAATGGAAAGACTCCATTCTTTTAGATCACCGAGTATTATTCCATTATACACACACACACACACACACACACACACACACACACCACATCCTCTTTATTAGTTTGTCAGTCGATTTGGGCTCTTTCCATAATTTGGCTATTGTTGATAGTGCTGCTATAAGCATTGGGGTACATATTCCCCTTCAAAGCAGTACATCTGTATCCTTTGAATAATACTTAGTAGTGCAACTGCTGGGTCTCAGGGTGGTCCTATTTTTAAATTTTTGAGGAACCTCCATACTTCAATAAACAAACTTTGTAAAAATCAGATCTGTCATTATAACTACCAGTTGCAGAGTATTATTGTTGTTGCTGCTGTTTTAACATTTGAGTATCTTGCAATCTGTAGCTCAAATCCTTGATGGCAACAACTGAGTCAAGGTGAAAAACAGCTGTTCCTCCTTCAATGACCATATATTCTCAGGCTTATCACAGTTTCCACCATTCATTTTTATTGCTCAACTGGTTATTATAGGAATATGAGTTTGTGAACCACAAAACACATTATTATAAAGACTGTTTTTCAACTGGTCCAAATCAGAAAAGGCAACTGGTTTGCAGCATTCCAGAGTGAATTAGGGTTCAGTCAGTGTCTGCTCACAGGGAGCTCATTCACTCTGCCAATCCCTTTCCCTGTGCCACATGCTTCAGTCTCTGCAGGCTCCTTCTAGAAGTCATCCTTTTTAAAGCCCTAACAGCCCAAGTGGGGAAAGTGCCATTCAATCAAAAGGTGTCACTGGAATTTCTCGAATGCTAAAGGCAAGTGCAGAGGGGCTGTGCATTCTGTCCCAACAGCCGGTATCTGTCTCCTTGCACCACATGGAGTGTGCCATGCCAAGTCCACCGGGGCGTGACTCTGCCCTCTTGGAACTTATGGTCTACTTAGGGAGGCAGCTCCAACACAGGAATCTGTGAAAGTAAATGCCAGAACAAGAGCTACAAACCAAGCGAGTGCTCTGGGGTTCCAAGAAGGAGCAATCACTGTGAACTACAGACAATCCGAGAAGGCTTTTAGAAGTAATGCAGTCATTGAGGATACAGACCCAAAATTCAATAAGCCAAGGCCATTCTGCTCCCTCTTCCTAGGGAGAGTCACCCCATGTCCCTATGGTGATGACCACTGAGTTGAAGTCAATTTGGGATGAGTGCTTTTATCTCAAATTATCCAAGTCACTCTGCCCAGACAAGAATGACTAAAAGGAGGCATAAATAGGACAAATGCCTTTACCTTTTATGCTCACTAAATGGGCAGCCTCTAATCTCAGAATTTCACTAATGGGCTTTAAAAAAAAAAAAGCTCTTTTGGTTAGACTTATGTGTAGTAAATGGACTGCAGTATGGAATTAGAATAACCCCCAGATGACTTGGCCTATAAGATTTTGTTCAAAACTGATGCCCAGATGTGTTGCCTTGATTACTTGTCCTCTGCAATGCTGGGTGGGGAGAAAGGAGGATGGAGAGGGGGAATGTCTGATATCCGCATGTTTGAGACATTTAACTTTTGTTCCTCTAGATTTTAGCATATACTAAAGATGCAAAACAGTTCTTCAGTGAGGAAACCTGTTTAGGCTTCACATTCCTACAACTTTTTGTGACTAACGTCATCATCAATTAACATGGATAGAATCAATGTTCCTCAAAGGCACTTTAAGGAAATTCTGTTCCAGGGTTTATTTTTGTACCTAAGCCCTAGGACAGCAGAGAACACAAACGCACTGAATCGATGTGTCATATTTCTGTGCCCTACACATTTAGAGACAAACCTCTCTAATGGATTTTGGAAGCTATGCAAAATTTCATACTTTTGATTGGGTGCTTGACTCATAGAAAGCAATTTTAAGAAATTTTGAACAAAAGAGTAACCCCTAAACTTTCTTGGAAAAAGACTCCCACCCACCCCAACCCCAGGGAACTAAATTCCCAAATAAATCTACCTTACCCCTGTCTGCATAGATACAACAACACACACACTTACAAGATAAGGAACTTTCACTTGGGTAACTAAGCTTTCTTCTCCATTAAAAGTAAAAAGGGAAGATGATGCTGATATTTATTAAGTGCCTACTGTGTGCCCAATGTCTTGCATACAAAATTTCAACTAAATGTCACAACAATTAAAGACAGTAGAAACGGGGAAACAGACCCAGAGAACATGGGTCTGGGCGTTGCTATCAGAATACCAGTCTAGATTAAAGCTGAGGATTGTGTCCATGCATATGCACACATGTGTGGGCAATTCAGCCAGTCAGAAGAACAACATAGCAGTGGGTCAGACTTGAGGATGCCAAAAACACTTGTAAAATGAAGATTCCAGGGGTGCCTGGGTGGCTTAGTTGGTTAAGCATCTGACCCTTGATTTCAGCTCAAGTCTTGATCTAATGGGTTTGTGGGATCAAGCCCAGCATCAGAATCGGTGCTCGGAGCCTGCTTGGGATTCTCTTTCTCTCTCTCTCTCTGCCCTTCCCCTTGCTCACTTGTTCTCAAAATAAATAAACATTAAAAAAAAAATGCAGATGCCTAAGCCCCACCCTCAACATTTTGATTCAGGGTGCGGGGAGAGAGGAGCAGAAACACGCCAAGTAATCTCTCTCAAGTTCAGCAGACAACAAGTGAGACAATTTTCATTAAAGTGAGAGCCTAGTAATGAAGGGCTTGGCCTCTAAAATCAGAGCTCTGGGTTTGAACCCTGATATGGCACAGTCTCAGAGAGGTTAGGTGGCTTATGCAAGTTCACAGTGAAGTATGCCCTCAGGAAAATGAAGGTAGCAGTAACTACCTGAAGTGTTACTGTGAGAGTTGTACCGGATGATGGATGTCAGTCACTGTATCTAAAGCATGGCAGATCTCTAGCCACCATCTACTGGGCTCCACCACGGGTCGCAAGCCAGGCAGCTCACCTTCTCTGTGTCAGGGCAACGCCCAGGTCTCCTATAGCAATACCACAATCTTGCCCACACACAAAGGTTTCCCAAAAACGGTGGCCTTCCTGCCACAAAGGGAGGTAATCAAAGACCCTCTCACTAAGACTAAAACCTTTTCCATCCTTTTCTGCCACTCCCTATCCCCGAACTACCTTTCTGGGTTTTAAATTGGTTGGGTTCATTGTAGCATGTCCAAGTCAAGGCAATATCTACTTTTCCTTCCCCCACCATGAGGCAAATCTAACTCCAGAAACATGTGTTAGAGGGAACACGGGTACAAAAGACACACAGCATGGTTGGGACACGAGAAGTTTTGCACTCTCAGGAAAACGGTAACACATAAATTGAAACTTATAGTTCTGAATACCATATGATTATACAGCAATACATAGTAGAGACTAGAATGCCTAGTAAAGCTCAAAACAGGGAGAAACCAATCTGTTCTAATATGAGGAGAAAAAACGTCAAGGAAGCCATGGAACCTGAGTTAGGCCGAGATGGTTGGAAGCGGTTTGTTGTTGTTTGGAAAATTCTGAATATTTACAAATGAGAACAACATACTGTAATACTTTCTCAAAGCTTTCAAAACTGTGGTCAGAGGATCAGCACATCAGTTTCACCTGGTGTTTTGTTAAAAATACAGAACTCTGGGGCGCCTGGGTGGCTCAGTCGGTTGAGCGGCCGACTTCGGCTCAGGTCACGATCTCACGGTCCGTGAGTTCGAGCCCCGCGTCAGGCTCTGGGCTGATGGCTCAGAGCCTGGAGCCTGCTTCCGATTCTGTGTCTCCCTCTCTCTCTGCCCCTCCCCCGTTCATGCTCTGTCTCTCTCTGTCTCAAAAATAAATAAATGTTTTAAAAAAAAAATACAGAACTCTGTGCCCAACTGCAGATTTCTCTAATGGGAATCTGCACTTTTTTTATATTTAACTTTTTAAAGTTTTATTTATTTATTTTGTGAGGGACAGAGACAGCGAGAGTGTGTGTGTGTGTGTGGGGGGGGGTCAGAGAGAGAGGGAGAGAGAGAGAATCCCAAGCAGGCTCTGCACTGTAAGCACAGAATCCAAAGCAGGGCTCCAACCCACAAGCCATGAGATCATGACCTGAGCCGATAACCAACAGTCAGACACTCAACCATCTGAGCCACCCAGACACCCCATCAGTATCTGCATTTTAACAAGATCTTGAAGTGATGTCAATGCATTTAGTTTCAGGTCGTTTGAGTATAATAAGCACCCAAGTAACCACCACCCAGGTTCAATAGTTACCCATAGACCGTCTGGTTTAACGTGTACCTCAGCCCACTTGTCTCACCTTCCTCTTGGATTATTTTTTTTTAACGTTTATTTATTTTTGAGACAGAGAGAGACAGAGCATGAACGGGGGAGGGGCAGAGAGAGAGGGAGACACAGAATCGGAAGCAGGCTCCAGGCTCTGAGCCATCAGCCCAGAGCCCGACGCGGGGCTCGAACCCACGGACCACGAGATCATGCTTAACCGACTGAGCTACCCAGGCACCCCTCCTCTTGGATTATTTTAAAGGCAACCCAATATGCACTATTATTTCATCGGTAATTGTTTCATAGGGTACATCTTTAAAAAGGCATGGTCTCTTACCAAGAATAATAACTGTAAGACATTTAAAACTGTTAAGACATTTACCACATCTAAAAATACAGTAATTCCTGAATATCATTAAATACTCTAGGAGCATCTGAATAGGTAAGGAAGAAGAAGGATATTCTACTTTGGAAGAATCTGCAGAGATCTAGCTAGCCTGCTTGGAGCTGAAGGGTAGGTTTCTCAGTACTGGGGAGTGGTTTAGCTGAATAATGCCCACAAAATGACCTGACACAAAGCGCAGTGTGTCACTGCTAATACAATTTATGTCAAATGACTTTTGCCAGGTGTTGTCGAAGAGGTCACAAAACCAGAACCTAAAAAAGTAAGGAGGGGTATAGTGTTATAAATGGTTTGCCAAAAAAGCAAAACAGATTGGAAATGTTACAACTAAAAAACAAACAACAACAAAAACACACCAAAATTTATAACACCTTGACTGAAATCTCTAGATTTATTTGGAACTATCACCATGGTAAAGTATGTCTGAAAGAAGGGATCAAACCCAAGAAATGCCAGCATGGGTATAAATAGTTCTTGAAGGTTCAAGCATACCCCAGATGTGTGGCTAAGACTTGTAGGAAGACTTAAAACCTCAGGGAGCTCCCAAGGGTTGTGCCCCTCAACTGAAGCACATGACTGCAATTACAATGGAAGCCTCACCATGAAATGAATGGTTGTGAAGTATGTGTGTGTGTGTGTGGGGGGGGGGGGGGCGGGGAGGGTTGGGTGAAAAAAAAGTGTGACGGTATTATGTTTTATAATGCTCCGTGTATCTGAATATAAAGAAGGTGAAGAAAATCAGATCTACTGGAAACAAGACCCAAAACAAAACCAACTGATTATAAAGTATAACAAAATAGGTAATTTCTGTGTCTCGAGAGGATTCCTAGGGGGAATGTCAAAACCAAGGCACATTTCAGGAAGGTCAACTCAGTCAGGGGAAGGTTAATTTCTGGAGTACCCTAGATGTCAGACGGAGGAGCTGGAACTTAATCCCACAAGCAGTAGGAAGCCAGGGGAGTCTTTGATGGGATAAAGACAGCCCTTCAGGAAGGTGCATCTGACAACAGCAAGAAGCAAGGGGGAGATCCTAGAAGTAGGAGGGCCATGGGAGGGATTGCTGAAATAACCCTGGCATGAAGAGATAAGCCCTGGAATGGCTGAAGGTCAGCTGAAAGTCAGCCTTGAAAATTACATCAGCCTCTCTTCACACAACTTACAAGCCCTCCCCTCCCCCATCCAAGACCTTGTGGTTGCCAACCTAAAAAATCCGCCATCTGCCACAGGGATGTGACCACCCACAATAAAAGGAAATCTCCAGCATCGTGGTAAAGAATAAATGACTCCAAATCTCTAAAGTCTTTCCAATAGGTTGGAAATAAATTTCATTTACACACTGAAATGTTTATGGAAAGTTTAACAAGATGGACAGAAATGCCATTTAATGAAATTTCTTATACCATAGTTATTTCTTTCATACAGCGATGCATTTATTTGGGAGAGCAACAGATTTGTTTACAGGCAGTGCCCTGGTTAAAGCTTGAAGCAGAGGCTATCCCTGAAATATTTTTTTTTCCCCAGATGGGAAGAGAGACACAGAGAAAGGCAGAGGCAGGGAAGGGAGGGAGAGGAAAGACCCAGAAAAGAGAAAAGAGAGGCTCAAGCGTGGTGGTGAGAGGCTGTGTGATGTGGCACCACCCCAGGACCCTTGACATTGGCAGCAAAGTCGCCAAACACACAAGACAATTGATGTGGATGGACCCGTACATCTCTGGGTAGAAACCAATTAAAGAGCTGAGTGTCAGCAAACTAGAAATCTAGCTTATATGTGCAATTAAGTTTCTGTAAGTCAAATGTGAGAGCATGTCTTAAAGGAATCTCTAATGAATCCTTTAACAATATGAATAACTCATGCCCCAGTTTCTCTGCTTGGCAATTAAGGTGCCTGACTATCAGGTTCTCTTATTCTGGGCTGTTCTTTTAACTCCTCCCTGAAGGCATGGCAAGCAAGAGAAAGCCTGGTAACATGATTTGTAAAATATTTACTGTTGAAAACAGGGCTGGGGGTGGGGGCAGGGAAGGAAGATCTGGAAGCCCTCCAGAATCCGGCTGAGTGACGTGCCTCCTGTCACCCGGATAATGATGTTGTCAGGGGCTGACTGAGGAATGAGCAGGGTGGTGGTGTCTCTCTATTCCTCACTAATGTCCCCACCCGAGCATCCATTTTCTCATTTACGATCTCCTTGACACTGACTCTATTTACATGGCATCGGGATTAATCAGCCAGGAGTTTTTTTAGCTGCAGGAATCAGGCAACCCGTGTAACTCAGCATGGCAGCATGACATTATCACCAGCTAAGCAATATTCGTTCTGTATGATCACCATCTCCAGGGAACTTGCTGTGTGATAGGACTTCAGGTGCTGAAGTCATAAACCATTACACTCAGCCCTGAGCAGCTCTACGACACCTTTCCTCAAGGACAGTCACGAGAGCCACACGGTGATCCTGCCTGATTTATTAGCAGGATCGGCAAGGGCACCGCAGAAGTTTCAGTTACCCAGTGCTGCAGGGGAAGGTTCCCCTCCCTCAACTCGTCTGGCAGGTCCTTATACACAGAATTACCTGAGCCCCAAACACAACCCACCGGCTCTGTGGCAAGCAGATTTCTGTCAAGGTACCGAAACCACTGCATCACAATTCTTTGTGCACCTGTCGGTCCTCCCTCAGTGAGAATGTGAACACTGATGAAAAGAACAGACATTTATTTGTATCCTCATTTCTCCATGTGATGTCTGCTACTAAGTGAGTTCTCAAACTATGTTTCGTGAGTGAATAAAAGAACAAGTAAATGAGTTTTAGTGAATGAGATAAAGGTTACTTTACCAAAGAAAACAGAAACTTGGGGTTGAATTTATTTCTCTCTCTTTTTTAAATTCTATCCCTCACAAATTGAACTGGTCAGTTTTGATGGGGGAGAAGGTGTTTTCTAGATCAATGGCCTCCCACCAGGTGGATCGAGGGCATCTGTATCTTTACCTGGTAAAACTATTCAGTTCAAAAGGAATTTCAAGGTTTAGGCTAACAGATCTTAGATGATGGCATTAATGTTTTCGCATCTGACTATCTTTAATGTTGAATTTCCCATCCTTTCCTCATGTGAAACAGCAGACAAGGGACAGAAAAAAAAAGTGGTGCAGATTCAGGCACCATCTGTACCACTTCCTAGCTCTGTAATTTTGGCAATGTGTCGATCACCTTGGAGCCTCCGTTTTCTTATCTGTCCTTAGTGTAAAGGGTCAAACATAGCAGGTGCTCCTTAACTGGAAGAAACCGCTGTTAAACCGTGTTCTTGAGGCAGATTAGCAATACCTGGTTTGTGTGAATAGTTGGCTATATTCACTAAATCCTCAGGAAACCCTCTACAAGTCAACTAAGCATTGCTATAGAAAACGACCGACCAACCTATCAACTGTGAGAAAGAGGACTTTGAACTCTAGTAACCATGTGCTACATCTGCTGGTGTAACTCCCAAGATTCTCATCTCCAGGCAATTCTTTTTCTGTCTCTCCTCACTTCCCTTCACTACAGGGAGCATAACAGATTACATATGCTTACTTCTAAATCAAAGAAGCACATATGTGACCTTTGCCAAGTCACTTAACCTCCCCTGGCTTCTCTTTGCTCATTGTTAAAATGAATCAGTTGGACCCGAGAATCTCTAAAGTCATTCCGGCTCAATGGTCTGTGATTCTAGGAAATGAACACTCACAGTCACTAGATAACAAATCAAGAAGTCAGCCCAGTTAAAGATATTAAGCCAAATGAAGCCCTATAATTTTCTTAACTTTGCTCTAATGGGAAGAAGATTAATATATATTGAGCCCATAGGATGTACAGATACTGTGCTAGAAGTTCTCATAAGGGATTTCAATCAATTGTTTTACTTCATTAAAGCAAATCCCCTAGGCAAGCCTGAAGTTTAATTTTGTTTTTATAAGATAATGTTTGGGTCATTCACTGGTATATTGCCATCTTTGTGTAACAGTACTGGGAAACTACCATAAAGGCATTTGCATACTGGTCAATACTCCCTTTCAAAAGTCAGGAGGATGGGTTTATGGGTTTGGGAGCACATTAGTCAGGAAAAGTCTCACTAAATCTACCTACTCTCCTGGGCGCCCACAGCCTCCTTAGGATACACTATTCATTCAAGCATTCAACCTCAAAAATCAGTCTGCATCTCCCTTGCCCTACAATTTCTCCAAACCACAGTATGTGATAAACATGCATAGTGTTAGCTCACTCACTCCCAATAAAGCCCCGTGAATGAAAGGAGAGTCTCTCCATTTGAAGCCTATTTCCTAAATGCTCAATGGGTCATTCAATTAATCCAGTAAGTATGTATTGGTCTCTTTTTTGTGTGTCAGACCAGAAATAAGTATTCGGATATGGGATAAGGTAAAGAAAGTATGCCCTTGATTGACAGACATTACAGTTAAGATGGGCCGGGGGGCGGGGGGGGGGGGGGCGGACATTAATCAAATACAAGCACACACAGCTGTATACACATGCAAACACATTCTGTCTCTGTCCCACTCTTACCCAAGTTCTCTGCTGGTAGGTAGGCTCTTTATTCCTGTATCAGAGACTTAACTATTGTTGAAAACATAAACTACATCCTAGGCAGAGTGAACAGCTTGGGTGGCATCTCTAAGGCAGGAAGGAACATCGTGGCAATGGAGGAGTTGATAGAAGGAAGGTGTGTTTGGAATGCAGCTAGTAGAAAATAGAAGCACGTAAGATGAGCTTTGGAAACATATGCGGGTCCAGAGAGAATTACCACGGCATACAAGAGCTTACAGATTCTAAAATTATTTTAACCATTTTGCCACTTGAAAGAAAAATGAAGGACATCAACAGTGGTCTACTCTGTGTTACTTCTTTTGGTCATATGAGTATCTCTTTTGTTGGTCAAATGCCAGTTCCCACATGTATTACTTAGTACTAGGTGAACTCAGAGGAGTCTAATAAGAGCATTATTAATAATAATAGCAATCATTTATTGAGAATGCCTAAAGACCTGGGCTAAGTACTGTACCTACATTCATAGTACTTTATCCCGCTCTCTACACCATGAGGTAGGTATTAGTTTGATCCCAAAGTTACAGATAAGAAAACAGCGTTAAATACCTTATTTGAAGTCCTACAGCTATTACTAAATAACGGAACCACACCTAAATCCAAAATCTGTACATTCCAAAGTCCACTGTGCTTTTGTCTATGCCCTCTTTGTGTCTCAGTTCTCCACACCCATAGCTCTGCTACACAAACAAAGAGAAACCACAAATATAATAGGTATTGACATATATTAATAAGATCCTTTTAAATCCCAATTCACAGAGGTGAAACAGCAACTTTACTCAGTATGTTTTTCTTTGCTTGGAGAAATAGTGGAAGATTGAGGTAAAAGTCTAGTTATGGCCAAACTCATTTTTGAACAAAAACCAAGCTCTGCTCAATTAATATAATAATTATTTTAAGGGCAAAACTCTTTTATATTATACTGAAAATATTTAAAATATATAGAACAAAAAAAGAAATGGACATAAGAGAGAAAGACAATAGAAGAGAAAGCTTGGCTGATAAAAAAAAAAACTCAGGAAAAGGCAGAGAATCACAAACACAAAAAGGGAGCAAGAGACACGCGAGCAGGAGAAGGGCCACGATGCGGAGACACACAAGACACATTCAATCTTCCAAGTATTGTGTGCAATTCACCTGAATCTCAGAACCTTGCCTCTCCTGGCTGTCCTCTGAGAAACAATTAGAGAGCTGACTGCCGTTCAGAGCTCTCAAACTGTTCTTTCCTCAGAAACTGGCTTGTTTCTGAATGGGAAGGCTTAGTTTAGCTGGGGGCCATCATCACCTAGGCTGAGGCAGATGTCTTCAACACATGAAATCACACTCAAAGTTAGAAGTTTCCCACCTTTGGCTGAATATACTGATAGAACAAACTCTTCTTTCCCTAACCCTTGAAATCAGAGATCACGAGAGATCATGAGAATGATTAGGCATATCGATAGTTTGTCCTTTCATTCATTGCTAAGCTACCTCATTTGGTTTCATTAAAAAGTAACTTTTCAGTGATCCTTTCCAACCCCTGCCAGGCTCTTTTTTCCCCCCTCCCATTTCTAACACAATTTTTCTAGCCCTGGTCTATAATACTCATCAAATTAGCAATCTGAAAGCAATTGATCATGTCCAGAGTCATTTTAGGAATCAATGCCTATGGCTTGAAGGCAAAGAGTAATATAATTTGGCAAGCTGCCTTGAATGACTTTATTTCCATTCTTATTGAAAATGATTGACTTTTCTGGAAGGTTTCTGTGATATTGGTAGGAAAGAAGAACTTTGCATTAACAGCCTCAAAATGTGAATGACACCCAATCTCCATTTAGCCCTGGCTTTCAGGTAATTATGCTTAACTGCTTAGAGGCCATTCTCTGGGCTTCTCTCTGACACTTGAAAGCATATCTGTGTTCCGCACTAGCCTCGGCATCTCCTCTCCTTTCTTCTGATTCCCTTTCCCAACATTTCTGCACTAGAATCCTGCGTAGTTCTGCTTTCCAAAGCCAGAAATCTGGAATAATCCTGAAATGTCATTCTTCCTCACGTGTTACTCGATCGTGTTCACAATCTCAAATCTATGCACAATCCAATGGTGCCAACAGAGGGATAGGAAAGCCCCGTGGAATCAGTGGTAGCCTTTGTGATCTTTTGACAGACCCAAGAGCAGGGTCTCACTGCTTCTCTGTGGGACTGAGACTCTGAAGGATTGCATTTGGAACTGGATCTGTTACCCAGAGCTGCATTCCAGACACATAAATACACCTAAGACACACAGACATACATCTATTAGTATAAGGACTTTTGTAGTTGCAACGATTAACAGACACCAGATGGAACTAGATTAAGCAAAAAAGAGAAAATAAAGGGTAAGTGATTACATGCATAAAGGGGCATAGCATGGACTAAAAGCCTTGGGGCTGAAATCGGGCATGAGAACCATGAAGAGCCAAGGAGTGTTCTTCATCCATATCTTTTCTTGATTTCTCTCCTTATTTGAATTTCCGCCCCCCTCTCTTGCTCCTTATTCCACACGCTGGGTGGAAAATAGCTTCCCGAGAACAACCAGAGTTTCTGTCTGTTCAAATGGCTGCTCTCCCTTAGTCCCAAATCTAGTTTCCTAGGGTGGGAAACTGCACTGATTACACAACCAGCTACAAGTTAGGAGAGGGAAGTCACTTACTATAAACAAGCCTGCTAGGAACCTCCTCTTTGCCCCATAGACATGTTGAAATGTCTCCAGAAAAAAAGGGGGGATATCTTGTGAGTTGGGTAGTTCTCCACGATGTCCAATGTCAAAGGAAAATGACAACACAGCTGCTCTGACAGAGGCAATGAAACGAGCTGGAATAACACACTTATGCTTCCTGCCCAACCCCGCCTCACTCAGGACACTTCAGACCACATCAGATCTTCAAAGTCACTGCTGCAGCCATTAAACTAGAAACAAAAATTCACCACTGGAAGGATTTTTGTCACAATCACTGCCAAACTTGTCCACCTCAAAACCTGCCAACGAAACAAGTTCATGGTCTTCATTTTAAAGGAAGGCGCAGGTCCAAGAACCCACATGATATGATAGACCCTTCTCAAATCCCATTTCCCACCAAGCCTTCCTCTTATAGCCACAAAACAGTACTGGTTCGATTCTTGTCTGGAGCATAGCACTGGCTATACATGTGTCTGGTTGCTACAGCCAACAGGTGATGGTGAAGGCCTTGAACACAGTGATCTATCTACAAGTAAACACTAATGTCTGTGTGTCAAAAACTAAACTAAGTTCCTACTTCAAGTAATTGAATTGAAATAGTAAACAATTAGGCAACAATCCACGAAGATAGGGAATCCCTCCTTTTACAGACAGAAGACCTACAGGTGAACAATATTAAATACTCCTGTAAAGAGTCTAAAGAAAGCTTCTAGAATTTAGTGGTTGTTTCTTCCCTCCTTGAGGTACAGGAAGTTTTTGCTGCTTTGTTAAAATCCTTACCCCCCACTTCCTTGTCTTCTGAGTTCTGTTGTTAACAGTACAAGTGGGTTTTCTGCTTCCAGGAGAACTTTTCAGCCATGTAGAGTGAAGGAGCCTGGAACTGGTAAGCCTCCCGGATAATGAAATACAGAGTTAGGAAAAGCAGCTGCATGTGGCACGTTAATCACCCCTGACGCTCTGGGAGAAGGGAGATACAATTCTAAGTCAGCTAATCCCCTAGCTCATTGGTAGTGGGTTGGGGAAACTGTTAATCAGGATCATAAACACATTTGGAAAGACAGTTCCACAGGACAGTTTGGAGAGAAGAGAGATAGGCAGATCAATTCAACAGGAAAATCTCTTATTTGTCACATCTGGAAGCACTCTAAGTCTTAATTAGACTGTGTAGTAAAGAAGGTCTCATAAACAAAACTGGTGAGAAGGGGCAAGGAAGGAGACGGACGTGGTTGAGTCAATGCGTCCAGTTGGCCTCACCCCAAGGATCAGAGACAAGTCAAGAGTGAGGAGCCCAGAGGCTGCTTGAGAAGTGTGGCTGAGAGGCATTCAGGAGGTGCTAACTTTGCTTCCTTTGTACTTCAGTGTAAACCAACACCCATGATTCTAATGGAGAAAACTGAGCCTCTCTCCAGCTCCATTCACAACCTAAAGAATGGAAGACATACCTGTCTTTCTGACAGGTCAGGTTAGTAGGAACTTGACTCCTAGCTTTTTTGATTTTGGTTTTTGTTTCTCCCAGAACACCATTCACGATGCTCTCCCATAAACCTCATGATATATATATATATAATATATATATATATATACACACACACATATATATACACACACACACACACATACATTTACAGTGACTTACCTATTTACTCATTTTTATTAAGTACATAAAAATGCTAACCTGACTTCTGAATGGCTTTGATAAACTGAGTGTGATCCTCGTCATATTAAAGGAATATCAGCCAAAAGTTGAATGATTTAGCTCTTCTGTATAACTAAGAACACACATATATGTACACTTTCAACTGGGCATCTATAACATGAAACAAGTTTAGGATATTTATTACAACATTTATAATCCCAACCAATCTCCACATTAAATGGAAGACAGTGCTGCACACAGTACCCGATTCCCTACATCTTTACACATGTGGAGACTGACATTCTGATCCAGTGTTACTGTAAGGCATATTATTTAACAGGTTTTTTTTAAGTTTATTTAGAGAGATACAGAGAGAGCACAAGCTGGAGAAGGTCAGAGAAAGAGGAAGACAGAGAATCCACGCAGGCTCTGCAGAGTCAGCATGGAGGCTGACATAGTTCTCGAACTCATGAAACTATGAGATCGTGACCTGAGGCGAAACCAAGAGCGCTTAACCGACTGAGTTACCCAGATGCCCCTTACTGTAAGGCATCTTAGAGTATCTTTCTTCAGTGAATTCCTCTAGAAAAGAAGAATGACAAATGATGTTATGCAGGGTTACTCTTTGAAGGAAAAGTCCAGGGTTTCAGGGTGCTTTGCTTTCTACCAAGAATGTCTCTGTCCCGTTATGAAAACAAAACAAAACAAAACAAAACAAAACAAAACAAACCAACCTTTAGAGTGAACCCAGTGACCTAGAGCCCCACCTTTTGGCCAACTCCATAGCAGCAGAACCATGCTTTGGTAGAAGAATGGAGTGAGAGCCTCATATTTATCATTAGTAACAGGATACTACGCATGGCGCTTCATCATTCCCAGTGGGGTTTTACACAGATGACACACAGGGACAGCTGAGTGATTGCAAACATCACCCATAATTTGGGCTTTTTTGCCTCTAACTTGTTTTTGCCTGTCAATGGTAAATCTCGTATCTCAATTCAAAGTTATTTCACATTTAAGAATCATTAAATCTTGGGGCGCCTGGGTGGCTTAGTTTGTTAAGTGTCCGACTTTGGCTCAGTTCATGATCACATGGTTTGTGAGTTCAATCCCTGCATCAGGATCTGTGCTGACAGCGCTCTCTCTCTCTCTCTCTCTCAAAAAGAAATAAACATAAAAAAGAAAAAAAAAAGAATTAAATCTCTAGTGTGTTTCAGAACAGACTAATAGTTACAGGGGTAACACTTCTAGAATTCTGGCCCTCTTAGTGCTTGACCTGTATGGCTTCAGTTAATCCTCACAAACTTCCTATGAGATCAACATTATCATTACTAACCTCATTTTACAGTTTATATCTCAATGTCATATTTATTGTAAACGGCAGACTCAGGATTTGAGTGCAGGCGGGGTGATTCCTGACCCTGTATGTTTACACTGTGCCAAAATGCTATACCTGTTAGGGATAGAGTGAAATTAAAAGCCTGCCCCAAATGCATCTTTTTGTTTGTTTGTTTGTTTAATTTAGCTAGTATAAAAGGGAAGTGTTTAATGCGTTGGTAATAAGAAATTCTGGGATTTTGTTTTCTTCATTTTAGACCTCTCTTAGAGGGAGTATTTGTGAGGTACAAATGGGGAACCTTGAACCAGTGCCAGTATACATAATGTTCACACGTGTACATGAACACACACACCCGAGGAAGGAGTTATTTACACTTATATAAGTGGACTTAAATTCTTAGCCCATCACCCAGGTAGATGACCTCATCAAGTAATTCAGGTTGCTTGGTCTAGAGATTCATTGTTGCCCTCTGACCTCGTTCCACTGTTCATAATGGTGATTTCAATACAAGCGAGAACTCCAACTGTTCTAGGCAGCCATAGCTTCAGATCTAAGACTTGAGAGCTCCTTATGCCACGCTTCCTCCTCTTATGCATCTCCTGAATATCTCCTGTTAAAATATCTAGACTCACATGAACCAACTCACATTTGGGTAAAGAAAAAATCCCTTGGTTAAGAAAAGTTCAAGTTCTAAAATATTAAATTGGATGTTAGAGTCACCTTCATTTATTGTACAGGGCTCTATGTAAAAAGAAGGCTCCACTTCTGCTAGTTTTCTGTCTTGCCATTTATGGTTGTGTGTGTGGTTTTTTTTATTTGTTTTTGTTTTTGTTTTTAAGTCAGGAACCAAAGAAATGAAGCTGGTCTTTCCAGGTTCGATGATTGTGATATGTTTCCATGTTGACACAAGTTATGTGATTAACTTTAGTGCATGAGGACATGCTCCTCCTGGAAAGGAGGAAGGGATCACTGTGCTCATTTTAGGACTGTATGCAACCTGGTTATAGCTCAATAAGAACTAAACAACTATAATATGTTTGCATTTTCTATGTGGCTTCTGGACCCAAAAAGCTTGAATGCATATTGGCATATTTTATAAATGAGTTATGGGAGTAGGGAAACCCAGTGTTTTTCTCAGATAAAGTCATTTCCAGGCCAAATCGTGGGGAAACTTGGTGTAATTCTCAAAATATTGAATATTATACTGTTATTCCAGCAAACGACTCATCTAATTCTTTTAACATCCCTTTGAGATAAACACCAGAAAAGGATCATTAGTCCCAACTGCCTCAGGTAGACAAGCTAATAGGAGAAACTTGCTCATCAAGTCCCAAATCAAATTTTAAAAGAAGGAACTTTCTTTGCACTCCTGAGGACACTTTATTCATGTGCTCATTCTCCCACATAGATAGTTAGGGCCAGGTGTCACCCCACAAAGCTACAGAGGAAAGAGAACATTTGTTAAATAGTACCAAATTGAGACTTCAGAAGCTTCTTGCAATGGAAAAACAAAACAAAAATCAGATTTCTCCTAAAGCCGTAGACAATGTGTAGGGGGAAAAAAAGGCAGGGAAAGGAAAGCAAGCATTTAGCAAGGTAGCGTAATGAGTCCTAGAATCAGACAGAAGCGAGTTCCAGCTCTCAATCACCTGCTCAATAACCATGGTCCCAGGGGGACTGCTTAAGCTCTCTTTTGCTTCTGTTAAAATGGGGGTGAGGGTTAAAGTACAAGCTCCCTGAGACCAGTGGGCAGGTGGTGTTGGTTAAATGACATAATGCATATTTAACAGTGCCCAGTGCATGACACACATTTCCAGGGCAATAAAGGTTATAAATGTTAGTACTTCGGTCAGAAATGGGACATTAACTTGCTATGACAGACACTGACTACTATGCTCCAAATAAATATTCACCATCTACAGGAGGAGAGTTGGCCTCCCATTGGCTGAGTCAGTTAAGATATTTACAGTATTTGAAAGATGCTCTACCTTCTAATCCGTGCCAAGAGGTCAACAGTGATTGGTTCTTCTTTTGCAGACCTTGAGGTATGCAGAAAAAAAGACCAATATTAAAACATTATAGGTTCAGAATGTTAAAAAAAAATACTAAAGACATGCCACAAGAATTTATGCCAAAGCAAAGAGGAGTCATTTACAAAATCAAAGAGAGTCAAACTACCAAACATGATTAAGCTAAGCAATGTGAAGGTAATCCAAAAAACCTATAGTAAAACGTTTGCCAGACCTCTTTATAAATTGACTGAAAATTCTGGCCTGATATATGCTGCTTTCTCATTTGTTCTATAGAAACTTCTAAAATTCCAATGTACCAAGACTATTTTAATATTCTGTAGTATGAGCCGAACTATCTTAAATTTATCTGGTCTGATTATTTCCTGACTCTCAGAATAACTGAGCTCAGCTCATTCTTTCTGGAATAGTTGGAAACAGCCTTCCTTCCTCTCTGGATCTCCTCCGGGTTCAGCTGGGAGGCATGGGGTTCCTCTTTGACTCAGCAGCTACCAATTAACCACCTCCTAAGAGCTCAGCAGTTGATCTCCTTTTTAAAGCGACCAGACAATCTTCCACCACTGCAATCTATGTTAAATAAGCTAAACATCTGACCACAATAACTGGAGGTTAAATAAACACATTTCTTCACAAGATTAAGGAAAATCAGGGTACTTAATACCAACTGACTCCAGCCAGGAAGCCAGGGACAAAGTGACAAGGCTTATATCTTTCAAGAATTCCTAAGTCACTATCATCACCACATTAATCATGTTGCACAATAGCCAATGAGTCCACTGTTCTCCACATGCCGTACTCTGAAATGTGTGTTACTTTAACCAATGTCCCCACTATTCCCCACCCCAGTTTTTCTCCTCGCCATGTTAACTTTCTCTGGGTTGCTCTCGATCAGTAAGAACTTCAGTAGCAATTTTCTGTTATTGGCTTTGTGTTTCACTCTACGTTTCATTATGCCAGATAATAACTACAGAAATACTGTACAGGATCCAAATCACATATATGGAACACAGGGATAGAACATTTGGGAATTTGCTCCTTAACATATGTGGCCCAAGACATGGGGTCAGATTTCTTCCCTGACCACTTGGGATGGCCCAAGTAATATGCCCTCTAACTTTAGAACATGAAGTTCATCTTTAGTTTATCAAGACAATACAAACGCCTTTCTAAACTTAGCCAAGTGACTACAATCTCTGAGCTGCACATACTCTTCTGTAGAGCAATCCCACTAAAATTGGCCTTTATCGCATACACAGGGGTAACCCTCTCAGGGCTGTTGTAAGGATTAAAAGAGAATACTTGACAGAGTACCTGAGAAATGGTGAGTATTCGATAAGGATTTGCTATGAGCAGCAGCAACCATTATCTTAACTTGAAGAACTAATCAGATTGGTGAAATTTTTAGAGGTCAAGTGACACTCATCAAAGGTGGAAAGCTCATAGCTTTTAGCACAGCAGATCTACCTCCTGACATCTATTCTAGAGAAATAATCTCATATGTAGTCCAAGGGGTATATGAAATGCCATTAATATGATCTGTTATTTGTTAAGAGAAATACAACTCACATAACTTAAATGTCTGCTATTGGTAAAATTCTTAAATAATCAATATTGTATTAGCACAATTCAATAATACCATGCAATGGTAGAAAAGAAGAAGAATCTACATGAATTCACATGCACCAAACATCTAAATGTCTTGCTAAGGGGGTGGAAAAAAGCATGTTCAGAACAAATTCATAGCATGACTTAATTTGTATTTGTGGGAGAAAACACTAAAGTGCAGCATATCTTACCACATATATTCCTATCTGATGATTCTTCCAGGAGCACATGGCCCTGTCTAATGCACAGAGGCAGCCATAGACCTCTGGTTAATGACATTGGGAAAGAAGGTCTCGCCCTCTGCTGTGGCTTAAGCATTTCTTGACTCTTGGCTATCTTCGCCACCTTCTGGAAGATCCTGGCCAAGAATGAAACATACTTAGAGAAATGTCCAGATGAAAGCCTGGAAGGGAGATTTCTGATGACTAAAGCACCAGGCTCCAAAGGGGCTTGAAGGTAGGGATGACTTTTGATGTGGTTATAGAAGTGGAAACCTCCTCAGCTCTGGGGTCAGTGGGGTCCCATTTGTGTTATTCACTTGCAAATGAAATACACTCAGGCTTCTAGCTCCTTTCTCCTTCCTTTACACCAATGGTTTTTAAACATTTTTTAGTTCTACATTCAAATAGAATTTTACATAAAAGCCCAGTAAATCCAGCTATGCACTGAAAAGTGAGGAGGAATGAGATCACAGACCTCAGAACCCTTAGCCAGCAGGGATGGGGCACTGCATTTCAAACAGTGCTTTCAGAGTACATATCTATGTTCCCCTAGACAAGCCAATTAACCTTCCAATGCCTCGATTTCTTTATCACAAATGGGAATAATAATATGTTCCTACCTACCTTTTAGGTTTTGATAAAACAGAAAAGAACAGCTCTTAAGGCATTTTAGAAAAAATGTACAGCTTTTTAAAATTAAAATCCTTGTTCCGGTTTCGAATCTGAGTCCATAACAAAGAATCATTAACCTTAAAATGCACCATATCAAGCAAAGAGATGATAGCCTTCAAAACTTCACAATGCTATCAACCCTCAAGTACAGCAGACTCGTAAGCACATCCTCTGTAACTATGCATGGGACAACCACACTAAATAAACTGTGCTGACAAACCAGTTAGCCACAGATCTCCTGCTGTGGTTTAGAACTTGTACCTATAAATTTCATTCTGTCTTTGCGTCTGGTGTAATCATTTTCAGCACTGTACTGGGCAAAATTACCCAGGAACTCAACAAAAACAAGAACGATGAACCAGAGTGATAATCATGAATAACTCTCATCTGGCAGGAAGGGGCCTGATAACTGAATTCTAAAACAGACTCACATAATCTAGACTTCTAAAGAACCTCGGAAATCATCTACAGCCATGCTGGCAAATAAGTGTTCTCTCTTGTGCTCACTCAAATTTCTTGGTGGTATTTTTCAAGGCCATCCTAGGACAGTGTGAATGGTTTGAGATTGATTGGAACTATCTGCTTTTGGCATGGTAAGGGAGAACTGCAGCTCTCATGCTGTGTGTATGGGTCAGTTCAGACTTCCACTGTACTAGTGGGGAGGTGATGACTGACCATTATACAGTGATGCAGCTGTGGTGGGCTCCATATTACAAATTCTGCAGCAATCTCCAAATAAATGTGTTAAAATATGTGTGATGGGGGTGGCTGGGGGGCTCAGTGGGTTGAACAGCCAGCTCTTGATTGTGGTTCAGGTCATGATCCCAGGGTCATGGGATCGAGCTCCATATTGGGCTCCCACTCTGGACATGGAGCCTACTTAAAGATTCTCTCTCCCACTGCCCCTCTCCTTCACTTGTGTGCTCTCTCTCTCTCTAATTAAAAAAAAAAATGAGCTAGACTTCCCAACTCTTTTCCCAAAAATGCCAGGCTCTTAAACTTTTTTTAATGTTTATTTTTGAGAGACAGAGAGAGACAGAGACAGAGTGCAAACAGGAGAGGGGCAGAGAGAGGGAACCACAGAATCCAAAGCAGGCTCCAGGCTCTGAGCTGTCAGCAGAGAGCCCGATGTGGAGCTTGAATTCACGAACCATGAGATCATGACCTGAGCCAAAGTTGGATACTTAAACAAATGAGCCACCCAGGCACCCCTCAAAGACCCCAGGCTTCTAATACATTCCTCTTCATCATCTGTCATCCTTCAAATCAAGAATTAAGTTAAGCAAAGAGGGAAAAAAAAGGAATCTGCAAGATAATCAAATTTGATAGTAGGAAAAATTTTTTCCAGGGAAATGTTGAGACCTCATTTGATGATTGATGATTTAATGATTGATGATTTTCAATCATTAAAATCTAGTCCAGGCAAATCTCTGAAAAGCACCTAAGGAAAGGCAAAAAATCCTTTTCTCATATCCCCAGAGAGGAGGACTTACGAATGGGTAGTATCATAGGTCCTTATTGTCACAAGTTTTTATTCAACCTGCGTGTTTCATTTTGGCAAATGTCTTACAACATTGACTTTGTCGTTTGAAAGGTACACGTTCTCCTTTCCCAGATGAAACCAATAGGGAAACTGAAGGGATCCCATGAGGGACTGTTTTGCTCCTTTTCCTGCTTCTGTTGTTGTAAGGACCTAAACTCTAACTTACACACACCTTGTAGGACAGCTAATGTATGTCCTCCTTGTAAAGGGCAAGGAATTAATGATTTCCTTGGAGTCTCCCAGCACAGCGGATAAGGAGTGACTGGGTGGCGTTGTCATGAATGATTTCATAGACCACTGACTCACCAAGACCCCTGGCTCCAGGGTATAAGTGACTTATGGAGGACACCTAAACACTCTGGATGTGTAAGAAGACATCCATTGAACCACAATCCTCAGTAAAAAGTACAGTCCCCAGCAAAGATAGAGACTCGTTCTTCTTTCCTTTCTGAGTCTCCCAGAAACTCTGTATCTGTATTCTCTCTTTGCCTTCAATAAACTCTGCTCTCACTTCCTCTCTGTTTGTGTTTGATTTATATCCTGTGTAAAGCCAAGGACCCTCCTGACTGGTCCTTGGGACCCGGCCTGGATCACTGGACCCAGTGAGTCTCCATCCAAATGATGCTCTTTCCATGAAGACATAAAGTAATAGGAAATATCTGTATTAAAATCATAGGAAGCACAGCCCTCCAAACACGCAAAGCAATCAAGTCTTTCTGACTTTCTTGAAAATCATTAACAAGTTGTGGGGTGCCTGGGTGGTTCAGTCAGTTGAGCAGCCAACTCCTGATTTCGGCTCAGGTCATGATGCCAGGGTCGTGGGATCAAGCCCTGTGTTGGGCTCCACACTGAGCATGGAGCCTGCTTAAGCTTCTCTCTCTCTCTCTCTCTCTCTCTCTCTCTCTCTCTCTCTCTCTCTCTCTCTGTCCCTCTCCCCCGCACACTCTCTAAATTTAAGTTAATTAATTATTTAACAAGTTAATGAGTCTTTCTTTCAGTCCTTGTGGTGGTCTTCTTCCCTTCCTTCCATGGCCCCAAAACTTTCTAAGTATGTATTTTCTCCACTGCCATGGTCTGTAGGCCATACTTCTCCCTATCAAGATCTGGTCCCATATTATCCCTCCAGCCTCATGTTTCACACCAAGCCACCTTCTGCCCCTGCCCTTCCACAACAAACTGCCTAAGAGGCTTACCAGAGTCAGCAATTATATTTTTAGTTGTAGGATTTGATGTTTACCATCTTTCCATCTAGTAGAGTAAAATGTTCCATGATCTGTGTCTTTAGTTCAGTAAATATTCAATGAATGGAACTAGACTATCCCTCCAAAAGCGCTGGTAGTTTCTGTCTCTGGGCTGTGATAATGCTGTCTGCATTCAATTTTAAATTCCACAAAAGAAAGGAGTACATAGCTTACCCCTTTTTATATTCTCCCAATTAGGCACTCACTCTTTGCCACATCAACTTCCCCACTTTTGCTCACACCAACAGATCACACAGTTTTGTTCTAGTTTTGTTCTTTTCCCTCTTGCTGGAGCAAAACCACAACAAAACAAAGCAAAAACAAAAATTTATTATGGAGAACTGTTTATAATGAAGTCTTATAACGAAGCCAGGAGATCCTTCATTTTTAACTGTTTGCTTTAAATACTTTTCTGGTGATTTTCACCTTTCATCCTAATCTCAGTCATATCGAACCCAATACATACCTGGCTATTTTTTCACTTAAAAAAGAAAGCAAGCAATCAAGATATCCTGCCCTGTCTAACATTAGATACTGTGTTTATTCTTAAGGATTTAAATAAATTAATTATACGCACACATACACAAAGCACACAAACATAAATAAATAAAAAAATGTACCCTGCTTTTAATAAACAATGTAATTTGTAGGAAAAGTAAGAAACAGGCCCTACTCTCAAGAAGCAAACATTCTAACTTGTAGGGGTAAAGTCACAATTAAACAGACACAATAATGTTTCACAGGTGGTGTATCAGATATGCAGGCAGGGTACAAAGAAAGGAGAGGCTTTTATACCAACGGGTCAACACAAGCTCAGGAGAAAGGATGGCATTTGTTAGGGGTCTTTCGAAAGGCAAAGGAAACTCACAGGTCTCAGAAAGAAGGGGATTTTAGCCCAAAGAGAAGACTGAGCAGTTGAGTAAGTTCAAGTCCTTCAGCATGGCTGGAGAATGAGATGCCAGGCTTTGAGTGCTGTCACACAATGTTAGGAAGGACAGTCGGTGGTAAGTTAAGAGTTGGGCTTTCTTCTATAATGGAGAACCACTAGAGGGGAGGAACCCAAATAGGTTTTTGTTGGGACAGTGGCTACCAGCCCACGTGTGCATGACATTTCCATGTTTCGTACACTGGGACTCTGGTCTAAAATACCTCATTCTATTAAACAAGCCCTAAGAAATTGGAAGTCCATTTAAAGGGGCCCAGTTAACGGCCCCTTGTGTTCTTATGTAAGTATTCTCAAGTTGGTGGGTCTCATGGAAGTGCTCTATTTTTTCCAGATTCCCTGAAAATAGGAGATTATAGCTGCCACTACTGACCAGAATGAAAAGGTTAGTAAAACGAATCTGACCTTTCCCCAAGTTCCTACTGGAGAACTGGGAGACATTTTCAAAGTATGCAATATCTGACTTGAAGTCCATATTTGTAGAGTCTTATGGGGCATGAACAACTTTGGGCCCAGCCATGCGTACTGGTTTTCAATTCGTCTTATTGTCAATTGTCCACAGAAAGGAAGGAGGACCAACCAACCCTGGAGGCAAAGTACATGGTGTCCCTAAGGCTCACCTTAGTTTTAGGAGACCAGGGCAATGGTTTAATTTATTTCAAAGTCACAAGAAAAAATAAATAAATTTTAGCTCAAATACAATGTTCAAATAAACAACATATATTTGCCTTTATATCAACTCGGTCACAAAATGTGATTTTAATATATTTTTATAGGGAAACGGGCTCCAAAGGAAAAGTGCCTGGAGCCCATACAAGTCCATATGCAGCCCAGAAAGAGAGGGTGAGAAAACTCAAGAAGGTGAAAGAGTCTTTACGTTAGGCACCGGCACATATCTTATTATGTATGCCAGGGGGTGTGAAAGAAGACATATTTATTATTCTGACAGGAAACAAAGAATCTGAAAAGAGGAAGGACTTTGATTCCAAGGAAGAAATCATTTGGATTTCTAAATTCCTGTATTAATTGCTGGGATTTAAAATCCTTCCAGAAAATGCAATCTTTAATTAGGACCAGTCTCCCTTGAGGCCGCACAACACTTCGGACAACCATTTAGAGTACAAGGTGCAAGAAAGAACATTTAGCCAAGAAGTCTCGGTATCTGTCAAACAGTCCGTAAACCATGATGGTGGCTGCATATTTGAATTTCATAAGATTTCTGGAAAAGGCCCATCTGGCATTCACTTTTATTTTAGCTAGAACCCAGATGTCAGCAGAACAAGTAATTAAAAACCAAAATCAAAACTATTGTAGGTAATGTCAATAAGCTTACACGATATTTTGCAAATCCTCTACTCTCAGCTTGTCTATATGCTACCGACAGGTTCTTATTTTATTACTAGAGCTCTGATTCAGTCACAGTTCTGTCTGAAACTTCATTAAGAACTGTCTGCATTTTATCCTGAAAACGTGTTATTCTGATAATCAGAAAAAATGTTAAAAAAATATATATATATAAGATCTTATATATATATATATAATACATATATATAATATATATATATGTATAATATATATATATATATTTTTTTTTTAAGTTGCTCTTATATTCAATTTCTCATGCTGGCATCCAAAGCCCTTCAAAATTTGGCCACAAGGAAACTTGATGCTTCTCTTTCAATGGTACCCAACTATTTCACTGCACTCTAGCCAAAATGGATCATTCATTACTTCAGTGCATTGCCAGTACTTTCCCAATGTCATGTCCTTGCTTATGTTGTTCTCTGTGAATGAAGCCCAATCTCCTACACCCCTATTCTGGGTTGTTTCTCTTTTCCAAAGCCCTTGGACACCGTGCTAAACCTCTCTTATTGGCTTGATTATTTTCAACATTGTTTTAACTACTTTTATGATTTCCTATCTTCCTCATTACACTGAAAATCCATTAGAGGGAATGGGCTATTAGCACCAAGCACTGCATCTAACTGGTACGCAGTCATGCCCAAGGAACTCTTCAGTAACAACACAAAAAACCTTAGCATACCATCTCCCTGTCTTTCCACCTTTTCTGCCTTACTTTCCTTCATAGCACTTAACAGCAACTGAAATAGTACAGCGTGCATCTCTGTGTTGTCTTTTGATGATGAGTAAGCACCGCAAAAGGAGGAGCCTGCCATTTTGTTCACTGTTGTATGTCCAGGGCCTAGGGCCTCGCCTGGGGTGTACTATTTGCAAAGTAAATGTTTTTTGAATGAACTGACTGACAGGGACTCAGAAATAAATATTTTAGGGAGTATGTGAAGATGGAAAGTATCTCATGACCTTTGGAATTGACCGATATCCTCTACGTAAGTTAAGTACAACTTTTCAAACCTACTTAGAACATAGGTGAAAGAGTGTTATTTGATAGAGTAGAAAAGTATATCTGTATCAGGTCTAAATGAAAAGCCATAGAAGGGACATAACCAGCACACAGAAGGACAGGTTTCATGGGGGAGGTATTTTGATAAAGCCACACAAGATCACACTTAGTAACAGAGACTCTGTGTTTGAAAAACCTATTGTAGGACTCTTTAAAAAGGGCAAAAAAGCAACAGAAATCATCAACCCAATGAAGATTACACACTTTAACTATTTTAGAAGTCTGTAGATATTGAGCCTGTGGGTCAGAGAGCCATATTCATACAGAGCAAAACAGATGGAATGATAAACTGCACCGACTTCTAGTATTTGATAAGAGGAAGGCACTAGTAGCTCGGGGATGTGTGATACCACTAGTTGGCACAGCAAAGGGATCCCTAGTTGCAAACTGAGCAAACACCTGCTGAATGTCTACTGGTGTCGGGGACTCTGCTGGGCACTAAGTGAACGATACAGAATGAAACAATAGTGTTCATACCGAATTTACAATCTAGACTCCTAATGAACTATTCTCTCCTTGAGCCCTTCCTGGAACATAGAAAACAGGACCTATCTGGTGTGACAGAGAGGCATTAAAAAGACAAGGTGGGGTAGCTCAGAGAGGAGCAGGGGATAAACACTCCAGGGCAGGCGGTAAGTTCAGCTGGTTGAACCCAAAACCCCAGTCATCTAAGAAGACACTGCCTATTTCACTTCTGGCTTAAAATCTGTGGTAAGTAAATGCTAAACCATACTCATTTTTACATGTCTATTAATAGGAAAACCCACCATCTAACATAAGAAAACTTTCCCCTTTGTTTTTAACTAAGCATTGAAGTTTATCTTTAATGTATTATTCAGGTTGGACAATGATTAATTAATCAGAACCCTTTTGTACTGGGAGAATAGAACTAGGCTCTTGGCTAAATAACACCAGATGCTCCAAGTTAGATTCTGTCAAGAGGATGACAGTGTCAGACATTATTGTTAATTATGCAGTAAAAATTACAAGAGTCTAGAAATGAACCTGGATTTTTAGGAAAAAGATTTTTCCAGTACTTTTGGCATATGTAGGATGATGCTGATATCCCAGCCCTGACTAACGGTTTGTATGATGAGGGAACAATCAGTCAAAAAATGCAATATGCCTCAGCTTAGGATTCTGGCTTCAAGCCCATTTAATAAAGGATATTAGTATATGAGATTGTGTTTGTTGTTGCATAAAGTACGCATGTACATCCCAAGAGTTTCAAGAAACCTGGCCCATTAACACGTGCTCCTGTGGGAAGAGGCCTAAGCAACCAGAATCTTTAAGTTTTAAAAACTAGCCTAAGGGAGAGATTTAGTCAAAACAAATATATTTGTTAATTAATCTCTCTGAATCTTAGATATTGGTAGATTTGGCTCAATAGCTGATGCTTACATATAAGGGTCATATATTTTCTTTTATTCTGCAACTTGCTATCCAGGGCTGACAGGCTTTCAGAGAAAATGGCCACTTTTAAACACTTGACAGAGCAAATCCAATGTGAGCTATGAATCAGTCAAATAAGAACAGGAGTATAGGCTTCAGCTATAAGGAAAATTCCTTTTCCACAATCGGGAGGTTGATTCCTATGAGGAGAAGAATCTAAGACATTGCTTTCTGATTCTGAAGGATGTATTTTGATTGCAGGGCAGTTCAATAGAAACCCCAGTGATAAAAATGCCACTCCATTTAGGCTTTATTTCTGGAACCTTCTAGTCCTGCTGAATAAAAGGAGGCACAGAATGCTTTTATTGGAACCTCTCCTCAAAGCTGAATTCTGGATAGAATTCAAAATGCCAAGAGTTCATCCTGTCAGCCGTTGAACCAGAGTTCCTGCGTGTATCCAAGAAATGGACGGATCGCTCAGTCCATTCTTGCAGCACAGGAGATGTGCCTGGGATCCTTCTTTTTAGAGCCAAAAGCACCACCTTGATTTACCTAAGGACTAGATAATGGAAAAGGTTTTAAAGGTGAGACAGCAAAAACTCCCTACTGGGCCAAAGAAGAGGACGGTGAGTTTTGCATCATTCAGGTATCCTCCTTGCCTCCACATTTCTACAACAATCTCAGTGAGCAATACTCATTCATTCACGTACCCTTCCAATCTTTTAGTCATTGAATCATTTAACCTATACTATGTGACAGTTTCCACATGAAATAAAGGCTTGTTTGTTTGTTCCTCCCTGCCACAAATAACCACTGATCACTTATTATGGGTCACTTTTAGGTACTAGGCATATGGCAGGGAGCAAGAAAACCAAAGGCACTGTTCTCAAGGAGTCTGTAGTTTAATGGATGGCAGCACACAGGTGAGTGACATAATAATCGAGAAATTTTCAGGGTGCCTGGGTGGCTGTCAGTTAAGTGTCCAGCTTTGGCTCAGGTCATGATCTCACTGTTCATGAGTTCGAGCCCCACATTGGGCTCTATACTGACAGCTCGGAGCCTGCTTCGGATTCCGTGTCTCCCTCTCTCTCTGCCCCTCTCCCACTCATGCTGTGTCTCTCTCCATCTCTCAAAAATGAATAAACATTAAAAATTATTTTCAAAAAAGTAATTTTCACACTTTGGCTGGTCTTGCATTATGAGGATAACAAAACAGGGCACAGTGATACAGAGTACCTGAAAACCTTTCCAAGGAGCTGGGATTTTCCCAGCCATGAAAATATCTGGGGGATGACAGGAGACAGCAACTTTCCAAGCCCCAAGCTGTGAGCCATTATGGCATGTTGAAGGTAAAGAAAGTTCAGCCTGTGGCTAGATTACTGAAAAGGAACTTACAAGAAGCTCACAGCGCTGAGGTTCTTATGTGTTTCTAGCTGTCTACATCATTAAATACATAATGAAAGCTATAGACTTCCCCCAGAAAAACACCCAGCCACACACCGAATATTTGGTATATCATCTCAGAGGGTTTGTGGATCCTTTGAAGCCCTATCTATATATTTACTAGAGACTCATGGACTCTTGATATAGAAGAAAGAACAATTTGGGGGGGGGGTTATGATGCTGCACTTAAAATTTGATTCAACCAGTCTGTATTGAGCTACGTATGAGTACCAAACATTTTCAGATACATAATTATTTTAACATGTATGAAAGGAGCTAAGAATCCCAGAGATTCAGTAAGTTGTTCAAAACCTGCTAATCCATGAAAGGGCTGGAGTTTGAACCCAATTATTTTGAGGCTAATCCTCTGTCTTGCCAGCATTCTCTCCTTGATTTAGAGACTAAGGGAATTGTGGCCACAGACTTTTCAATGACATAAGTCACCTCTGTGCTCTGCCTCACTTTGGTCTTCTGGACTACTGATATTGCATAAAACTGCTTCACAAAGTCACCCTAAACAGACTTGTAGTTCTAGCTCCTGCCTGGCGTGGAACCTTTTTTATTCATGCTTCAATTGTTGCTTCCAACACCTACAAATTTAGTATCATCTGCAGGTTTCATTAGCAAGCTGCTTATCACAGCTCTTCCAGTCATTAATGGAGCTGTTAAATAGCTCTGGTCCGTAACCCACCCCTGCAGATACCTGCTGGTCACAGGACAGACTCATTTATCATTTCTCAGCAGTTGGGAATCTATGGACAACCTCGGACATGAGGATGACATTTTAGTCCAAATCAAGGATCATTTTCAAATTTCAAGATGTGTCCAATGAGTTACATCTCAGGTAATCAAGCCCAAGGGGTAGGACTTACTGCTTCCAAAGAAAGTGACCATATGAATTAGCAATGAATAGGGGCGCCTGGGTGGCTCAGTTGGTTTAGCATCAGACTTGGGCTTAGGTCATGATCTCATGGCTCATGATTTCAACCCTCAGGTTGGGCTCTGTGCTGACAGCTCTGAGCCTGGAGCCTGCTTTGGATTCTGTGTCTCCCTCTCTCTCTGCCCCTCTCCGGCTGGCTCTCTCTCTCTCTCTCTCTCTCTCTCAAAAATAAATAAACATTAAAAAATTAAAATAGAGGGGCGCCTGGGTGGCTCAGTCAGTTAAGCGGCCGACTTCGGCTCAGGTCATGATCTCGCAGTCCGTGAGTTCAAGCCCCACGTCAGGCTCTGTACTGACAGCTCAGAGCCTGGAGCCTGTTTCAGATTCTGTGTCTCCCTCTCTCTCTGATCCTCCCCCATTCATGCTCTGTCTCTCTCTGTCTCAAAAATAAATAAACGTTAAAAAAAAATTAAATTAGAAATGAACCAAGATGTTTTTGAAAGGGGTACTGTGAATAATTACCCAGAACCACAGATGTACACTGAAGCTCTCCAGAACAACTTTTGTGGATGTATGCTCACTGTAGTTCTCTGTATCTTCAGATTCAAGTACCATTTACCGAGCACCCACTATTGGCAAGTATAAACACATCTAGAGATATGGATAGACAGACAGACAGATAGATATCACCTCCTTAAAGGATAATGCAAGGACAGACACAGAATTCTAGCCTCTGCAATCACAGAAGAACTTTTCGAAACAACAGTATAATAGCAATCCTGAATCTGCCCCTCGCTTCCTGTGCATTTGTCTTTCCTTGTCTCTGTGAATTACTTTCTGGCCACTTGTCAACTTCTACCCTACAATGGGCTTTTTTTTTCATCAAATTTTGTGGATTATATTCTAGTAAAATAGGCCTATTTTAGAACATTAGTGATAGGAAAAGACCTGAAATGTATGGTTGCAGAAAATGATTTTTTCCCAAATGAACTCTATTGTTCCAATAGTTTCCCAATTGAACCCATCACAAACAAAGGAACTTTCAGCATTTTTACTGAAACCCATGTGGCTCACTATTATTCTAACATAATCATAATCAGTACAAAGTAGGAGTCAACTATTATGTAGGTATGGTGAAATCTTGAGGCAATGACAGGTGTAGCTTGGGAGCACATTTTCTCTGTACACTGAAAAGCTTACAGATATAACCCATTGCTTTTTCTCACTTACAGCCACTCAATCATTCACTCAGATGCTAAAGAAACCCTGTCCCAAGCCAAATTCTCTTATTTAAACTTTTTAATTTTGATTTCCACTAGCAGAGTCCTGATGCATTAGTCTCTTCAAATATGTACCCCCCTACACACTTAAATTTTAAAACTCATACTTCCAGGGAAATCCACTTTACAAATTTATGATTTATTATATTAAAATAAGAACAGCTTTTAGCAGGTTTCTGCCATTACTGAAAGCCTTTAAAAATCTCTGCTTCTGAAAAAAATGCAGATCATATTTTACCACAGGTAAATGAATTTGGACAGGCAAAGGTGAAGTACGTAGTTGATAATGAACTGCACAGTGAGCCAGATATGAATATTTATCCTTCACCGTTTGTGTATTTTTTTCCCTTGAATCAGAAAAAAATACTTTTAGTCAAGTGACTCCAACTGAAAAAGAAGGTTGACTTGCAACTTTGAAGAGCCATGATATTTAAAAACACACTTGGATAGCGACAGAAAGTCCTCCTACCGAGTTCACTGAAAATGCTTGTAAAAAAATCTGCTTGGGGCAAAAAAGAAGAGGTAAATCAAATGATTCAGAAGTCGGATAGGTTTCACTGAAAACAAAGCTAAGCAGCAATCCTGGGGTCTCCTAAAGATTCTAGTGTCTTCCCATCACATGTAAGTGCCTGCAGTTGCTTCCATCAGTCCCACTGCACATAACTTGTCTACATTTATGAAATGCATGCACCTGTTTGGAAAAGAGCAGTTTTACACAGAGTCCCTGTGGTGTGCAATCATCATTCAAATCAGTAGTTCTCAACCCTTGTTGCACTTGAGAAGCCCTTTAAAGGAACAAAAAATGTCATTACCTGGCACCTTCCCCAAACAGATTCCAATTTAATTGGTCAAGAGTGGGGCCTGGCTATCGGAAATTTTAAAGCTCCCCAGGTGACTCTGATATCCATCAGGCATTGAAGACCTCTCATATAGCTGATATTTATTTTGAAATGCCTCAACAAATGGTTCCAGAAGGATATGCAATATGGTGCAGACAGAGGAAATGGGAAGTGGAAACCTCACAACGGGTAAGAGGCAAGTGGAAAAGTGAACAACAACTTACAGTATTTTTTTTTTAACTTCAGTAGCTTCACTGTGATAAATGGTGAGGATATAGAGATGAGCAGATCCAGCCAAGGGCCCTGAGACAATAGAGAACTCTAACTATGATGACTTCTGAAACATAAACGGTGGGTGCTACTGCGAGAGCATGTAATTGGAGGCTGTGGCTGGGAGATGTCCTGAGGAAGTTTCAGTTAATGTCCAAAGGAGGAGAACAAATGGGTGAGGTGGAGAGGGGATGATTCCAGACAGAGAGATCAGCGTGTATACCTTACCCGTGCACCAGACACAGTGGGGAACATTTGGTGGACAGGAAGAAGGAAAGTCTGGTTGGAACTGAGTGCAAGAGAGAGATTTTACCTGGGAGTCAAGGATAACCAGGGAAATGTTACATTCACAACCTTGCTAAAAGACTAACATGACAACTCAGGGCATGGGGTGCAATGGATAGGCTAAACGCAGAGAATTCTACTCCCTCAGACATTTATTAATCAATGGCCAGGTGGCAACTGTAGGGTAGGAGCTATGCACTGGCTAGAGTGTGCAGGGGAGTTGTCAAACTCAATCCCAACACTTAGGTAGGAAATACTAACCAACTTGAGCAAATTATTTACTACATCTCTTCGCTTTGTCTGCAAAATGGAATAAAGAGTAGACTCTCCTCCTAGTGCCTTCTAAAAAAAGACCAGGTGAGATCACACTTGCTGAGCCCCTGTCATGACTCTAGGCCCAGTAAGTGTTAGCTGCTCTTTTTTTTTTTTTTAAATAAATGCTTATTTATTTATTTGGGGTGGGGCAGAAAGAGCGAGACAGAATTCCAGCCAGGCTCCATGCTGTCAGCACAAAGTCTGATGTGGGGCTTGATCTCAAGAACCAAGAAATCATGACCTGACCCAAAATGAAGAGTCAGACACTTATCCAACCGAGCCGCCCAGGCATCCCAGTGTTAGCCATTCCTATTAAGAGTCACAGAACCTGCCATGCAGTCAGAGGCCAGACGTGAGCACGGCTACCTTGGCTGCAAAAGAGAATGCGCTAAGGACCATGGAGGAGCCAAAATAAAATGCACAGAAATAAAGGAAATTGCTTCTGAATCACTGGACCAGAGAAGAATTCGTGGGGGTAAAGATGTCAGAGGGAAACCTTGAAGAACAAAGAGCATCATCTTCCTGTTCCCCTCTGGTTTATTTCACCCATACCACCAGTTCCTTCATCCCCATTACCTTCTGTGTTTGAAACAAGAGCAAAGCACTAGCATCTTTTCATGTGAAGCCAGGATGCAGGAGAGAAGCAGAGGTCTGGCCCAGGGGAAAGAGAGGTGGACATAAAGGAGTAGTTGGTAAGTTCAATTTATACAGGCAAAATTTAATATGGAAGAGTGCTTGATACACGTCCAAAGATTTCTTACCTTACTTGCCATGAAGATGACTGCAATTCATACATTTTTATAACTTATAAAAAAACAATTAAAAAACACTTGAAAAAAATGTTTATGTTTGAAAGAGAGAGGGAGTCAGAGCATGAGTGGAGGAGGAGCAGAAAGAGAGAAGGAGACACAGACTCTGAAGCAGGTTCCAGGCTCTGAGCTGTCCGCACAGACCCCGATGCGGCACTCGAACCCACGATCCGTGAGATCATGACCTGAGCTTAGGTCGGAAACTTAACTGACTGAGCCACCCAGGTGCCTCCCCCCAGAAAACACTTTTCAAAAGCAGTGTCCATCTTAGATTTTTACACTCCCCTGGTGGGCAGGGAAGACTGCTAACAACACGTAAGTGCTCTTGTTGAGGGTGCTCTGCAATGGTGACAACCTTGTTTATTAATACACAAAGTTCTGTGGGTTCTTTTCCTACCAGATAGTAGCAATGACTGTTGGGTTCAAAGGGAAGACTTGCCCATCGGGGTGATAGGAGACAGGGAAAATAAAACAGCTAGACATTTCTAGTTAACATCTGGAGGTGCCTTGTGGTTGCTTCAGAAATAGGGAAGATACCAGGACATGCCTGGCACCAGTCTGCTGAGAGTGCAGCCCGCTTCAGTATAGGCCATGTCAGGACAGAAACAAGGAGATATGTTCTGTTCAAAGGAGTTGCTATCGGACCCAACCCGTAACTCCCTTTTCTCTTCTGAAGGCTGAAGTCACCCGTGAGGGATTACTTTGAGAGATTACTCTTCTTTACACACCCCCTTTTGACAATTTGAGCTCCAGCCGTGGAGAAACAAAGCTATTTAATTTCAGAAACCAGTAGTTTCTTTATGACATTTGGCAGAAAAGAATGTTAGAAGTTGTGGAACTAGCTCCTTATAGACATTGGTTGTTACAGAGTACAGACGTCTGGGGGGCTTTAATCACGACAAACAGCCCATCAGCCATTATAAAAAATGTGCTCGGGAATGGGAAAGAACCTCATAAAAGAGCCTAGATGAAGTGATGTACTTGTATGGTTCAGTGAGCTGAACAATGGGCCAGGACTCGAGAGATTCCAAACCACCACCATGTCCTGGAAAAACAAGTCACTTACCAGACTCCGCTCTCTTGCCTCATTGGGAAAGCACAGGGCACGACCACTGTCCCACCTTGCAAGGCACACGGGAGGAGGGCTATGGGCCATCAGTCTGTGAGGCACATATAAAACGTCCTGCCTCTGCCACTGAGCTTTTCATTTTAATCGTTTTCTGCCAATTACTGGGAAATAGAACGATGTGCCATGCATTCTGGTGGCACAGAAACTTGAGTTTACAGAAGGAAATGACTCATGAGGGCAGGAGAAGACAGTCTCCAACCATATGCTCAGCATACAACCACTGACAGCTAATTCAAAGATGTAGAGAAAGCAGAATAATGTTTCCCTTTTTCATCCAAATTATTTATAAATGACAAAGGGCAAGAAGGCAAGAAATCAGAGAAATAAGTTGATCCGATTGGCTAATGTGCTGGTGAAATTTACTCTTTCCTTACCCCAAATTTTTCCAGGCCAGACAGAAAACACTGGAGCTGTGTCTGCAATCTTACTATAGTCTTAGAGTGAATATCTATGGCCCAATCATGTAGGGGAGGTTCTTGTCACTAAGAAGCCACAGTTAACTGGTATATACCCATAAATGAGATATTATAACTTCAGCTTATTATCATTTTCTATTTATGTCTTTTCTGTTTATCCCTCTTTCACCATGTGCTGGGTGGCTTTCTTGTCACTTTACGCTCAAAAACTTTAATTATCAGCTCCCGCACCCAACATTCACTTTCCCCATCCCCACATTTGACCACTGACCTCTCTCTGTTCTAAATGTCATCATTAAGACTCCAAAGAACATGACTGGAACACACAGAGAAATGGGGGAAAAAAAACACTAGAACTCAAAGGACCTGAAAAGGATGAAATCTCCATTGTTTACTCTCAAATAATCAGTGTATAACCACTTTATGAAACAGATGTATCCCCATAGGTTAAAAAAATGCCCCTAAAATGAGTTTCTTGAACACAAATCTCAACCGTAAGTGATCATCATTATAAAGCCAGCCAGTGTATTCTTCCTTACACACACATAAACACAACTCACTAAGTTCAATTATGAGAAAACACAATCAGTTAAGATAATGGTCTATCCTTCATATAAGAGGCATTATACAACATTATCAGTCTCTGCCTCTTGGGAGTTATAAGTCATAGGCTCACCTTTCCCAATCCACACCCCCTGCAAAAGGGTCCAACTGCACTCTACTCCTGAACCCACACAAAGGAATTTTTTCTCATGTTTAATTGGAGTCAGGTGTCGATTTTCTGCCCATGAGCTGTGGCTGTCTTTCCCTTTCTTTCTCTCCCCATCTTCCTCCCTCCCTCTAGAAATCCAGGTTCTTACAATGTCTGATAGAACTGAGCTTCAATATCTTATTTGCCCCCACAGATTCCACCATTAACAAGGGCAATAAAAGAAAAATATATTACATTTTAGATGACATTTGTTCTCGATTTACAAATGCCAAATTCTGTACAAATTGAAGATTACACGCTAATAGAAGTACACCACAATCAACACATTAATACTAATTCTTCTGCCAGCTCCCTTCCTCAAAGGTGTCCTTACCTGGTGGAAGAGGCAAGGGAAGTCGCCTGGGGCCTGTTTAATAAGGGCACTAACCCCATCCATGAGGGTTCCACCCTCACGACCTAATCACCTCCCAAAAGACTCACCTCCAAATACCACCACTTTGGAGATTAGGTTTCAATATATGAATTATGAGGGGACAAAAATATTCAGGCTACAGCACCTTAAATGAAAGAAACCCATCTGATATGCAGAACGTTTTGGTTGCTTGTCGATGGAAAAAGAGTAAGATCTTTTGCGATGCAGCTACTATGGCACAGGAATCACAACCTTCTGAGAGTGGAATGTGTTTGCTGGACTAAATTCAAAAGTGGGACATCGAAAGTCAATGTTTGTTCAACTCGACAGAGAAATAGGGATTTCCAGTTAATAGATATTCTGGCTAACAGGATTTTCATTTAAAGAGTCAACATGGGTGGCATTCAAAAATGCAGCATATGTTAGATTAAGAAACAATAAAATTATCTTTGACTGTCATTTTCTTTGGTGATCCAGAAAGCACTCCAGGTTGTTTGCTGTCTCAGGGAACAAGGACTCCCAATTCAGAATGCTTGGGTTTGAATCCCAGCCCTGCTACTTACCAGACTGGTCTTGAGCAAGTGTTTCACCATCTCTGTGCTTTGGGTTCCTTATGAGTAAATGGGGATAATAATCATACCTCACAGGGAGATAAATTCATAGATAGAGAGCTATGCATGACACATGGGAACCAGAAAATAAACGTTAGCGGTCACACATGTTAGCAATTACAAATATTAAAGATCTTTACCTCAGAGTGTGGGTTGACACAGAGTTTTGGTTCCTAATTCCGACTGCCTAAGATTTTATTCTCAAGTAGTACAATTTAAAGCACTACAAATCCGAATCTGTTTGCTATCAAAATGACATTGAAGTAAACGCAATCTTTCAACTTTTCAGAAAAAAATAGGGAAATCACCAACTGTAAAAGCACCCTGCTAACAGTGGTGCCCTGGATTTATTTATTTTTTTTCATGTGCTGAAACTCTTCCTCATCATGCATCTTGTGACAGAAAACCAATAAGCCATTTTTATGTTTTCATTGATCTGAATTTGTTTCCTATGACTAATGTCTGTATAAAAATTCCTTAGCATAATCTAAATCATCTCTAACACAGAACATAAAACCTGTCTTTGTTGTTTTCTCATTGGAGCCTAGGGTTACAGGCAGGCCAGCCAATAAGCTCAAAACAAGGGACTTCACTCCACAGAGCTAGCTCCTAATATGAGGCCAAAAGCAAATCCCACGCACACATTATAAAGACACTCTTTCAGCAAAAGTGACAAATGCGAACAGTCTAGTTTTGCTGAAACCATGACATGATATGGGTATAGTTTCCCACACAATCTTATTTTTCAGTGTTTTCTCTTCCAAGATAAGGACCTTAAAACAAAAGCAATTACTTTGCTGTGTTTTACACTGTTTAAAGGCATTATCTCTGGTTGAGACGAAGCCTTTATGCTGCCTGATAACTGCTCAGATGGCAGAAGAGATGTTCAAATTCCCAGTAAAACAAGAAGCTCAGATTTCCTGCGAGGTCATAAATGACAATGAAAGGAAAAGTCTCAGAAACACTGTGGATGTCAGATTCAAGGGCCTGCAGTCCTGCTGTTGTAAAGAATCCAGGGGATTCTGTATAAAGGATAGGCCTGTTTAGTGCTTTGACTACGAGCTTTATTATGAAAGGACCTTTGGAGCAGTCGGAGATGAGACAATAATGAGTTCTGTAAAATGAAAGGGACCTCAGAAGTCCATCTGGCCCACCCTCCTGCCATCAAGCAGGCTTATGCTCCACAAGCCCAGACAATGGAGATAATACTTTATTTCAAGTTTTTGGATGTAAAAAAAAAAAAAAAAAAAGTAAATTAAAAAAAAAAAACCCTCAGTAATCTACTCAGACTCTAGAGTAGATGTTCTATGAAATGAAATAAAATTCAATTATGAAGTATATTAGAATGCCAGAGATTTGATATTTGATTATCATGCGGGTCAAATAATGCTTCTGACAAACACAGTGATCTTTAATTTATCATTTGTCCTCATACACAGAACCCTTACCAGTAATAGAACGCAGCTCTACTGTAACTAAAAGTCCCCCGCACCCTTG
Source organism: Neofelis nebulosa (assembly GCF_028018385.1). NCBI lineage: Eukaryota > Metazoa > Chordata > Mammalia > Carnivora > Felidae > Neofelis > Neofelis nebulosa. The sequence goes on from NC_080794.1 coordinate 69,682,375, forward strand.
ACACACACACACACACACACACACACACACACACACACACACACCATCACACAGGAACACACAGTCACTGCAGTATTAAAATGTACACATAGGAAAGAAATGGCGACAAGGACGGCGTCTAGCCCTGTCTTCTGCGCTTTAATCCATCGGATTCTCAGTAATTTATAACCCATCCAACTGATTTTTTTTTCTCATCTGTAAAACTTGGATAATGGTCTGAAGAGGGTTCTTGTGAGGTTACAATTAATTCCTGTATATGAAAGGCCTTCAAAGATGACAAAGTGTACACTGAGGTAAGTTTCTGTGCTATAATGTTTATTGTCGTGCACTTAGGGAAATCTCAGATGTTCCAGACCTGCAAATGTGAGGCTACCTGACCTCCTCGGCCCTCTGTCCTCACACAGGGTGGTTCCCTCCTTCTGTGCCCCAGCATGCTTTCAGCCCTGGAGCACCCCCTTTTGATCAAAGGCATCCCTTGCGTGATCATGAAAGGAGGTGCCCAATTCAATATCTGTGCCAACAACCCTTTTCCTTGACTTTGTCATAACTGCCACCACAAGCCCCAGCTCACAGTCTCCCCCTCTCTTTTGACATTTCTAATTATGTTTACGCTTAGACAATATGTTTTTAGTTGAAAAAAAGTTACCAAATATAACTTATTTCATTATTCTTTATTTCCTCGTCTCATGGTTGTCTTTCTAGATTTTTAAGTGGCTTAAAAATCATGTTTTAGTTCATGTTATATAATGAGTAGACCCTTAACCAAAGCCTTAAAAATGCTCAACAAATGGATACTGAATGAAGTACACACATTTCCGAATACACCTTCTATTTCGCTTACCAAGTTAACTCACGAAAATTTATCTTCTCTATTCCACTTAGATACATCTAAGAGTGAAAAATAACAGTAATCGCGCCTGACAAGTGTAAGAGCTATGCTAGTAATGTATTCCACCAAGAAAAAGGCAATTTTAAGGAAAATTAGATATAAAAATGAACCAGTTCAGACTCTCTACCAAGTAATCTAATGATACTCAACACAAAATTATACTACATATAGTAGCCTAACTCAGGCAATTATGTACACAAATAATCAAATGACAAAAGAAAACAGCATATTCAAAAACATCCATAATGGATGCTTATCATATGGAAAATAAATTTAATAAGTAAATTCCCAAGCAAATATCACTAGAATATCATGACAGAAGACTACATACCTAATTAAAATGCTTACTTCTAGCTTATTAAAGGCAAAGAATACGACTGTTAAGACCATTCATGGTATCTTTTTTGTAGTAAAACTGCTAAAAAAGACACCATCCACTGGGTGTTTCAACACCCCTTATGCAAAGGCCAATGCAATACGCTTCATTTAGATTGAAGTACAAGAGAAAAAAACTATTTGAAAAACCAACATGCTTCCCCTTATAAGATAGTAAAAGCTCCATAATTCACCGCTATCCTCTTTGCCTTTTTGTGGGCAGTTCAGAGCAAAATTGAGCCTCCAAAGTAATAGCTTTATTAACCTAGGTTCTGGTATAATTATTCTATCATTACGTTAGTGATTTGGTTGTTTTATTTGATCCATATAACTTATTATTTCATTTTATCTATCATATTATGTAAGATACCTTAAAATTATTTTGGAAATAAGTAGGGCATGGTACATACATGCATGAATAATTGCAAATTGCAAATACGCTTATTGTAATGCAACAGAGAAATACAGTAAACAGAATAAGGTTTAGTCAATAATAACTATAAAACAATTATTAGAAGCTAATCTGAACCTTTTCCTTTTTTTAAATTTTTTTAACGTTTACTTATTTTTGAGACAGAGAGAGACAGAGCATGAATGGGGGAGGGTCAGAAAGAGAGGGAGACACAGAATCTGAAACAGGCTCCAAGCTCTGAGCTCTTAGCACAGAGCCCCACGCGGGGCCCCCAACTCACGAACCGCGAAATCATGACCCGAGCCGAAGTCGGACGCTCAACCAACTGAGCCACCCAGGCGCCCTGAACCTTTTATTTCTAACCTTATTATTATTTCTAACCTTTACTGAGTTTTTACTCCATATCGGGCATTATTAAATGTACTTCCCATTTTGTTATATGAAGGAATCCTCACAACAAACCTGTAAAGTAGGTATAAGCAGCCCCCAGTTCCTCATCTATTGATAAGGAAACTGAGGCACAGAGAAGTTAAGCAATCTGTCCAAAACCACACAGCTTGCAGGATGCACATATATAATTTTAAATGCAGGCTTAGTTTCTTAACTTAAAAGAGCTTATTACATTTATGACAGTAATAGTCCTAAAAGGAAATTGAATTTAATTTCATCTAAAGTCAATGGAAAAATCAGGTCATCTCTTCTACCCTCACCTTATTTTTTTAAATCAATATTAACATTTTAAAACGTATTAAGACCTCTGTAGCATTGTTTTCTATTATTTTAATCACACTATTGCAAAGTGAGTAAGGCACGTAAAGTTAACTTGAGGAGGGGACACATTTGGGTTATAATCAGAGCTAACTAAAGCCACTGCCTTCATTAAAATACTCATAAAAACAGGAGATGTTAAAACACCACAGGAATCTAAACTATTCATAACCTACCTGCCACAGCTCAGGACAACTAGTCCAGCTTCGCTGGGCCATGAGGTCTGAATTTCAGGGTCAGGAAGATAGAAGTTAGTTGTTCAAACGCTCTAGAGAAACCGCCACAAAACGAAATGTGGCCACTCCATAAGCCCATGGGGACTGATACGCAGATCACTTGGGTTTATGCCACGCCTTTATCACTTCCTTTTCCTTTAGTTAGTGCCCCTTCTCCCTCTAGTTCCCAAGAGTCCAACAAGGTCAGGGATAATGCACCTTAAAATGTGAAGTCGGTGGTAAGAATGTGTGAAGACCTAAGAGCTTCGCGGTGCTTTGATGTAGTGCTTTGGTTTTGATTTTGACTTTTGTTGTTTCAAGCAATTCTTTCCGGTCAAGGGAAAAATTCCATAGAGCATGTTTCAAATTATACAGGAATAAATATGGTTCCATAAAAATCAGACATTCAGACAGTGAGAGTGGATGACCTTTCCTTGAGTGACTGCTAGACACTGGGAAGTAGCCTAGAAGGGGTGTGTGTATGTAATTAGTCTCACATATGTTTGTGTATATATGGGTGTGTATGTTTCTATGTGTGTATACATATATTTTTGTACATATTTATGTAAATGTGTGTGGGTATATAATGAAATGCCCCGACATATTAGGAGTTTTTTCTTATCGGTGGAAGAATGGGAGCTTTTGTGTTCTTCATATGATTCTCTATTTTCATGTTTCCTGAAATGAGTAGGCAATAGTTTAATAAAACTGTATATAAAAAACTTGTGAAAAAAATCATGACAGTTGCATAGTATTATTATTTCTATGAGAGGAAAACATTCCGACATGACAAACAGCTAAGAAAGTTCTATAGAACTAACCATTTAAGACCATTTAAAAGCTGGTGGTCTTCTGGGGTGCCTGGATGGCTCAGTCAGTTAAGCATACAACTTGGGCTGCTCAGGTCATGATCTCACAGTTCGTGAGTTCGAGCCCCACATAGGGCTCTGTGCTGACTCAGCCTGGAGCCTGCTTCCGATTCTGCATTTCCCTCTATCTCTGCCCCTCCCCCACTAATAGTCTGTCTCTGTCTCTCTCAAAAATAAGCAAACATTAAAAAAAAATTTTTAAAAGAAAAAAAAAGCTGGTGCGGTGTTTTTTTCAATTCTGGTTAATAACACGTAACCACGTGTACCATACGCAATCAATTCCCAAACACTAGGCTGTGTGACACTCATAGATGTTTAACATGATTTAGTATTGGTTTGATAATCTGAAAGGCAATCCAAAATCCCATGGTGCCTCATGGTCATAACAATACAAATAAATCCTCATCGACCATGAGTCTAAAGTAAGCCTGGCTATGAATTTTCATTTTTGCATTCTTAATGAAAGGAACTTAGCTTCATATGTTTGTTACCCCACACATTATAAACATACAAATACAGATGGTAAGATTTTGATATCAATCCTTAGCTTTCTCATGCCGCCATCAAGTACCTACATGAATTTGCAACTTCTTCCTCAGTAATCCACATTCTAAATCAAAGATGGAAACTCAGTGGGATCATGCAAGTTAATGACGATAACTCTTTAGTTGCAGTGAAATCTGAGCGAATTTTACAATACTTGAAATAAATGAAGAAGGGGAAGAACAGTAAGGAAACCAGGCTTAAAATGTTCAGTAGAGTTCAATACTTTCTAAACCTCACAGAGTTGAAAGACATTTATCCAACTATCTTCAACGTGTCCTCACGTTACCTCACTCCCTCCACTAACTAATATTGTTTATTCACAGATGTTTACAATTCTTTTAGGCAGATACCTGTGGCTTTAAATTCCCCCTACCAAGTAGTTCAACTTATTTCTAACACTTTAATAATTACCTTGGTTAATAATGGAAAAGATTGAATAAACTACCAGCATCTGGACCTACCACCTTAGAATCCTAAAACTGGAAAGGCCATTAAAAATTATTTATACAGGGGCGCCTGGGTGGCTCAGTTGGTTGAGCGTCCGACTTCGGCTCGGTCATGATCTCGTGGTCTGTGAGTTCGAGCCCCACATTGGGCTCTGTGCTGACAGCTCGGATTTTGTGTGTGTGTGTGTGTGTGTGTGTGTGTGTGTGTGTGTGGGTGTGTCTCTCTCTGCACCCCCCCACTCATGCTCTGTCTCTCTCTGTCAAAACTAAATAAGCATTAAAAAAATTTTTTAAGTTATTTATACCTATCTGTCCTACCCCTGTCTCCCCTTACCCCCACAATCAATTGAAATATTTGTCCTGATTGATTTTAGGCCTCCAAAAGCCTGTTGCTCAAAGCTATACTTTTTGTACCTGAAGGAGAGAAACAGTGAAGAGAAGCAGATCCACTTTGGCTCATGGTTACCAGTTGTTCCCAAGAAAACAGTGCTTAGGGCAAGAAGTGACAACCAGTAAAGTGACCCTTCTCTGAAGCCTTCTCTCCATCTTGCCTTCTATTGAGCCCCAATTAATGTAAACAGCCTGCTGCACCCTGACCTACACTTTATATACTGGAATTTATATTACGTAATCTCTTTGAAGATTTATATTACGTAATCTTTTTAAAGGTATGTTTATTGACAATCTACCCAGAAGCAGTATCTACCTTCCTGATCCTGCCTGTCCCCCGGCAGACACAAATTCTTTCCTCTTCTCTTGCTGACAGCGATCTTTTATTGCTGATGCACTGAGTTATATTTTTGTATAATTATATCATCTCTGTAAACTCTGTTCATAAGACTTTATTATACACCTCCAGTGGTCTTGGTACAGATTAAAGGAAGTAGTAATTTTATAGTGCTATTTTTGCAAGTAGCTTCCATCCACCTTCAAGACAACCACAAAGTGTTGTTTACTATGATTCCCATTTAACAGAAGAAAAAAGTGAGTCTCAGGGTTCTTGCATAAGAACACCATCTAAATAGTGGGGAAGCAGAGTACTAGATCCAAATAAAGGCAGCATCACTTTGTTTTGAAATCTTATAAATGTCTGTAATTTGAATGAATATTCTCTTCCCCACCAATAAATCCTAAGAAGTTCTGCATACATCAGCATTCCTAACGAGCATTTTTTTGATTCTAAGCCATAAGAATGCAGCAAAAGACAGTAATAAAAAGATCAATGGTCAACATTTAGTGAGTGTTGCAAGCTTCTAACGCATAATCTCATTTTAACTTGTCAGAAACTCTAAAGATGGGTACTATTATTTCCCTCATTTTACAAATACAAGAAAACTGAGGCTGAATCTCAAACCTAGTAAATTACAGAGATAAGATTCAAATCCAACCTGTTTGATTTTCAGATCCAAAACTTAGCTATCACCTTCTTCTTATAATGAAAACAATTTTCTCAACCTTCATAAAGAAATTTCTCAGTCCTAGGGAGCCTGCACCTTTCAAGACAAGTGGAAATGTTCATGGTGATTAATATTTTTTTTATGATTTTCTCCCTCCATGTCCTAAAGTTACATAAAATCAATCCAGATGGTTGATTTTCCCATTCTGTCTGAAACTGAGAGGGCATTGGTAGCTTGGAGTTCACCCCTAGGGTTCCAAGCATCATGAACACTTTCTACTGCCATTTAGGCAGGAAATAGCTCCTACATTTTACTCTAAAGTTTGCTCTGTACTCTTGGTTCCAAGAGCCTCAAATCCCTTCAGGCAGAAAACTATGAGCTGCTACCGTTTTTGTCATTCTTCAATCACTTTACCAAATAAAAATGTTTTTGAGTGAAATGAGAATGAGTATGTAAACCACCACAAGGAAATCTGGAAATATTTCTTAGGATCCTTACTTAGTCTTCCTTTTCAAAGGTAACAGCCATCTGAAAGTGAAGAGCCAGCCATCTGCTACAAGGCTCCACAAATGAATCTACTGGAGACCCAAGGCTAGAGAGAAATGAAGTTCAGTGATCAAAAGTCATTTAGTTAATGCTGATTAGTCCTTGACTCTTACATCATAAGATTCAAAATGCCTACTTTGTTATATAATTTAATCAGGTCTATCATTATTTTCTGAACACTACTGAAATTTTTCTATGGAAGAAACTCAGGACAGGACTGGCTCCTTTATTAAAGGTTAAGAGAGATTAAAGGAAAAAGGAATAAGTAGTGTATTCCCAACTATTTAAGTAGAAGGGAAGGAGAAATGACAGATGTTGACTTGTTGCCCCTGGAATATGAAACAAAAATCTGCTTCTGGCCACAGTGGGGCCCTCGGCAACATAACCTTGCTTGCCTAATTAGCCAACTTTTAATACTGAAAGTGTGGCGTTAATACAGAAAAGTTGTAACACCTACTATGTTGGTAAAACTATAAAGAACTGATAGGGTAGCATGGTTTCATGTGAGCTGGGCAGAAACTCACAGTCATTCTGGAGATGAGGCAGTTTCAGGGATTTTAGCTGTGGGATTTTGAGGTCATTCCTCCTGGATTGGGCCACTCATGGACTCATCAGCTCTATGAATGTAGCCTGTCTTCTCTCCTACCACAGACTGACACAGTTTCCCTGGATCCAAGTCCAAATCTTGGGGAAGAAAAGTGGCCAGCTGGTTCAAGAATTTTCCCCAAGACCACAAGTTTCTGGCCAGTCTCTGGATGCCCATTTTAATGACATTTTCTGATCCTTGCCCAGTGCTCTGAGAGATCATATTGGCCTCCTAGACTTGCTCCTTCTGCAATGTGCAAGTCAAGAATATTTCCTTTGGAAAGGGGTATCAATCAGTCTAGCACTCCAAAACATCTTAGTATAATTTTTTAAATGTTTATTTATTTTTGAGAGACAGAGACGGAGCACAAGCAGAAGAGAGGCAGAGAGACAGGAGACACGGAATCAGAAGCAGGCTCCAAGCTGCTGAACTGTCAGCACAGAGCCTGAAGTGGGGCTCAAAAGCATGAGCCGTGAGATCATGAAACGAGCCAAAGCTGGACACTCAACCAACTGAGCCATCCAGGCACCCCTCTTAGTATTATTTTTGTATGCATATATCAATAAGGTTTATGAAATGCCATGTGCCTTTTTAGGCACAGCAGATATGAAATCTGGTCCATAAATGCAACTATTTAGGAACTATTAGTTCCCTTATTCTATACAATATTTAATTCATCACGAGACACATGTCACATGGTACCTAAAAGCCACTGGCATCAGACTGACTACTGTTCAAATGCCCATTCTCTCAATTATTAGCTGTGTTACCCTGGACAATTCATTCTACCTCTGTGGTCCTTTCTCAGTTTCCTTATTAGTACCATGGAGATAATAAAGAGCACCTACTTCATAGAGTTGTAAGGGTTAAAAAAAGCATTATGTGTAAAGTGGCTAGAGAATGTCTGGCACAAGGGCACCTGGCTGGCTCAGTTGGTTAAGCATCTTACTCTTGATTTCAGCTCAGCTCATGATCTCACGGCTTGTGAGATTGAGGCTCACGTCGGGCTCTGCACTGACAGCATAAAGCCTGCTTGGGATTTTCTCTTTCGTTCTCTCTCTGCCCCATTCCTGCTATCTCACTCTTTCTCTCTAAATAAATAAACTTACAAAAGACGTCTGGCACATTTAGAGCACTACCTTAAGTGTTGGCTATGATGACGATGCCAATCATGATGCTTCTATGCCCCCATCCCACACAGCTGTCAAGAGAAAAATAAATAAATAAATAAATAAATAAATAAATAAATAAATAAATAAATAAATAAATAAATAAAGCAAGTAAAGCAAGCTTTTTGGTGCCTCCATGGCAAGCGTGGTACCGAATGATTTCTCTGGCTCTCTTATGACCCCATCCTCATTTCCTGTCCGAGATCTCGCCACCATCACAATGGTATTGCTGAGAAACATAACAAGGACTGCCTTGCTTTATGGTGACTATATTCCCCCTCAATCTCCCTAGGTTGGAGGACTCTCTCATCTCTAGTCTGTTCTAGAAAAGTCTGTTACCACAAATCCTGAATCCATTCTGGGCCAGGGCTTTTGGAAACAAAGTCCCAGAAGATCTGTAAAGCACATCTATCGTTTTTCCTACCAATTTCCTCAGAGAAGATTCCTCAGCAGCAAGCACACTGTGTGTTTGAGTTTGGTGAAGCAGGTACAAGGTACCAAGGAGAGACGAGAGTTTAATCCCTCAAATAGTATCAAGCCACACGTGCATTTCACCTTCTAAATCTTAGGATAAATCATAAAGAACTGGTTACTAAAGTGGTTAGTAGTTTTTGAAAAGGCCACGTAACTAGTAAGTATTTGAACATGCATTACTTTATGCACAAATCAGTCTGACTCTTAAACTTGAGGGGTTTTTTTGTGTTTGTTTTTTCTCCCTGGCTCGCTATGATCTTTGGCGGGGTGGGAGGGAGTGAGTGGGCATTATCCATGGACAACAATAATTAATTACGTATGAAACCTAGCTGGCGAGAGAACACACTGCTAGCAGAGTCCCTATAGTTCCTATGGCACATACTGGCTATTTCGTTGTTGTTGTTGTTGTTGCTGCTGTTGTTGTTGCTGTTGTTGACCTCATCTGTCCTTCTGATTATAAATGGAGTTCTCAATCTAAAGTGTGTCCTTGACTTTGGTTTGACACTGTAGATATAGCACTTGATGAATAAGCACTTCAGGGGAGCACAACGTTGTCCAGCTGAGCAGATCCTCCAACGTGAGCACAGAGTGATCTTATCCAGGGAAGGGAATGTGGTCACAAAGCTCGAGATATGCACGCTGACTCCATCTACAGCCCTACCACATTGATGTGTTCAGAATCCCATTGCAGACTAAAATTTTAAAACTCATATGCGTAGCCCTAAAAATCTCTTCTGAATTAGACAAATTAAGCAGTCTTTATTTGAAAGAGAAAGTACAAAATTCAAAAATGTCTTCTGCAATGATTCTCGTTCAATGCAAAAGATTTTTACCAATCCTTTTTCCACTTTTCTAATGAGACGTAATTTATACACCCTGAAATTCATCATTTTAAAGCATGCAATTCGGTAAGTTTTACTATATTCACAGAGTTGTGCAGCCCTCACCTCTATCTAATTCCAGAATCCTTTTATCACTCGGCAAGAAACCCCACGCCCCTTGTCAGTCCCTCCTCTCTCTCCCCTCTCCCAAATCACTTATTTTGTTTCTATTCTCCATGGCCTGGCCTATTCTGGAGATTTCTATAAAATTGTATAGAATATGGCCTTTTCTATCTGGGTTCTTTGACTTAGCATGTTTTATTTTATTTATTTATCTATTTATTTTTTTTAATTTACATCCAAGTTAGTTAGCATATAGTGCAACAATGATTTCACGAGTAGATTCCTTCATGTCCCTTACCCATTTGGCCCATCCCTCCTTCCAAAACCCCTCCAGTAACCCTCTGTTTGTTCTCTATATTTAACAGTCTCATGTTTTGTCCCCCCTCCTTTTTTTTATAGTTTTGCTTCCCTTCCCTTGTGTTTATCTGTTCTGTATCTTAAAGTCCTCATACGAGTGAAGTCATATGATATATGTCTGACATAGAATGTTTTAAGATTCATTCAAGTTGTAGCATGTATCAGTACTTTATTCCTTTTTATGGCCTAATAATTTTTAAAAATATGCTATGGATTGACTACACTTTCTTTACCCATTCATCAGGTGATTGACACTTGGGGTGTTTCCACATTTTGGCTATTAGGAATAATGCTGTTGTGAACGTTCAGACACAGTTTGTGGGTTGTTTTGTTTTTGGTTTTGTTGTATTTTTTTGTTGGTTTTTTTGGGGTTTTTTTTTTGTTGTTTGTTTTTGTCTTTTTCATGTGAATATTCCCTTGGGTTTACACCTAGGAGTGGAATTGCTGGGTCATACGGTAAGTCTACACTTAACTTACGGAGGAACTGCCAGACTGTTCCCCACAACAGCTGCATCATTTTACAGTCCCACTTAAATGCCTCTTTCTACACTTGGAAAGAATAAAAATTGCTAAAAAAATGAGAGAGCAGGATTGCAGAATTTAAAACACAGTTTTGAGCACTTATCCTCCATTGAAAGCATCTCTTCCTAGACTTCCTACAGTGCTCAGATATGGTGGATGCAAAATCAGTCTCAAGAAAGACAATTACGTTCCCCTCATCATTTTTAAAAATCTCTCTTTTCAAATCCACTATACCAACTCTCATAGGGCATGAGTAATACAGAAAAATAATACATGTTTGTAATGATTGCATGGATTGTTGGAAAATTCTCAAAACAAAAATTATTATTATTTAGTGATACTGAATATTTTGGAGCATTCTAATTCATATATACATATATATGAGTATATATTTACATATATAAATGCATATATTTATAAATACACATATATTTATCCTGTGAATATATGTTATATAAGGAGAGTGATATCAATTTTCCAATGATTTTAAGAAAAAATATGCCAAAAAAAAGCCTCATAAATGAGGCTTGCTATTCACCTGAGTCAAGTCCCTAGGAAGGTTCTTTGTTTATTTTTTGTTTGCTTTTCTTTTTTATCCTTCCCTTGGCATCTACTAAGTGTTAAGAGTGAATAATGCAAAAGATGTACAATGTAAACATTTGCTTTGGCTCTATCCAGTCTGAGGTTGGGCATGCTGGAATGACCAGCACAAGTCAGAATCACAGCCCATCTGGCTCAGAATCACGCTGCCAAAAGAGGGAGCATGGACCTTGGCAGAGAGGAGGAGCTGCTCTTCCCACATCAGCCTCAAGGGCAGGAAATATCCCACTATATATTTTATGTAGTTATTTTTATTTATGTTCATTCCCAAAATATTTCTCAGGCTTCTTTTAAAAAGCCATCTATATTTTCTTTTTCAAATAACCCCACTGCAACTGTGTTTCTTAAGTTTTATGGGTCAGGGCTCCATGAAAAACCTGCTGAAATGAAAAGCTTCTCCTTCAAAAAGTGTCCATGCATTCAGTTTTTGCACACCACTGCAAGGGATTATGTGAACCCCCTGCAACCTATGAACCTTCTTAGGGACACTCGCCTTAGGGTGAGTCATTTCACCAGTGTGGCAACGGTTATGGGCAGAGAACTTCCTCTGCAATTAAGGTTCCCATCAGAAAGTGAGACATCGAGGGCACCACATCCCTGGAGAACCATCCTTCCAGATTCATACACTTCCTTGTATCTAAGAACTATAGAGTACTTAGCAAGCCACTGCCCAGCTGGCATTTGCCAACACAGGTGCACTGACCCACATGGCAGTCCCCCCAGAAGGCAGAAACCACACTGCTCCCTCGGACAGGCAGAATTTCAAAGAGCTGTGAGCTGGGTATAAAAATGTTAACAGGTAACTGACCATGTCTGAAGGGAACTTAAAGGTATCATGAGGTGATAATGCAGAAAGCTGAGATAAAGATGGAAAGAGGCTATAATTGCTGAAACCCAGAAACTCTTACCTGAGACAAGCAGGTGCTGCTTTGGCTCATGGGGCATCTCTAAGGTTCACGATGAGGTCAGTTCTTTAAATGTTGGAAAAACTGCAATTCGGTTAGACTGCAGCTACAGGAAGGCAAGCACTCCGGCTGTCCAGGTGAGCAGCACTGCCATGGTGATACTCACGGTAAAGGGAAGACAGGAAGTCCTGACCCCCCTTCCAACCTTGCCGTTTTGGTCTACCACCCTTTAAAGGCAGAGCTGAACACAGGGCCCCAGGGAATGTAGACGGACAGTTAGGGGAGGTTCGGCTGGTCCTTCCCAAAGCCCACAGAGGGGTGAGTCTGGAGCTAATACTAAACGGCAAGCCATACTCAGCCAATGAAAGCCTCCAGACTTTTTTTTAATTTCCAAATCAGCAACTGAAAAAGTTTCTAGCTACCTTATCCACACAGGTGCCTTAGAATGCCAATCACATTACAACATGCATTAAGCACCTGCAAACGCCAGAGTGTGATTTAGTTAATCGGGACTATTTCACTTCAACTCTATACCATGAATTTTTCTCTTTATATATGTATATTAATAATATATATAATAGAGACACATATATAGATATATGTATAAAAAGAGAAGTAGAAAAGAGTGAGCACTTAATATTGCATAAAGAAAGAAATAAAATGAGAGCACATGCATTATTTGGATCAACTCTAGACAGCCAGTATAATACTCGTTTCTTTTTTTTTTTATATGTTTATTTATTTATTTGGGGGGAAAGAGCATGAGTAGGGGAGGGGCAGACAGAGAGGGAGAGAGAGAATCCCAAGCCAACTCCATGCTCACAACAAGGCTCAATCCCGTGAACTGTGAGATCATGACGTGAGGCAAAATCAAGAGTCAGACACTTAACCAACTGAGCCACCCAGCCACCCCTAATACTCATTTCTAAACAAAACATAACATAACAACAACAACAACATCGAGAAGCTAGCAAGACTAGGGAAGTTTGAATAATTACCCCAGAAGCCACATGCGGACCTGACCCTCAACCCTAGGCTTTTAACTACTCTATCCAGACTACTATCCAAAGCCAGCAAGGGACACACAGATCTCTGTGTAAAAGGTCACTTCCCCAGTAGGGCACTCAGTGATATGCAGTGACACTGACACAAGGCCCCATTGTGCCCCAGTGCCGCAGGGTTACTAGAGTTCAGCAGGCTAGGACAGCACCAGGACGCTCTGTCTGGTTGATGCCTGCTGTGCTCCCAATAAAGCCCATTCACTGTATGTTCTCAATTACTTTTAATTACAATGAGCTACTGCTTCAATTAATGTAGCACACACATTCTTACATAATTCTTCCCTAAGGATACCACTTTAAACAGAGGAAAAGATTTGGAGAGATGGGATCAGCCAAGGTGGAAAGGCCAGGAAAAACAGGGAAAAGAGATGCCACTAATTTTCTAAGGAGCACTCACCTGACGGTTACAGTTCTTTACAAATACGTGAAAACTGCAGCCAAACTGTGAGGAAAGTCTTCGTCGCCATTCATTCGGCACATTTATTCAATAAAGAAATATGTATCTAGTGCCCATCACTTGCCAAACAGGGATGAATGAGGCATGACCACTACTATCTTCAAGGACCTTACAATCCAATTGAGGGTAGGGACACGAATTCAATTACAAATCCCATTTGTTAAGTACTAATGCTTGCCAGTCACTGTTGAAAGCGTCAAATATACACGAACTTAATAATACAGCAACTTATAAGGCAGATACCCTTAGTGTCTCCATTTTACAGATAAGGAAACTGAAGCATAAAAATCTAAGCTATTTTGCCCAAGTCACATTGCCAATAAATAGTGCGAGTGGCATTTAATTCCAAGCATTCTGACCCCAAGTCCTTTGTGTTTTCCTGGGCCATACTGCTTCTTGCAATGACAACAAAGAACACAAGACATTCTTTGGACAGTTAGGAACTGGAGAAATATCTTCTAAGTTGGGGGACCAGGGAAGATGGCATGGAGAAGGTAACATTTAATCTGGGCTCAGGTATCTCTTTAATAAGATGCATTCTATAAGTGTTTTCACTGATAATAGTAACTCATATTTAGTGAGTGTTGATTGTTAGGCAGTAGATATTCAAGGCATAAATATACAAAAATGGCATAGTATATATCTGTAAAGAGCAGCCCTATTAAGTACATTTGCCTGGAAGAAATCTTCAAAATAATCCCTGGGGATTTTACAAACTGGACAGTTCAACTTCATAATGAATCAGAATATATTAAATTTTATATGTTAAAATAGAGGGCTTGAAATTCTGATACCAGAAACCAGTAATGGTGATTCCTCCGTTAACCTCAATTTAAGAAAGCAGCATGGTACAGCACAGTATGAGCAGGCAGGCTTTGCTTTGACTCTCCAAAAATGATGGGGTGTAAGTGCCTTGATCTCTCTGGACCTCAGTTTACTCATCTGTAAAGTGGAGTCAATGCCTTCTTTAGAGTAAATGTTCTTTGCACAGACACCTGGATAAAACATCACCACCCCACAAAAGACAGATTGTTATTATGAAGATCGTCGGGGCACCTAGGTGGCTCAGTCGGTCAAGCGTCCGACTTTAGCTCAGGTCATGATCTCGCTGCTCGTGAGTTCAAGCCCTGCATCGGGCTCTGTGCTGACAGCTCAGATCCTGGAGCCTGCTGCTTTGGATTCTGTCTCCATCTCTCTGCCCCTCCCTTGCTCATGCTCTGTCTCTTTCTCTCTCTCAAATATAAATAAAACAGATTTAAAAAAAATAATGAAGATTGTCAGAAATCCCCAAGCTCACAAATACAGAATACTTCTTCAGATTCCTGAATCCTCCCATTCGTGTCTCTAAAGTCACACCTTTCCTATGTATAGCTTCACACACAACCCATCTAGCTTTTTACCTTTCGGTGAAGTTATTTTTGTTATATAGAGAGCAACATGCGCCCTAACGGGAGAACTTAGTAAAATCTGTTCTTGAATCATTCCAGTTTCCATATGGATCACGTGTCGGACATGTTGCTATCAAGAATAGCCACAGTTGAACTCAGTTTTTCGCTCCCTAGTTGTCTCTACAGTTTCTGTTTTCTGGCTAAGAGTTCTTAGCCTCACATTCCCTTTATCACTGTCCCCAGCCGTATCAGCTGACTCTTCTGCTGCCCCCTCTTTCTTTATAAAGAAACAAAGTTTTATTGCTTCAAAAGGGTGAAGGACCAGGAAGAAAAATTAAGGAGGTAGACCACCACTGGCCTCACTGATTAACTAGAGACTTTCTGCACAGTGCCTGAAACTCACACACTTGGACACAATCAGTGGGCTACCATAGTTTGTGACATTGTGACATCAAAGTCTGTGGTTAGGTTTGTGGCACCGTGGTTAACAGGATGCCAGGACTCTGAGATACTCTGAAAAACTTAGGCTGGTGTGAAGAAGGCAAGACAACCTTCATGGTTATTTGCCATGCACACTTAGCATATTCAAGTCTCTGAAGTCCTACAGTCCAGAAATCTACTTACTATTGCGTTAGCCAGCATACTGCACACATATTTGACTACGGAAGCCTTTTTAACATTTTTGTTAACGCATATTAATATCCTACAGCATTGATATTCCTTGTAGCAACCTCTTCTCAACAATAAGCACAGTGCCCCAGTGAATTCAAAATTAGCGGTACCCAGCATACTATCAATGTTTGAACAGGGTCTAATTCATTCATCCCACAAATATTTGCCAATAATTAATAATATATAAAGGCAAGTTGTTTATTCCCTTGGTTCAGTCGAAGCAAAATAAAATCCACTCTCCTTTTCTGAGTCAACACTTAATGATGTTGTTGGAACTTCTGAGAAAGCAACATCTAGTTATTGGTGAGGAAACAGAGGTCAGTATTTTATTTTGGTTCCTGCTGAGGGGAAGAACATGGTAAGGGAGACCCTGCAAGGTGTCCCTCGAGTTTATTGTTCTGCTGTTCTGACGACGGTAGCTGCTATTCCAAGTCATAGCCCCGGAACCCATTTCCCATAATACTGTAGGTATCGGGGACATCGCTATGAATGAAAGATTTGCATCATGAGAGTAGTTGGTGTGTTTATCCAATATATTGAACTCCTCTGTGAAAACTCTTCTATTGTAGCACTCACACTTGACATGCATCCTTTATCTGTTATGCTTTTTCAAGATGAAAGTGGCTTGTTGATTATATGCATCTGTTACTTCTAATAACTCCACCTCCGAGGGATTTGCCCTATTTTTTTCATTTCTAATGATGCTTTTCTTCCTTCATACTCTCAGTCTCCACTGACCTAGGCTTTCATGTGTTCCTGTTTCATTTTTCCCCTCTGATGTTTTATTACTTTCTCCCTCCCCTGTGGTCTCTGAGGTCTTCCATGTGGTTTAGCTATGTTTCCAGTTTTTAAAATACTTAAACATTTAATTAGGTAATCAAACTCTCAAAACTGAATACCATTTTTATAAACATTTTCAGTTCAAATTTGGTGGCATAATGAATGTTATTTGTTGTACACATTCCAAATTCAGTCTCAAATGTTTAAAACATACATACTTTAAAATCCTACCATTCTTGCAAACTGTTACTACTTATCTACCACTAGTTATGTCAAATGTGTAAATTAACAGACATGATTTTATGGTGGTAGTTTCTGCATGCTTCTATGAAAAGAAGTATAGGATAAAACTCAGGAAAACATATATGAAGATCTTTATTTTATGTATTCCGTTATTAATAACTGAGGTTGATGGATATTCATTATAAGCATTGTATTTAGCATTTAAGGGCCATCTCTTAATTCTCACAACAATCCATTAGATAGCTACCATTATTGTATCCATTTTATACTTAACAGAACTGAAACAAAGAAGAGTTGAATCAATGGGTCAAGGCCACACTGCTGTGTAACAGACAGCTAGGTCTCAAATTTGGATCGCTGTCTCCAGAGCTTTCCCTCTTAACCAAGATGCCTGGATGCCTCTGGAGAATGATGGTCTGCTCACTATATGCTACCAATAGCAAGAGGAAAGGAAGAGGTTTAGAGGAGAGTGTGGCAATTAGGGGAGAAGGGAATACTTAGGAAGAGAAGGAGGGTGAGAATTTGGGAAGTCAGGAAACTCGTTTTCACTGATTTTGCAATTCCAAACCACCGTTTAATGCCTGGGAAACTTATGGTTCCCACCTGTTCAATGTAACTGCTATTCCTAGATCACCTAAAATCAATATTAAGTGTTATGTGAATAAAAGAGAATTAGAAAAATTTAGAGGAAGCCCAATATTAGCAATATTACTTTTGAAATGGCTTTCCTATGTGATGTACATTAAATACTATTGTAAAATGCTTTGAGGCAGGGGTTCTACATCATTAATCCTAACAACAAAATCTTCCACTGTTGCAATTTTAACTTTTCTGAGGACAGGCCACACTGCTAGATAACTTACAGCCAGAAAACAGGGGATTCTGCCCTGGAGTAGTAGAAGTGCTTGGGATAAAAAAAAAAAAAAATGTTCATTCAATTCAAACCAGTTCTAGCTCAGCTTGCAGAGAATTCAAAACAAGACTAGAAACAAGAAAGTAATTTATCACCCAAGGGAGAGGAGCCTGTGTTTGACACTGAATTATGGGGTAGGGACTTTGCATGTGAACTCTTTCTGTATCGTGAACTCTTTCTGTATCGAGAAGTCTTGCCCAGATCCCAGACTAAAGTGTTCTCTGGCAATGGCAACGGTTCCAAAACTAATGAATGCCTTGGGTCTGGACGTACCTCTTCCATTCAATCCAGTTCCCAAGTATCCCCCCAGCACCTGGTATTCTTGCAGAAGCTGCTCTCTGCATTTTTCTCCACTAACTGTGTTTAGGAAACTCTTCACAGATGTATGTACTTGGTACAAAGTGTTCTTTGTACTTGGTCATTCTTCTAGGACCACCACTGAGACTCACTGTCCTAAATTCTTCTCTTCTGAGCTTCCAAAGCAATAACATCCCATATCTCAAAATTTAGCACCAAGCAATAGTAAGATGATCTATTGTTTCATGGCAGTGGCATTTACGTATTATCTACAACAAGCCTTAAATTCATTGAACACAAATGCCATGTTTTACTATACTGTATTCCTCATGAAATATATAAAAGGCGCTCAAGAAGTTAATTAATTAGAAACAGTGGGTGAGATCATGAGGGAATAGTCTAAAGGAGATAACACCTCTCACTGTATACAGAATTTTCACCATTCTTTGGCAGAGTTCTATAGTTGTGCCAACACAGATTCTATCTGGAATTGGGTCACTGGGATTAAGGCAGTCAGAACTAGGCAACTTTTAAGTGGCCACATTTTATAACACCGGCCAGAACGGAGGGTTGTTTTTTAGTGCTTAATCCTGAAGGAGATAGTGGGGAAGTAAACAAACATCACTTGTTCCAACAGCCACCATTGCTAAAGACTTTTTGCTACATCTTTCCCTGTGAAAAGAGTAAGGAAAGAAAAATGTGCTAGATGCCAGGACATCAACTAACTAACCCTCCAAAGAGATTTTGCACACTCCTGCCTCTGATTCTGGAAAATGGATAACAGAAAACTGAGGCAAAAAAAAAAAAATCTCTAGAAACAAACCAGCAACGTCCTGTGTGAGAAACTCATTCCATCTGACTAGCATCCTTGGTAGAGTGACAACTCCGTGGAAGTCAGCACAGATGCCACACAAACATTGCCAATGGGAGAACTCAGAGTTATCACAAAACCTGGATTTACTGGCCAATACTGAAGGTATCTTGGATGGACCCCAGTGTCTGCCTTTGGCTGACTTACAATTTTCCTCATGAGCTGCTCCCATCTAAGAGATTAATAAAATAAAATGTATGGTAAAAACAAAGAGAGATTTAGTTTTCAAATTGTAACATGATTATGCTCATGCAATCCAAATAATTCTCACCAGCCTGAAATTCCTCAGAGACCCAACTGAATATATGACTAACACTCTAGTCGTAAAGACCATGTTTCCCAGCAGTAAAACTGTGCAATAAACATTTGGGTTCTTTTCCATTTTTAGAACCATTTTGAGCAACCTGTTTTTCATGTATTTGATTAGCACCCTCAAAGTCTTCCAATGAATGACAAAACCCCCAGTGGTATTGTGAGTGGCGGACACTAAACAATACTGTTATTTTTCAATGTGCCATCTTGTCACTGCCAAAGAAGTGCTTTCTCTCAGGTTCCCCGGCACTAAATCTCTCCCTCTGAGATACCTTCTGCAATCTACAGGCAACTAATAAAATGAGATGATCTCCCTTAAGCCCATGTCATTCTAGCATTAGCCAGAAGGGATTTTGAACACCAATAATGCTTCCAATTTATCTAAGGAATGCTTTGCTTCCTTAGATTAAAAAAAAAATGTACTCTGAGCAACTACCCACAATCCTTTCTCCTAGTCCCTGTGTCTAAGTAGCAACATACTTACTGATAGACGATTGTCTTCAATCAAATACTGCATCATTTTATAAAGAGCTTTGCACGTGAAGGACTTTTAGCAGTTCTGTAAGCAAAGTGTTAAGAAATTACTACACTTCTATCAGAAGTGCTTTGCAGGCATGGGCTAAATTTGCCCCACTGCTAGAATAATTAGAAAAGCAAATTTTTGCAAGTTCTCCTCTTTATTCATCCTCAAAACATGATTATTAAGACAGTAAAAAATAGTATTCAATCTCCTAGAGTAATTGTCACCTGAAGAAACTGATCTCAATGGTCTAAAAAATGTAATATTTAAAATATAATCTTGGAGAAAAATCAAAGGCATGGTTGGTCCCCAGGGTTCTATCCTGCATCTAGAGCCTTCTCTTGATTCCCCCACTTCCATTTTGCATGGTTACAGCTAATATACTCTTTACCAGATCGTGTGTTAAGCACATTACATTTATCATCTCATTTTAGTCTTGCAAACTGATGAAGTATTATCAATATTCCCATTCAATAAGTGAATCCACAGGGGTTCAGAGAGGTCAGTCAATCTGGTCACAAAGCCAGTAAGTACTCCAGTCACAGTTCAAAGTCTTTCTGATTCTAGAACCTGTATGCTTAAGTACTTTGCTAAGCCATCTCATTAATCCTTCCCTCTGTTCTATACGAGTCCGGTCTTCCTGTATCTTTACCACTCAGTGGATCACACTAAAGTAAGAAAACATCTCCTGAAATAAGTGCCAGGTCACTGAGTCACAGTTTGACCCCAAGAAAATTATCTATGTGAAAGGTAGCACATGTTTCTTCACAAGGGGTTTTATAAAACTCATCGAAATAAAAAGTTGACTGGATTGCATTTCCTATATCATGTAAATAGAATGTGAGTTCAGGGACACGCCTACCACTGTATGAGACCACTGTAACATTGAGCCACAAGTTTTGCCACTTTGACAGCTGTTCTCAGCTAGCTCACCCCCCCCCATCTGCCTCCTGTGGGTCAAACACTTGAGAAGCTAGTTCCTTCAGTGCTGCTTTCTGTCTTTGCCTTTTGTGACAATGGCATCCAGCGCGCTCAGAAAAAGTTAATCACATGTGATGTGTTGCCTGCCCATGGATAACACTTAGTCAATTCCTAGATTAGCAGAGTTTTAGACCTAGTAAATATATAAAGACGGAGAGAAAGAGAAAAAAAAATACCCAGAATGTATGACAGGAAGAAAAACAGATTGAGAAGGAACAGAAGGAACAATATGAAAACACCAACACACAAAAACCAAGAGCTATGCAACTGCCATTGGCCTCTTTTGTGGGGCCATCTCATGGGTGACTAACATGACCCAGAAAACCAGTGAGAAGAATTCACAAAGTAAAACACTGCCATAAGCTACCTGGACTGACAGGAAAGCACTAGAAAGAAATTCTCTTGGTGTTCCAACTCCCAACAAATTTACATGGCTTTGTTTCTGCGTGAGTGAAGAAAAAACTCAGTTTGAAACTGATAAGAAGAGATCCCACAAAGAGACAACAGCACTTTCCCATTTGGCATGTTTGAAGCAACAGCACAATTTCTAAATTGTCCAATTTGTTGTGAAATTGCACAGTTTTCCTTCATTTTAATTTCAGGCTTTGTTTGTTTTTTAATCACACCTGCACTTCCAGAAACTCTCAGAGCAGAGATTTTCCTGTCCTCAAAGCATGGTTTCCCAGCTGTCTGAACAGGGCCTCTGGCCTCAGGGGCTCTGAGGTGGAAATAAAATGGCCTCAAATGTTTGAAACTTTACTTTCACCACTCTTTAAAAAGAGCTTATTTTAATTAACTTTCTTCTTTGTTAACATTTTTTAGGTATACATTTTTTACTTTTTCATTTTATTTATTTTTTTTCATTTTATTAATTTATTTTTGAAAGAGAGAGAGCGTGTGCGGCACAGAGAGAGGGAGAGAGAAAATTCCAAGCACGCTCCGCACTGTCAGTGCAAGGCCCAACATGGCGCTGGAACTCACGAACTCAAATCATGACCTGAGCCAAAATCAAGAGTCAGATGTCTAACCAACTGAGCCACTCAGGTGCCACTCTTTTTCATTTTAGACACATTTCTGTTCAAAAGTGATGAAGTCTTTTACTACAAAAAAAGAGTTGTTTGTTTGTTTGTTTAATAAAGATCCTTACAATCCAAGAGCTGGATTTTCTGATGTCAGAAGGTATCTACAGGAGATACTTAAATACTTAAAAGGAAATTTTAAAGGAAACGCTCATTGCCACTAAGGGGAACTTGGAATTTCAGTGAGCATTTTTTTTAACTTTTATTTTTTTTATTATGACATTTATTGTTGGTTTCCATCCAACACCCAGTGCTCATCCCAACAGATGTCCTCCTCAATGCCCATCACCCAGTTTACCCTCCCTCCTATCCCCCCATCAACCCTCTGTTTATTCTCAGTTTTTTTCCAATATATGAAATTTATTGTCAAATTGGTTTCCATACAACACCCAGTGCTCATCCCAAAAGGTGCCCTCCTCAATACCCATCACCCACCCTCCCCTCCCTCCCACCCCCCATCAATCTTCAGTTTGTTCTCAGTTTTTAAGAGTTCAGTGAGTATTTTTAAAGAGAAGAATATTTAAATCTAGGGGCGCTTGGGTGTCTCAGTCGGTTAAGCGTCCAACTTCAGCTCAGGTCACGATCTCACGGTCCGTGAGTTTGAGCCCCGCGTCAGGCTCTGGGCTGATGGCTCGGAGCCTGGAGCCTATTTCAGATTCTGTGTCTCCCTCTCTCTGATCCTCCCCCATTCATGCTCTGTCTCTCTCTGTCTCAAAAATAAATAAACGTTTAAAAAAATTTTTAAAAAAAAGAATATTTAAATCTAAAGCAACTGACGAAAAATCTTGGAGGACTGTTAATCTTATATATTTCAAAACAGACTTCTGGTTTTGTTTCCTTTTCTTCCATTAGACTTTCAAATGATTTCATTTCAATTGTTAGTTTTATTTTTTCTCGTATTATTCCAATCTTATTTCACATGCTTTTTAACCAGCACCCTTCTTACCTATGACCCAGCCATTTCAAGTACAAGAGTATCATGGGTCATACCTTTTTTTTAAAATTCATTCCCTCAGAGAGCTTAGTAGTGTTCATAACCATTTTGTAAATTCGTGTAATCCCTCAAACCGATTTCTTGCCCAATTCTAGGAAATGAGACACATTTAGAAGAATCCTAACTGATCCTTACGTTGAAAAATGAGTTAAAACTGCTTTAAGAGAAAGCCTTTCTTCTGGACAGGGGATCTACATCTTTATGAAAAAGAGGCTGAACAGGGCAGAGCTGCATATTAGCCTCTCACTGGGAATGCAGGGAGGAATTGGGGCAAGCTGGCATTCCGTTTAGATTCTGACTGCAAAAGGATCTTATTGAGGGTTTGGACACGACACTAGCACTCCACCATGTGGCCTTTTGTCCTGCCATTAAGGGCCTAGTGTAAGGAAAGGTGATCTATCCTCCCATATTCTAGCTCAGGGTGCTCTTAAAAGTGTACAAACTAAAACTGTAAGGAATAATACCTAATGCTAATGTGAATTTCTATAGCAGGGGGAAAAAAGGTTGTAACTGAACAAGAATACTCTCTCTCTCTCTCTCTCTCTCTCTCTAGATATATATATAGATATATATATATATATCACTATATCACTATATATATAGTGATATCTCTCTCTCTCTCTCTCTATATATATATATATATATAGTGATATATATATATATATAGTGAAGTCACAGTTTGTATACTGAGCACAGAATCAGTGTGCATGTAAGTGTATGTATGGAGAGAGAAGAAAGGAGAGACAGAGAGGGAGAAGGGAGGGGGAGGAAAATATTACAATGAATTTCCTGATGTAAAAAAATACGACTTGGAAAACGGAAATGTAATTTTATCTGTTAATGGTCATTAATAGTCTACAACAGAGTTATAAATGCACGCTAATCAAATGTACTCTTTGGCGTCTTCATCTAAAAAATAAATAGAAGTATTATAATGCATTCTTTGATGTATTGCTCAACTAACTTCCTACCCCATAATGAGACCAAGTGAATGCTACAAAGCCACAAAGACAAATTATTCAAAAGACATTGTGAATTGATCTAAAGGAATATAGCTTACAAAATTAATTGGGGCTCTAATCTATTCCATTTCCTGAAAATTACTGGGTCCATGTTTTGTGAGATCCTGATAACAAGCTTATTAAAACATTGAGGATCCACCTCATATAAACTCAAGGGCATGTAGGTTTCCAAATCTCAGCATCTCAGCTTCTGAAATTGTGTGCTCATCTCTCAATACTCAATAGTATCAGGTCTTGATGAGAAGTTAGAGAAGCATGAAGCCCTTAGAGCCTCTGTTTTATTGAAGAGACCTCTGGTTCCAGATACATAAAATCTTCCAGGCACAGGAGGCAAGTCCTTTACCCTATTCACATTTGAACAGAGACAGGGAGAGACAGAGATATGCCACTCCAGGTCACTGTGACTTTAGGCTTTTCTAAATCATCGTATCATAGACAACTCTGAAAACTACACTGTCTGAATTTTAAGAAAGCCTTATTTGTCCTGAGGTAATCATTTGAACACAACAAAACAAACAAAAGCTGGCCAGAACATCAACATATCATATCTGAGCTGACCCACCATGGGTCTCCTCAAACTGGAATGACTTATTATGCAGAGTTTTATGGTTAGTCTTCTGCAAACAAATGGGAAATCTCCTTCCAAAACACAGAAATATGATTAAAGCTCATTTTACAGTTTACCCTTTATGGACAATTCATGCCGTGTTTTATTTTATTAAACTCTTCAATAATTTATTTACTATCAAAAAGCATCCTAATTAGAGACTACAGTAAGGACAACACAATGTGACCATGGGGAAATGCGGGTGAGAAAAATGCCAGGGGCTCTTTCGAAGGGAGAGAGGGCAAGTAAATCAAGTTCCCGAGTGCATTTGCTCCATTTCCCAAACCAGAAAATACTGAAGTTTGGTGACATCAAACGTATGTCACACACTGAAGACGGATGTAACAGATCCTCCTTGGCTGCACATTCTAGAAGTATACGCAGAATCCTTTTTAACAGCCATCCAATGTTTTTCTCAGGAGGAGTCAACAATGAGCATTTTGTATTATGCTGAGGCAATTGCATTACAGACACTAGCTCCACATTTTACAATCGCTCACAAAGCAATTGGAATTTGACAATAAAACAAACCAAGGCCTTTTCCCCATTACCAAACAAATTTCTAAGCTGTATTGTTCAAAAGGAGAATGTGACTGAATAAAGAAGTTCAAAGCCTGGAAGTGACTTGGGGTTTAAAGCACTTCTACAGATGCTGTCAAAATAAGAATTTTCAAAGCTTACTTTCACAGGGAAGAGAATTCAGACACCGGAGAAGCATCTGAGTAATCTCATAGAAGCACAATACCTAGAGGGCTCATTGCTTTCTAGAGACATATAATCTATTTAACAGCTTCACAATTCACACACAAATCCTAATCCATTGTATATTAGAGTAAAACCTAGCCAATACTACCAAAAGTCCAATATGTGAATATACAGAGGCGAAATTAATCCACTCTCAAATCCCCAGTGTGAGTAGATGATGCGTTTAATAACACAGGTGGATTATTTTGAGGGAGTGTGGGAGGGTGTCTAAACTCATTAAGAGACTATAGTATGTAATAGCTAAAGAAGTTCATAGGGAATAGCTTAGAATGTTGAGGTATTCTAAAATTTTTATCCTAGATTTTTTTTCTCTCTTTAAGTAATACATTTATCAAATTAGAAGTAATATGTCACAGGGGTGCCTGGGTGGCTCAGTCGGTTAAGCATCTGACTTCAGCTCAGCTCACAATCTCGTGGTCTGTGAGTTCGAGCCCCGCATTGGGCTCTGTGCAGATAGTTCAGGGCCGGAGCCTGCTTCAGATTCTGTGTGCGTCTCTCTCTCTCTGCCCCTTCCCCACTCACACTCTACCTCTCTCTGTCTCTCAAAAATGAATAAATGTTAAAAAAAATATCAGAATGAAAAGACCATGAATTAGGAGTTAGGTAGGTCTAGATTCAACATTTCTATTTTGTCACCTGTAAATGTGTGACATTATGCACTAATCAATTACTTCACCTAAAAGAAATTATTTGTTTGTTTCTCACCTAAAAGAAATTATTCAAGTAACATGTGTATCATTGTTATTGGCTCGATTAAGTGACTCACTGGCATGGTTTCGAATAGTGCACTGGTAGGAGATCATGCTATTTAATTCCACCTAGAAAATAGCACCAGTAATCAAAAGAGCACTGAGAGTCACAAAATTTGCATTTCATTTTTATTCCTCTGTGACTTCCTCTCTTGTACTTTAAGTCCGTTTTAGTCTTGTTCTTGGTAAGGACAAATCATTGTCCTCTATAAAATTTAAAAAGCTCAGCGCATTTAACCTGCCACCTGGTGGCTGGCTGGCCCTTAAAATTTGGGGCATTGTCAATCACTTAGAACAGCTTCGCACCCCCGCCCCCTTTCTCTTCCCCTAGAAAACATGGCACTCCAGAGTGGAACTAGCTAGTCGGGTTTTATTAAGCAGCTTCACCCTTGTTCCATACGCTCAGTTTTCCCAGAGAAAAAAAATGTCTTTATTTCATAAATAAAAGGCAACATTGTATAATGGAAAGACCCCAAAAGACCTATGTACATTGGTTCTATTACTTTCTATCTTAATACTGGGCAAAATTTTAATGTATCTGAATAGCTATTAAATTCTCTATAAATAACAACAGTCTTTTAAACTGTTGTAAACATTGAATTATATATACATATAAAACTATATATATATAACAATACTTGTAACTATATATCTATATGTCAAGTCTAATGCCTAGAACCTGGTGGGTGTTTAATACATAGTAGTAATGATGATGAAGATAATTACAAGTACAAAAGATGGAAGGTTACTAGAACCTTATAGAGGCAGGGCCACCAAAAAGTCAAATGTTTAAAGAATAAACATTTCATTCATCATGAAAACATGGCAAAACTAAAATGAAGAGTAGAGGAGGGGAAAGGTAAATACCAGCAAGAGACCCCTGTCTGCAGAGATCTTCCATAGAGCCCGTTTCAACCTCTGTCTCTTCCTCTTTTTGGTTCCTACAGTTTCTCTGTTGCCGTGGGTTGGGTAACTGACTCAGCAAACTAAATTTCTTTTTTAATGGTTAGATTTTGTCTATACAGATTGCAGCGGTGATAGTTAAATTAATCTTTTTTATCCCTGAGTCTCAGGACTGTGAGACAAGCACATCACCTAGGAAACTCAGTGATGGACAAGTTGCTTTTCCAGTGGTTCCTCATGCTGCATTTGGATGCAGTCTCTGGTTGAGATTTGGGGTTTTTCCTGGTTAGGTAGGGGATGGGTGGCACTCATGTTATCTGTGTAATAGCTGGATAGTTCTAAGCTGGGGTATCTTCGATCCACAGGGGAAATGGTATACATGGACATGAGAGACCCAAAGATGTAATGAAGCAGGCATGTTGGTTGCTTGCCTGACTCACCTTTTCTCAGAAAGTCAGCTCTTAGGGTCAGCACTGGGTGATCAGTAACCTTCTGCCTCTATTCCTCTGGGCACAGTCATTTGTAATACATATGCAGTGTTTCCATCACACCAGTGGTAGGCGTTATAATAAAGTTCCTGAACAATTTCTTCTGCAGCCGCTGGAGCGGCCATGGTTCCTCCTTTTCCTGAAACCTTCTGGGTCAGCTCTTCCTTGGCTTACTGGAGGAAGATCTAATCCCTTCCAACTAATGCTCCCTGTATCTAAGCAAATTTGAGAAAATTACTATTAACGCTACTACAATTTATTACTGTTAACTAATATTAATTGTTGCTAGTAACCACTCTCAAGTTGCAAAAGGAGTTTGACTCAGGATCTCATGACGTGAAAAAGTCACTCCAGAAGAACAGTTTGTATCAACCAATGGCTAATCTCTAAAACATCAATAGGTATAATCATATAAAATCATATCCCTAGCTTTCTCATGTAAGTATATGACAAACCTTGTCAGTTTTGGAGCATTTTACTTGGTAATTTTGTTTTGTTGGCATCCTTGTTAGACTAAAACAAAAACCAAAGACAAAGTTTTCACAGAATAAACTAGCAAATAACAAGGCTGATGTTACTTGACATCAACTGAAAGTGTTTATTGGGGTAGGGTGCCTGGCTGACTCCGTGGGTTGAGTATCCAACGTAATTTCAGCTCAGGTCACAATCCCAGGGTCTTGGGATCAAGCCCCGTGTGGGTCTCTGCACTGAGTGTGGAGCCTGCTTAAGTTTCTTTCTCACTATCTCTCTCTGTCTCTCTCTCCCACGGCTCTTCTCTCCCCACTTGCAGACTCTCTCACTCACTCTCTCCAATAAAAAAGAATTCAATCTCTTTTAAAAAGAATGTTTATCGGGGTTATAAAAAAAAGATAGACGTTCTAGTTTTTGTGTGATTTCCACCCAAATAATACCAATACTGTACGTAGTCTATTATTCTGAGCTTCAGGGAAGACTAGTCTAAGCTAATCCAGGCACATGAAAATCTATCTTAACACATACTGAGTATCTCTGAAGATTTTGTGGGTGTCCTTCTTACTACCTGTCCCCATCACTAAGCACAGAGTGAAACCCTGAGCAAGGGCTCAAACTGGTTATTGTATAATTAAGGAAAGAATAAATGCATGACGTAGGGAGGTAAAATAATCTAACAAAACAGGACTCAAGTGTGAGGCAGTCAGGTAAAAGCAAACCAGTTCTCCCGAGCATAAGAAGCAGGTAACACTGTCACCTCTACATCTTGCCAAACCTTATTTCTATCCACCTAAGGCAAAGAACTCAGAAAAATGGCACAAAACTAACTTCAAGTTACTGTAAGTTCTTATAGCCTCAAAATAAGCCCACAAAAGTCTAGCCATACTTATTCCATCCATCTTTCCAACTTTCAAAAGGACTCTAAGATTGCTGAAGCTCTTTTCAGACTTAAAATCCTGAACGGAAAACTAGGAAAAATGAATCATCTCTAGAACCACCAAATCCCTCAAGTCTGTGTTTATTTCACTTCCTAACTCAGCCAACAATGACAGAGGGAAAAGAAGTGGAGAGCCCTCAACGATTCCACACAGACGGGCTCAGGACTTTCTCTGGGGTAAATAAGCCTTCTTGATCTCCAACCCTCTGACTCATGGGTCCTTGTAAGGGATGGGGGCAGGGGAGGAGAAGCACCAAAAGCACTTTTGCTACCAGTGACCCGTCACGGTGTATCCACCCATAGAGAGAACCCTGAGTCTAATCAGGCACCCTGAGGAAGGATATAGGGGAGAAAAGAGAATAGAATGGGAGGCATCAGCTTCCAGTGAGAAGTTGGGAAGAAATTACAGGTTTCCCTGGTATGACTAATTTTTTTAGCACTGTTCCCATAGGAAGAGCGAACAGTGTGGCTTCAATTTGTAATTTGGGCTGGGTCACTGCTTCACTGACCTTCCCTTTCTCCTATGTAAAATAATGGTAGTAGTGATGATGATGATGATGGTGATGATGAGGACTGATGACAACAATAATACTTTCTATCTTCCAATATTTTTGATGATATTAAGAGAGAGTATGCAATTACTTCACACAATTTAAAGTTGTGGGTAGCTGTTAGTTATTCTTTTCCAACTGTGCAGAGCCAACACTAAACCTGGATGCTTAGTGGGGTCGGCAAATTCTGGACATGGGAGAGGTGGTGAAATCATAAATACTAATAGCCTCATTGACCGCACACTTAATGTGGACCAAAGCCTTTACTCTGATGAAGCAAGGTTCGGGAAAGGTTGGCCAGTGAGATACAGAATTGAAGTCTGTCTGACACACAAGCCAAGCTTTTCATCTTATATACCCCTGACCTTCACTATACCAAGATTTCACAGCTGAAATGATATGAGGAAACACAGTCAGGAGAAACCCTGTATATGGGATCGATAGGCCAAAAATTGTGGCCAGAAACCTATTCTAATGTACATACACAAGTGTGTTTTGTGCCATTTTTCTGAGCTCTGTGACTTAGGTGGATAGAGATGGGGTTTGGAAAGATGGAGAGGTGACAGCATTGCCTCCATTTTATACACACACACACACACACACACACACACACACACCCCAATCTGCTGAGTGGAAAGAAAGGAGAAGTAGCCAGCTCCTAAAAGAGAGCAGTCATATGGGACAAAAGCATCCCCTCTATAGGGTTTCTGGAGGAAAAAGCAAGGGATACCCAAGCCCTCAGGTATGGTACAGCATGGAAAAACACCAACAAAAGCAGTTAATACAGCCATCCTTTGCCACAGTTTGTCACACAAATCTTGCCCTGCAGCTGCCTAACATAACTCCTCTACTAACCCATCTTGCCTGTGCAATGGAGCTGGTGAGGAGTGCCATCTGAGCTTTTTCTGGTAAATCCCGTAATCCTCACCACTTGTTTATGGGTCCCCAGCATTAATAACGCCAATGTCTTAGAATTCAAAGTCAACACTGCTCTGCCTCCCTTTTTTTATGGAATCAGCTTTCTGATGATGACTACGATCCACTGATGAAACAGTGGGGTCACTCAGTGGGGTCCTATAAACAGGAGGGGGATGTCTGAAGTTAAGATGAGACATCAATTTCCATTTCTGGCAGGATAACTCTTCTGATGTTTTTCTATCTGTGCCTCTGGTCTTCTGATAATCCTGTAAACTCAGGGAGATGAATGGAGTGTCTCTTTTAAAGTCATCTTTAACAGTTTAAGCATGGGCATAGGCTTAAAATTCCAGAGACTGAGTTCATCTGTTGCTAATGTGCCAGGTGGAGAGTAAGTCACTGAGACTCAATCACCTTTTGCAATAATGCTTACCTCAGAGCCCCTTGCCTAAAAGCTTTTGAATGCTGAAGATATAATAACCACCAGAGACCCCCACCTGCTGCTAACAGCTGGACTCTGTTTCCTCAAAGCATAAATGGTCCATATGGCTGCCTATTTTCTTCAACTCATTTTACTTTTTTGGATGGTGATGTGGAAAAACCTTAGGATCCCCCAATAGTCAAGTATCTGCCATATGGTTTCATGACCCATCCCTCACTTTCTTATTATCCTGTCTTTGTGTACGAGTGAGCCCCTTCAGTAACGCCATCAGAATGCACAACTCTCTGAGTCTCACTGAATATGGGATCACCTACAAGACACTAAGATGCCAGGAAATCCAAGAGAATTAGGTGATAAGCAGCAAGGATGATTTAAGAGTATTGAAAGTTGATTAAAAAATATGAAAAGATATCCCAATTAAGCCACCTATGGAAAGAGAGCACAGGTAAACATATGAAGTTTAGATATGCTCCTACACAGAAGCACTAGAGGCCATGCTAAATGCAATGAAAACAATGTGAGCTCAGAAAAAAAGGGGACTTATTGACTGTTAGCAGGTTTTAAGATGCCAAGAACACTTCAATAGTTGATGCTGCCCACGACTGAAGTAAGCTACCTTTGCAATGAAAAGCCAGGATGTTAAACAAAGATTCCTCAGTAGATGGCTGTTTATGCTATGGAAATGGGTAGTGTTGAGCCTCACTTCTCTAGAAAGCAGGAACAGCATCACTTGTTTTGTAGGATGAGAGTGATGGACGTAGTACAGGGCTTGGTACACACGAAGTGCTGAATGTCCAACAGCTATTAGTGTTGACTCTTGATGGTATCATCCTCCCGCCTTGGATATGAGAGGGTTGCAGCCCAATAAGCCCGCTGGCCAAATGGCTCCTAAGATCTTTCATTCTCCCTACTGAGTCATCCACTATTTGGGAACCAAACTTGTACTGCATATCAGCAAAGAGCTGGCTTAAGGTGATGTGAGAGACCTATCACAATTTTCTTTTTACAGTCTCTTTTCACAGTAACCATAAGATGCCAAATGCATGTTTTTGTAGCTTTCAACTTGAGAACCAAGTGTAGGGCTCAAGAAACAGAAGTCTCTATATTTTACTTCTAAGCACCTACACCAGACAAATCCGGAAAGCACTGAAAGCTTTTTGGAAAACATCCCCAGATGCATGGGCTGAAAACAAGTCATGAAAAACAAAAAAGAAAGAAAGAAAGAAAGAAAGAAAGAAAGAAAGAAAGAAAGAAAGAAAGAAAGAAAGAAAGAAAGAAAGAAACCCTAAATGTTCTGATTCCAACTTTGCTTTTTCAAGTTCAATGATAAAAGTAACCATGACAATAATGATTTCAGGCGACAGTTTGAGTTTTATGAGCTAGGTACTGTTTTTGTTGCTTTTCATGTCATTTCTTATAATCCTTTTAAAAGCCCCCATGTGGCTTAGACCTTAGTAGAATTCTCCAAGATTCCACAGTCAGTGCTTCAACTACAGCTTGGACCCAACCAGCCTGACAGCAGAATCCGTGTGTGTGTGTGTGTGTGTGTGCGCGCACGCGCGCACACACACACACACGCACGTGCACGCAGGCATGTGGTTTCTTTTGGTTTTTTCTTTATTTGTTTTGAATCATAATGCAGTACTGGCTCCCAAAATGCATGGGTGATTTCCACATGCAACACATGAGCACCTTCCTCATCTATATGCCGTGTACCTGGTCTGAACCAGCTGTCACTTGCTTCATTTTCTGAAATGAACCCCTAAATGGAATCTCTTCCTTCTACACTGCTTCACCCCAATATAATCTCAACTAGAGCAATTTTGTTATAAAGGGAGCTCTTTGTGTCACTCCTTAAGATCTTCCACTGGATCCCCACCTCCCTCAGAATAAAAGCCATGTTCCCTACGATGGTCTGCAAGGCCTCATCCTGTCCACCTGTCACCACCTCTTCCTCCAGAAGCCCTCTGACCTCATCGTTTTCTATTCTCTCATTCACTTGCTGTTCCAGCTACTGTGTCTCCTTGCTCTTTCTTCAACACAGCAGGGTCATTCCTGCCTCAGAAACTTTCGACTTGCCATTCCCTTGCCTAGACCACCGTCCCTCCAGATGCACACCTGGCTCATTCCCTGATCTCCTCAAGATATTTCAGCTTTCATCACTGCATTTAAAACTACAGAAAGCCCTGCTTCTCCCAGATGTTGTACCATCCTTGTTGCTTTCTTTTCTATCTTTTTAAAATTTATGTAGATTTTTAGTTTTTTATTATGTTTTTTAATTTTTAAAATTTATTTATTTAAACTCAAGTCATTTAACATACCATGTAGTACTGGTTTCAGGAGTAGCATTTAGTGATTCATCACTTACATAGAACACCCAGTGCTCATCCCAACAAGTGCCCTACTTAATGCACATCATCCATTTACCCTGTCCTCCTACCCATCTCCCCTCTGGCAACCTTCAGTCTGTTCTCTTTCTTTTTAAGAGTTTCTTATGGCTTGTGGCACCTGAGTGGCTGAGTTGGTTAAGCGTCTGACTTCAGTTCAGGTCATGATCTCACATTTCATGAGTCTGAGCCTCGTATCAGACTCTGCTGTCAGTGCAGAGACTGCTGTGAATCCTCTGTGTTCCTCTCTTTCTGCCCCTTCCCTGCTTGCTTGTTCATTCTCTCTCTCAAAACAAACAAACAAACAAACAATTAAAAAAGAGTCTCTTATGGCTTTATTTTCTCCATAACACTGATGACCATATAATGTCCTTCATATTTTGCTTATGCATTATACATTATAGATTTTATATTTCTTCTCTAGAATATCAACTCTATGAGGGGAAGAGTTTGGTTTCTTTTATTTTATGCTACAGTCCTAGACCCCAAACAGCAATGCATGGCGAATAGCTGTTGCAGAATGCATAATGCATAATCTTACTATGTCCGTCAACTGTACAGAAAATCTTAACTCACTGGGAAATCTTTTCTATTAAGTATTCTTCCAAAATGGCATTAAGCAGCTCCTATCTATTAATAAAGCTGGCTAATGTTTCTAAATATTACCTAAATGATAATCTCGTTTTGTAATTCTTTACCCCTTAAGCAGTCCTCCTTCCTTAAGAATAGACCAGGAGGGTGAGGGATATAGTCTCAAAAGAGAGGGCAACAGTTACAGACTACAGAGATAATTTCACCATTCAACTGTAACTTCCAAAAAATACTTTTTTTTATTCTTCTAAAGCCATGACCTACACAAGTGATTTCAAGCCCAAAACCTTTGACTGGGAATATGTAGATGCAAGAAATAGGGAAGAGGCTTTTGTTTTTATTTTTATTTTATTTTTATAAATCTCCATGTATCAGTGGTTGGCAAAATCACAGAGTAGGGCAAGCACTGAGTATAGAAAGACACAGGAGCAATTTTCCAGCCAAAAAATGAGAGAAACGTCTGACCAGGAGGGAGTGACCTGGGGACTTAGGGAAGCAACGTAGTTAGAGTTAGGTATGGCCCCTGACATAGTCGGCTCTGCCCCCTTTGGAGAGAAAAATCTTCAGTTGGTAAAACAGCAGAAGTCTGAGAGACAGGTTTGGTGACCTGTGGGTAGAAGGTACTCCATTTCTTTCTGGACATAGGAGAAGGCAGCCTTTCAGAGTGTCTCACATCAAGGTGGCCCCATGGTGTGAAGAGATGTGGAAATTGCCCCTGGCCTCAGGGAGGACACAGATGTTTCCTAAGGACACCGGTTAGTCATCAGGCAAGAGGTGAAGCGAACCCAGAGAAGAACCAGGGTAGGCGGTCCAAGCTAGGGATTAAATGGCAGCCACAGTCAGTGTTAGGTAAAAACATCACATGAGTGGGGAGTAAGATGGAGACCTGCTCCACCAGGGCAGGGACCACAAGGCGTTAACACACCAAAGGACACAGAACCAATTTACCTCATCACCTACGTCAGAATCAGAGTCAACATCAAAGGCCAAGGGGGGACGTTCATCAGTGGAAGTGTGTAAGAACCAGAGTACAGAGTGACTGATGCCTACCCCCGACTTGACAATGTTCCCTGCGGCCCTTGAACTCATGGGTCCTCTGAACCCACGTGAAAGAGAAAGACAGAGGATGAGTAAAAAACTCTGAGAGAAGAGTATCTTCTCTAGAGGGTTGGAAGGTTAGATTTAACCTGAAAGAGACAGACCAAAACTGGAAGTGAGGGAGATAAATTCAAGCAGCCTATGAGTATTCCTTCCTTAAGCAGAAATGTGTGCTGGTGAGCAAGCGATATTCAGTTATGGAGAAATAAAGTTATATTTCTACCGACCTGAGTCACAGTGTATAAATTTTAAATCCACTCAATATGTAAGGGCCAGTGATTTATCAGTGCTGAGTTGCACAGTAAAATAAAATTTTAGAAAGTTACCAAATGGCTAAGTAGATGGCAATAATCATGAGGAATAAAAAAAAAAAAGAAAGAAACAAAAAAAACTTACTCCTCATCGAAGGAAGCATGATAAAAGTGATTCAGCCAAATGTTTTAAAGCCAAATATGAAAAACAGTTATGTGTCCTGTTTACAATAAACCACATAACCCCAACATAGTTATTTCCAAATGGTGTGTGGGATTCAATATGCAAAAAAAACCTAAGAATAAAAACACACTTCACAACTTGCCCAGGAATTTCCCTCTTGTATTTATGAAGCACTCGCTGTCTCTATTCAACTAGAAACAACCATCTCCATTATAAAATATACTAAATTGGCACGCTTCTGTCTGCTAATAGATGAATTACAGATGAATTTCCAGTGTCTTCAGCCACCTTCCATGTAGATAATATATGGTTAAGTTATTATTGTACTACAGAAGACAAAGTTATGTTTCACCCCACTTAAGAAATGAGGAGTAAGAACCTTAAGGTTTTGTGTATTGCTTTAATAAATGTTAAAAAGTAGAAGGAATTGGCCACAAGGTAAGCCAGATGACTAGATTCAAATCCTATTTACCATATATTATTGGTATGACTTTCAGTTTCGTTAATGCCTCCATTTTCTCATATATGGTACTTCTCAAATTGCTAGGGAACACAGAGCTTATGTATATAAAGACTAAGCTTTAGAACACAGCTTGCCTTATTATATGCACTCTCTTAAGTAATTACTGGGGTACCTGGGTGGTTCAGTTGGTTGAACAACTGACTCTTGATTTCAGCTCAAGTCATCTCACGGTTTGTGAGTTCGAGCCCTGCATTGAGCTGTGTGCCCACACTGCAGAGCCTCCTTGGGATTCTCTCTCTCTCTCTCTCTCTCTCTCTCTTTCTCTGTTCCTCCCCCACTTATGCTATCTCCCTCTCTCTCTCTCAAAATAAACTTTAAAAAAATTTTAAAATAATATAAAGATTTACTAAAATTATCAATATTTTTATTTATTTAATATTTTTAAAGGAGTATTTTTAAAAATTTTTATTTACTTTGTGTGCAAGAGAAAGAGAGAGAACAGGGGAGGGTCAGAGGGAAGGGAAGACAGAGAGAGAGGGAGAGAGAGAGAGAGAGAGAGAGAGAGAGATCCCAAGTAGGCTCTGTGCTGTCAGTGCAGAACCTGATGTGGGGTATGAACTGTGAAACCATGACCTGAGCTGAAACCAAAAGTCAGAAGCTCAACCAACTGAGCCACCTAGGCACCCCAATTATCAATGTTTTTAAAGGCCCAATTCCTAATATAACCAGTTGGAAACACACTCTTAACCCAAGATTCTTTCCATGAACTCCTCACTCCCCAATTCCCAGTTAGACCTCCCATCCGATTTTCCCCATTCACTTTTCTATGCTATCCCAACACTAATTCTCACCAACTCACATACTGTATTAAACAATTCATGTACTCTAAAGACAATACCCTTTCTTGGTATTGAGATCTGTGCTCAAAGACGAGGAAATACACACTACTCTCACCATATACTCTGTGATAAATGGAAAGTTCTGGGAAATGACTGGTCAGTGTTAGGATGTAGTCTTCAAGCAAGGAACTGAATAAAACTCTGTGCTGAGAGAATACAATTCATAAACCTAGCCCAATAAAGTCTAACCTAGCACTTCATTTTAAACAAGTGAACCAGAAATGGAAACTTAAATAAATAAAATTTCTGGAATCAGAAACCTTTTATTTGATCCCTCCGTTGCATGCTATTAGTCAAATCATTTCTTCATTCTGGGTTTCAAGTTCCCTATTTGCAAAATAAAGGCAAAGTATTGGCTGTATAATTTTCATTTGTCCCTCCAGATTCTTTCCTACTCTTCGTTCTTCATACTGTGTGCCAAAGGATACTGACATTTGGGGCTGTATCAACTGGGCCCCTGGTTTCTGGTTGGGTCAAGGGGAGGAAATGGCAGGAGTTGCAAGGCTGGAGAGAGACAGACCAAAGTTTTTATTCCTCTTTCCTTCCCATCTGCCTCTCTCCCAGGCCACTGATAAGCAGTGGCTCCGTTCCTCTGTCTGTGTTTACCACTTCCCTATTCCCTTCCTCTGCCACTGCTATGACTCCCTGTCCATTCTGGTCACCATATTCTCTTCTTGTCGCTTCAGGCTTAGGAATGATAGTTGCACACTCTTGCTAGTGTCTATGTGCTTCCTCATTGCTGGTTAGTTTCCTTTGAGTCTGATAATAAGCCTTGAAGAGTCCCTTCATTAAACGCTTCTCTATTTCTATTTGAGTGGGCCATCTCTTAGCTTCCAGGATCAACTCATACAAAAGTCTACCATCACTGCAACATTGTAAAAATGATAGGAAATCAGTGAAAATACCCCATTCTGTGCCTGTTGCACAGTTAGATGATCAATGAATATCTGCTAATCCTACTGTGTAACAGCATTTTCTGCAAACCACTATCATGACAGGATCTGTGCAGATCAGGTCCTGTGTCGTAGGTAGACAATCATCAGGTAAGCTGAAGAGCAAACGACTTTTGTAATATGTGTATTTTCTGGCTACTACCCAGGTTGTTCTTTATATTAAGTTACACAACTATTGGCAAGCAGTTATGATATCTCTTGTTAGGCCTTTCTTTGCCAGCTTGTCTATATTTCTTTCCATGTTTCTTCCCAAGTCAATCCATATCAGCCCCTTAATCCTATGGCTCTTCTCTGAACATCCAGACTGCCACTCAGCAGATACCTAGGGACCCAGAAACAACTACCATTTTCCAGGAGCTCCTTGCCACACTAAAGAACTAGTCATTTTTTCTGAATGTATTGTGGTGAGTTC
This sequence comes from Neofelis nebulosa, assembly GCF_028018385.1. Taxonomy (NCBI): domain Eukaryota; kingdom Metazoa; phylum Chordata; class Mammalia; order Carnivora; family Felidae; genus Neofelis; species Neofelis nebulosa. The sequence goes on from NC_080794.1 coordinate 69,720,051, forward strand.
CTCCTATGATCTAGATCAATATTTTTGTTTTGTTGTTTCCCCCATGAGGTTTCTAGGCGATCTTTATCTGTTATAAGGAGAGAGAGAGAGAGAGAGAGAGAGAGAGAGAGAGAGACAGAGAGAGACACAGAGAGAGAGAGAGAGAGAGACAGAGAGACACCTGACAAAGGAGTATCACAAGGCAGGGAGGTTTTTCCAATTAGAAAAGGTGCAGTTCTCCGCTTGGGCTCACCCAACACCTGGTTCTTGCACATGACATCATTTTATAAGGAATGAGGGAATTTAGCTGATGTCTTGTGGTCTAACTCCCAGTACTTTTGAATAACTTTTTTTTCTGGAATTGAAGTCAGTTTCTTGGAGATATCAATCTGAAGTTCCAGACTGACAACACTTAGATCTACTCTTGGTAACCTTCACACATGTATGTATACTTTCTTCTATGCAATCCTTGTGCATTACTCTTGGGAAGCATTTGTTAATATTCTTGTTTCCCAAATAAGAAAACTAAACTGAGAACTCTGAAGTATTAGACCCAAGATCTCTAAGTGCATGGCAGAGACAGGACTAGAACTCACATCTGCTGACACCAAATTTCTTTTTTTTTTTAATCGTTTTTTAAATCGTTTAAAGCGTTTTTTTCAATATATGAAGTTTATTGTCAAATTGGTTTCCATACAACACCCAGTGCTCATCCCAAAAGGTGCCCTCTTCAATACCCATCACCCACCCTCCCCTCCCTCCCACCCTGCATCAACCCTCAGTTTGTTCTCAGTTTTTAAGAGTCTCTTATGCTTTGGCTCTCTCCCACTCTAACCTCTTTTCTTTTTCCTTCCCCTCCCCCATGGGTTTCTGTTAAGTTTCTCAGGATCCACATAAGAGTGAAACCATATGGTATCTGTCTTTCTCTGTATGGCTTATTTCACTTAGCATCACACTCTCCAGTTCCATCCACGTTGCTACAAAGGGCCAGATTTCATTCTTTCTCATTGCCACGTAGTACTCCATTGTGTATATAAACCACAATTTCTTTATCCATTCATCAGTTGATGGACATTCAGGCTCTTTCCATCATTTGGCTATTGTTGAGAGTGCTACTATAAACATTGGGGTACAAGACCAAATTTCATTCTTCTTCAGTAACTATTCATGAAAGACCAACCACGTGCAAGGTACTGAATTAGGCCCCCATATAAGCTTTTGCAAAACAAACAAACAAAAAAACAAACAAACAAGATATAGTGTCCATTCCACTAAGGACGTTTTGATACAAAATGTTTTCTTCCTCTATTAGCTACAGGCACATAATATTTCAACTTAGACTCAAAGCCCATCTCCTCTTGAGGGAGGAACTACCAGAAAATACAAGAGGCCTGTACATTCACCTCCTAAAATATGACCCTTTCCATAAACAGGTCCAAACACGGAGCTCCCAATCAGTAGTTTAACATTATTCTCTAAGTTAAGAAATGGTCTATGTGCCAAGCACTATGACAACCACTTGCCACTATTTGTATTTAAATTAAGTAAAGCTAAACTTAAGCTTAGTTAAAAATTCAGTTTCTCAGTCACGCTAGTCACACTTAAAGCGCTCATAGCTACATGTGGCTAATACCACACTGAACAGAGTAGTTATAGAACGTTTCTATTATTGTGGAAAATTCTATTGAACAGTGCTAGTATGTGTTTGAAATGCATTCCCCTTAAAATTGTTGAACCAAAGAACCATAGGATTGTATAAATAAAAATCCATAAGGCCATTATAGATGAAAGTAAATTAATTCATTCATTAGTTCTCTATGGGTTTAACAATCATGCATTAAGTGCCTACTATATGCCAGGCATTGTATTTGTAGTAGGAGATATAATTAGCAAAATAGGTATGATTCCTGACCTCATTTACCTTACAGACAATACAATATGTGATTTCAACAGAATGTGATTATTTACTGCTACCTCTAATTTTGTTGCAATCACAACAACAAATGACAATTCTTTCACATTTATACCTGCCAAGGGGAGAAAACATTTTGTCTCCTGAGAGGTTACAATCTTTCTGAGTCACATAACCCCCATACTAACTAAAAGCAAGTTTCCTTCCAGACATTTCTGTGGATTACTCAGGTTTAAGCTTAATAACGAGCATTTAGGTCTATTTACCTCACAAAGATTCAAATATGAGTGTTTCAGTCTTTGTAATCTATAATAACAGGTAACTAAATAGTCTCTGGGACAGGCTTTATGACAGAGTCAAAGCTATGTGTCTGGGGGATACAAAAGAAGACAGCTTTGAGAATGTCAAAAAGAAAGCCCAAAAATCCGCCTTCAGCTGAGTTAGTTTAAGTCATCCTAGTTGGTAGGGGAACATTTCTTATCTGTAGCTATTCAAGCTGAACATTACCCAGAGGAGTGACCACTAGTTTTAGCCCACGATTTCAGTGGTTAGTGGGCTGGATCTTGATCACTCCCTCCTGAAATTGTTTTAAGATCTAACTCCTACAGAGGATTCAAGAGAAAGATCAAGAAAATACCCACATAAGAGCCAAAGTTTATCTGCCAAGATTCTCAACGTTACTTCAAAATTCTCCCTCCTTAAGAAAATACTAATTCTTTCTGCTGAGAAACAATGAACATATATTCTTGAAAGAAAGCAATAACCTCAAATTTAAGAAAGTTAAATAAAATATTTCCTGAAGCCTGTCTTCATCGACTAAATGTGCACATGCATGTGTGTATGTTTTATGTTCGGGAAAAGTTGACTCCATTTTCTTTAAAATAAAAATAACTTGAATGTCTTTAAGCATGACATTCTCCAGTTAATGACGAGTCACATCACACCCTATCAACTTTAAGATGACCTACTTTGTACATATATGTAACTACTCAGTTTCTTCAGTCTTTTGAGTATGCAATTCTTAATTTACCATGACTCTAATTATTATCTTCTTTCCTTCCCATGGAATAGTCAATGTCTTCAACTTGGATTGGACAACACAGAAAGGGAGCTTTCCTTTGTAGATCTTAAGAAACCATACATATCTCGTTCACCATTTTCCACTGATGACTGTCATAATACATCACAAAATCTGTATTTGTTATATCTATAAGTACAGAATGAATGAATTCATGAATTAATGAATGGTTAACAGCGGCCATTGCATTTTAGACACTTGTCATTATTAAGACTAAATTATTTTATGTTATTATTCTCTCAAATACTGTGGGTATGAGACAATGTAAAGTTCAGAAGGAAAAACCTGTGGCCTTTCTCATAGAAACCAATATGCATATCTCACTTCCCTGGAGCTGGAGGTGGATCTGAGAAGACCTCTGAATTCTGTGAAGTCATGGGAATGGGAAAGGTGTTAGGTAGGGTTCTGGGCCAGGACAGCAGGAACAAGCAACTTGTACCACGTGAAGCCTGGTTTCCAGCAGCAGCATGAAATCATAAGTGATTCACAATTTTAATGGTATCACCTCTTTTGAGTTACACATAAAGAGGGAATTTAACTGGGATTTGTTAAAGGTATTTTATTTTGCTTCCTATATCTCACCGGGCATTTCATTAGCGTTTTACTTCTGCTCTAAAAAGAAAAAGGAAAGAAAGAGAAAGCCTTAAAAAACCAGAGGAGTCTGACCATCTGTCTATTAGATGCAAAGCTACGGATTGTGGTTCTTTGGCCTACCTCAGCTTTTTCTACTCTGAAAACTGAATAGGCTAAAAATGCACACACAATTAGAGGGTCAAGTAAAGAATGAATATACAGGTACACATACTTACACACACACACATATACATACTTATACACACATATGCACAACTGCAAGGAGTAATACAAATCTTTACATTTTTCTGAGCTGAAAGATGTCCTGTGATCACTGCCATCATAATGAGTACCCTGCTGAGAAGCCACAAAAATTGCCATAATATTGCCTCCAGATGCTATCAATGTTCCCTCTTCAGTAAAATAGCACCAAAATGGCACAGAAGCACTTTTCTGCCTACTGTATCCTTTCTGTCCCCATACCTCTCTCTTTCCATACTCCTGACTGGGCACTTGTCCAAAGTTACAATGAGCTCAGGAGAATATGATCAGAAAGTATTGTATAATTTTTATAATTCTTTAATCACTATACCTTGACACAGCTTCATAATTTAAACTTGGGCATTTGATTTAACCTGATCATAAGCAGAAAGAGAATTGGGTCTGCTCTGTAATTAATCATTTCTGCATTACATTTCCCAAAAAACAATATAAGAAACAAAGGAACAGGAAACATCCTAACCCAGACCTTGATGTGCAAATAATTGGCTTGGCTTTTGTCATTGTAGAGGACAGTAGCCCCGACTAAGGTTTATTAATATATGCTCTCTAGACAGACATAGAACACTGTAACTCCCGCCCATCCCAAAGCCCCGGGAAATTCACAGAGCGTGCCTCACTTTTCTACTCATTCCTTTTTCCTACAGTTTCCTCTGCATAAACATTCTTTACCAAAAAATGCTGGTTTTGATCTTCCTACTTTTAAATACCATAGAGTGCCTAAGGCTTGAAAACTACATGTTTCTTTGCTCTTGGTTCAATATGCTCAGTGGGAGAAATTTGTCATCGGAGTTGTTGCTGTTGGAGAAATATAGAAATCTCCTTTCCCCTCAGTCCCTGAAGCATCTGTTGCCTGGACTTCTGTTTGTATTAATGAAATATGCCATCTGCATTGTGTAGGCTTTTACATTTCAGTAGGAAGCAGAGAAGGGAATCCCAAGGAGGAATCCATTAGCCATATAATGCCCCCTTTGTGCTCCTTCATGCATGACTCAAAAACCAAATCCTCCTGACCACCTGTGACCACTGCCATGGGCACAATTTTAAAGCAGGGAAAACTCAAGTTCTAAACAGGCCATCATTTCACTGTGGGTTGACTAACAGTCCACTCCTCTATTTGGAAATAGAGTATTGCAGATATAGTTTTTTCCTCTGCCTTAATAGGTAGAGCCTTAGTTAGAACCCTTTTAGACATAAATGAGAGAAACCCAACTCTATCAAGCTTCAACAACAAAGAAGATATATTGCCCATGCATCTGAGAATTTTAAGGGGAGAATCCTCAGGTCTGACTGCCTCCAGGTGCTCAAATGTTGCCAGGAATCAGCTTTCATTGCTGTTGGATTATACTTCAGCAAATTCTCATCAGGCTGCTATACTTTTGTCCTGGGTTTATATCTGACCTGCTCAGCAGCCCTATGATTCATTAGTTCCAGCAAAAATCTAGAAATTGAGTCTCTTTGGCTCAAAAGGTCTGGCCTTTGTCACCTCCCTTCTTTTGAACCTGTGTTTCTGGCCAAGAGGGATGCTATGCCCTTACTGACAGACCAGAGTCTGTGTCCCTCAGGATCAGGTGTGTGGGATCTACTCTACTGTAACCACATGGTTTGGAAGTGGGGAAGGGACCATCAGGGTCACATTCCCAGAAGAAAGCATGTTTAAACAGGCCAAAAGCAAAAATGCCTACCCCAGAAAGGGAAGCCCAAAATGCATTCCGAGACTTGGCATTTTAGAAGACTACTTAACCTCATCTGATCGTAGTATTGGCAGAGTCCTTTCCTCCACTCCCTACCCTCTACCCCACTTTACCAAATTCTCTGAAGAATGCAGAGAAATTCCTTTGGGATACACAGGCATTGCTTACCATTTAGGGTCTAGGTTTCAGAAAAGGACAGTCAGGAGTTAGTGAGCAGACCTCAGAAATAGGGAGCTGGCAAGTATGAAACTACCTCAGGTGTGTGGGAGAAAGAATCAGAAGGAGAGAACTAGAAGAGCCAAGAATGGCCTGAATGGCAGTGGTGCATCCAAAAGAACCAACCAGGGGAGGATATGCTGGACAGAAAACTCAATTTTAGTTCTCAATAATTAACATATATATTGAAGGTATAATCGTACTAAGACTAGGAATCAAACCATTAATGTGTGTTGAGTAAATGCTATGGGTCAATTACCATGCTTAGCATATCTAACTTAATGAGGAATCAAATTGTGGGGGTGAACAGAGGAGTGGCTCAAATTAACCATGTGGAGACTCAAGGAAGTGTAAAGGCAGAAGGCGATATCTCAGTTAAGATCAGAAGCACATGTAAAAGGCGGAAGGAGAGGGAGACTGATTTAGAAAGTGAACAAACACAGTGTATCCAAAGCCCTTGTGATAGTTCTGAGAATGCAGAGATCAGGAAGGAAAGAGTGCTTCTTTATGGCTGAAGCACTACATGAGAAGGGCAGAAAGAGGGGAGAAAAGAGTATAAAAAGTCCAGAAGGTTAGAAGGGCAAGAAAACAAACAAAAACATCAACAAGCTGTACTGGATTTGGACTTCTTTGCCTCCAGGACTGGTCAAAGCAAGAAATGGTTATGCCTCTGCCGCTGGATGCAGTTAATGAGAAGTTAGGATTAGGATCTCATCACCAAATATGCTCTCTTATTGCTGCATACATTCAGATGATATAGATGAGACTCACTCTTAGGGTAGCTTTATGCTGAACAAATTCAACCATCGCTCCACATTTGACAAGAGCAAGATGCTCTCCCTCAATGGTAATTATGCAATAGGTCAATCCAGCTACACAATGAGCATCTGATCTTGGTATTTCCCAAATCAAGCACAGTGCCCAGCATATCACAAGTTCAATAAGTGTCTGCTGAATGGATGCTATGGACAGATGAGTACAAAATGTCTCTTACTGGAACCAAGCCAGACCTGAGAACTATCTATTTACCCTGTACTTAGTTAGCTACCAAAGAAGTGCCACTCTTCCACAAACCATCCATCTAAATATTGGATGGCATTATAAGGAAAAGCTGTTATAGCTCTTAAAGGAAATGATTCCTGCAGAATTTCAGAGTTCTGAGGGAAAAAAAAATCACACTCAGCTCTCAGCATCAGGAATAAGATTTGTCTTCTTAACTACATTTTTTTAATCAAATGAGCATTGTTAATCTTATAAATACATGTGTATATATATTTTTTGCTTTAGCTACTAGAAAGTTCGTAGTGAATGTGGGGAATAATATATTAGCTGAAGAGAATCATACCATCTACAAGTGCCCATGACAGATTTATTCTAGGACTTTATCATTTTCCTTCACTGACTTACTTCACATCTATCAACATTTTTGTTTTAAAAATTGTCCCTACCTTATTCCATAAGGTTGTAAGGGACTTTATAAAAATCTATATAATGTGAAAGGATAAAGAGATCAATGGGGACTACACAGATGAAGTGATAGCTAGGTAAACAATACCTATGAGGTCTTTCTGCCCTTGTCCACTTCTACTTCCTTTTAATTTCTGAAGATACCTGCAATATCAATAACATCTTTCTCTTGTAATAATAACCATATCCTGAGTACAGCAGCATCTTGATTGTTTCTAGGCACCTAAGGACACATGACTAGATGCGGGCAATGGGCAGTGACAAGAAGTGACATATATGGCTTCCAGATCAGAACACTTAATTATAATGTGAGACCCTCCACAGCTTTCTTCCCCAGCCTCAGAACTTGCAGTTACAGGTGGTGAACTCCTCAATGTCTGGGTCCCTGAATGATAGTCACGCAGAGCAGGGCCCCGAGATGACTCACACTTGTCACATAATGTAAATAAGATACAAACATTTCCTGATTTAAGCTTCTGATAATTCAGAGTTGTTTGTTACTGTGGCATCAGCTAATCTTTCCTGACTGCTGTATACACTAAGAAATGCAGCACACAGCCAGTAAAATGACAGCAGTAGACAATCCTCCAAAGGAGCTGAATCTGCTAGTACAGGAAGTGAAAAAATAAGGTAAAATATCAAAAGTTTATTGTGGGTTTTGAAGTATGCCTTCACAACTGTGCAAAAGAATTAGAGTTCAGAGATGAATAATCAAAGTTATTCAGACAGACACATACAACAAAGAAATATTAGAGATGCTGTTAGTATTTACCTACAGATTCTTGCTGCTTTGTACATTTCTGGCACTCAGCTGAGGCATACGTCTGGTTTTAGAGAAAGGATATGGTTTATATAAGGTTTTATTTGAATGGTCCCTAGGAGAAATCCTATTAAACCCATTAAGGGAATTATAAAGCAGACACACCTTACTATGTCTAAGGACTTGAGAAAGTCACACTGCCTTGCTTGGCCTTCATTTTTGTTTTATTAGTAACATGGAGAGTGTTGTGCCTGTCTTACAGCATTGTTGAGACAATCAAATTAAATAGTCCAAATAAATCCTTTGCCAAAAAAAAAAAACAGAACAAAACAAAGCCTCAAGAATTGTTAGAAGCCTCGTCAAACTTTTCATTTTACATATTTAAAGTCTTATGCCCAGAGAGGTTAGCCTAGTTGTCCACGTCCCAAAGCTGGTCAGTAGAGCTAAGAAGACAGTGTTGATTCCACACAGCTGCTGCATACTTGTAATATTTCTTAAGGACCAAACAAGTAGCTCTGTAACAAATCAAATTGAATAAATTTGTAGATAGATAAAATAATGTGTCTTGATCATCAAGACAGCACAGTTGTGGAAAAATGAAGAAATCTGGAGAGTGTCTGTGTATGGAGTTATCCGTTGAGAGGCAAGACTGCTCACACCTATCCTGAAACCTACCACTTGGTACAGCCTTTTATGGTCTTTTCCAGTTTATTCTGTCTACCTTTTCAGAGCACAAAGCATATGCCATCTAGGATAAATACCGGGCTTTTAATCTTGGCTTCTTTGTAACCTATCTCCTTGTTATCATTGTGATTAATTCCACTTCATATTGGCATTACCTTTGCAAGTGAGTATATTTAGCATCAGAAATAAACAATTAGCTGAACTCTTTGAGGGTGGGTGTTGGATGTTGACTACCTTGCATCATCGTATATCATAAACCACATCACATAATGGTAGGTCATAAGGTATTTCTTACAGTGTTATACACATAGAAGGCACTTAATTTGCATGTGCTGAGTGAATAAATAAATGCATGAATAGAGAAACAAACTAATAAAAGAAACTCACCTGCCTGTAGCCAAGTGCCTGGGAGAGATGATTGTATAGTACTATATTATTCTATTCTCTGATGGTAAGAGTCTGATTTAGACTGGCAGATTCAAAATAAGTAAGAGGCCATTCAGACTAAGCAAATCACAACAGTGATACTTATTAGTTTATAGAAAAAGACCAAAGACTTATAACGTGGGTCACTTGAAACAGGGATAAAGCAAAGACCCAGCAAATTCACAGCAGTAAGCAATCTCATAATGCAAAGGATAACCTAATAGATCTTTCCCACCTGTTATTTCTCTAAGGGAGGATTCTTTCCACGAAACCAAAGATGACTAACTTGAGAGGCAAAGCACGATTGCTTAAACCAGCCATGCATCACTGGAACCAAATTGCTACAACTGAAAATGCGAAAAGCCGGCTAACCGCATTCAAGAAAACCCATTTAATTTCCATAGAACATCCCTTCTTGTAACACGCTCCCTTGTAGGGAAGACCACAGTGAGAAAATCCCTAGGTTCCATATTTCAAGTCTCCAGAGCAAAAAGCAGCAAGCATTGACTTATGCAAAGGAGCAGAGGAAACTGGGGGTATGATAGCTTTGCTTAGGGGTCTGTATGAAGAAAGGAAGAGGTAAAGAGCAAAATAACCAGCACTTCGAACATGAAGTTCAAACTAGAAGGTAATATGGCATAGCGGAAATCACAAATGTCTTTGGAGCCAGAGTATTTAAATTTATAATGCACCACTTACTGAGTATCTGCATGCAGTCTCGGGCAGGTTACTTCATTTCCCTGAGCTTCATTTTCCCTTTTCAACTGGGGTCATTATCACCTGTTTTTCAGGATTGCCATAGGATGACATGAGCTCATCCATAACTGTGGCTGGCATATAGTAGGAGCTCATAAAATAGAATTCCTTCCTGGCTATCCTCAGAGACATTCCTGATTGCACAAAATCATGTAGAATGTTGAGATGATCCATAAAATGCCAAGATTTAGGTAGAGCAGGGGTTCAGAGCTAAGCTGCCACAAGAATGTAAGCATTCTCCCTGCTCTCCATGAATTATGCAAAATTCATAAGATGATGTCTCTGGGCCATTGCCATCTGGCTTCTCAGGTGTTTCAAGAAAAGCACGACAGAGAAGGCTAGGTGGTGGCTGTTATCACCATGTTGTTAAATATATTAATGGTAATGTGGCTAACGGTGACTTAACCACATTATAAAACGCGATCCTGTAGTAAAAATCACAAAGTGTTCTTTCAGTAACATCATGGCAATTGTCCATGAAATGTCATTTAGAGAAAAGACACAACTATGGAACAGTACATACAGGATGAAACTAGTTATTTTAAAAACAACACAAAATAACATTTTTTGGTTTCCTTGTATATGCATCTCCAGTATATGTAAACTATCTGAAAAAAATGCATAGTATTTTGCCACAGTAACCTTTGGCAAAAGAACCATGGTTTGGGAACAGACCACAGAACACCAATACTTTTATCATTTTTTAAAAATATTTTCCAACAAAAATTCGCTCATGTGTGATTTTTATAACAAACAGCAGGAGAAAAGGAAATGAAGTCAAGCCCATCCTCATGGGGACACTGGCTGGTGTATGGGCATCTGCCAAGGGGAGAAAGACAACCACTGGATGCCTCCGTGAAGGCAGGTGCGCCAGTCTGTGCTCAGTGCCAGGCTCGAGAAGTGCTGTGGAGCCTGGCTGTGACCTCATACACTCCAGAGGGCAGAAAGATGTCATCTCCTAAGGGAAAATAGTTTTCGAATTACATCCTTATTTTCATCTCTCCATTCTCACCCCCCTAAGCCCAATACAACCAAGTGCCTGCGTTTCCTGACCTTGGTCAATCCTGATATTTCTCCCATGTTTGTTTTCTCCCTCAAGCAAAACCATCAGAAGTCTGTTTTTTTTTTTTAATTCCCGCTCCCTCCCCCACCCCCCATTTCAGAACAAGAACTGCTGAGCAGAAAGTTGACAGAAGTTCTGGTCTAAAGTCAGGGTTCTGCTTCTCTGATCGCTAAACCAGGAAGGGGGAAGAAGAAGCTACTCAAATTAATTACAGATAAAAATAGGACATTTGAGTCTGTGTGCATGTACGTGTGTGTGTGTGTGTGTGTGTGTGTGTGTGTGTGTGTGTGTGTGTTTGAGAGGGAGAGCGAGAGAGAGAGAGTTTCTGAAGAAGGAAAGAACACAAAGCCCTAATATTCAGTGATTCACAAATAAATAGCTATAGTAGTGAACGAAAGTATTGACACTGACAGCACAATAGCCCAATAAAAACAAAAAGTGGAAAAATCCTGTCTCATGGTCCAAAGTGAGGCACCAATTTAACACTTGCCTTACAGCCTGAATTTATAGCTGGAGATAAGCTATGAATTGGGCATGAAGGGAAGCAGAAGAGAACACTCAAGTTGGAATAATGCTAAGTAAATCCTCAGTGTTGTTGATGTCATTTTAGACATTGTTAGAGATGCACAGACAACATCAGTCATTCTGACAAGCCCCTTCTGTTCACTGTTACTGCTTTCCCTCACATTCAAGACGAGAAAATATATTGCTTTACACCCACAATATCCCCTCTCTCTTTTTCACTTTTTTCAAACTTATAAAAATCATGGGGCAGAAACAAACAGACCAGATTAAAAAAAAAAAAAAAAAAAAGGTAAGACAACAAGCAAACAAAATGAATGAGGCCCAAAGTGTTCAATTAGAGAACCAAAGCATTTTCCAACTTAGAAGTGGGTGCGTGGTAAAAGATTCTAAACGAGGTTGCATCTCCCCATTAAAAAGTGAAATGATTGGCCCTTAAAATCACAGTTCTGCCACAAATGATGCTGAATTCTTAGAACAGATGAAATATTGTGCATATGGTAATGATACAATATGGCAGACGACCATACTTGCTCAATAACCAGTAAAAAAGAAACTAAAATGGACTGCAACTGTGTGAATACTAATCATTCAAAGTAGGTCCAACTAGAGAATCTTGAAATGAACAGATTAAAAGTCACAAGGCAGAACACTTCGAGAGCAAGAAATATAAAAAATGTCTAAACTCATTTTTATACCCCCAGCAACTAGCACATGAGGCACATTCAATGAACATAATGTGTCGTAAATTAATGCCAAGATTATAAACAAATCTGGGGTCTGTCCTGAGTTAAAGATGATATTATGACTGGATAATTTTTACAATGTTTAATTCAAACTGTGAGAATCTTCTTTGACCTCTAAGATATAGTTTCATGTTTAAATTTGGGTGCCCTGGAGACAGCAAGTCAGAGTTACAATCTGATTTACCATTTTATTAGCTGGGTGATGTGAGCACGTTACCCTTTCAAAGACTGACTCCCCATCTGCAAAATGGAGACAGCACTTACACCTACCTACGATGGTCAGAGTGAAGATTAAATAATATAATGTATGAAAACTCCTTTGCACCATGCCTTTTAGTGTTAGTGTGCTTGTGAAACATTTGTCACCACTGTTCTTGTGGAGCACAGCGGCCCCAAGAAGACAGATGTGTTCGGTGGTCCCAATAAGCATGGCATGTTCCAACCTAGAGTTCCCAACTCTGACCACTGTCTGAAGTGGAGATAAGCCTCTATTGCATGTACCTAAGTCTTACTGCCTCTGCAAGTCTGATTCCAATGTTAGGATCAGGTATGCCATGGGAAACCTGCCAAATAGCTAACATAAAACAGAATCGAGGCTGATCAGTTTTGAAACGTATGTTTTTGTCCCAAACTGGAGACTGTTCTTAAGCTAGCTCTGAAGTCTTCATACCTGAGTACAAAAGACTGAAAAGGACGGAAGTGTATAATTAATAATGTCAACTCTCCTCTGGCTACTTTTTCTTGGGAACTAGTAGCCAGTTTGATCTGAGCACTGGTGTAGTTACCAGTGGTGGGAAGTACAAAAGAAACAAAAAGCTAATCCAATCTAAGAGTAGGTGATCCATCAACTTGCAAAGTTATGCTCGAGCAAAACCAAAAAATAATAAAAAATAAATAAAATAGGAAAGAGAAAGATCCAAATTTGATAAACAACCAGTCAGGGTATGTATAAAATGCATCATTTTTTTTTTTTCTTGATGAAACTCACAGAGCAGACAGCAGTTCTCCAACCTGATCAAGGGAACTGTCAGCCTTTTGGCCAGCTAACTGCAATGGTTGAGAGCTAAATTTTCTCTCACTGTCCACTCTTTCCAGCTCTCTCAAAACAAAAATGACCATTTTCTTTATTTCCATAAAGGCCTGGAAGCTTCACCAATTAGCTCAGCCAGAAATTTGCAAGGATTATAGTGATATTTGGCCACTTCAACATGAAAATTGCTTTGGCTGTGCCATTGGAAGTCAGGACCAACTTCAAGCATCCAACCTTACAGCGTCTGCTCTCACTAGAAGGGCATCCTGAGAAACATTAGGTCAGAAGAGCCTGCCTGTCTGGATCTCCCTCTTACCAATGACACAGACAACCGATATTGAGCTTCATTTAAGCTCTCTAGACCAGTCTGATTTTATGTTGCCAGTGTAATATCAGTCAGTTATGAACTAATGACTAATCAGAATAAATCCATTCAAAGTCCTCAGTATCACAATACAATTAAAATCAAGCTAGATTTTCTCTAAAATTAATAATTAAGGGACATATAGACACAAAGAATGACAAGAGAGTCATATAAGAATTACCATTATGGGAAAATCTAGGTATCTAACATGCAGATTCTAAGATTTTTGTGCGTTTGTTTGTTTTGGTTTTTCCTGGTGTTTGTGGAATCATTTCACAAAATTATGTAACATAGCTGCTAGAAGGATCTGTAGAAATCACAGATCACTCTCTCTTAAATTTATTGAAGAAAAAACCACTGGTGTTCTCAAGGATTAAGCACTTTACCCACCACTGAACATTAGCAAAGCTGGACCTAAAATTCAGCATTCTTTGGAGGTGATTTTCTCCCTTTTCCAACAAACATTGCAATTGTGGCTCATTTTGCAAAGGATTTGGAGATACACATGATTTGTTTCTTAGAAATTGCTAGTAAGCTATACACAAATGTGCTCTACACATGAGTCAGGAAGTTTCATTCAGTCCCCTAGTCCCAAAAAGCAACATCTCAAACATGGGCAATGTCTTCCCATCCATACTCTGGTGAGGGGGTGTAGATACTCTGTCTTCGACACTACTCGCCAGGTGGTGACTGTATCATGTTTTTATACAGAAGAAATGGCTTACTGTGTTTGGATATGGGCTAAAACTTTGAAAATCTGGCAACTGGGGTCGGGGGCATGAGAGGGCTGGGAAGCTAAAAATAATAGTGAATGAGGGGGAAAATAGGCTTTAAGCTAAGTTGAAAATCAGTATTTCTTGGTCATAACAGAAAAACTAATTCAGTGCCACAGACATCTGGTAGCTTGTCTTAATTGAATCACTCAGTTGTGTGTTTCTTTTTTTCCCCCTCTGCACTAATAACTGAAGTTTAATGGGATTTTAACATTTCCAGCAAGGTGGCACATATCCCCAGCTCTCACAGAAAGGTAATTGACCAAGATTGTATTAAACCATCATTATGGGAAATGCTTCAGGTCCCAGAAGAAAGGCTACCAATGCTTCTAAATTGGAATGTTCCTCCTTCCTTCGTCCCTAAGGTGATTTGCCAATAAACGAACATGTCAGCAAATGTCTATAACACATGATTAAACATGATCCAATCTGATTAAATACCTATTTAAGGTCACATTTATCTCTGCTTGACTTTATTATCTCCTCTTTGACCTAATTGTTTCTTTTCTTTCCTTATTGTGTATGTCATTGCTTTGGTAGTCTCTTGAGTCATACCATAGCTCTCTTCATTTTAAGCTCACTTTAAGCCTGACCTCCTCCAAGGAAACCAAGGCTTACTTCACCCTGTCTAAAACAAAACAAAACAAAACAAAACAAAACAACAAGCCCTCCAATGCCTGCTTCTAAATTTAAAAACTGCAATTAAACACTTAGATCATCAGCCTAGAAAAGGTGACATGCTAAGACTTTGAGGACACATGGTCAGCATCTTTGAAAATTTCCCTGGACCACTCAGATTACTATGGTTCTTAAATAAGAAAATCTTAAGACAGACGGCTTTCCACTTTATTAAAATTCTGCGACTCCAGACTGTAATCAAATTTTAATGAGAAACAAAAACTAATTTGACCTCCCATGACCTGTAAGAGAGAAGAACCTCTATGATCTTTTGCATCCCAGTAATTTGATCTAAACCATTTTCAGCCTCTGGGATGAAGTCGGAAATCTTCCTTCGGACCCATTCCCTGCACATGTGTGGACAGCCTGTCTCCATGTCTCCAGCCTCATTATGAAACGCCAACAAGAGGGGACACAACAGTTCTGCTCATTGCTGGGGCACTTCTTTTGATGGATGGGGATTTTATCTCCTTTAATTGTGGGCATTTCCCTGTATCCCAGTTATGAGGAGGATCTGTGACCTCAACATAATTGTATTAATGAATCAATTCCAAGCAGACGGGACACAGTCTGTCCATGACAGAATAAAGAGTCTAAAAGATTTGTTAGGAACTAATGAGCAAATTGGGAGAATACTTATAAGCACTCTGCTTGCCATAAATAGCAACAGCAAGAGAGCAATGTACAACTCAGCGCCATGGGCAAGTAGCCTTTTCTTCCCCCACCCGCTCATTTGAGCCCAGCAGTGGTTAACATGATTTACAGATCTTTGGTGGCTTGGGCAGCAAATAAGATGCCAACCTGAATCGTGTTCATGACAGACTGATTATTCAGAGAAGATATGTAATTGCAAAAAATGCCCATGGTACATTGACTCTTCAAGAAAGCTTGTTGATAATGACCCAGATCTTGCCAGGTAAGAGAAATTAACTGGTTCAGGATTCTATGTTGTCATTTAGGGCATTTCTTTTCCTTAGATTTCTTGGACCAATGAATGCACTTTCCTTGCATACAGTTCCCTCTGCTTTCAGTCCCATGCTTCAAATTCTAATTTTCCAGGATATATCTGCTTAACCCTGCATAGGTTCTGATCCCACCATTACTTCGATTTTCTTAGAAGACATGTTCTTTGTAGTTAGTCATTTCTATGTAACTGGTATGTCTTTTAGTTCATTTTCTTAAGTGTCTGTGTGTCCTTTCTGGGTATCTTTCCCACATGGCATAACTTTGCCTACTGTCTGATTAATTCTCAAGGGAATAGAAAGATGGAATCATTTTCTTGAAGACACAGAGGCACCCAAACAACAGAATAACCTCTGATGATGTCTTCCATATACACCCCTTGCCTTTCTGATTCACTATCACTTCACTTACGCTTCCTTCCTGTGTGGACTGATCTCCCCTCTGCCCTCACGCTCTAATTCTACCTTTCCATATGGGTTGCTTGGTTCAAAGCCATGCCACCTTGCTTGATTTCTTCCAACTAGTAGGTTGGACCCACTTCTCCCTCCAGATCTGATGTCACACTCTTATATAATAGGGAGTTGGGTGAATATGGCAATAAAGATTGGTTTTGGAGTCAGGCACACCTGGATGTAAATCTTGCCTCTCTCATTTACCAGTTGTGTAACCTGGGGCCAATAATGTATCATCTCGGAACCTTTTCTCACAGCCCGATGCCAAAATTCCATCAAATGCACAACTCACCCTTGAAGTGGAATTAGTGGATAGTGACTAAAATAGCAATGCTTCAGATATAAAGACATCAACAACAATAAAGCATAGCCTTGAAGAAACATGTAACTAATCAGAGCTCATTAATATTGTAAGGAAAGAGTCAACTTGAAAATTCAAGAATTCAGATACTGTTTACCTGATCCCCAACTTTTCCTAAATGTAATCCATTATAATGCCCTAAGGTCTGAAATATTTTCCTACAGCTGTGTAAAATAGTAGTTAAAGAGTACTGACTTTCCTTTCACCTCATGTTGTAAACTAAAAGGCTCAATAAAAATGTATTTAGTGTCTTGAAAATAAAAAGTTTCTTCAGATGTCTCAAGAATTGCATAAAAGTAGTTCTGCAAAACAGCTAGGAAAGTGACTGGAACTGAAGAGGTTTTCAACACATCTTCCTTTACTTTCTGTCCATGTTTCCACTAGACCGTAAGCTCTTCAGGGTAAGCAGGAAGTCTTACAAATCTCCATGGGCATCAAAAAAAAAAAAATCCACCACACTTGTTTTTCTGGTCAGGAGTATTAATTCCTTCTTCCAGATAAACTTAACTTAAATCGTGCTCTCCAGGAGGAAGAATTTACACATGAGCAATAGGATCCTCAAATGGGAGAGCAGGATCAAGGGCCGACACTATGCTCCATTCTCCTTCCACGATTGGGGAAGCCTGCCCGAAGCAAGAGTGAACTTTCACTAGCAGAGACAAGGCAAATGGGCAGTGTGGCTAATATTTTGGAATCATCAGGCCTGAAGTGGTTGACTATATCTCTGCCATGTACAGTCGTTTGGCTTTGGACAAGTTTCTGAGCCTCGATGAACCTCAGTATTCCTTCTGCAAAATGGAAGTAACAACATTGCTTTGTGAGGATCAAATCTAATGACAAAATCCATATAATATGCTTAGCAAAAAACAAGCACGCAGACAAAAACCCCAACCACAACAGAGGGGATTACCAAATGATTGCCAAATCATTTTTCCAGGACGCATTTTCCTAGCTGGGATTTCATTAACTCTAACATCCCTTTAACTTGGAGACGGAGCATTTCCCCAAGGCTTCTCCTTGCCTCATAATGCGGATTAACATTAGTTCTCTGGCATTTCTCCTCGCTGCCCTTTAGCTATCAGCTCAGTATTTGATCAAGTTTCCTGAGTTTTACTCCCAGGTGGTGCCACTATTTCTAGTGACGAGGCTCTGAGGAGGAACCCATTTCATTTGTGCCAAGATGTCCATAAGATGGTTGCTGAAAACATATCACACATCTAAAGCCCCTTTAAACCAGTAAATTATTTGCAAATGAGGATGCTATTTTCCATCACCTGTCTCTGAACATGAACTTGTAAAATATCAAGGCAATATCAAAAGTTTCAGTTATGATTCAAGATGCCAAGCACAAGTCCAGCGGAGCAGGTGCCTTGAGCTGGTTGCCACTGACAGCACACTGGGTAAAACTGTTCTGAAGTACCACATGCATGATAATAGCTGTCTAGATACAGCAAATAGATATAAGCAAATGAATGGTCTTAGAACCGTCTGCTGTCATTCATTCAAAAGAGAATCTCTCAGAGGCTGACTACCTTTGTTGAAAAATAAATTTAACTGGAATTTAGTTGCCGCAGGATGAAAGAACATGGAATAAATCAGTCAGTCTCAAGCAAGGGCTGCCATTTCCTCCAACGGTAAGAGAAATACAATGATTGGGCTCAATTGGACACTAGAATTACAAGGAGGGAGGAAAAAGATTGTACAAATAACTCTTGTCAAAGGCTCCACATGAGCCTGAATGATAACGCAACTGCCTTTGTTCATTAGGTAGAAACCAGGTAGAGGTGGAGTAAAAGTTATTAACTAGGAAAATATTTCACATAAACATGATTTAGATTTTTGTGTTTTAGCCACTTTTTCCAACTTGCCATTTAATTTGAAAATGGGAGTGTAGACTTGTCATCTTACGTTCAAGAGGCTTCTCTGAACAAGCCCTCAGACGGAGATCTTTAAGACCCTCTCCAACAGCTCTTCTAATTCTCCTTTCTCACTGCCCCAAATAACCTCTTTGATGCCTTGGTTGAAATCTCTTTTCTTTATTGATTTTGGTTTCCCCATCACTAGCACTAGTGCTATTGTTGGATTCTACATGAGAGACCATTGATCATTTTCTGAAGTTCACAAAAGTTCTGCCCCGATCAAGTGGGAGTTTCTGTGGGTGTCAATGTCAGTTTATTTACTGGAGATGGAATTATGCTGTTCTGAGTTACAGAGAAGATCCCATCCCCTAGAACTGCAGCAGACTTAAATGATTTCTTCAGGAACATCCAAGAATTCTATATATCCTAGAGAAAAAAGACCAAACGATCAGGGAAGAAGGGAAGAGTTTCACAAACAACAAAAGAATGATTAAAAAGAATTGTTTTATAATCCCGAAACTGAGACTTTATTGTGAGTCAAGAGAATGCAAACATCCTCAGTAGAACCACCAACAGTGAGAAAATCTGAAAAACCTAGCCATTCAACAGCCCTTAGAGGCAGAGTAAATTTTTCAAAAAAGTGGGAGGCTTCATCTTACGGTTGCTTTTATTTGCAGAATCACAAATAATCAGCATTTTTTTAAATCAAGCTTGATATTTCAAATATCATTAAAATGGAAAATGCAAAAAGGTCTCCAGGCAGTGACAGAGTTAAATAACTTGAAGAGATAAATTGTAATTTAAATGATTAACCAAAAACCTTCCGAAGTCTTCCCACAGGAATAAAGGCTGGGAGCAATTTATTTAGAATTGCAAGAGTAAATCAACACTACAGTGGTGGCCTTGCATGGCTGAGAAATCCTTCTGTGCAACACAGAACTGTGACATGACCATAAAAATAAAAAGATCTTAGGACCTGTCTGATATCAACTTCTACTCACAGTTTGGCCTATACACAACACGAGATTGAAAAGATTTCTTTATAGACTTTGAGCCCTAGAGTTTTTTTTCAAGCAGGTAGTGTTTCTGGTAATCCTGAAAGGGCTGTTCTTTTTGTGTGTGTGTGTGCATGTGTGTGCGTGTGTATGTGTGTGTGTGTGTTAAAATAAACATAAGATTTGCCATTTTAGGGATTTTTAGGTGTGTAATTCAGTGGCATTGAATGCATTCTCGATATTGTATAACCATCACCAGTATCTGTTTTCAAATGGTACTGTCATTCCAAACAGATACTCTGGACCAATGATGTAGTAACTCCCCATTTCCACCCCCCACCAACCCCGGTAACCTCTGTTTCACCTTCTGTCTCTATGGATTTGCCTATTCTAGGTACCTCATAGAAGTGGAAAGAACTAGAAGTTGAAATCACTTTTCAAGGCTCCCTTGTTGCAAACACCACACAGAGGTTGCTAGGCCCTGGAGACTTTCTCCCGCTCCTTACCCTACCTATTCCAATTATGAGCTATCTTGTACTGCAGCTCTTTATTCATTCGTGTCCACCGGTGCTGGCATGGCCATTATTCTTGGCATGCCCTCCTCCCCCAGGCCTGTTACTGCAATCTTTCAGATCACACTGCGGCCTTATGTCCTGATTGAATTTCAGCTCCTCTGAGCCCCACCTCTCTGTCCTGTAACTCATCTACCAACCGGAAAGCCTTCTTCAAAAACAGTTGCTCCCCATGGCGTGGTTTCACGCCCTCTCTTGGATGTTGTGGTACCTTAGAAAGGGCACCTCACTCTTCTTTCATTTAGAACATTTCTAGCCAGTGCCTACACTATACAAAGGACACCACCATGATAATCCTTTGTGACCGAGTTATCTCCCATCCATTTTGCAAACTGGGCAGCTGAGGCACAATCAACAGGTGAGAAAAACCCTCATCCTTGTCTACTCTCACCTGTCGCCTGCCCCCAGCCTCCTTCCAATACGTGTGCTGTTGACCCAAAATAGAAAAACCATGTTCCATCAACGTTTCTTTCTTCAAGAAGAATAAAGTAGTAAAATCAAACCTCAAAAATTAAACATCTCAGACTCCATTGAGCTGGAATTTATGATAATTCTCTTCTTCATCACATTGAAAGGCTTCCAGTACGGGTCAGTCTCCCTCTCTCCCCCCGCCCCATATCTTCTCCTCCTCTTCTCTCTTCATCATCCCCAACCCTCATCTATCCCACCTTACCAGGGTCAAGTTTCTGTAAACTCCAGGAAACCCCATTATTTCTTCCTATAGCCAAGTTTTTCCCCAATTATGAGAAACTCTGCATTTTTCCTACCCAAATATACCTAACCTAAAACATCCAGTGAGAACCCACAGTACTCTGCAAAGCCCTATACCATTCTCTCCGTTCTCATTTCGTATGCTATGTGCTCATTTCCACAAGGTAGCATTTAACTTTTATATTAGCTAACATAACTCCTCAATCTCCTTCAAAACTGGAGTTATTATATATTATTTATGTGATGTATCCACCACGGTGCCTAGCAATCCTTAGCACACAGACAGGAGACAACAGATACTTGTTGCTTGATTGATAATTCAGTCACAGCTGGGCTGAAGCTTATCTCCTTACTGTCAATGAAATAAAGGGCTTGCTAAGCAAATTAATACTGTAAACAGAGAGAGTTTGGCCTACTTTAATGTGAAAATCAACACACTATTTTAAGCAGCACTTCCGTGGCTGCTTCCATTCAAAGAATCAATGTGCTGATTGTGATTATTGTCTGTTTGTTAAAGCATTAACAAGATTCACTAAGATTACCATCTTCAACAGCTCTGTTGTTACCCTAAGCGCGCAACCACATTCCGGCTATTATTTCTCCTCTCACACATTTTAAGAATAAAATCTAGAAAAATGAGTCCTTGCACAGCTTACTTGGGTGAACACATGCAGGCTTTTTCTTGTCTTTGAAAACACGGTCACACTTTTGGAAGAGCCTTAGAGCTGTGTTGTTTTGTTTTGCCCTTGTCAGGAATAGAAGATGTCTTTAAAGGAGCTGGAAATCTAGACAGTGGGATGGACTTTGTGGGAAGAGTCCTTCCACGCAGCCCCACTGTTTTGTTCACACCCTTCTCTCTGCATGTCTTTGACTACTCTTGGCACTTGATCACAGCCACAGTTTTTGAAAATCTCTAATATCATGACTCCAGGAATTTGAAAACTAAACGGGTCTAGAAAAGAACAGAAATCCTCAACGGATCCCCTGATTTCAATTCTGGTTAACTAATTGTCTTCTCCTGCCTGTTGCTATCTCAGCAGCAAACATGAACAGCTTACTCAAGAGCTTTCCATGTGTAACAGAAGAGCTGCTGAAAAGGACAGCATTCAGAACTACAGATTCCCACCATCTTTGCCACAAATCACAATTTCCATGTGCGTCATTGAGATTACTGCCCCTGTGCATTGCTGCTGCTCCTACTCCTAAAGATAAAAAAAGGGGTCAGAGGATCTTAGTGGCCCTGGGCAAAGTCACTGGCATACTTTCACTCGAATGGGAGGGAGGTGTGGCATGGGACACAGAGGTGAAGAAAGAAGAGGGGAAAGTATGTGGGTATGATTCACTCCATAAAGAAATAGCTGTCATTTCACTATAATATTTTATGACTTTTAGACTCTGTACTATCAATTCCTACAAACCAGCTTTCCCTCCCTCCATCGCTGACTGGAGTAGACCACTGACATTTGACATCTTGTCATTCTACAGTAGTTCCATGTAGTTGGACAAAAATGTGAGGGGTAGGGTGGAGTGGGCCATGGAAAGGTCAGCAGGGATGGTCATTACTGTTCCCATTACTGTTCCCTATAGAGAACCCCGAAGGATTTTAAGAGGAGTGAAAAAATAAAAATCTTTGAAAACCTAGCTCTGGCTGTTCAGGTGATGTCTTGGGCCATTAGTTGATGACTTTGGCTTTGCCTACAAAAAGGAGCACACAACACGGTGGAAATCGGAAAAGGAGACGTTCCTTTGGAAATCACACTCTTACTACTCCATGTGTATATATGTACAATACATCTTTTAAAAGCAATTTAATGTTTTTATTCATTTTTTGAGAGAGAAAGAGCACAAGTGAGAGAGGGGCAGAGAGAGAGGGCGGGGGGAGACACAGAATCCAAAGCAGGATCCAGGCTCTGAGCTGTCAGCGCAGAGCCCCATGCAGGCTGGAACTCCTGATCTGTGAGATCATGACCTGAGCTGAAGTCAGACGCTTAACCAACTGAGCCACCTAGGCGCCACCTAGGCGTCCCTATGTACAATATATCTTTTTTTTTAATTTTTTAATGTTTATTTATTTTTGAAACAGAGAGAGGCAGAGCATGAGCAGGGGAGGGGCAGAGAGAGAGAGGGAGACACAGAATCCGAAGCAGGTTCCAGGCTCTGAGCTGTCAGCACAGAGCCCGACGCGGGGCTTGAACTCACAGACTGCGAGATCATGACCTGAGCCAAAGTCGGACGCTCAACCGACTGAGCCACCCAGGCGCCCCATACAATATATCTTTGATTGAGGGTCCTGTCTTATTTACCAGTGTAAATCCTGTGCTGAACAGAGAGCCCAACACATAGGTGTTCCTTGAATATTTGTGAATTGATTTAAAATGCAAAAAAGGGGGCCATGAGAAAGAACAATTATACAATGGCAGGTAAGTCTCTGTTATAGTAAATTTATTCTAAAGAAAGTAAGGTCCTCAGCCTCCTTTAATCATGGCACATCTCTCCTAGGACTTAGCACAATTATAAGATTATTTGTATTATTCATGTATGTTACTCTCTCTCCTGCTGGAATATGAATTCCAGAAGGCTGCAGATTATATCTACTCACCGAATCTGGCACTGAGTACAGTGTTTTGCACATAGTAGGAACAAAACTGAATGCACTGAAGTATAACTGTGGTTTACATTCTTTTCTAATTAAGCATTGTAAAGGTAATAGTGTCATACACACACAGATAAGGATTCCTTTTGACAAAGAAGATATACAATTATGTGACCAAACACAGCTTTAATTGTATAAAATGAACAGAAGTCACTGGAGAAATCATGAAAGGGCACTGATAAAACTGCCCTCCCCTGCCTAACACCTGCCAATCCATAAGAGCACTTCTTCTAAGAAGCTCAGAACATGCATTGGGAGTTACCTAATGGCTCCACCTATAAGTGCATCAGATTAATACTGTATTCTCCAAAAAGAAATATATCCTACAGTGTTCTAGAAGAAACCAGAAAATTACAATGAAATTACATATATTAACACCCAGTCAAGTATGTGGCAGGCAGGAGACCCATGTTACTTGATAGCCATTGTTGCATTTCTGTTTCTTTTTCAGGTATTGTTAAAAATCACGTGTCCTTTTGTAAAATGATCCCAGGTGACTTTTATAACCAGAAGCCAAAAGACAGATTAGATACGCTACTAAAAGCAAAAAAGAAAGAGAATACAGATATTACATATGGTTGTTATAGCAACTGAAAGTGTCTCCTGATCTCCTCATTTGCCCCCACTCTTTGCCACAGTCCTGTTTCTAGATAAATAATGTCTGGCTTTTCTTTTAAGTGGTTCATCAGGATGAAAGTAAACTGTGGCCTCTGTTCAGTAGCAAAGACTCTGAAGTCTTAGGGGAAACTAGAGAAAGAAACAAAAAGGCTGAAAGGAACAGACAACTTGAGATCAAGAAGGCAGAAACCAGAAATCTGTTTATGCACAACTTATGGGGGCATTTTTTTTATCAGACATTTCACAGGAGTGGCTGGTGAACCCATATGCAAGGGAGAGTGCAAGGAATCCTGGCTTCACTTCATGCAAATTATCTGTTAAAATATTAAAAAATCAAAAGGGAATGAGAGAATAGAAAACATGCAAAAAATCTTTATTTTTTCTGATCCCATCTAGGGATCTACACAGTCTTCAATGAAACCAGAATGCACTGAGTCCAGATTGAGTTCAAGCCATCAAAGCTTGAAAGCAATGGGTTTTGCTAGGCAAATCTGGGGCTCTATTGTCAACATCAAGAGCATACAAAACATACTTCAGCACCATGCTGTGTGGTCATACCATTTTAGTTTTGGAGGATCACAGATGTTACTCTTAGAAGGTGGCTTGGAGACCTCAGAGTTTGGGGTACAGATGAAGCAACTGAGGTCCAGAGAGGGAATATACTTGTCCAAAGTCACAGCTGGTAAGTGATGGTGCCCAATTGATAATAACTAATATAAGATCACAACAGACTCTTACACAGAAATGAGTGTTGCTGGAGGGGTGTTTGGTGAGGGGATGGGCTAAATGGGCAATGGGCATTAAGGACGACACTGTTGGGATGAGCCCTGGGTATTATATGTAAGTGATGAATCACTAAATTCTATTCCTGAAATTGTTATAATACTATATGTTAACTAGCTTGTATTTAAATTTAAAAATAATAAATTTTTTAAAAAATTAAAAATAACTAACACAAGATGCTGAGATACAGCAGACTGTGTTCTACATGCCTTGTATATTATCATTTAGTCATTGTACTTGCCTTTACCATGTCTGTGTTATATATGAGCAAACAGGAACATGGGGAGGTTAAATGTCATGCCCAAGATGACCCAGCCAGTAAACAGACATGTCCATGTCCATGTCCAGGATTCAAGTCCATGCCGTTTGATCTCAGGGTTCATTTCTCTTAGCCTCTTTGTAACACTGCTTCTCCTGAGGAACTAATATCTGCTGAGTAAGCCACTCAGTCATTTGTCCTTGCCCTGCATCCAAACAGAAATAGATGTGGGGTCAAGTTTCTAATAAAACACTAATATTCTCTTGGCCTTTCCATACTTCCAATAATCCAGTGCCCACTGCCTGCTTCCCTATACTTCACTGAGCCTCTGCCTTCCCTTCTTTCCATTTGCAGAACAAATTTGGGAGAACCAATCAGTTCCATCTAACTCTATTCAGAAACAAATTCCCTTCAAATCACTCCACTAGACATGTATAAGGCCATGGTCTAGCCAACTCTCTTAATAAAAAAAACATTTCCAATGTTCCATTTTGGAAAGTAAGTGTTTCATCAACAGAATAATCTGGGACTTTGTGGTTTCATGGCTCTTGTTGTCTCCCATCAGGGAACCCCTGCATTCTGTAGTTGCCAGCTGGCCCCTCAGTCATCATCCCTCCAGCCTGGAGCCAGGTGGAGAAAGAGACGGCTGAGAGGTGGGAATGACAGAGAGGACAAAACAGACCTTGGCTGTTGCATGGGAAGTAGATGACGAGGGTTCTCAGGGAATTCTGAACCCACTGCACGGATCCTACTCAGTCCCTAGCCATTCTTGCCCTAGAGGAACCCTTGAATTTGCTCCTTGTCCTGAATGTTGGCATGTACCATTCATTCTGCCTGGACCGCATTCTCTCTAAGCCAAATTTCACTTCCTTATATAGTTTCTTCTGCCCCACTAGTTTAGGTTAAACCTCCTCTATATGTGCTTTCACAGAATGTATTGAATTTTGTTGCAATATTGGCCTTTACAAGAATGTTCACGGCACCAGTATTTGGCCCCAAACTACAAATTACTCAAGCACATATTATGGGGAGAATGGATAGATAAGTGGGGTTTATTCACACTGTGGAATACTATATGGGAACAATAATGAACAAACTGCTGCTATATGGAGTAATGTGGATGACTGTCACAAAAGAAGCCTGTTACAAAAAAGTATATACAGTATAGTTCCATTTATATCAAGTTCAAAAACAAGAAACATTATTTTTTTTTTTACCTTTAAGAGCAATATAGTGATTATCCCTATTGGATAGTGGCTAAGAGAGAGCACAAGTGCATTTTTGGGTGATGATAATATTGTTTCTTGGTCTAGTGCTAGTTACACAAGTGTGCTATGTGAAAATGTATCATTTATGATTTGCGTCTGTTATGCTTCAATAATTTTGTACCAAGAAAAAAATCAATACTGTACTGTATTTGATATCTTTCTCTACCTACTAAACTCTGATTTCCATAAGTGAAGGGGCCATGTGCGTCCAGTTCATTATAGGACCTCTGGCTCCTATTTTATGTTCCTAGAATATAATTTTTTTATTAATCTTTTTTTAATTTACTTTTGGAAAATAAAGAGACAGAGTGCAAGGGGAAGGGGGGTGGGGTATGGGGAAGAACACAGAGAGAGGGAGACACAGAATCCGAAGCAGGTTCCAGGCTCTGAGCTGTCAGCACAGAGCCTGGCATGGGGCTCGAACCCAAGAATGATGAGATCATGACCTGAGTCAAAGTTGGACCAACTGAGCCACCTGAGGTACCCATGTTCTTGGCGTATAATAAGCTCTCTCTATATATATGCTTGATATGTGAGGTATTGAATAGATGGATAAATAGTTCCTTTCCATTCTCATTATCACCAAAATGTTCAAAGCTATAATCATCTCTCTCAGGTCTTGATGTCTAAAAATTCTCAGGGCAAAATTCATATTTGCTTTGTTACTGTTGAATCTCCTGTTCCTGGTATGATCCCTAGTGCATAGTAGGTGCTCAGTCAGTATTCTTTAAAAATAAAACAATGAATGCTTGACCTCCTAAACAATCTCCCCATCTCTATAATATTTTTTTTCTGAAATTCATGCTTGACCACTCTTATTTTAATGCAACTTTCTTTAGGTCACTTTTTATTTACAGTATTTACCAGATCCCTGATGCCCATGAGAGAAAGATAACACTTAGCCTCCATGATCCAAACTATCTTTGCACAATTTTTGCTTATTATTCTTCATGAGAATCCATCTTTCCACAGAGAATGTTATTTCCTCCTTCCCATCCTTCCCTGCCTGCTTCAATCCTCATAACCATATCTGCCTGTAAACTCCTTGCAAGGCTGACGGTCTACGCTATTCACCAAGTTTTACTAGTCCCTTCTTTTAAGGTGAGCAGACAGAAATATCAATTCATATTTACATTTTACTTCTCAAGTAGACTTGCACACTCTGCAAATCATGTATCTTTTTATTTAAATCTTAGAAATTACTTTTAACAGTAAAGGTCCCCAGGACAATTTGATTGTTCATGGGCACACTTCAACATGTGCAAAGCGTATCCTATAATCTTAGAAGACTTTCCATTTAAATCAAAGAACATATTTGAAGCAACAATCATGTGCCGGGCTCCTGAGAAGCACAAATCTTAATGCCTCTATTTGCTCCACACTTTGTGCTGTCCTTCAATACAGACTGACCCTCAGGAAGAGGCCAGAAGAGAGTTCATTGCTGTTAAGATTTAGTTCTAGAGCCAAAAGTATTCCTTCTCTAGACTTTCCATTCATTTCCTTTTCTCAAGCCGTACAAGATGTAGCTTTGTGTGAGACAGAAATTCCTTTGGTGCCAAACACATGAGGGTAAACAAAATCCATCTCCCCTGGCAAAGTTTCTCCAATCTAATTTGTGTAATTACCTATCTCCCTAATGATGTGCTTGTTTACAGATTAAAGCTATGAATCTAAGCACAGAAATAAGATTAAATCTTATGAATTAAATTCTCATTTGCTTAAATCATCTGGATATTCTTTCTTTCTTTAAAAGACATTGCAGGTAAAAAGGAGGACATTTAAGTTGCTGCTTCTGGAAAGACACACACAAACATAATTTTGAAAATCAGAAACCAAGCAGAAGTGTACTCTTAGTTTTAGCCTTGTTGATGTAAGATGAGCTTATTTGGAAAGTCTGGGGTGTTTGGAGGGGGAACCAAAACAAAATATAGTTTCCATTGTCGTTTATCTTTCTAAAATCTTTCCAAATAAATTAAGGACACCACGGTCTGCCCTTGAAATCAGTTGGTGATTTAGCAGTAAACTCCTAGTAAATCCTAGGGAACACAAAGGAGAGAACAAGAAGGAGAGAGGGAGAGAAAGAGAAAAGGAAAGATGGAGGAGGAAAATGGAAAGTAGATCCTTTAAGGTACAGTCAAGCCTTACACATATACACCAAGATTTAGGAGTTCGCCAAGCCTGT
This sequence comes from Neofelis nebulosa, assembly GCF_028018385.1. Taxonomy (NCBI): domain Eukaryota; kingdom Metazoa; phylum Chordata; class Mammalia; order Carnivora; family Felidae; genus Neofelis; species Neofelis nebulosa. The sequence goes on from NC_080794.1 coordinate 69,748,727, forward strand.
ATGCACAAGGCTGTTCCATTGCCACATGACTGCCATGATGTAAGCCACGCTCCAGAAGACAAAACGTAACCAATCCACGTGCATTAGTCCTTCAGCAGGACTTTTTAAAAACTATTTCCAGTGATGTCACAGTCCTTTCTGAGAAACATGGAGTCACCAAAACATAATAATAATAGCCCAGAAATAAAGCTAAAAATTATAACTGGTAGGTATTCAGAACCTCCACACAGCTAACCAAGCACAAAGTGCTTCACGTATGTTCTCCCATTTGTCTCTCACAACACTTCCGTGGGGTCGCCATTATCAGCCCCTCTTTATAAAGAAACTGAGGTCTAAATTGCTTAAGTGATCTGTTCAAGGTCACCTGGCTGGCAAAAAGTGGACCCAAGACGCAAACCGATGTTTATGGGCCTGTGGATTCTCTGAACCACTGCATTCCACTCCAGGATATAAACAAAGATAATGCTGAGGCAGCCTTCAAATTAATCCGGCAGTGAAACAAACTCGGTCTTGATCTAATAGTCATCCACAATTTTCACTTGCCTGACATCTGAAAAGAGAATAAGCCTATGGCTGTGTTTATCTGAACACGTACTATCTCAAACTTTGGCAACCAAATTTCCTCATGAAATCTGTGAAGCTACATTTGCTACCCTCACAATTCTCTCACACATGTGGATTCCAGCAACACAGGTTTTCAAAGAAGACTTTAAAAGTATGCTATGTTAAGAAGCTTACCACCTATGTTTTCTTCTAAGAGTTTTATGGTTTCTGGTCTTACATTCAAGTCTTCAATCCATTTTGACTTGATTTTGTAAACCACACAGCAGGACACTTTCACTCTTTTCTACAAGGCTGTCCAGTTTTCCCAAACCATTTATTGAAGAGATTGTGATAAATTAATTGACCACATTCCTGTGAGTTTATTTCTGAGCTCTGCATTCTGTTCCATTGATCTATGTGTTTGTTTTTATGTCAGTACTATGATGTTTTAGTTACTATAACTTTGTAATATATGTTTTTTTTTAGCAGACTCCAAAATAAACACTATGGACCACATCAACTTAAAAAGCTTCTGCACAGTGAAGAAAATCATCAACAAAATTAAAAGGAGAATAGGAGAAGACACTTGCAAATCAGGTATCTGTAAAGGGGCAAATATCCAAGATATATAAATAACTCAAACAACTCAATTACAACAGAAACCCATGCAGTCAAAAATGGGCAGGGATCCAAATACACATTTTTCCAAAGAAAACATAGAGATGGCCAACAGACACATGACAAGATGTTCAACATCACTCATCATCAAGGAAATGCAAATCAAAACCACAATAAGATATTACTTCATACCTGTCATAATGGCTTATAATCAAAGACAAGTGATAACAAGCACTATTGCGAGAGGTTGTAGAGAAAAGGGAACCCTTGTGCACTATTGGCAGGAATGTAAATGGGTTACACTATGGAAAATAGTATGGAACTTCCTTAAACATTTAAAAGTAGAACTACCATATGATTCAGTTATTCCACTTTTGAATATTTATCTGAATAAAACAAAAATGCTAATTTGAAAAGATATATACAACCCTATGTTAACTGCACCATTATTTACAATAGCCAATATATGGAAACAAACCTAAGTGCCCAAGACCGGATGAATGGATAAGGAAACTGTGATACATATGCAAACACATGTGCATGCGCGCGTGCGCGCGCGCGCACACACACACACACACACACACACACACACAGGAATATTTTTTGGCCAGAAATAAAGAAAGAAAGCTTGTCATTTATGACAACATGGATGGACCTTGAGGGTATCATGTTAAGTGCAATAAGTCAGATAAAGACAAATATCTAAGGTTCCACTTATTTGTGGAATCTAAAATAAAAAACAAAACAAAATTTGGAGATTCAGAAAACAGATTGGTGATTATCGCAATGGAAGGGGGTTTGGAGCTGGGCAAAAAGGTTAAAGGGAGCCAATTTTATTCAACAAATGGCCATCAGACTTCTTGTAGTTACACTCTGTAAGTAGTATATGCAAGTACCAAACTATTATGTTGTACACCTGAAACTAGTATAATATCATATACCAATTTTATCTCAATAAATACATAAATAATAAAGATTTTTAAATGTGCAGGTTAAAAGCTGTGAACATTCAAACTTCTAATTTCACGACATGCAGTTTTACTGTCAGTGATGATTTCACACTATCATTGCTGTGGTTTGCTTCTTTGTGGTTGACTTTTAAGTGTTGAGTTTTCAAATAAGCGAACACACATTTGTTCTTATTGGGCCGTGTTGTCGCAGATGGAGCTAACACTCTGAATATTCTCAGTGAATGCCTATAATGTTGCTTTTTAAGTGAAATCCATGCTACAACTGCTTTTAATAGAAAATTCTTCGGTTAGAAAAGTCTGCTGTATCTTCAACCTTTGTGATTGAGAAAAAATATATACGCACATATATACGTATTCCTACAACAAACCGTTTTCAAGACATCTATAGTTACAACCTCTCCAAAGGTCTTTCAATGTCCCAGCAGCTAACATATATTGTACTTAGTTTGGACCGGCATTGTGTAAAAGTCTTTACACACATGACCTCTTGTGAGACTCAGGTAAATCCTTTTAGGTGAATGCAATATTAGTTTCATTTTGTGGGTTAAGAAACTCTCTTAGACAAATTAAATGACCTACCCGACGTCGCCCAACTAGGAAATGGCAGAACCAAGAATCCAAACTTAGTCTTTATCCTACAAATAGACTACTAGTGTTTTGAATCCTTTGAAAAAACAAAAGCATTCACTCTGAAGTCCTTCACAGTATATATAGTTCAGTTTCCACAGCCCTGAGATTTCTTATCTGTAAAATGAGGGCATCAGAAGAAATGATCTCAGAGATCTTTCCTCTTCATGAGGGACCCAACATTTAACAACACTCAATTACCAAAATCAGACTGGTGGAAAAGCAAGGAATGGAAGTGTCCATCAAAATCCCCACGTGCACTCAAATTCAGCTCCTAAGAATCTGTACTGAGCATCTTTTGGTCCAACTTTCATCTTGGCCAGTTTTCCAGAGATGGACATCATGGAGGGGAGGGGCACACACACATTATTCAACATTAGAACAAATTAAAATTATTACTGTCCCCTCTAGGTAAAAACATAAACTTCAACATTTCCTCCCTGAGCCAACTGTTACCACTGTTACAATTCTCCAAGCCAGAACAAACTGAGAAAGTATGTGGTGTGTTCAACAGGGATTATTGGACTGCTCTTCTAGAAGGTGGTAGTTATGTAACGCAGACTTGCTTTGGGGCAGTGCTCTGATCATTAACTCAAAATTGCCCCTAGCTCTTCATCATATAATGCGAAGTTATTATTACTGTTTCTTGTCTGTGTGCATGCAGAAGTCTTAGGTAGTGTGGAGTGGTAACGGGCATTGGGCCGAGGAATCCCTTGGGCTCCTAGTTAAGGGGATTAATTGGGTCTATTTTAGAGGCTGGCTGTAGCAAAGAGGAGTTTTTTTTTTTGCCTTTGATCACAACTCCCCAGATGCCTGGCTTCATGCTGAACATAGGAGCTTCCCCAGTACAGTCCCCAGTGGTGGGTCCTGCACTCAGGGAGCTATGCTGAGGCAGCAGTGTCATTTTCTGTCCTCAACACCATTCCATTGAATTCACTGAACACAGCATGATAAAAAATACCAGCGTTCACCTTCTTAAAAAATAGCCCCATTCTTCCCCCCCCCGCCCCCCCCCCAGCCAACTTGAAACACAGTTCTTGCTAACTTAATACACTTAAATAAAGCTTCTTGATTCTAAGGAGATGGAAAAGATGGTGGAGGGCACCTTATATTATCCTCTCCTGCTTTAGTCTTCCAAAGCTTTCCTGTTCAGTTTTGGAAAAATGGATCCTGGGGTAGCCCTCTCATTTGCTGCCTCCCAGGGGCATTCTCCATTTTCCTGTGCTATTCAAATGCAGCAGAGGTTTGGGAGGAAGAAAGATATTAAAATGTGAGTCCAGGCAATACGGGTTGTAGGAGAGCTCCCATTGGGGAATGCTTTCATGAATCCTACTGGAGATTGTGTGGGAAGCTTGAATTTTGTGGCATAGAGAACCAGCACTGCAAGAAGCAGTTGAAACCATTGTACTATTCCTATATAAATACATCTAACCATGCTCAGAAAGAAGAAGGCATTTTAAACTGTCTTGATTAACTGACATTTCTCAAGCACTACTGTGAGAAGGGCACTGCATTAGGCATGGGGACAAGAGGAAAACAGGTGTCATCTGTTAGTTAAAGCTACTTAAAATTAATTTGAATATTTATTAAACACCTCCTATATGTTTAGCAGATTCATCCATAACATATATTTATACGTCATTTGTGAAGTGATCTATATTAAAATGTTTGAGCATGGTTCCAATCCATACTGTCTATCCCTACAAAGTCCTCTCAATCGTTAGTGATTCAGTGTAAATTCCAGTTTCAAATGTGGCTTCTCTCCCAGCTCTTCCTAAATACCACTTCAAATCCTTCTTATTACTAGATCATAGGTAGGATAACATTTATAGGTCCATAAAATGGACAAGACCTTTGCTATTGTCCAGTCTGGCATTTCCATTTGGCAAAAGAGAAAATAAGCCCCCAAAACTAAAATGACTCATGTTAGGTACCCCAAAAATTTGTGATGGAACTAGGGCCACACCTGGACATTCTGAGTCCTACCACAGGCTTCCTTCTAGCTAGTTTCTGCCATTGCTGAGCCAATGTATGTTTCCAAAGATGAAGACTTAAGTATATAACAAAAGATATCACTAACTGATCACACACATTTTGTGACACGCTGTGTGCATTGGCCCTGCCCTCTGCAGTGTTATCTTATAGAGGATGTGTGAAAATCATAGGGCACAGTCAGGCACTCAGCTGCTCATACTATGCCTCACAAATGGGCTCAATGGACAAATGAATTCTGTAAGTCGCTTTTTAACCAGCCCCTCTTTTTCCAATGTTTTGTCCATCCAATTCATTGTCACCGTATTTATTCTTCCAAACTTAAATGCTGATCACGTCACTCCCAAATACATTCAGAACAAAGCCCAAATTCTCCAGTTTGGTTTGCAAGGCCCTTCAGGTTATGACGACAGTTTGCTTCTCTAGCCTTATCTCCTTCCCCAGCCTCCCACACAGTGCTAGTGGCCCTCCCTTCCCTCCATGGGCTGTTCCCTCTCATGCCTCTGACTTGCCAAATGTACCAGTCCTTCCATGAGGAGCATATTTTCTTCACTGCTTCAGCTGAAAATTCCTATTTATCCTTTTTATTTACCAGAGACATGATATGTTACCTCTTCTTGTAAGTCTTTGCTGATGTCATCACCTCACTCACCCCCTTCTGTCTAGATTCTTCTCTGTAAATACCTGTGTATTACACATACCAAAAGAATTTTAACCATTTATCTCCCCCATAGAGGGCCAGCCACTTGAGAGGAAGACTACTTCTGTATTCTCAGCCGTATCAGAAAATTAAGCATATGGTAAGGTTTCCCTGATGCTACAAAAAAAGGCAAAGAATTAGTAGATATAAAACAAAACCAGGAGGCAACACAGTCCATGTTTTCAACTACCACACTCTCTTCCTCTTAGTAAGTCTTTACTGACCACCAATGATATTCCTGAGAATCAGAATGGTCGGCTACAGAGCTAGGCACATGTTGACCCTATCTCATCATATAAAGGGATATACCCATGTGGAACACTGTCTGAGTTTAAAGAGAGCATAGTCCTACAGCTAACTTGTCCCTGCCAAACAAATAAGAGTCCTCGGCCTTGCCTAGGTGGGCACTCAGCAGTGAGTGGCTGAAGCCTACAGCAAGAGCTAGGTTCAGCACTGCCTCACAGAGAACAGCTCCCCCTGCTGAGTTCCTCCACATTCCTCTCACCCTTCAGCATAGTGTTGTATGTAGGTGTGGTCACAATTTTTGAGAAACAATAGCCTCACAAAAGAGACAAAGGCATTTTGCATTCATTCTCTTGCCCACATTCTGTACATGATTATAAGGATATATGTGTAACGAATAACCACACCACCTCTTGAAAAAGAGCAAAACAAAAAGAAATGGTTATTTCAATATGCCACGACTCTCTGTAGTGCTTCTTTTAAAGAATTAAGCTATCAGGGTGCATGGTGTTATTTAATCTACCTCCCTCTTCAGGCAGGCGGTGATAGTCTCTATCTTCCCGTGGATAAGGGGGAGGTATGAAAGCATTCTGATTTCTCTGCTCATATCCATCCCCAAACAATGTGATAAACACCAATGTGGGTGGGAGGTGGTGTTAAAACATGGGCAAGCAATGAATAAAGCAGATTGTTTGGTAGGAAAATCTTGGGCAAACACATTAGGCATTTCTGGATGGCACAAGATATTTAAACTACCAGGAATAGTGAAGTGAAAGTCGCTGAATTAAATCACCTACAGAAGTAAATGAGGAGACTGGAGAGAGGCCAGAAACTAGCAACTCATGGGAAGGAAACATTTTGTCAGTCATCCCAGACGGGCACATTGCAGAAATGGTCTTGTCTAAAGGATGCAAAACCCATTTACTATCCTGGTTTTCTGTCTCAACTGCAGTCGAAATATTGCATTTTAAGATACACTGTCCAACACAAAATCACTGTGCAAGAAAATTAAGTAGCCCACACCAAGTGTTTTAACAAAGAAAGAGAATAGGTCTTAATTAGAAACTCAGGATTTTGCAAGCAATTTAGCATAAATAAAATGCAAGCAGGCCTAAAAATAAGGAAGTCCATTAAAGACACACAAAAAAAGTTAGCTATAGGGTAGTTTTAATAATAAATCAAGGTCAGACCATTCAAATGTGTCCTGATTGAATTAAGGCGACTTAGGTGTTAGGTTGAAATATAGCAGTTGTATACAACACAATCTAGCTTAAATGGCCCCTGATTTAGAGAAAGAAATCAAGGACTCCTTCTTAAATAGAAAGGATAATTTCCACATAAGAAAAGGAACTGCTGTAAGAAAGAATCCCAAATTATTTGTTAAATAAATGTCACTTTAGCTCTACTTTTAACTAAGTGCTATAGCTGCATTTGAAATAGTTTTATAATTTTTCTCCATCTATAGAGAAAATCTTTGCTTAATCATATAGCAGGGGCAAGCATTTTTGTTTTCATAGAAAATCAGTTGTATGGTTTTTTATCTACTTACATAATAGAATTGGCTGCAAAGTTGGAAAACAAAGCAGAGACACTGAATGGGACACTGTCCAGCTCTATGTAGAGGTATGGCTGATGATTTATATATAAAGGCAGAAGCAGAGATGTGTATTGTAAATGTCCTTCATTTATACACTAATTTGCCAAAGCCTGTGATAAAGAGAACCCCTACGTGTTTATATCCCTTTAGACAAAGATTTCTGTGAGTATATTATTTTAACCATGACAACCAGAACTCTACCTGTTGCCTGTCAATGTTTAAAAAATGTTTTCCTAGATTTTCTTTTTCAATTAACTCCTGAGGAATGCGTAAGCTTTGAGAGTTCTGAAAAGGAGTCTTGGATCATAATCTCTCCACAGAGAGTACATGGATGGACCACCAATCTCTAAGCTCCTAGAGGGTCAAAACTCTGCTGGTTTAATCACAAACAAATTCCCAGTGTCTGGCATATGCCTGATGTGTATTAGGCACTTAATAACGATTTACTACATGAACAAGTTGAACTTACCAAAAAGATGAAATGTTCTAGCGTTCCAAACGTCATGAATGGATGTCATGAATATAATGTCAAAGAACTGAGCTTTTTAGACCATAACTATCTGGATTAAAATCCAGATTCTACCTTTTGCTATCCTAGTGACCTTGGGTGGGTTATTTACCCTCCTGTTTTTCAGTTTCTTAATTCTAAAACGAGGATAATGACAATGCTTACTTTCTATAGCTGACACGTGTAATACCAAGAGTAGTACCTGGCACACTGCAAACCCCTCATAAGTGTTGACTATTATTTTATCAACTATTGTCTAAGATCTCGATACGTAGGAGTCCTTACCCACCTTTAATTGAATTCCCACTCTGTCCAAACTCACTTGGGAAATCCACCAACCTTCAAGGTACCCTTTCAGGTAAATGTGCCTGAAAAAAACATGTCCATTTAATCCATAATTCTTTTCTCATTGTCATGGTGCTCTTGGTTCAGTCCATTATCACAAATGCAATTTTATCTCTCACAATGCAATATGTCTTCACCATTTCTCAAATGCTCTGGCTTTGCTGAGACTTCTGTATCATGGGGGCTGATTCTCAATCCAGCTCCTTAAATTAGGAGCATGAAGTTATTTTCTCCCTCAGGCCTGAGGCAATGCTAGCCCCTACCAGCCATCAGCACATCTTGGCAGCTAGAATATCAGACTTCATTAAGACACATCCTTACCCTTCATGATATAAGGATGCTGTAACTCCAACACAACTTGATTTAGTTGATTTGAATTTATGTTTTCCCTCTCAATCTCTCCCTCCCTCCCACCCCCCCCATCTGTTTCTATGTCTCTCTCTGTCTTTCGGTATAATTTTGGGTCGTTTTATTAGAACTATTTGCATGAGGCAATCCAGATAGTTTATATTTCATGAATCAGGACAGTGAAAAATATCCAGACAGCCTATCATTACAGTGTCTCAATGCTGACCAGTAACCTTCTTTATTAAAGAAAGCCAATGAAATGATCCTATACTGCTTCAGTGTTCTGATATTTTAACGTACACTTATCAAGTACCTCCTGTGGACCAACTACAAGAATAAAAAATGAATAGAATGGAGCCTTGTCACATTGACTAGAATCTAAGACAGTGCTTGGAGAGAGGCATAAAGAGAGTAACTTGGCACATAAGATCTCTTCTTATAAGATGCAGGTATCAGTACTTCTTGGAAGTATTGTGGAAACTCTCAGAAAGGAGATGATAGTCAAGCAATGACTTAAAGAATGAAATGGACTTAACTGGGCAGAAACAAAGCTGATTAACTTTCTTTCTTTCTCTTTTTCATGGATGATTAAGTTTCTAAGCAGAGGAAGTAGTATGAGCAAAGGGACAGGAACAGAGAACGAAAGGTCTGCATTGGCAGTGAGAATTTGCAGTGGCTAAGAGTATGTTCGCCTTTGAGGCAGGAAAGAGAGAGTCAAAGGACGATCTTCAAGTTAGTATGCAGGTAACAACTTCGGTATTTTCATTGTGCCTCACTGCTTATGTTGTCTCCAATCTCCTAAATCAAACAATGGTAAACCTTTCTCAAAAAGGGTAAGAGGATAAATACTTTAGACATTATGAGCTATACAATCTGTCACAACTACTCGACTTTGTCATTTTTGCCCCAAAGCAGCCATCAAAAATACGTAAATGAATGGTTGTGTTCCAATAAAATTTTATATCAAATAATTTTCAGGTGTCGTGACCCGTCATTATTTTTATTTCTCTTAGCCACTTAAAAATGTAAAAACATATAAAAAATAATAAAAATGTAAAAACATTTTTGTGGGTCATATACAAAACAAGTGTTAGGCCAATTTGGTACACAGGTCATAGTTGGCTAACCCCTGCCTTAAATAAACTACCTCAAATGCCACATGCAAAAGAAAGATAAACTAATGCCTCTCCCTAAAATGGTAATATAGCCATTGCTTCTTTACAGATATTTTCAAGACCTACATTTAGGCTGAGTGAGAGGCACTTGGGCACTTCCATACTTGATGAGCTTCTAAAGCAAATACGATTTTTCCTTTTCCTTTCCCTAAGATTTTAATCTAACTTAAATGAATATCAAGGAGAGTCTAATATAGGAAATGAGCCTTAGGTAATTGGCAGAGAACTTGTCTTAGTCCATTCAGGATGCTACAAAAAAAAAATACCATAGACTGGATGGCTTATGAACAGCAGACATTTCTTTCCCACAGCTCTGGAATCCAGGGAGTTTAGGATCCAAACACCATAAAATCCAGTTTCTGGTGAGGGTCCACTTCCAGGTTCCACAAATGGCACCTTCTTGCTGTGTCCTCACAAGGTAGAAAGGGTAAGGGAGTTTCTTAGATCACTTTTATTAAGACACTAATCTCCATTCATTGGGGTTCCATCCTTATGACCTATTTGCCTCCCAAAGGCCCTACCTCCTACCACCATCACTTTGGGGTTACATATCAACATATGAATCTGAGGGTAGGGGGTGGGCAAAGATGCATCCAGACCAGGGTAGAGTTCATCTTATGCTTTGAGGATGGTCATTTATATGTCTCAGAGTATATTTATGCATAGCTAAAAAGCTCATTCTCAAGTCATTTCTGCCTGAAAAGGATGAAATTCCTGAGTCATTGAATCTACTACAGTAGCACAAAAGCTGGGTCAAGATTCCTAAGTCACAATACTCCAAAGCCAGATCTGGACCTTGTAACATCATCTCAAAGCTCAGTGTGACTGAAAATTCAATGCACAGAGATGGTGGAACTCAAAGGCTATGGAAACATCTCTTCAATTGATCATGGGCTCGTGATCCAGTTCTGAGAGCACACGTTCCCTGTATCTCTGGCCACTCTGTGGCCTTCTCTTACTGCCTTGAGTCATACTGCAATCTTTAGTGATGATCATCCAACTCATCCTAATGCACCCAGTTCCCCATATTGATTTGGGAAGCATGTCCAAGAGAATGACATGAAGACCAACTTTTAACTCTTTAAAAGCAGAAACATATACAATAACCTTGAAAAAATTCCCTCATTGCTTAACCAAATTCTGTGAATAGAAAAGACAGAAATACCTTAAATTAGTGTGTGTATGTATGTATGCATCTGTACACATTTGTGTACAAGCATACGTGGGTACACAAAGATTCAGGGGAAAAACTTTCCTCTTTTGGAAAATCAAGTTCCTTTGGTCAGGGTGAGGCCAAGCACTTAACAGACATTTTAACCTGGGGAGTCTAATCTGATATTTAAACATACCATGAGCCTAGGTTCCAAATAACTTGGACACTGAGATGATGGAGAAAGACAGTGCCATTCCTGTCACAGCTTGTTGACCACACTAGCAATCTAAAATGAATCCAAAACCAAAGATTTGAGGAGTTTAAAAGAGTTAGGAGTGGCCTATTCTGTCTGCAAAACTCCTCATGTTGTGTAAAGACCAGCTTAAATGTCACCTCCCTTTAAAGCCTTGCTTCCCACTCTCAGAAAGAATTAGTTGTTCCCCACTCATCTTTGCTCCCATAGCACTTTGCACAAAGCTCTATTACAGCTATTATGCACTTATCATACTAAATTGCAATTTATCTGTTTATGTGTCTGTCTACTTCCACCAGAATATGCGCCCTCAAGGGCAAAGGGCAGGTCTTATTCAGCTCTGTATTCTCAGACTCAGCACAGCGCTGGCACAACAACCACTTAAAACATGTTTTAGTATTTTTATTATTAAAGAAATGCATGCCCCTGTTAAAAATTCAAAACAGCACATACTGGTATAAAAGGAAAGGTTACAAGTTGCCTTTCTACGATCCAGACCATCAGTTCCATCTCCCACAAGAAAGCACTCTTAAGACATGCTTAAAAGTGCATAAATACTACACACACCCCTTCCACCCCACACCCAGCCAACCAACACGAGTGGTTCTCAAAGCTACCACACACGTAAGATTGGCTGTGTCTGCTGGCAACGTGACAGGGCTGGGTATGGACCCCCCCAGAGCAAAGACCAGGGAAGTACTGTTGCCAAAGGACAAGGGTACCATGAGACTAGGACTCAGTTCTGTTCTGCATTCTTTATGAGCTGACAGTGAGTTCTCTCCACTCAGTGGTATGTTTCCTATTTCATCTCTCACTTTCTTTCTGTGATTTACTCCACGCTTCCATGTCTCTGTTACAGTTCTTTGTTTCTCCATCTGCTTTTCTCTGTCTCTGGTCTGTCTGTCTCTTGCCTCACCTTCTCTTTATCCTCCTCTTTCTTGGTCCACCTCTGCTGTCTCTGTCTTTCTCTCTGTCTCTCTCTCTCTCTCTCTCTCTCTCTCTTATTCTTTCTATCTCTCAGCTTCCACTGTCTGTCTCTCTTCGGTTTTTCTTTGTTCTGGAGATGTTCTTCCATTCAGCTCTCACAATCAGTAAGCATCCTTACAGCAATATCTAATATTCCACTTTTGAGAGTAGAGACTTAAGTGTAGTACATCAGTGTTTAAGCAGTTGTGAGCATATGGGATGCACACATTTATTATGTATGCGCTCATGTGTACATATATGATTTAGAGATGGAGACTAAGCTCAAGACAGAGACAAAGATTCAAAATGGAATGCATGTTCTTTTAATGGGAACTGAAGCTACTACAATTTCTGGAAGGGGTTGTCAGTTTGGTGAAATGGCCTCAGATCTCTCTTTCTGGGATCAGCAAAGGGGAAGGTAAACAAAAGACCCGCAGGCCCCTGCTGCTGCTCACCCGGAAGAGAGACACAGAGTGATCTTTCTGCTTTGCAAAAACCCTGGGCACTCGCTCTCTCCCAACAATAGCGATTGGAAGCAAATCAGGCAACTTGAACGTGGGCTCTTTGTTTAGTTCCGTTGCCTGGAATTCAGTTCTAATGAGGCCAAGTTCAAAATCTCCTTTGCTCACTCTTATTTTTTTTTTCATTTTTCAAGTAACTTTTAAAAGTAACTCAAGCAATGTATATTTATTGAGAAACAACAGCATAACTATGGACAAACAAAAAGCATCACCTATAAAGCCAACATTCATTATAATCACAGGAAATGTTTTGAATCATACCTTTCCTCTTTTGTAATGGTATTTTATAGCATACAATAAAATTTTGAAATTATTGAGCCCTTCCATGTTCAGGTATATTTCTAGAGGCTTGAGATATATGAGGGAAATGCATAGACAAAAAACCCCACGGACTTCATGTGTCTTATATTTGTACTATTTTTCAATCTATTTTTCCCTTTCTGGTATTTTGTGGGTGGTTTCCCATGTATGTATATACGTGTATATACATATATATTTACATAAGCAATCTTTTTGTGGCTGAATATTCTACAACACTCGTAAACAAGATCATGGATTGTTTAAGTGAAAAGCCATTTTCCCCAAGGAACAAGCAAATAAAATAGTACAGTTACTAAGGGCTGCTGGCCCCAAAACGTATGACTTTGTGTGCAGATTTCAAGCTGAAAATAATCAAAGTCCAAAAGACTTGGGAAAAATCTTTGGCCTTCCCCCTAACTGCCAAAAAGAATCTGGATGGAGGACCTGTTTCAGGAAGGGTGCTATCACCATAGACAACTACACTGTAATACGAACTAAGTGTGAGAGACAGGGAGGAACCTAGCAAAGCATTTGTTAAAATTCCTCTCTGTATCCTATTGTTTCTACATGGTTCGGAAAATATTTCCTTTACTAAACATTTGATCTTCTTTATCTTCCTGTAAATTGTCCTCCCCCACCCCCTTTCAAGTCTCAGACCCATACCCCTTTCTCTTTAGTTCAGAATGATGTATATATCCCATGCTGTTTTACCGTCTTTGGAATTTCATATTTATGTGGATTCCCTACATGTAAGAATAAAATATGATTTTCTCCTGTCATTCTGTCTCATGTCAATTTAATTCTTAGACAAGAACTCTGAAGGGTAGAGGAAAATTTTTCTATCCCAAAAACAGCAAATATTTAGTAAGCAATTTGCAATATTGTGATTTATAATAAATGTATATTTGATCTTCATTTCATCATTGGCACCAAATTCCAAAGACTCTTAGAATTTCCTATATGATGAGAGAGATAAAAGTGTCATTTTTTATGTTAATGAGATGACTATGGGACCACACCTAAGGATGGGAGCTGGTTGCCAGGAGAACCATCCACCTGATTGGAAGGTTGCAAACTTTTAGTCCCAGTCCCTAACCTCTGAGGAAGGGAGAGGGGCTAGAGGCTGAACTGCCGGCCAATGATTTAATCAATTGTGCCTATGGAATAAAGCCTCCATAAAACCCAATAGGATAGGGTTCCAAGAGATTCTAGGTTGGTAAACATGTTGAGATTCAGGGAGAGCAGCATGCTCAGAGAGAACACGGAAGCTCTGCCTTTTCCCCAAATCTTGCTCAACGCATCTCTTCCATATGGCTATTCCTGAGTTATATCCTTTTGTAATAAACCGGAAATTTAGTAAGTAAAATGTTTCTCTTGAGTTCTATAAGCTTTTCTAGCAAATTAATCAAACCTAAGGAGAGATTCATTTGAACTTCTAATTTACAGCTAGTTGGTCAAAAGCACAGGCGACACCCTGGGCTGTGAATGGCATCTGAAGTTGGGAGGGGGTGGCAGTCCTGTTGGACTGAGCTCTTCACTGGTGGACTCTGAGGTGCTGCCTCTGGGTACACAGTGCCGAAGCTGAGTTGAATTGTAGGACACCCACCTGTTGTCAGAGTTTTGCTTGTTGGTGTGGAAGCCCCCACACCAACCAACACACACACACACACACACACACACACACACACACACACACACACACATTGGAAATCACGTCCAGACACTTATTACAACTATTATGTGCAAATAGCTGGAGACATTGAGAAGGATGACAAAAGCATAAGACAGGGTCTTGGACTCATTACAAGAAAATGTAGCTGAAATAGAAAAACATAACTGCAGAAACAAGAGTATTATCATGAGCAGCATATTAAAAACACCATTTAGTAGGTCATACTTGAGCATTAGTAATACTAGTACTAATACTAACAAAATAGTGATAACACCAATAATGATGATAATAGCTAACCTTCAATGATTGGTTGCTATCTGCCAGATGCCACTTTCAGTACTTTTGTATCTAGTGTCTCCTTTAACCAGTAAGAAACCATATAAAAAATATAGCGTTATCGTTTCCATTTTACAGCTAAGGAAATGAAGGCACAGAATTATAAAGTTCACGGATCTAGCACACAGCGGAGTGGGAACTCAAACCTATAACTAAACATTGTGTTCTAATTAAAATAATGTCCTCTTTCAGCCACTGAAGACATGGTCTGCCCGTGGTCGTCTGGACATCCAGGAAAGGTAACTGCCTAGGATATATTCAGCGATAAAAAACATCACCATCTGGCAAAAAAGCATCATCTTCTTCCTGGGGAATCTGCACTGTCCCACGTAACTGTCTCTCATTCTCCTAAGGCACCTTGTACCAGGTCTTTCCCACAGGGGTCACAGTTTCCTTGGAGAAGCTGATAAAAAAGCTGTGGGCTCCAGCTCACCACAGGGAAAAGTGAAGCATATTGACACAAGGTTGTACAGACAACGGAAGGGGTTCATAGACCCCCAAACTCACACGTGAATCTTAGGAAAATGATTTTCAAGCTTTATAGACTTCCTAAGGGAGTCTGTAAAACATGAAGATTCCTAGTCCCCACCAACAGATGTAAAAGCAGGTCCCATGAGGGCAAGCTCTTTAAGAAATGCTGCCCGAGGTGCCCACAGCTGCCCAGTTTAGAATTCCCCCGTCAACTTGGCAAAACCTACGTCAGGGTAAACACGGATACAGATAGATTTCTAAGCAGGTGACAACCATGCCTAAAATAGCCCTTCCTCCCCAATGATTCTTATCAAGAGTGTATTTTGGGAAGTGCTAAGACAAGGGAAGGCCTATTGCTTTTAACTCCCCTCCCCTCCCCCAAAGACCCTGAAGCAGAAGGATCTATGGTCCACAATTCGGTGTCTCAATAGCCTCTGCTACTCTGGTTAGGGAAAGATGACTAAAGGCATCAATCCATTGGCTTCAGGGCACAACATGATTAGTTGGTAGCTTCTGATAGCATGATTTTTATTAGCAGTTTCTTTAAAAAGTGTACAAGTTGTCCATACTTTCACTCAAGGTTCATTAGCCAGCAGGGAGAAGCCAAACAGCACATCCCACACATCCTCCCAGAATAACAAGAAGACACGTTTTAATAACCCCAGGAGAGCCACTCAAGGGGACGGATGGCCCTTGAGGCTTTGATTGAGCTCTGTCATGAAGCAGATTATTACTAAGTAAAATATATCAGGTTAGTGCCCTGATCAGGATGATATGATAGGGAAAAACCCTGAGGTGGGGTCCTCATGCCAAAAGTTCCCCTACCATCCCTCTGCACTGACTTGTGAAGTTCTTGCTAAAGAAACTCAGAACTAAACCCTTACAGAGAGTCAACGTGATCAAATGGAAAATGCTTTGGAGCCAGAAAGGACAAAATTCCAATTCCAGCTGTGCCACCTTCTAACTGGGTGACCTTGCCCAAGCAAGTTCTTTAAGCCCTGACTTCCACAACTCTAGAATGAGGACAATAATACCTCATTTGTATTACGGTGGTGGGAAGATGAAGTTAAACAGTGTGATGCTCTAGAAAGTTCTTTCAGGGAAGCTTCTCACAAATTTGGTGGTTATTCGTATGATTGTCAAGAGGGGTTTCTGTTACAATCAATATATCTTATCTGGCTATAGAGAGCTATCCCTAGTGTTCAGTGAACTCCCCTTTGCTCCATTCCCCCACCCATGCCCCAAAAGTCAGAATAAGCAGTGAAGGCAATAGCTGAGAACTCTGTTATATAATCTTTGAGCCAATAAACCCCATCAGTATCAACAGGCACCCTTCAATTTGACTACCGCTGCTCCCAAATGTTGACACGTTAGGTTCCCTTGACTGAGATCACACTTACTATTATTTTAAACTACATTTAATCTGTATCAGCCAATTAAAGAGAGGAAGAAGTGGATATGCCCCTCTTCTCCCTCAAGCTCCTTCTGCAACTAGCCAAGTTGTAAGTAATCATACCTCTCAAGTCCATTAGCAGTGGAATATGGAGAATGGGTTTTTGCCAGAGACCTTGCTTGCAGAAAACCCCATCATCTGTCTTTAAGGTCCCCTTTTAAAGGTTTAAACAATGCCATGAGCCTTCTGATGAGTCCGCCTACTCTGAAGCCCAGAATAGCTGAGCACAGAACTCAGGATCTCCATGGCCAATACCCACACTTCTTCCCACAGTGGAAAACATTATGGACACAGGTGCATAGGCCTCAGATAAACCAAGGGGCTAGGATGTAGCTGTGTTCTAACTCTTGCCTGTGGAAAGCCAGCAGGGGGCCAAGCCAAGAATCAGTCACATGGTGTGGCAAAACACTGTTGACTCTCTTCTTCCACTAACTGACCTACTTAATAGCAGTGCCTTCATTTCCCTACCTGAGAAATGTAGATGATATTTGTCTTTCCTATCTCATGGGCCCGTGGGGAGAAAACCAACTGAGGTAAGGAAAGAAACGTTCCAATCTTTGAAAGCTGAGGCATTCTGCAAAGGAAATGGCTATAAGGGATCTAAAGTGCTGTAACAACATTCAGGAGTGCTATAGAAACAGACACAGTATCTCTTAGACACAGGGAAAATTTCATGTAGGATTTCCTACAGAACATTCATGTCCTTTTTCTCTCTACTTATGGTTTAGAAGAGGCTCTGTTCTTTCCTTATGAACTTTGCACAGTAAGGTTCTACTTTGTTTCTTGCCAACCATTTGACTACTCGATCCACCCCACGGAAAAGAGTGTGCATGCCCCTCCAGAGTAACCACTCCACCTCCACGGAGCCCGGCTCCACCTCCCATGTGCCACACGTATTCCCTGCCATCCCTGTTAGCCACTGCACTGACACCATTTGGCTTGTTTCCTCCCTAGGACACACAGATGCATTCTCCACCCTTTCTAGCCAGAGATACAGAATGGTAATTGAGATATCCACAAAGACAGAACAAATATTTTACGTATGTTGAGGGACTTAACATAAGCTGGCAAGGAGCCAAATTAATTTACCCTCTGGGCAGCCTGGCCAGTGATATTTCTGACCAGGGACTTAAACAAAACAAAGGCCTTTACAGAAAACTGTGTGTGGAAAATGTCTATGTAAAAATGAAACAGTGATGACTCTAGCTGAGATCTAAGGTGCAAACAAAGGCAATCGTATCTTTCACGAAGGTAAAGAGTGCATCTTTCAGTGACCACACAGGTTTTCTTTTCTTTTGGGGGGGGTTGGAATATACCCAAAGACACTAGAAGATCAATTTGCATATCTTGGCTTAAATCCTATTTTTAAAATGATTTCTAAGATTAACACGTCAGTTAAACATAGTTTACATTTAAAGTAGGCTAATTTATTGGAACACACAGGAATATTTACATCTCTACTCTTGACCTTTACTCTTGCTATCCATTCAGTTCAAAATATCCTTGTAATAACCTCCATCTCTTAATAAAGATTTTCTCTACATTTCAAGGTTCACTTGAAGTACCTGCTCCACCAGGAAGTTTGAAGGCCACCCTACTCAGTAGATGTCTGATTCTCTTCTGAACTCGATAGCATCCTCTGCCCTCAGTGGGTTCTCAGATTCTGTTACCTCTTCAGAGAACTCTTTAAGTACAAGACAGAAAGCTCCTTGAGGGCAGGGAATAATTACTCCCACCTTTGGGTATCGCTGCACATATATCTGTATTAGAAGTGTCTAACAAATGTTAGGACTCAATATATATTTGTAGAATTAAAAGTCAATACGACAATTTGTGCAAGTTTCTTAGCACAATGCTGCCACATGGCAATCTCTCCTTGGAGGTGAGCAATTTTTATTCTCTTAGATAAATCATTAAAGAATTATTAAATAAACAATTCCATCAGGTTTTGTGCCTTAGTCTAGGAGTTTCTGGGGTCCCTCCATAAAAAGATGTGGATAGAGTTCCCAAAGTCAACATTTATGTCATTTTCCTCTAGAAAACCCCATTGAATATATTAGGGGAAACTAAATTCCCAATCTCATATGAAGCAATTTCGTTGTCCAAAGATACAAAGTTCCTTAATGAGAAGATGTGACACAAAAAAAACATAATAAATTAGATTTTGCTGCAAGTCAACATTGAAATGAATGCCTGCTTGTATCTCAGATGTTTTGATTTCCTATGAATGGATACACATATTAACCATGGAAAAAGGAGGAATCATGTGGAACAAAAGGCTTGCTGCTTACAGGTCAAGGGTACAGGTCATTTTGCCACTCGTGTGTCCCCAACACTCCTAGTACACTTAAATGTAGTAGGTGCACAATACATGCAGGCTGAACAAACTATTAAGCTACTGCCAACCTGTAAGAGATTTCCATGGCATTCTAGTCTATCTGCATCATTTTACAGAGGATGAAATTGAGGCCACATAGGACACATTATGACTACATATCTAGTTTGTGTACACAGTCGGGACTATAACTCAGCATTCTTATCCACCACTGAAGAATTATTTATTAAACTAAAAGAACAAGTAGCATTTGTTGAGCACTTACTATGTATCAGCAACTTCATATACATGATATCAACTGTTCAGGAAAAAAGCCTGCAAAAGCTGTACTATCCCCATA
Organism: Neofelis nebulosa; assembly: GCF_028018385.1. Classification (NCBI taxonomy): domain Eukaryota; kingdom Metazoa; phylum Chordata; class Mammalia; order Carnivora; family Felidae; genus Neofelis; species Neofelis nebulosa. Next base: position 69,768,194 of record NC_080794.1, read on the forward strand.
TTTTAGTTGAGGAAGGCGAAGTTCAAAGAATTTAAGTGTCTTGTTCAAGGCAAAGTGTGGTAAGGCAGGAGACCTAACACTCAAACTCAAATCTCTCTGCTTCCAAACCCCCTGCCTCCCGTGTCACACCACATTAACATTCACTAACAGCACAAAGCACCGATCAGAGAAGGAATTACGTGGGCTTGTTAGAGAGAGCTAAAACCCTTTATCATTTTACTTTAAAAACAAGCCAAAAAATATGTCTAAATGTACAATCAAATCAAGTGTTTACGTGCAACCTCTTATAAATCAGATTTAGAAGTAACTTCGAAAAGGAATCTGTTCCTGAAGAACACTAGATCTGAGAGCTGAATGATGGCAGGTTACCTCGTGCTCAATGAATCACCAGGTGCAGATTCCATGTCTCACTAAAGACGAAGAGGTAGGCGGATAAGAGAACAAGCAAATCACTACTTAAGGTAAAGAGTGCAATGTGACAGGCACCTGTTAAAGTCCTTGCTTTTCTACAGATGGAGCTTACAGCTAGGACTGTGCCTTCCTCCACCATCATCTGAAATCCACCCCAAGATAGGATGATTTAAAATTCTGACTCCAAAAGGCCTGAGTTTTTCTGTTCTACCTTAAAGTCTTTAAGACCAGCCATTCTGTGAGGTTGGGAAATCGGCTTACTCAGGGTTCCAGCCCCTATTTGACACTGACCTTCTGTAACATCTTAGCAATTCATTCAGCTTTCTAGAGCCTTGGTTTTTCTTCTCTATGTAATGAGAATAAGAATATCTCCTCATAGCAGGTCTGTGAAAATTAAGTGAGGTGATGGAAGAGAAGACATCTACCCAAAACCTGACCCAAGTTGGGATTCGGTGTATTCACTAAGGTTCCGTGGTAAATGTCAAGTCCTGGAACAGCTAAAGGCAAGGAGGTACATGGAAATCAACCAGACCATCATGATCTATGACAAATGCAGCATTAAAGTATCAGAACGGCAAAATGTAAGTGAAAGCCTCTGTTAACAAACCTTCTAACACTATTTCCAGTGAGAAAAGGACAAGGCACTAGGCTGAAATATCCAAGTTGACTCCAGCATTAAAATATGAAAAATAGATATTAACACTTGCCATTCACATATTACCTAACAAGGATTTTTATAAGGATTAATAAGTGTAGCACTTTGAAATTTCTTGGAAATAAGGAATAAATACACGCTTCATCACACATACATATACAGACAAATATATATTTTAACAAACTAAGGATTACTGTATAAATTTAGATCAGGGCACAGCATGCCTAGGATGAGTAGGGTAGGAACAATATGTTCTTGCTTAAGACACCAAGCTCATGACAAATGATTCATCCCCAGCACCTTTCATGCCAAAAGATCCCCCCAGGTGTTCCACCAACTCCAGCAACACTTTCCATCAAGCTAGACGGCAGTGGAGAGGAATCACATCACTCCCACGGATGAGGCAAAACAGTCATGTCTTTACACAACTGCACAAGTCCAACAGCGAGGGGGCAGGAAGAAGGGAAGGAGGCGAGAGAAACATCCAGAATTCCTCACAAGTTTGACAGGCAGCCTATAATTACCACACATTTACACCTTTAAGGCAGGGGTTATTGTGATCAGAAACCCTAGTTAGCAAAGGCTTTTAGCTATAGGTCAGACAGATTCAGAGGATGTGTATTGCCTGTGGCCCTGAGCGGGTGGGGGGCGGGCTTAAGGGAGGGGGCTGACACCTAACCGTGAAGAAAATGAGAGCTGCCCAATGTCACCCTCCAGTTTAAATTAGTGTATTTGTTTCCTCTGGGAAGAAATGAAGGGCTGTGAGTTGAGAGTTCCAAACAGGTGTAGTCCTCGACAGTCACAACCCGCTCATGTGTAACCTGGCACGTAATGAGCTGGCGTTGCCCCCATTTTAGGGATGAGGAAATTCACACTCACCGTGCAATCGACTTGCCAAGAGCAAACCACAAATAAACCAGCATTAGAACCCAAGTCTCCACACTGCTTTTTACATGACAAAGTCGCCCAGAAAAGTTTTTTTTTTTTATGCCTTCCTTCATTTATTTATTTTTTGTTTGTTTTTTAAACTTTGTCTCTCCTATGACTCTGGGCCAGCTTTGTTTTGTGGGACCTGGATAAAGACGATTGCTCTCCCTTTCTCTCTCTATATATAATACACACACACACACACACACACACACACACACTAAAAAACCTGTAATTTGTGTGTAAAAAGGCAGGGATGGGGAGCAGAGGGGTTCCTTGCAGAGTTAAAAACTTCAAAGGGTAGAAATCTCATTAGCAACAGGGTTTGAGGGCTCAAGTCTTTAATGTGCACCACCTTGATTTCCTACATTATCTCAGATTTCCCTGCATGTTGGCTGTCCAAGCCCTGACCCTCATAAGCCCTACTGTGCTTATAAGCATCATTAAAAAAAAAAAAAGAAAGAAAAAGAAAAAGGCTGGCAGTGCTTGGCGCCATTTCTTAAATGGAGTTTAAAATTTGCCAAAGATGTACTCTCTTTTTCCAGCTCTCTCCAAGATCTTTCAAGAGATGAACTAAAGTAGAGGTCTAATGGGTGAGTGATATTTTACAGCTTGAATTACATTAAAAGCCAGAAATATTTTGAGTCCAATGTCCTCCACTTCTTGATTCAACAAGATGTAATATGTTTGATGTGTTGAAAATCTCCCCTTAAAGCCAGAGCTTTGAGTTAATCATTTAAAGCAGTGTGAAAGTTATTCAATCAGTTTAAGAAGATTCAAGTTCAAATTGGGGGATGAATTTTAGTGGTTATGATATGAAAGATATGATAGTTAAGGTAAGAAATGAGGGCAAGGGTCTCCAGAACTTTAACGGAAAGAATTTCAGCTTCAATTATTTGATTAAACCTTTCCTGAGAACTATAGAAAACCATGGCCTCAGTCATGAGAGCTGAATTGTAGGGAAAACCTTGCTGGTGCTCCCAGGACAGAGACACAAATACAAAATATTGTTGGTCAGGATTTGCCTTAATACAGTTTATATCTATATACTCAAGGAACCCATAATGACAGACTATTATTTTCAAATGTTCACAACTTTCATTAAAAAGCTGACAATGAGCACAACTCACTGAAGTGGGAAGTTTTCTGGGAAGATTTCTGGCAATGACATCACAACTGAAAACATTTTGAAAGGTACCAGGCTGCACAGACTGTGCATATTACAAACACTACAATCTCAATAACCTGATGGAAGCTGAAACTTTGATTTTTTTTCTCGTTTTACTCATCCTTGGTTTTTGTGTTCTTTTCTGCTTCATGGCAGCCTAGAGAACTTTCCACACTTTTAAATCATCTTCAGTTCTTCCCATCAAAGCTAGTTCTTTACTATTTCAGCTCATTGAAGTTTCCCAGGTGCAGTTTAAGCTGGAATAGCTACCCTAGATTCAGAACGTGCAGGCTTTTCCAAAAATCTAAAACCTTCCCTGACGTGGCCAAAGGTCCTGGACTGTACCCACTCTCCCTGGTGTCACTCTTCTGGAATCCAGCAATCCCCCTGGTCCCTTCCTAAAGGGAGGGCTGAGTCTTTATTTGTGAGCTTCTCTAGAGGAGGTCAGGCAATGGGGAAGAACAGGGGGTTGTTGTCACTGGGATATATCTGATCTTCCTGGGACTGATCATGCGGGGAGAACAACCACTCATTCACAGGCTGGAAAGCCCCAGCTCTCAAAACACACTGGCTGGTGCTGTTAGAAGATGCTAGAGAGTTCCTGTCCTGAAACTTGCATCCACTTGGTCCCCAGAAACAGAGAATACATTAAGGGCACCTTAGTTTCCACTACGTATCTCTTCCCTTGTGAGGAAGGGGGGGTTAGGAGCTTTGCAGAAAAATAAAAAGCTTACGAATAAAGTCTTCTTGATCTGACTTGTGCTCACCCTGAGTCTTGCAAGTAAAGAGAAAGTCACTTAAAACAATGTCATCCTGCCTGGGAATTTAACCCATTCACCTCCGCATTAACCCCCTCTGTTTGCCTGGGTCTTCAGCTCTGTTACTACACCCATAAGACCAGGAAACAGGTATCTGCCTGCCCTGTTTGAAGCTTGGGGGCGGGGGGGGGGGGGTGAGGGTTGAGAGGACTCTGATGGTGTCGTGGGTCTCCTGATGGGTGACATTAACTCCTAGGGGAGGTGGGCAGGGAAGACTTTAGTTTGCAGCATCCCTCAAGTGCAGAAACCCCATTTCTCCAAATTCTCCATCAGATCACACAGCCTGCTTTTAACCCTTTCCCCCGTCACCCCTTGCCCTCAGGCCCCCTCTACTCACGCTGCTGTTGTGGCCGGACCAGTGGACCATGGCTTGGTTGTGTGCTGAGTCGCCCGTCAGCGCGAACGTGGTGCTGGTCAGCCTCAGCTCCTCCATCCGGAAGCGAGTGGCTTTGTCCGGGTCCCGCTCCAGAGTCCCAGGCCCCGGCTGCCCTCCGTCCCTTAGCATTCCCCGGGGGCTCCGGCTCGCGCCCTCTCCGCGGTCTGCCTTCCCCGGTTCCGCTTCACTCCGTCTCCGCCGGCCAGCGCGTGGGGCCATCGCCACGAACGCCGCGGTGCCCGGGGCCCGCTCCAGGGACAGCGCTCGGTCTCCGGGGGCCACCGCGAACAGCGGGCGCCCAAGGAGGGGCAGGGGTGTGGCAGCAGCTCTGCCTCGCGGTCCCCGGCCAACGAAGCCCCCCGGCGTGGCAGCCCAGCCTGGGGCCGAGCCGGGGGGCAGCTGGGGGCAGCAGGAGCCGCCGCAGCAGGCGCCCGGGACGCAGAGGACCAAGAGCCCCGCGCCGGCGAGGAGTGCGCTCAGCCCGGCTGGGGAGCCGCCGCCGGCGCCAACTTTTCCCATCGCGGGAGCGGAGAGCAGCGGAGAGGGGGCCGGAGCGGAGGCGGCGGCGCGGGGCTCTCCGCCGGCGGGCCGTGGAGGGGCGGGCGCTCAGGACCCCAACTCCATCCAAGTTGGGCCGCGGAGGGGGCGGGCGGAGGCGGCGCCGGGCAGGTGGCGGCCGCTTGCCCAGGCTGGGCTGGTGCCGAGCACGGCTTCGGACCGAACGAGCCGCCGCCACGCGGGGGTGGAGCTCGACTGAAGTCACGGGCGGAGCGGGCGCTGGCGCGCTGGCGGGCGACGCGCGGGGGGAGGGAGGAGGGCGCTGCCGGGGCTCCGGGCGCCGCGTCCCGCTGCCGAGCTGCGCCGCGCGGGTGGCTGCGGGGACTGGATGCGTCGCCCACCCTCCCCTCGGGCTCGCGGGCGCTGCCGCAGCCGCCGCTCACTCGGCGCCCCCGCGGCCGCGGTCTCCCGTCTCCGCGCTGAGCCCGCACGCCCCTCCCGTGGGGGCGGCCAGCCGGGGCTCGCGGAGCGCTCGCTGTGTTGGGGACTTCCTATTCCTGTTTTATTGTTTCTGTCAGTCTCGGCTGCCTTTTCCTCCCCCCACACCCCCACCCCCGGGCTCCTCCAGTTTAGATGTTAAGGCTAGGTGGGCTTCTGGTCCTTGCCTCCTTAGTCTCCGTGAGTTGGCGTCTTGACCTCAGCTTGAGCAGAGCCTGCGTGTCTCAGCCTGGGGGAGATCCCGGGAAGGCAACAGCAGAGAATGATGTAATTAAATGATCCTGTGGTGTGGTGTGTGTGTGTGTGTGTGCGCGCGCGCGTGTGGTTAGGGGGATTTTTCCATCAATTATTACGCTTAGATAGCTTTCCGGACCCCCTATAGCGCTCACTGTATTTGAAGCCAATCTTCCTGCATTTTGTGGGCATATATCTTGGCTTCCCTAAGAGACCACAAACTCACTGAGGACAGGAATTGCGAGCAACTTGGAAGAAGTGACCAGTTTATTCTTTTTGCCATTTTTATCCTCGGTGCTCGCCCCACTGTCCTACTCGGTAGGAAATCTGTCCGTCATTAATGCAATAAATACCTGTTGTGAAACTATTCTATGTCTGTATGCAAACAGATACAGGAAAAGAGGCATGGTATTATATTTATCCTGTGTCGTTGGTGCCCAGCCCAGAGCTACTAGCACATGCCTGGAGATCCTTACCAGCAAACTTCCAGGCTTTGCCGGATGTTCTGCCACTAGTTTGCTGTGGGGCCTCAGACAAAGTGGCAATCTCTCAGCTTCCTACACTTTAAAATTAAGCGGTTGCATTAGATGACCTTTAAAATCCTTTCCACTCCTAAAATTCTATAATTGTATGATTATAATGTCTGCCCAGCCCAGCTCCCCTGCTACTGTTCAAAAGTTCAGATGAAGATTTATAGCAGGTGAATGGGCTTTGAAAATTACAAAGAATTTCTCAAAATCCAAGCCTTTTTCAAATGGAAAGTTTGCTTCTAAGGGTTGAAATACCTTCAGATTTCTTTGTAGTCTTCATGTGCTTAATAACACTTTTCTTATCATGTGGTAGCTATTAAAGTCTTCGATGCATATTTACTGATGAAATAAATGAACGCCAGGAAAAATAATACAATTTTCAGTTTCTAATTACATTTTTTGTTCATTTTCACACTTGCAAAAGAAACCTCACTGAAAAATCTGAATTGTGACGTTGTGATGGGACCAAGTTAAAAGTAACAGTAATTATTCTTCAATTAATGATATCCTTTTTGATACTGTCCAAGAGGAATTTCTTTTAAATCAATCCAACCCAGAGCAGTGTTACCCAAAAAATAACTGAAATCATAGCTCTTATCACCAATCTGAGAAATATGCAAATGAAGGGGACAGACTTCTTAGCCATTAAATGTGAGGACTTGAAATCAAAGAATGTGACCTGTTTGTAAGGGAGACACAGACTACTCTTGCAAAAGCACCTTAACTCCCCAAGCCTGGATCCTCCTACAAAAGGAACACTGCCTGGCAGGCTTCTAGATGCAGAGGAGAGCCAGAGGTCCTCCCTCTTCCCAAAATGCAATGTTTGTTAAAACCCAGGGCAGCTGTTTTCCTCTCCTGAGAAAGGTTTTCAGAGCTTTGCAGGATTGTTTACTTAATGCCTTCTTTCTATGCCCTGCTAACCTCCTTTCCAATATGGATGAGTGTGGGAGAATTCCTCCAAGAGAGGAAAACCAGATTAGAAAGTCAGAACCCAAATAAATTCCCATCTAAATATAGGACTGGAAAAAGCAAAATGGAAAAAAGAAATTAGTGAATGAGAATTTTCTGGTAGTCTATTATTGCCCTACCAAAATTTAGATTGTTTTGATTTCAAAATACAGTTATTCCTGAAGAACTGGTAGAAAGAGCTGATTTTTCCTTCCCAAAAATTTCAACTCCCATCTTTTCAAACAGACTGATTACAATAATCCCTTTAAAATGAAATCATTTGGAATCCATTTGCTGAGAATTCATAGAGGGCAGGCTCTTTTTAAATGCCTGACTCTAATTATTCATTTGACAAAAAGGTGACACAGATATGGGTGAAATTGGCTCCAAGAACATTTTCTGTATAAGTTCATTTTATTTCTTATGTCTCTGATCTTTAGTCAACAAGCAGAAAAGGAAAGTACCAGTAATTCCCTAAGCCACTTTTTTTTTTTCCAGAAGACTTCAAGAATTGGGCTAATCATGGGAGAAAGTGGGCTAGCCTATTTCAAGGTGTTTCTTATCCAGCAACTCACTAAGCAACCCGACAGATTTTATTAATGCAGTGCATTAAGAATGGGTTATTTGTTAGGAAAACAGTTGCTATCAGATGCCAGTAGAGAGCATAGGTTTGTAATTCCAATAAGGACTCTTTTTATTGTGCACATGAAAAACAGGCCACCACCTAGTCTGTGGTCGTCATTTCTCACCTGGGCGAGCATAACGGCCTCCTGACTGCTCTCCCCCTTCCACAACTGCTCTGCTCCATCTTGTCCCTTCATTAGTCATCTCCAAAGTGGGGTATAAGCACCCAAATTGTATCACAAGGTAATTCGTTGTGTGCAGGAAGAAAATAGCCTCATTAATATTTAATTACCAATTAACATATATATGCACGCTTCCATCTATCTAACTATACACAGAGAGGAGAGACAGAGGAAGAATATGAACATTTCGGAGCCAAGTGCTGATTGGTGTTGCATGGTCAGAAAAGTTTAGATGCCTTGCCCTGCAAAGCAGCAAAAGGGGTCTTTGAAATGTAAAACAAAACAAAATAAAACAAAAACTATTGTTCTTTGCCTCTATTTAAAACTCTTCACTGACTTGCTGCAAACAGAATAAAACCCACATGTGATCCTTGCATGGCCAATTAGGCCTGAAAGAGGTGAGTGCTGCTTTCTTCAACCACATTTGGCAGCTCTCCCCGCCCACCCGGCCACCCCCCAACCCCCCCATTACCCATATGCTCCAGCCACTCTGGGCATCACCTCCTCCAATGTGCCAAGATTTTTTCCAACTCATTCAACTTTGCATATGCTGTTCCACCTGCCTGGAATGCCCACGACCACACCTACTTCACATGGCTGACTTCCTCACTTTAATTGTGCTTCCTTGGAGAGGCTTTCCCTGACTCCCCAGCCAAGAAGAATTTCCTTTCACACTTTCCATATCATCCCCCTATTAGTTTCTTCTTAGCATATATAGTAGTCTTCAGTTATTTTATTTGAGTGTTTTTTTGCTAAAATTCCCCAGAATACCACATGTAGGTATGGATTGCATCTCCCTGATACATTTCTTCTTTCCCCAGTGCCTCCTTCAGTGCCTGGCTCATTGAGAGTACTCAATAAATAATGATTGGCTGGCTGAGCCACACGGATATAGTAGCCCTATCTGTACAACTTCCAATATTATCACTTTGTCAATAAGATATGTGTGTGTGCCAGAAATCATGCTGAGGATTTTATATGTATCAGCTCATTCATTCATTTTTACAAAACTCATCTCAGCTAAGTACTATAATTGTTCCCACTTCATAGATCCCTTTATACAACTACACGGAGTCACACAGCCATTTAGGGAAAGAGGAAGGCTTCAATACAGGCATCTTATTCCTAATGTGTTCTTGACTTTATGCAATACTACTTTTTCTCCAAATCCAACTAATAAAAAAATATGTTTATTGATGATTTATTATGTTCCAGGCACTACAATTAGCACTTTGAATAATTTCTAATAATGTTAAACAAGCAATTTTGGAAACAAGTTGTTTAGGTTGAAGGTGAAATTTGTATTCTCCAATTTATACTTGCTTCTACTCAGTGGGCATGGGGGTTAATGTTAAAGACAGTGGTGTATTCACTACAGATACAACCTTACTGCAGGAGTCACAGGAGCTGTCACACTGGTTTCCTGTCTTCCCCTTTCCCTAGGTCCCTCCATATCTAGCGGATAACTTGGCTTCAGCTGCACTAAATCACATTATATGCTTCATCATTAGAACAATGTCTTTTAATAGCTCTCAAAATACTTGGCTCCCCTTGGATACCATTGAGAAAAGGTGTCTTGCATTTCAGATCAATTACATGAGGAACCATAGAAAGAAAGAGGGAAAATAATATGCAGACTCTTCCCATTATCTACCGAAGGGGATAATGGGAATTTACAAAAAACAAAAACAAACAAACAAAAACCCCAAAAACACCGCTCTTTAAAATACTTCCAGGTGCCAACACATACTGGCCTGGGTCTGCATCCAGTAATTGTGTCTCTTCTCATATCCCCATTTGAAGTGGCTTTAACCAAAGGGCTTAAACCCTCTTATCTGTAAAAATAGGCCTAAGATTATCTATTTGACTCACAAGGATGTTGTAAAAGTTAATTCAACTTCATACACCTCTTGCAGATAACAATCCAGCCTTGTATTTATGTAACTCCTGTCTTATCAGACCTCTAAACAGTTTTTGGGTTTCTTTCCCCTAGTTTAATAAATCTTGCAGCAGCTCCAAAAGATAGGTAGGGGGCAGTTTTTACCTGCATCATACAGAATAAAAAGAAATTTATCCAAGGTCATAGAGTTTGAGAAAAAACTTAAAACTGAATTTTGTTATCATTCACCTCTACCATTTAGTCCAAATCTGCCCCCAATTTGTACATACATGAATTAAAATCCCACATCATTTTTGTTTAGCTATGATGCATTGCCTGCACAATCATTTCAGGTTTCTAGAGATGGTTTGTATAATTAAATAGGCAGAGAGAAGCATGAAATAATATCACTGTCATTGTGTGAGCTCATATATGCATATATTTTTCCCATTTAAACAGTCATACTTAATGTGAAAGAGAGAAAATGCGCACTATGACTAAGTAAGTTTATTTAGAGCAGTGTTATTAGACTTTTAAAAATATACCTTTACCAAAAAGTGTTAGAATATATTTAAAAATTATTATCATCTTAAAATTATCTAGAAACTGTAAAAGGTAACTTCTATCATCTCTCTCCCGTCCTCCTCTTGTCTGTTAGTCCAACATAAAAAGGCTTTACCACAGTAAATCATGAAACCAGCTTCATAACATTTTTTTGATTCTAGTCTCCTTGAAAGTACAAATAGCAAGAAATGAACTCAGTTGGAGCTACACTTTTCTTTCTTTGGGAGTACTGGGTAGAGGAGAGAAGAGAGAGAGACCAAAAGCTACTCCCCAAATCTTTAAGGGCCACTGAGATGACAACCAAAAGCTCTCATGTCACAAGAAGACTTTGGTTATTTTTGTCTCTTTTCCACAGAACTGATCCAAAGATGAATTAGGTTAACATTGAAGCCAAATTCAGTCGATTTCTAGGGCATAATATTCTAGCAGAATACAACTCTATAAAATGTACAGTAGCCATTGAAAAATAAGATCTTTGGGACTTCTCTCTCAGAGCACAAGAGTAGCTGCTTGCAAAGAAAAGGAGGAAACAAATCAAAGAATAAGCAGCACAGTTGGGTAGACATTAACTGCTCTGTGCTGTTTCCCATTTCTCTATTTCATCTGGACAAAGAGTAGATGTAGTCCAGCCCCCAAGGGTCCAGATATTCCCAACAGTGTGTTAATCTCTGATAGGTGCACAGAAGCACACTAGAAAAGCAGGAAATAGAAATGGTCAAAGGCCAAAGATTATTACGTCTGTCTACTCCTGCTGCTGCTTGAAGGTAGTACAGTGTGGAGCTTAAATTTCCAAATTTTGAAGTCAAAATCCTTGTTTTCAATCCAATATATATCACTCACTAGCTGTACAATTATCATTTGACTTTCTGAATCTCAGTTGCCTAACCTGTTAAGTGGACATTCCATCACCTTCTACAGATAAGGCTGCTTGCTCTATATGGCACAGAGCAAATGCACACATCTCATACAGCAACATGTGTTAGCTCTTGTTAAAGTTATTTCACCGTTCAAATATCACCTTCCACTTGACACTGGTTTCCAACGTGCCTCCCTAGATGGAAGACAAGAAATTAAAACCCAGCCAAAAATAAATTTGTCTCCTGCCAGAAATAAAACAAAATTTTAAGACCGCTATACCCATAAGATATAACAAGAAAAGTAGAGTACAGGCGTTGAAACTCAGGCATTTGTATTGTAATTAAATTGAAAATGTGGAATGAACCATCGCCTTCTTCTTGCCAAACCAGTCTTTTATGTGCATCATTGTACAAGGGATCTGTCTTTGACCTTCACAAGCTTTTAGGAGGTAAGCAGTAGACTGGGTGGTAGTCTGAAATTTTGACTATGTACTTGAATTATTCTTTGCAATGTGAAAAATTAACTTTAGAAAGGTCAGGGGGAATCCCCCATTTAATGTATCATGGAGTAAATATGTATAATTTATTGGGTAGAGATGTTATATAGAGTCTGAAGACACGAGTAAGCTTAGATCAATGCTTAGACAGAGATCTATGATTGTTTGCCTTAAACAATGTTACCAGGAAGCTCTCAGGGAGCTACCTTTATCCACTTGGTTACCGTTACCAGGTATGACTCTGAATCCCACTGTGGGCAAAGCCTTGTCATTTTCTCAATTCAGATGTGGTCTTAGCTGTGGCGCTCTTATGAAACCCTATCCAAAGAGGTGATTGGTTCATTATTAATCTGGTGCTGTGTGCCTGCTGGATGCTGGACTTCTACAGAGTCTTTTATGCCATTTCTCCATCTTCTAGTCCAACTCTGATATTTTCTAGGTTTGCACTCCCTTACCTACTTAGACTCATGTTATCTACTTTTGTTTCCTCGCTGTCTGCTAACCACGGGTTTAAGCCTGAACTGATAGCCTCATGGTTCCTACCAGTCACCATTTTTTATAACCCAATTCTTGGTCCCTGCCTACCATGCCCTATGCTATTATCCTCAACATGCTCACATTTTCCTAGGGAATGTTTGGGATTTATCCATTGACTTTTAAGGGTTCTTTTTATGGAAATCATCTTATAATTTATATTTCAGTGCTATTGGGTTAGTGATAAATAGGTAACCAATATCTATTTTCTATATGCTTTTGGCATCCTGTACCTATTCTGACATTATACTTTTGTTATTATAATCATCTGTTTTATCCATCCATCTGGTCCGTCACACTACTCCTGTGGATTAGGGATCCCACATGTCATATATATTTATCTCCTAGCCTTAGTATCCAACCCAATGCAGGCACACAGTAGACATTCAGTAAGCATTTGTTGAATGAATAAATGAATGACAAAACTGAGTCCTCATATCTTTGATAGGCTTTCTTTCTTTCCTTTTTTTTAATTAGCTTTTCTTAATATTGTCAGATAATCATCACTGGGATGAGTCACAGCCACCCACCACAAATGTCACATAAAGCTAAATTTACACCTAAGACAAAAGTTGAATCAATAAATAAGCAATTAAAAAATCATTAGCTGAAATGTTAATGTCTTCCAACCTACTGCTATTAGCTATAGCTTGTTTGAAGGGAACCCTGCCCAATAAAAATGACAGTGCTTTTTAGCATATAAACTGGATTTTATTTTATTAATCAAAAATTGTTTTAATGTTTATTTATTTTTGACAGAGAGAGAGAGACGGAGTGTGAGAGAGAGAGGGAGACACAGAATCTGAAGTTGGTTCCAGGCTGCTGAGCTGTCACCACAGAGCCCTATGTGGGGCTCAAACTCATGGACCGTGAGATCATGACCTGATCTGAAGTCGGACGCTTAACCGATTGAGCCACCAAGACACCCCATATAAAATTTATTTTAATAAATTATTTTGAAATTTAGCCTACATCCACAAGAATGTCAAAATTTTAGCTACGTTGCTCAGTGATTTTACCTTTACACACACATGCATGTACACCCCCACACACATACACACCCAGATAAAGATAGAATTCTTTCCCAGAATCCCAAAGGCTTCTTGAATCTTACCAATGAATAACACCAAAGCGCATCCACTCTGACAAAAAAAAAAAAAACCTTCTGTTACCAAAAATTAGTTTTGTTCTTCTTGAACATATTTAATAGAACTAAACAGTGCATACGCTTGTGTCTAGGTCTTATAACTCAATATCATATTGTGAGATTCGTCATGCATGTAGTGTGTACTAATGATTGGTCCTTCTCTTGCCATGTAGTATTCCAGTAGTATGAATATACAACCATTTACTTTTTCATTCTACTAGTGACAGATCTTTAAGTACTTTCCACATTTGGGCTACTATGGATACAGTGGCTTTGAGCATCACTGTCCATGTTATTTGGTAGACATAACACTCATTCTATAGGATACATTCTTGGGCCTGGACTCAAGAAGTCCTAGCAAGGCATGTGTTCACTTGTATTATATAGTACCAGTGTTTCGAAGTGTTTGCTACAAATAGCAATGTATGAAAGTTCTAGGAATTTTACATCCTCATCAACATCAAAAAAAAAAAAAAAAATCAGCCATGCTAGAGAGAGTTAGAGGTATCCCATGGTCATTTAATTTATGTTTTCCTGAAGAATAATGATGCTGAGTATTTTTAAAGTATTTACTGGCCATTTGGATATCCGATTTTCTAAAGTGCTTGTTTCAGGGTTTGGCCATTTTAAAAAATATTAGGTGGTCAGTCTTATTGATTTGTAGAAGCTTTTATATAATCCTTTTCCTCATATTATTTAGAGGCAGTCGTGATAATTTATATATAATGTCCCCACCTGTGGCTTGCTTTTTCTGTATCCTATTTTCAGATGAATAGAAATTCTTAATGTTTATGTAATACAATTCCTCAATTACTTCACAACTTTTCTTTATAGCTAATGCTTTTCATTTTTAGTTAAGAAATCTATTCTTACCCCATATTCATGAATGTATTGTTTTTTTCTTTAAACTACATTGTTTTCCTTACCAATTTATGTCTATAATACATCTGTAATTTAATTGTTGTACATGGTATGAGGTAAGGATGAAAGTTCATGTTATTTCATAGGGATACTAATTAACCCAATACCATTAATTAAAAAGTCCATCTTTTCACCCATACACTGCTGTGATGTAATTACTGTAAATCAGGTGACTGTATGTATGTCTGTGTCAGAGTTTTCTATTCTGTTTAATTCATCAGTTTGTCAAATTCTATGCTAATAAAACACTTATTAATTACTGTACTATTACAATAAATCTTGATGTCTGGTGTGAAGTCCCCTACTTAGTTCTTCCAGATTGTTTCAGAATTACCTTGTTGATAGTGAAAATGTTGGACTTTTTCATAGGATTGTATTGCATTTATAGATCAATAAGGAGAAATTAACATTTAAAAAATATTGAGTTCTTCATGAAAATATTATTTTTCTTTCTTTATGTAGAAATTTAATTTTTCTCAGCAATATTCACTAGTTTTCAGTGTAGAATTCCTGCACATTTTTCAATAAATTTATTCCCAGATATTGAAGGTGTTCTATGACATTGTGCATATTATATCTATCTTAATTTTCAATTAATGCTTATTAGTATATAGAAACAATTAATTCTTTTATTAATTTTGCACCTAGTAACCTTGCTAATTTTACTTATTCTAATATTTTTTTAGAATCTTCTGGAAGATTCTAAAATGAATTGCACATGATATCATGTGCAAATTGAATATCTCTTTCTTTCTTTCAAATATTTCTTTCATATACTTTTTTATTTATGCTTTGCTTATTGCTTTGGTCAAGAAGACAAATATGGTGTTGAATAAAAATGGTGGCAGTGGACTACTTTATATGATGGCATTGGGCTCAGAAAATCAGGGGGAAGATTTCATTATTTCGCCATGAAGTATATTTAGTGGGATTTTTTTTTACATTTATTTATTTTTGAGAGACAGAGAGAGACAGAGCACAAGTGGGGGAGGTGCAGAGAGAGTAGGAGACACAGAATCGGAAGCAGGCTCCAGGCTCTGAGCTGTCAGCACAGAGCCCGACTCGGGGCTTGAACCCACAAACCATGAAATCATGACCTGAGCTGAAGTCAGACGCTCAACCGACTGAGCCACCCAGGCGCCACTAGTGAGATTTTCTTTTTGGAAATGACATTATCGCAATAATTTGTTTTTATTTTTTGTTCACTGTTTAGAAGCCATGGATAGGTTTTGAATTTTGTTACATGATTTTTCTACATCTTTTGAAATAGTCACATATTTTCTTCCTTTCTTCTGTTATAAATTGATTATCAAATGTTAAAGTAATCTTGCATTCCTGGAACAACCCACTTGAAAATAATCTATTATTCTATTATATTGATGAATCTGATTTGTTTATATTTTGTCTAGGACTTTTGCAATTATATTCATGAGATATCTTGTCCTTTAATTTTCATTTTGTGTAATATATCGGCCAGATTTTGGGATCAAGGTTATGTTGGCTTCATAATACAAAATAAGTGCTCCCACTTTCTCTATATTATGGGGGGATTTGTATAAGATTGGTGTATTTTCTTCCTTACGTGTTTGGGGAAAATAACCATTAATGTGTTCAGGGTTTGGTGTTTACTGGACAGGAAAATATGATTTACATGCACAATTTCATGTGTACATATATATACATATATATACACACACACATATTTCAGAAATCAAAAGAAATAAAAAATCTAAATAGTTACAAATTTTCAATCTAAAATATATATTATAATCTAAAATTTAAAAGTGTATATTTTTATTTTTGCATTTATTTTGGTAGATTGTATTTTTCCAAATAATTTATACATTGAATCTGATTTTTTTAATGTTTACTTATTTTGAGAGAGAGAGAGATAGAGATAACATGCCAATGGGAGAGTGGGGGAGATGGAGAGGGAGAGATAATCCCAAACTGACTTTGTCAGAGCCTGTCACAGGGCTGTATCTGGAACCATGAGATCATGACCTGAGCCCAAATCTAGAACCAGACACCTAACCAAGTAGCCACCCAGGTTCCCCACAATCTGAAGTTTTAAATCTGTTTCATAAGTTTGTTTCTGTTATCCTCTTATACTTTTCTTATTATTTTGCTACTTATTAGATTTATATTAATGTTCTGTTTTTGATTCTTAATATTTGTAATTTTTGTTTTCTTTCATTTTTTGCTCAGTTTTTCTATACGTTTATTAATTTTATTAATTGTTAAAACAACTTTGGTCTGTACCCATTTTGTGTTTTTTTCTTTTCTTTTTTCAGTATTATTACTATTTTACTTTATTTACTACTATTTTTTTCTTCTCATGACTTAGAAGCTTATATTTTTTTTTTCCAAACTTTTTCACACACACAGACACACACACACACACACTGAAAACTTTATATTTCCCTTCTGATCACTGCTTTAGCTGCATTTCACAAGTTTTGGTATGCCCCATTCATTATCATTCACTTTAAAATATGTCTTAATTTCCATTATAATTTATATTTTGATTAATGATTAATTAAGAAGTATTATCTTGAATTTTCAGAGATTTGTATTTCTCTAATCACTGTTTTATTTTAAATTCTTAGGTTTCTTCTATTATGATCATAAAAAATACTGTATATGATTTCAATTATTTGAAATTTGTCAAATGTTGCTTAGTGCTATGATCAATAATGGCATGTGTTCAGAGCATGCTTGAAAAAATGAGTTCTGCAACATTTATATTTGGTGTTCTGTATATATCCCTTCAGTCAAGTTTCCTAATCATGTTTTCAAATATTCTGCTTAATTTTTACTTATTAAGGGATATAGTACCAACATTTCCAATTACATTTGTGCCTCCTTGATTTCTTTTCAATTTGTCTTGTATACTTTGGAGATGTTTTGTTAGGATCAACTATATTTAGAAGTGTTTGATCTTCCTGTAAAACCCATCCTTTTATCATTTTGAAATGTTCCTTTCCATCTCTAGTAGTATTTCTTGCCTTAAGATTGACTTTGCATCTTACTAATATAGCTATGCCTTTCTTTTTTTACAAAAAGCGTTGCATTGTATTTATGTTACATCCTTTCACTTTTAATCTTCCTGAGAGTTAAAGTCTTTTAAAGCAACATATAGTTTTTTTTTTTCCTGTCACTCTTTGTGTTCTTAAAAAATAACCTGTAAGTAAAGATCCTAAGATTTCTGTTTTTTCTAAAGTATATAGTTTTAAACTTTACATTGAATTCCATGATATATTCAAGTTAATTTTTGCATAGAGTGTGGGATTTAGGTGGACTTTCCTTTGTTTACTTATTTATGGATGTTCAGTTCCTCTAGCACCAACAGCTGAATCTGTATTCTTCTTCCATGGAATTGCTTTTTCACCTTTGTCGGTGCAAAATACATAGTCTACTTGGACTGTTTGATTTTCTTTTTTTACTACTGAGATTTGAGAGTCTTTTAAAATATATTTTAGGTTCTTGTCCCTTTTCAGGTGTATGATTTACATATATTTTCTCCCAATACAGAGCTTGCATTTTTTATCCTTTTAATAGAGTCTTTCACAGAATAGTTTTTAATTTCTTAGATGTCCAACTTATCAGTTTTTCCTTTTATGGGTTATGCTTTTGGTGTCAAATCTAAGAATTCTTTCTTATCCCTGGATTCCTGAAGCTTCTTCTATTTTTTCTGAATATTGTAGTTTTACATTTTACATTTAAATCCGTGACACATTTGGGGTTATTTTTTGTATAAGGTGTGAGACTTAAGTTGAGAAGTCTATCTTTTCTTCATAAGCTTTTGCAACTTTGTAAAAAACTAGTTGGGCATATTGGTTTTCATTTCTGAGCTCTATTCTTTTCCATTGATTTGTGCGCCTACCTCTCCATACAGTTTTTTTTTTTAAGTTTATTTATTTTGAGAGGGATAGAGAGAGAGAATATCCCAAGCAGGCTCCGTGCTGTCAGTGCAGAGCCCAATGCAGGACTCAAATTCATCAATCAAAACATGAGATCATGACCTGAGCCAAAACCAAGAGTCCAACGAATAATCAACTGAGCTACCCAGGCACCCCCTTTATAGTATTTATTACTAAAGCTGTATAATACATCTTGAAATTGAGTAGGTCAATTCTTCCTACTTTGTATTGTTTTTTTTAACACTTTATTCATTTTAAAGGGGTTTACAGCTTACAACAAAATTGAAAGGGAGTTACAGAGATTTCTCATATACCCCACATATATATAGCCTCTCCCATTATTAACACCACTCACCACCAGCTTGGTACGTTTTTTGTTGTTGTTGTTGTTGTTGTTGTTGTTGTTTTTTGTCTGTTTGTTTGTTTGTTTTACCAAGCATGAACTTACAGCGACATTTTGTAACCATTTAAAGTCCATAATTTACCTTAGGGTTCACTCCTGGTGTTGTGCATCCTGGTATTGACTAATGTATACTGACATGTATCTATCCATTATTATAATAAAAAAGTATTTTCATTGACCTAAAAGTCCTCTGCACTCTGCCTATTCATCTTTCCTTGATGCCTCTGTCTATGGCAACCATGAAATTTTTTAGTTTCCATAGTTTTGCCTTTCCCAGAATGTCATATAGTTGAAATTATACAGTATGTAGCCTTTCCATATTGGCTTTGCTCACTTAGTAATATGCATTCAAACTTCCTCCATGTTTTTTTTCATAGCTTGATAAATTATTTCTTTTGAGTCCTGAACAGTATTTTAATGTCTGAGTATAGCAGTATATGTATCCATTCACCTATTGAAGGGCATTTTGGTTGCGTCCAATTTTGGTGATTAAGAACACAGACGCTATAAACATCCTTGTGCAGGATTTGTGTGGGTATAAGTTTAAACTCCTTGAGTAAATACAAACAAGCCCAATTTCTGGATCATATGGTAAGAGTATGTTTGGTTTTATAAGAAACTGCCAAACCGTCTTCCAGAGTGGCTGTACCATTTTGTATTCCCAACAACAAAGCATGAGAGTTCCTGTTGCTTCACATCTTTGTCAGGTTTTGGTGTTGTCAGTGTTCTGTATTTTGGTTAAGATGAGTATTGATACGTTATTGTTTTAATTTGCATTTTTTGTGATGACATATTATGTGGAGCATCTTTTCATAAACTTATTTGTCCTCTGTATATCTTTTTTAGTGAGGTCTCTGTTGTGATTTTGGCTCACTTTTATTTGAGTTGTTTGTTTTCCTATCATGATGAGTTTTTAGAGTTTTAAGAATGTTTTGGGGGTGCCTGGGTGGCTCAGTTGGTTGAGTGTCTGACTTTTGATTTCAGGCCAGGTCATGATCTCATGTTCATGGGATCAAGCCCCACGACAGGCTCTGTGCTGAACATAGAGCCTGCTTAAGATTCTCTCCCTCTGCTCCCCACACCCCCCATCTTGTGCTTGCTCTCTCTCAAGAAGAAAAAAAAATGTATGTTTTGTAAAGCAATCCTTCATCAGATGTCTTTTCTTCCAGTCCATTACTTGTCTTTTAATTGCCTTTATTTTGTCTTTCATAGAGCAGAACTTTTAAATTTTAATGAATTCCAGCTTATTGGTTATTTCTTTCATGGATCATATCTTTGGTGTTGTATCCAAAAATGCATCACCATACAGGGTCATCTAGGTTTTTCCCTATGCTATCTTTTAGCAGTTTTATAGTTTTGTGTTTTACATTTAGATTTATGATTTGTTCTGCATTAATTTTTGTAAAGTGTGTAAACTCTTTGAATTTATTTATTTATATTTTGAATGTGGATGTTCACTTGTTCTGACACCATTGGTTGAAGAGACTATATTTCTCTATTATCTTTGTTTCTTTGTCAATGATCAGTTGGCTATATTGGGGGGGGGGAGTTATTTCTGGAATCCCTATTTTGTTTCATTGATTTATTTGTCTATACTTTTGCCAATATCACATTGCCCTGATTACTGTAGCATTATAGTAGGTCTTGAGGTTTGGTAACATCAGTCTCCCAGCTTTGCTCTTTTCCTTCAATATTGTGTTAGTTATTTAGTTATTCTGGAAGTCTTCCTTCTCCATACAAACCTTAGAATCATTTTGTGGATATTCACAAAATAACATGCTGGAGTTTTGATTGAGATTGCATCGAATCTACATGTCAAATTGGGAAGAACTGACATCTCGACAATAATGAGTCTTCCTATCCATGAATATGGACTATTTCTCCATTTATTCATTTCTTTATTTATTTCATTCATCAGAGTTTTCTGAATTTCCTCATATAGATCTTGAACATATTTTGTTAGATTTATACGTAAGTATTTCATTTTGAGGGGATGCAAATGTAAATGGCATTGTTTTATATTTCCAATTCCATTGTTCATTGTTAATATAGAGGAAAGCAATTGCCTTCTGTATACTAACGTGGTATCCTGCATCTTGCCACAGTTGCTTATTAGTTCCAGATTTGTTTTTGTTTTTGTTTTTGTCAATTCTTTCAGATTTTCTACATAGATAATCATGCCATCTGTGAAAAAAGACAGTTTTTGTCCTCTTTCTCAATCTGTATAACTTTTGTTTCCTTTTCCTGGCTTATTGCATTAGCAGACACTTTCAGTGTGGTGTTGAAAAGGAGTAGTGAGAGTGGAGATCCTTGCCTTGTATCTAATCTTAGTGGCAAAGTGTTGAATATTTCATCAAGTATGATGTTACTTAGAGATTTTTTTTGCAGATAGACTTTATCAAATTGAGAAAATTCCCCTCTATTCCTAGTTTGCCAAGAATATTTATAATGGGTGAGGGTTGGATTTTGTCAAATACTCTTTCTGCATCTATTAATATGATCATGGGATTTTCTTATTTACTCTGTTGATATGATGGTCACATTAATTGATTTTCAAATGGTGAACGAGCTTTGTATAAATAAAATAAATCCCAATTGGTTGTGGTGTATAATTCTTTTTATACTTTCTTGGGTTTGACTTATCAATAGTTTGTTGATAATTTCTGCATTTATATTTTTCTTCTCTATTCTTCTTCTAATCCCATCCATTGAGTTTTACATTTCAGTTATTGTATTTTTTGGTTCTGAAATTTTCACTTGGTTCTTCTTTGCATCTTCTGTTTGCTGTGTCTTTCTATGTATGTGTTGAGAGTTTCTATGTTTACCTTGGTTTCAGGTGTGCTCACAATTGTTCATTGAGGCATTTTTTGAGGAGTACTTTTAAAATTATTGTCAGATAATTCTAACATTTCTGTCATCTTGGTCTTTGCAACTATTGCTTGTCTTTTCTTCTTCTTCTTCTTTTTTTTTTTTTTTCACTTAGATTGTGATGTTCCTGGTTCTTGGTATGAGGGGAGATTTGTAGTTGAAAACTGGCCATTTATGGTATTATATTATTTAAACCTCTGGTTTTGCTGCTTCTTTCCAACATGGAAAAAGGACTACTGTCTCACGACTGCCTTGTGGGAGAAGAATTCCACATTGCCCTCTCAGTTTCTTTGACACTCACAGGGGTGTCTTCCTTGTTACTGCTAGGTGGGGTTAGAGTTTTGGCTCTCCACTAGGTTAGCACTGATATCTCACTGCTTGGGAGACTCAAAGTTCTTAGCACTCCTGTCTGCATAGCCTCAGTAACACCCAAGTGAGGGTTGCTTTGTTACCACTGGACAGACAGGCAAGTTCTGTCACTCCACTAGACCTCTTCTACACTACCTCAGAAGGAAAAGAGAGGATTCCTCATTCCTTTCAGTACATGTGGAAGTCTAAGCTCCCTATATGGTCTTTGCTATGGGGAAGGAGTGCTTTATGGTTGCCTGGCAGGGATGAAAATTTTGACTCCCTACTCTGTCTTTTCTGAAACCACCCTGGTGGGTGGGGGATTTGGCATACCTTGTTACAGCCTGGCAAGAATGGAAGTCTAAGATCCCTACTTGGCCTTTGTTGGCATGGCTGAGAATGAAGCCACAGATAGTTTTTGTTTTGTTTTGTTTTGTTTTGCTTTGTTTTGTTTTGTTTCTGTTATGTTTGGCTTGAGTAGTGCAGTTATTGACTAAAAGATTTGTGTCTTGTTAGTGTGTACCTTTCCTTGTCCTTTGATTAGAGAGAACAGTCTTTTGTTAGCCTTTTTTTTTTTTGTCTGTGCCTGTTGGTATTTTTTAAGTTGCCAGCTTTTCCAACTTGAAATCTGTGATATGTAAGGCAAAAAGAAAGCCCAGGGAATTCACCACTATATTGTTCTTTGGGCCTTAAGGTACCCAGCTGATATATTTTCTTGTTTCCATATTTCAAAATCATCTTATGTTTGCATAATATGTAATGCCCAATGTTCTTGAATGTATCACTGAGAAGAACAGAGAAAAGTATTTCTACCCCAACTTCCCAGCAACTTTCTTGTAATTGGAGAATTTAGTACATTTATATATTTATATATATTTTTTAATTTTTTACAATTGCCATACTGTCTTGCTTAAGAAACTATTCTTTTTTTCTTTTTTAATTTTATTTTTGAGACAGAGCATGAGCAGGGGAGGGGCAGAGAGAGGGGGAGTCACAGAATCTGAAGCGGGCTCCAGGCTCTGAGGTGTCAGCACAGAGCCCGATGCGGGCTCGAACTCACGGAGCATGAGATCATGACCTGAGCCGAAGTCGGACACTTAACCGACTGAGCCACCCAGGTGCCCCAAGAAACTATTCTTGAAACCATTAACTAAAGCTAAAATTATAGACAGCAGTCTTTAATTCTTAGTCATGCCTCTGCATGTTGGCTGTGGTTGGGTGATATTTGGTGTTTGCCATTCCCATGGGGTCAGCAGGCTGTCTGAAATATAGTCTTTCATGATGATAACAAGATTGTGAGAAGAAGTCTGAGTGTGGAAGTGTTCTCTAAGTCACCTCTGTGTCTTGTATGCTATCATCTAACTAACCTAAGCAAGTCTCATGATTGAGTCCAAAGTCAAAAATCAAAGATGTTAATGCCATCCTCCATGAGATCAACACAAGGCATATAAACAATCTGACTCCCAAAGTTCTAATTAAGTAATAGTATCTCATAAGAAGTTCACAACTGCATGGTAATCATTTGTTGTTGATGCTACATTTCTTTTTTTCTTTTCTCTCTTTCTTATTTTTTTTTTTCCAATTTTGAAGGGTTATTTTGGCCAGTATTTCTTCAAATATTGCCTATGAATCTTTCTCTCCTCCCCCTTATAGAATGTAATTAGAACTGTGCTGGGGCGCCTGGGTGGCGCAGTCGGTTAAGCGTCCGACTTCAGCCAGGTCACGATCTCGCGGTCCGTGAGTTCGAGCCCCGCGTCAGGCTCTGGGCTGATGGCTCGGAGCCTGGAGCCTGTTTCCGATTCTGTGTCTCCCTCTCTCTCTGCCCCTCCCCTGTTCATGCTCTGTCTCTCTCTGTCCCAAAAATAAATAAAAAACGTTGAAAAAAAAAATTAAAAAAAAAAAAAAGAACTGTGTTAAAATTGTTATACTCTTTTCTATGTTTCCATCTTTTTCCCTCTAAGAAACAATTTGATTACATTAATCTAACATCATTCCCAAACATACTCTGTTCTTCTAATACACTTCCTTTTTGATTCTTAGGTTCAAAATTAATTTTTTTCAGTATAGAATTTTTAATTGACTATTTTTATAGCTTAAAGGATTCTTTTGCCATTATTCATTTTTTCTCTATTTTTTTTCAGAATATATTAATTATAATTATTTTGCTTGTCTGTTTATGTGACTCATCTTCAGGTCTGTTTCTATTCTCTGTCTCTGTCTCTGTCTGTCTCTCTCTGTTTTGTTGCATGTTTTGTACTTTTATTTGGATCCCAGACATAACTATTTAAATACTTTGGATGAATTATCTTTATCATAATTGTTTTAACATTTCTTCTGGGGGTGCCTGGGTGGCTCAGTCAGTTAAGAGTCTGACTTCGGCTCAGGTCATGATCTCATGGCTAGTGAGTTTGAGCCCGCGTTGGGCTCTGTGCTGATGGCTCAGAGCATGAAGCCTGCTTTGCATTCCCTGTCTCTCTCTCTCTCTCTCTCTCTCTCTCTCAGCCCCCCATCTTGCACTTTTTCTCTCTCTTTCAAAAATAAACATTAAAAATAAACATTTCTTCTGGGTGATGGATAAAATACTCAAACTTTATCTGGGTAAGATTTGTTTTTAGAGTTTGTTAGAACTGCTATGTCAGCTTTATTGCTGCTATGATATGGTAGTTCTGGGTTCTCAAACAAAACTGGGGAAAGGCCCAGTGTACCTTGACAGGGCTTGAAGTTCACCTTTTGGTTCCCCAGAACTGTATGGTGGCTGAAATCAATGTGCAGCTCAGCTCTCTAATTTCCAAGTAGCTGCTATTTTCTGCTGTTTTCCTTGATGTTTTATCCTGCAATGTGCAAATCATGAGTTTCCAAGGTGAGGTTACATGCATATCATTTTACTCACTTTAAATGTTTACTTTACCTGCAGAATCTTTCCTTTACGTCCTAGTTGCTTTGTCCATCCTAAACTTCAGCTTCGGTCTCCTTCACCCAATATGACTGCTACTTTTTTAAGGAAAATAATTCCCCCAAGCATGAATTGATAAATGGACTCAGGAGTAAAACTCTGGGTATATGGATCTTAACTCATTGTATGAATTGTAGCCCCTTGAGTCCTCTGTGTATAGTTTATTTCCCAGGCCTTTAAAACAGTCATTTTATGCTACTGCCTACATTTTACAGTTGTTTTCAACAGGGGGATTATTCTGATTCAAGTTCTTACACCTTGGCTATAATCAGAAGTTTAAAATATTGTAGTTCTCTTTTGTTTTTGTGTGTCCACTGGACCCTTTTAAATACATCACTGAATTTTAGTCATTGCCAACAGGACTATGATATCTTTATGCTGGGGATTTATTTTGATTAGCAGGATTATAAAAATTCTTGTCAATCGCTGTCACCTATAGCCTTTGATTTCAAAAGAGCTAATTGCAGGAAAGAGCATAATTTAAAAAAGGCGAATATTATAAATAAAATTGACTGTGAACTGTATTTGTAGTTTTTTATCATTAAAGATGGTATGTTCTGTGATGCCAAAAATAAGCTTTTTTCTTTAGTTGGCCAATAATTCCAAAATTATTTAGATGGTAACTTTTATTTTTAAAGAAAGTCATTGTTTCTACTTACTTTTAAAAACTGGAAAGGGCAAACAGAAATATCTTCACGACAGTTTAGATGCGTCTACTGACACTTGTGCGGCAACTGGGAACCTGTTAGAGATGGAAATTCTCATGCCTCACTCGGGGCTTCCTGCATTAGAAACACGGAAGGTGAAGCCCAAAACAAAACAAAACAAAACAAAACAAACACAGCTCATGCTGGTGAACCAGAGGCCACACTTTGAGAAACACTGTTTCAGAATACAATTATCTGGCACATATAGGTGATCAATAGATGCGTATTGAGTAATTAAATAAATAGATGGATTGATAAACAAAGTGAATCATACTGCTACATGGAACCATTTGTAATTTGGAAACAAAGTTCCTAACTCTATGACACTAGACCATAGATGATGGGAGGAAGGATTACACTTATTCGATTTTATGTAAGAATTTCACATGTATGAATTTTCTGTATCTCCCAACTGTTAACTCCAAGAAAGTACCAGACCAGGGATACATTGGCATCCTGTTGTCCTATGTAGTGGTTCTCAATGTGTGCTCCCTGGAACCAGCAGCATTAGCATTACTTGAAAACTTGTTAAAAATGGAGAAACTCACTGAATCAGAAACAAAGTTTACAGACTTTCCAGGAGATTCCAATGCATGCAAAACTTTTAAGGACCACTGTTCTAGGATTTGGGTGTTAGTAAATTGGCGATGAATCATATGGAAAAGTTAATTAGAGGTAATATTCCAGCTAAGCACCAAGGCACAAGAGATGGAAAATTGCAAAGTAACTTTCCAAACTAATATATGCAAATGTTCAAAGGAAAGTCTTTAGACTAATTCTACAATGTTAGGAACTTTCAGTTAGATAATATATACGTGTGTGAGTGTGTGTGTGTGTGTGTGTGTGTGTGTGTGTTCCTGAGAATATAGGAAACTTAATATATGATTTCTGTGATCAAAAATTTTAGTCTAACTCCTATCAGTGAAATCTTGGTGGTGCTAGAGGGGCTGCTTTGTGGTTATTTTGCAGTAAACCAGCACTCCTCCAAGAATTAGTCAGTACAAAGGATATGTAGGTGTTTCTGTTGGGCCAGTGGCAGGTCATGTGGGAGAATATTGTCCAGCCTAGAGTCACCTTGGGTCATCTAGTACTGCCACTGAGAGAGTTCAGGAGTGATTTCAGGTCTCAGCAGCAAAAAACTAAGGATAACCCTGGATCCTAGGGGTTTCCGAAGTTAGGGCAATCAACCAATCACAGTATGATGCCCAGAGCATGAAATATATGGACAGAGAGGCCCAGTAAAGAAACCCTAAAGGTCTCTAACAGCATCCAAAGAGAAAGGATCAGCTCTAACAGTTGCCCAGGGAGCAGAAAACTAGCTTGTGAAACTAGCATTTAAACAAAAGATTACACTTCTTTTCCACAACACTCTCACTCTGCTCCAACTGTATAGGAGTTAGAAACAGTCTAGTGAGGTGGGACGAGGGCAATGAAAGCGCAAGGCAAGGAAATACAGAAGAAGTCAACCATGCTTCTCTTTTCCACTGCAGGGTTCCAGGAGAGGCAGGCTTCTGCAGGCTGGGAAGGTGAGAGCTTTTTAATGCTAAGTAAGATCCAAAGTTTGCATCAATATCTTGAACTGGACATTCTACTTCCTGAATGAGGGCCAGTTTGTTACTTAAAGTGACTCCAAGATATTTTAACTAAAAGAAGCAAGGAAAAATATCATTGACTTGAAGTTTTCATCCCGGGGCCGAGAAACATTATCACAACTGAACACATTTTGGAAAGATGGTGAGAGACAAAAATAAAGTTGTGTTTTGATTATGTCAGGAGTCGTGCTTGCTCAACATACTGGTTACACACAGACTGAGCCTTAAACAGTTTGGTTCTAATCCAAAAATTCTAAAAACCCAGAGCTGAGCCAGCTCTGTGCACGTGAAGCCTAGTCTATAGCAAGTCCACCTGTGGACAAGTGCCCAGATGCCCACAGAAACGTTGACTGTGAATTTTATGTTTAAAATAGTGTGTAAAGATACGGAGCAATTTTGTAAGGCCAAAGTGGTGTAATAAATATAGATTTTCTGCTTCCATTTTCACCTAGCATTTGGTACAGAGTAAGCCACTCATTCTATAGATTTCAGTTTCCTCATCTGTGTTATAGAAGACTGGGCTAGATAATTTTAGATGTTGGCAGTTATGATTCCATGACATCATAAAAACAAATTAATGTGTGAAATATACATTTAGTGCAAGCTTTTGCTATTAGCCTGAAATGCAATCTTTAGCAAGTTTCTTAATTTCTCTATGTCACAATTCCCTTACCTGTAAACACCTGCCTTGCATTCCTACAGGTGCTCCCGTAGTTAGAATAATGGCTTCCAAAGATGTCTATGCCTCATCCCTGGAAACTGAGAACATATTCAGTTACATGGGAAAATGGACTTTGTACATGTGATTAAGGAAAGGACCTAGAAATGTGTACATATTCCAGGTCTGCCTAACCCAATCACACAGGTCCTTAAAATCAGATAACCATTCCCAGCTGTGGTTAGAGAGAATGATGACTACAGAAGAATGATCAAAGACACGCAGAGTTGCTGGCTTAAAGACGGAGAAAGGGAGCTGCAAGCCAAGGAATGTGGGAGGTCTCTAAAGCTAAAGATGGCAAGGAAACAGATTTTTCCCCATAGCCTTCAGAAAGAAGCACAATCCTGCCAATGCCTTGGTTTTAATCTAGTAAAGACCCATTTAGACTTTTCACCTCCAGATAATACATTTGGATTGTTAAGCCATTACATTTGTGGTAATTTGTTACGGCAGCCACATAAAACTAATACAAATGTGAACATTTTTAAAAAGTTCAAAACCCTATGCAGATATAGGCTCTAGTGGTGATAAAGCTAGATATTCTAAAAGGATGTGAAATGAACATTGATTTTTTTTTTTTAAACAGCAAAATGCTACCAAGGCTGGGGAAAAAATTCTAAAGGTTATCCAGAGAACCTGCTTCTTCCTCCACAGCTCATTCTTCTTCTTATCCAGATGGCATATTCTTTTCTTAAGAATCTCATGTGCACAAATTCAGCAAATACTCTTAGTCACCAATTTCAGAATCTCACCATTTTTTATTACTGCAAAAATCATTTTAATTAGGACAGATTTTTTTAAAGCACGTAATTATGTTATTCTTAGCTGTGCTAACATGAAGGAAAACAGTCTTCTCTACACACTAATATGGGAAACTATAACCACATTAAATAAGTTTTGAGATAATGCCAAAGTAGCTTTTTACTCTCATTTTTAGGTAATGCTTGCAATACGTTTTGATTTGAGAATTATTCGAATTATTCAGCATGTGGTGATTATCATGGTAGTGTCTCTTCTTTTAAAACCCCACCTTTTTATACTCTGTGATGCTGGGCTTTAGAACTGTGCACATTCCATTTCTGCTGGGCCTGCTGGCTTCCTGTTACTCTCGGCCAGGAGGGGGAGCTACATTGAGTCTGCAAGAGGAGAATGACAAATGAACTTGTGGCTGGCATTACCACCCAGGCTGTTCATCCTGACTGTGGTGGCTGGCTTCTGTCTTAGTGGTTGGTTCCAATTTGCCCCCTCATCCTCCCTCGGAAATATCAGCACAACTTCCGTCTTGGTTTCAGTTCTATCTTGATGCGAGTGCTTTTCTGAGATTCTGTGACACAGGTTTCAGTCTACTGGAGCCCCTTCTTCAGAGAGCTGAGTGTCTGGTGGGTGGGACTTCTTCCCTTCATTCTTCCTGTTGTTCTCCCAAGTCCTAGGGGTGGTAGCTGAAGCCACTACCTCAGTGATACATCGGTGATCTCTTTTCCCTTTTGATTATCCAATATCTGGTTACAATTGTCACACTAAATTTGTCCTGTTAAAATTCGGTGAGCTGTTTTGCATCCTGACTGGAAGCTAAATGATGTAAAATTGGTAATTTGTGTTCCCAGGAAACAAAACCTTGAAGATGACGATTTGAGATTGGTTTGTCTATGCCCTCAGGTTTGAAAGCAGTGCTGTATTCCTTGACATAGGAATGAGGTGCTGGTAACCCATGGCATTTGGCGGTATGAGAAGCAATTAAATGATCACCTATGGTTGTGATAAAGTGACTTTGAAGTCAGGTGTTCAGGAGATGCAATGCTTTCTGCATTTGACTATGATGGCAGTAATGATGATCACAAGGACTTTGGGGTGGGGAAACTGCTTCTGATTGTCTTAGAGTGCTTAAAGAAAGAATTAACAAGCTGAGACTGTTACCAGACAGACAATGGGTTCTGAACTCAGGTTCAGCTGCCTGGCAACCTGGGAACATGGTGGGACTAACATTCCAAAGACCATCTACCCTGTCTAGGTGAAGCTGGAGGGTTTTAAAGGGGAAGACAGGGGAAAAGGGAAGGGGGGCTATGTTCAGGAGAATCAGGTGCCCAAGCAGTTAGTCATATATTGATATGACCCTGAACAGACTTGCTAGCAGCAGTGATAGCTGTTTTCAAATGCAGCCAGGTCTTATCTTCTGGGAAAGCCTGGTCCTTTACTTCTCAAAGCCAGTGGTCTGTAGGTTAGTTCTGCTACAGACCAACGAACTTAGGTCAGAAGGCAAGAAGTGCATAAGCTGAAAGCAAGTTAACCCTTAGACCAGTTGAGTGCCGTTGCAAGGACACGACCGAGCAATCAACAACTACACTGGTGGCCCCTCAGAGAATATCTTATTCTTACAGCCACAGAGTTAAGCTAAATAAATCCAGACATAAACATTAATTGTGCAAGTTGCAGAACTATACCTTATGTTGGATTCACAGCTTTACCAAGTATCTCATGTGAAAATTAAGATATTTATTAGAAAATATTGGGGTCCTAACATTTGAAATGGGAATATACCTGTAGACTTAGATGAAGCTAAGCATCTTGATTATCAAGTTATTTTGAGTCTCTTTTGCCAATGGACTCAGCATACTTTCTTGTTTCTGAGGAGTCTAGTTATCTTTCTCTTGAATACCCTGTAATAGCTTCATCTGGGGTGTTGCCTTACAGGGGAATGTTATTATTCTCAACTTGCTCTGTATACCTATATATTATTACCATTAGAATCATAACTTAGAATCCCTGGGTAATCTTAGAATCCTTTAGGGAAAAAAAACTTAAAATTTGGCTCAGCAGAAAATAGCTAATCCTCTTAAAAATTCTCAAGACTTTGCTCATTTATACTAGCAGAAACCTGGGAATATATATGAGAATGGAGTCTAACAGCTTCCTTGGAGCCCCTCAAAGATAAAGAATGCTCTAGTATAACCTTGATTGGGCGAAATATGTTGATATGGATGTAGTTATGAGAGATTCTGAATTTAGTATTCACCAGTCTAGAAGAGTTGGTAATAGTTTTGATAGTAGACTGAAACTTGAATATAATGATTTCCCTCATTTAATATGATTGAGATGCCTGAACTTCCATGGAATAAGGTAAATTAAAGAATCCAAAGGTTCACAGAGGTAGAAATGTGGGATAGAATTAACATTCAAGGCTTCCATTTCATTACATCCCCAGTACATCCTCTAGGGCTGCCCCGAAGGTAATAGCTTCAATAAGGCATTGAGAAATACATTAATGATGAGATCATTAGTATCCTTGGAAGCTCTGTGGTAGCTTCCCTGTCTAGGTTGGTTAGGACAGCAGGAAATAACTGCCTGATTTCAAAGGAGATGATAGGATCAGAGGAACAAGAGACAATTGGCAGTAACTAACCATCACAGACAAGTTGGAAATATTTGTTACAACCAACAGCAGGGATGTAGTAGAAATCAGACTACTTATACCCATAGAGAACTTTTGATGTCACTAATTATGATGCCTTTAGGAAAAATTAGATGGTTGGTCTAATAAATATTACTTGATCCACATTAAAAAAAAAAGAAAAAACATACTCCAGTTCTGGTGATTTTTAATTACCGTCATGTAAAATCACGGCCATTCACCTAATTTTCAGATCATAGTTAGC
Source organism: Neofelis nebulosa (assembly GCF_028018385.1). Lineage (NCBI taxonomy): Eukaryota > Metazoa > Chordata > Mammalia > Carnivora > Felidae > Neofelis > Neofelis nebulosa. The sequence goes on from NC_080794.1 coordinate 69,799,624, forward strand.
TTACAAATCTGGAGCTGCTTGTGCAGAGGGGGAATCCCTTCTTAGGAAAAAGGGACACACTGCCACAAATATATATGTAAATATCCCTCCAAACTCTCTTCAAAGGAGCATGAGCCCCTTTAATAAAGGGAAATGGAATTACTTAACACTTACCAAGATCAGTAGTCACTGTATTTGATCTGACAGTAATTTCTGTGAATCCCAAATGTGATTATGATCTGTAAGTTAATTAGGGGACAATTGTGTTTAGGCAATAAATGGAGTTTTGGACCAAATTTGCATTAAAATAGGCCAGAAGTTTTGTCAGTACACTATAACGTATTTTCCTACTCCTCAAATGAATAATTGTAATAGTCAGACATAGCCAATGTCAGAATGCACATATCTCTTAGTCCATTGACCGAAGGCTATTGTAAAAGGGAAAACTAAGTGGAAGCCCCTAGAATTCCCTTCCTTTACCAGAATAAGATAGAATCTTACCATACCCCCATGAAGACTGAGAAGTGTAGTGTTTCTACCAAAAAGTTGAAATATTCATGAGTGCTGATACCTATCATACCTCATTTAGTCTTCCTATTTAACCCATGATAAAGGGAGAAGCATCTCCAAGAATGACTGTGATTATCCTAAACTTAATTAAGTGGAAACTCCGAATAGAGCTGCAGTTCCAGATAAGGTAAAGTAACTTTCGGAACAAATGAACACATTTCCTGGAAACTAGAATGCAGCTATTTACCTAGAAAACCTTTCTCCCCCCCTCTATACCAGTTTGCAAGATCTATCCATTAGAGGCAGATCTGTTTTACCCCACAATTAATCTTAACAAAGTTGCCTCATGGCAACATCCAATCTCATATTATCTATGACTCATATTATAGTCTGCAGAAGTCTTGAATATCTTAACAATTGTCCATTGCACTGATGACATTGTGCCAGTCAGACCAGAAGAACAGATAATAGCAATCACTTCAGTTGCTTTGGAAAAATGCCTGCAATCCAGATGGTGAGATGAACTTTCTGATGGTTCAGTGACATACTATCTTTGTGAAGTATCTGAAGGTCCAGGGAAGTATGTTGAGCTATCCCCTCTGAGGTAAACGACAACTTGCTTCATCATGCACTGATACCATTAAATAGGAGGCACAGTGCTTAGCAGGGCTTTTGGTGTCCTATAGGCAATTTGTACATATTTTAGTATGCCACTCTAAGACTTGCACTGAGAAACCCATGAAGCTAGATATATGCCAGCTTCCAATACCTTCTCCTTAGCAGTTTGAGTTTTAGCTCCATGGCAGTTGACCTCTACGCTTCTTAGCTATGACCTCTAGTCTAGAAGGTCAATGGTCTTGGTCCTAGCTCTACAGGAACTTGCTCTGAGCTTTTGAGCAAGAGTGGTAATCAAGCAGTAGTGGTTTATGTACCAGTACCAGATTATGTGTGGTAATCAAGCAGTAGTAGGTCCCCCTGAAAGACCTGAGTTCTAGTTCTCTGTAGTCATTTCCCCAAACCTGTGCATTTAATAATCCAACTTCTTCCATTTCTTCCCCCTGCCCTACAGGTGGTAGCTGTTTCCTCAATCACTGCCTCTGTCATACCTCAGATTTCTCTTTTTGTTTTATTCAGTTCTCTAACACATGGTTAACGATATTTTATAGAAGTTATTTCTGTTAAAATAGAAGGTCTTGCTTCTGCCTCCTTATTGGAACTTGACTGACATTTAAATGGAAATATGTTTGTGAACTTAACTTTGCTAACTCAGAGACCATAGTAGGAAAATGTTTCCAAAGAACAAGATGAGATGACTCACTATTCATAGTGCTAAAAGAAAAAGACTAATACTGATATTGCATGTGCAAAATTCTCTCATCTAACATCTTCAATGTTGTAAATATATAAAATTTCATAACCCCAAAATGGCTCAGCTAGCTCCTTTACATTTTTATTTGATGCTCTATTTTGCTATAAAGTCTCCTCACCATTCCTAAATTTAAAAATCTCAATATTTGTTCTCCAGAATTTTCACACAACTGGGTCTCCTTTCTCTCTAGTATCTGAGACTTCAAATTCTTTCAGCCAACAAACAATAATATTTTCATCATCTGAATTGTCCCCTTGTAGCTTTCAGCCCAGAAAAAAATATAATAGTGAATGCATTTGTTTGTATGACTTAGACATCTCTCAGAAGGTCTTAATTTTTACCTGATCTCAATGTTTCAGATTTTGTGGGTTTATGATGGTGGTTGTCTGTTGCTAAATTTTTTTAAAATTAATCCCTGGTGGGATTTCAGCATATCTGTGTGGTGTAATACTGCTAGCATTATTGTTTGTTTCATGCTGTCAGTAATATAATCCATAAAATAGGATGTACCTGGTTTTCTAGCTTTCAACTCCCCCCACCACACAAAAGATTCTCTTTCCTCGTTCTAATGGAAAGGAAATTATGCTGCCTACAGAAAGCCATGAAAGCAGCTGAAGTGTAGCATTCCCAAGATCTTTCTAGTAGACATGAGCCTCCATGATGAGGAAGCAATTGTGTTCACTTCTGTTGTCTCCACCACTAAAGGTTCTGGCAGTAAATCTTAGACCTGAACCCAGAAGATTCAGGGAATGTAATTATGACATGGGAGACCACCTGCTTCATGGAGTTAGCATTTTAAAGAGAAAAGTGTGAAAGGAGCCAAAGGGGAAAAAAAGTCTCAGACACTCAGAAATGGCCCCTAGATTTGCACTTAAAGGAATAAAGAAAATAAATTACTTTGAAGGTGTATAAATGTTACTTTCCAAAAAAAAAAAAAAAAAAAAAAACCTGAGGAGAGAGTTACAGAGGAACCCAGATGGAGACAGATAACTAAGAAGTCTAGAAGAATCGTTTTATGCACTTTTCACACACACTTATGTTTTCATTCAATTTGTTGGAAATGTGTCTATGACTGAGAAGCTTTGACTGATTTAGCACAATAAAGAAGAGCAAGGGGAGTTAAGTTTGAAGTTAAATTGGAATTACTTCGAATATGGAAATGTGTATCTTCTCTGATACAGGAGAGAACACACAGAGTGAGCAATGATAGGAAATGTTCTCCACACCTTATTATTTAGGATAATGAAGCTTGGTGATTAAATGCTTAAGCTTTAGAACCACACAAAGGTCAGAAATTCAGGACAAATTCTCCAAAAAAAAGGTCCCTATTCAACATTTTTTAAAGGTTATACTTTATTGGGATAACTGTTAAGATGTTGATGAAAAGATGTTAGGGGAAACCCTACCTACACTGGCCCAATTCCAGGCAATCCCCCTCATTCAGAAACTTGTTGGTGTTGCGCAGGCTCAACTATTATAATGTGTTCTGTGCTAAAGAGAATGATTAACTCAACTTTCTGCTTCTGAGATCCAAATTCTCTTGTTACAACTCTGGTTTACTTATCTGGAGAGTAGAGAATATAATAGTGCCTGTATCATAAGTTTTATGTGAGAATTAATGGTGATCATTCCTTTAAATCATGATATACTATGTGTATCATGCCTGGAACATAGTGTAATCTCAGTGAACATTAGTTGTCACTATTATTATTTGTAGAGAAGGAGACTTACCTAACCCTTTTCTGACACAGGCCATACAGAACACTGATACTTGGGGTTCTTCATCTAAAGTGGATTAATGGGCAGAAAATCTTTTTCAGTGTGTCAATCATATTCTTAATTTTCTTTTCTTTTTTAAAAGTTTATTTATTTAGCTTGAGAGAGAAGGAGATAGGAAGAGATAGGGGCAGAGAGAGAGACAGAGAGAGATAATCCCAAGCAGACTCCATGCTGTTAGCACAGAGCCTGATGTGGGGCTTGATGTCATGAATCATGAGATCATGACCTGAGCCAAAATCAAGAGCCAGATGCTTAACCGACTGAACCACCCGGGTACCATCATATTCTTAATTTTCTATATCTTATGATTTTTGACATTTTGGAGGGCCCTTGCTGGCTGAAGAGAGATTGTCCTTCCGAGGGCTAGCTACTTCTTCCAGACAGTAAACAACTTGGTGACCTTTCTTTCATATGCAAACCAACTAACCCCTCTTCCATACCCTTCACTGACTCTTTTATCTAACTTTTCACACAACTAAGCCAATATTTCTTTGGTCCTAAATCAACTCAGGGACAGGTACCAGACACTTAAGGACAGCTTCTATACCCCGGAGCCCACAGGAATTATTCAAACTAGCCAGTCCCAAGATGGCCACTCTGCTCTGCCTTGTCTTTCTTGCAGAAACCCCAATAAAGGCTATAACCTATGTATTTCCCTTGGACCTTTCTACCCCTGGTTGACATTGGATTTTCTTTCTGTGCCCTGTGTGGTGTTCCTTGCTCCTTATTTCTAGGGAAACAATGAGTTGCATTAAATTTGTCTTTCAATGACAATGCACTTGGTCACTTATTTAAAATCCCACATGTACACTTTGAGACACCCACATATTTCATCAAGAGGTGCATTCAAGTCCCCTCAGACATTTACTCAAACTTGGCCATGTGACTTGTCTCAGGTAAGGGATCATCAGCAAATTAAGATGTGCAAAGTACATCTTGGCACTTTCCCTGTTGTTAGGTTGCCCTGTGATCTTCGTGCTAACTAAAAGCTATTCTCTCCTACTGGAAAACGAGAGGTATCATAGTAAAGAACTGAGGCATCCCAGCCCATGGGCAACACAGTGACAGACAGGTGAATGAGGTCATTTTAGACCATCTACCTTTCAAGCCATATCTGATTTCAACTGCACAAGTGAGCCCAGTGATCTATAAGTGTGATCAACACAAGAACTGTCCAGCACAACCACAGCATAGGGAATAACAGTAAAGCACGGTTGTTTCAATTAAAGAAATTAGGGGGTGATTTGTTACACAGCAATCAAGAAGTGAAACACAAAAGCAACTTGTGATGAAATTTTGTGTTATTAAATGTCTTCTGCACACATCCATAGAAACACACATACACATATTTCTATATATCAACCAATTAATATGCAAACCGAGACAAATCATGAAAAATTCAAAAAACGACAAGTATACAGAAAAACAAAGTGGTCTCTTTACTAATCAACATTACTTTGGTTAGTAAAAGTCAGGAATGGGATTAGTCCACCTGGGTAACACAGAGCCTTAGGCAAGACCTTAAGGAAATACAATAGCAATTTCCCTCATAAAGTTGTTTTGAGGTTTAAAAGAGATAAAGTACAGAAAGCACACAGTTCAGCACTCAGCCAGTGTTTAATAGTCCAGTACAGCAGCCATTATGATCCCATACCACTTACCTGAGATGTAGTTATGATGAATTTCTTATAGTTCAGCAGTGAGAAGGCCAATAACCTAAATAAAACATGTGGACAAACAAATTGAGCAGATGAAGAGATACTTTTTTTTTAATGTTTATTTATTTATTTATTTATTTATTTATTTATTTATTTTTTTAATATATAAAATTTACTGTCAAATTGGTTTCCATACAACACCCAGTGCTCATCCCAAAAGGTGCCCTCCTCAATACCCATCACCCACCCTACCCTCCCTCCCACCCCGCATCAACCTTCAGTTTGAACAGATACTTTTTACAAAAAAAAAAAAGATATCTGTATTAGCCAGTCAGGGCTGCCATGACAAAAAAAAACAAAAACAAACAAACAAACAAACAAAAAAAAACACAGATTGGGTGACCAAAACAACAAAAATGTATTCTCACACAATTCTGAAGACTGGAGGTTCAAGACCAAGGTACCAGCAGGGTTATTGTCTGGTGAGGACTCTCCCCTTGGGTTGCATTTAGCCACCTTCTCACTTTGTACTCATGTGACCTTTACTCAGTACATGGATGTGGAGAGAGTGATGAGGCAGGAGGGAGGGAAGACTCTTTGGTGTTTCTTCTTTAAGGACACTGATTATATCTGAACCAGGCTCCGCCCTTATGACCTCAGTTAATGTTAATTCCTTCCTTAGAGGCTTCATCTACAAATATAGTCACATGGGGCTTAGGGCTTAAACATAAAAAATTCATAGGGGTACAAATAGTCCATAACAATGTCCCCATTGACAAATAGTCTCATGAAATAATACTGAACATCATTTTTTCCCAAGTAAATGCAAACTAAATCCTCAAAGATAGAGTATGTCACATCTACTATAGGATGGCAAAGACAAAAAAAAAAGGTTTATAACACGTGGTGCACCTGGCATTCTCATTCATTGATGGTGGTGCTGAAAATGGAGAAATATTTGAAAGGTTTCTTATAAAGGTAAACATGAATATACTTCTAGGTACTCGGCTAAGTACCTAGAATAAATGTACCTAAAATAAATGTCCACATGAAGGTCTGTGCAAGAACATTTATAGTAATCTCATTCATAAAAGTTAACAACTGGAAACATGGGAACAACCCAGATTCACATAAATGGAAGACTGTATAAACAAATTGTCATGCATTCAAATAATAGAATGGTACTCAGCAATAAAAAAAAACATTACTATTTTACACAACAGCATTATAAATCTTAAAACATTATATTAAGTGAATGAAACTAGACACAAGAAAGCACATGTGGTATTTTATTTATATGACATCCTATAATAGGTAAACTTAATATTAAAAAAATAATTTATTTTGGTGGAGGCATGATGGAGTGAGTGATAAGAGGAGCAAGTGAATTTTCTGGGGTGGTAAACATTTATGCATTCTAAAAAGTCTTAAATTTCACACCTCATATTTGTGAATTCCATTGTGTAAACATAAATACTCTACCAAAAAGTGGGGGGAAAAGAAACACAAGTGCTTAACTCTAGTAGATTTCTTTTTGTTGAGAATGTGTTTGCTGTTATCAGACTATGTCCATATATTCTAGGATTGAGTAATTGAATAAATATATAGAATGTAATGGGAGCAAGTGCTCTCATTGTTGGAGAAGGGAGTTACAAATATGGAAGAGGAGAATACTTTAATGTACCATAGTGTGTTAGATTGGAATTTGAAGTTTATACAAGTGTATACACACACACACACACACACACACACACACACACACACAGATATTTACTAGTGTGCCCCCACCTCGATGAGCTCAGAGTGCCAGGATGTAATCCTTTGCGACATTGCAGCTTAAACGTTGTGCTCTATAGCTCTCTAGAACTGGAAGCCAAACTACCCATGGAACTGCCTGCAAGCTGCCTACCTATGACCTAAGTGGTCCACAAATTTGCAAGCCCCCATATAGCCTGCATGCTTTGATGGCCTCCTATCTCTGCCAACCCTCTAGAGAATGGTTTATTGTTTACCCAGCAAGTCTAAACCAGCTCCAACTTGGCCAAACCAGGAAACTTCTCTGCTATCTTGTGGCATCAACAATACCTTCTCCAAAGAGGTCTGAACATCTAAGTTTGTACTTTCATGGGTATTCTCCCTCCACCTAGAATACTGTATAGATTTCCTTTGTAGTTATAGTTAGTCTAATATTTACTCTTTTATCAAAGCCAATAATTCTTTATGTTAAGCCTCTCCTGTTTAACCTTCTCAAATTTTGTCTCCTGATCGAACTCACACTTCTACATGATCAAAACTAACACCATCAATACAGGAACTAATTGACATGTTGTAATCCTTAATATGAGGTACTGGGAGAGACACAGAATCTTTTCTGCTGTATTTCTGCCAAAATTACATAACCTGAACCTAATCATAAGAAAACACCAGAGAATCCCAAATTATAGGGTAACCTACCAAATAACTGCTTTTCAAAAATATCAAGGTCAAGAAAAAAAAAAGACTGAAAAAGTTTTTCAGATTAAAGAGAACCAAAGAGACATGACGTGTATACGATGTTCAATCCTTCATTAGGTCTTGGACCTGACTAAAAAATATCTTTGAAGAACGTTATTGGCACATATGGCATAATTTGATTATGGACTTTGCATTAGTTAATGATATTGTATTAATGTATTAATGTAGATTTCATGGTTTTAAAAATTATACCATGGTAATGTAGGAGAATAAACTTAAGAATTATACATTGCAGGGGCACCTAGGTGGCTCAGTTGGTTAAGTGGCTCAGGTCATGATCTCATGGTTTGTGGGTCCGGGCCCCACATTGGGCTCTGTGCTGACAGCCTGGAGCCTGCTTCAGATTCTGTGTCTCCCTCTCTCTCTGCTCCTTCCCGACTCCTGCTCTGTCACTCTCTCTCAAAATTAAATAAACGTTAAAAAATAAAATAAAATAAAAAAGAATTATGCATTGCAGAATTTGAGAGAAAGGAACACAGTGCTTCCAATTTGCTCTCACATGGTTCAGGAGAAAGGTATGTGTGTGTAAACCTATGCATGCACATACACAGCGCAAATGTGACAATGTGTTTTCAAGTTAGAGAATTTGGGTTAAAGGTATATTTTTATGCAAATTCTTTTAAATTTTCTAAGTATTAAATTATATAAAAATGAAAACATTAAAAAATAAGTAAGCTCAGGGTCTGGCCTGATAGAAGTCCTGAACCAACTTCTCTCACTGCCTCCCCTGGAGGGTCTCCCGTACACCCTGTCTCTAGATAAAGGGTTATTTTCACTAGACACTAGGCTTGGCCTTGCTCCTGCATTTTCTAATTCCCTCTGTCTTTTTCTCTTTTTCTACCTGCAGTGTCTTCTCCTTTCCCTCTGATGATCCAAATCCTTTTTTCATTTCTTTTCTTTTCTTTTCTCTTTTCTTTTTTTTTTTCTTTTCTTTTCTCTTCTTTTCTTTCTTTTCTTTTCCACAATTTTTTTCTTCCACTAAGACGACAGAAGAGATGCTTTATTGAACACATGTTACATTCAGCCACAAATGAAAAGAATTAGTCCTGAAAGTCACAAGTCCAGGGCAAAGGACCAAGAGGGACTCTTTTAGCGTGAGCAAAGCAGGTCTCTGAAAGGTGGTCATTGCAATCAGATGGCAATGGATGTTCAAGATCCATTGAATCAAGTTCTAGAAAGTAAGCATACAGTCCAACAATTTGTACCAGTGTCTCTGGCCTCTGGATTTCCTTATTTCTGCTCCTGTGGTTTCCATGGGTACACAGGCTAGCAGTTCACTTGGACCTCTCCCTCATCTTTCTTCATGTTCACTTCAGCCTGTGCATTCACTTCTTCCTCCACTAGGCTCTCTCATGGCATGGAGGATTCCAAGAAGATGACACTAAGGTTAGGAGCCTAAATTCTTATTTTCAAAGCTAAAATAATTTTCATATTATTGACATCTATTAAAGGGCCTTCCCAACTCTCCAGCTTAAATCATACTTGTCTGTCTTCTATCCAATTTTATTACACTCTCTATTTTATACCGTGGAAAGTAGTTCTAATGTATCAGAAGTGCTTTTATCTCCTTTATTTTGGAAGTTCTCATGCTTTACCACGTAACTGTAGCAGAATCTTTATGTCTATTTGATCTCATAACTCAGGTCCATAATTTATTAGCTGTGTGACTTGTGGAAGATGCCTAATCTCTTTGTACCCCAGTTCAGTCTATAAAATGGGAGTTATGAGAGTAATTCCAGAACCATACTCACAATGCTGTTGGAAGATCAAAGAGGGTGATGTTTGTAAAATACTTAGAACAGTGTTCATCGTATAGTAAATGCTATAGAAACATTTCCATTTTTGAAGGAAGCACAGGACCTGGTATAGGAAATAGATGTTTATTACTTCCTTTTTAATAACTTGATGGATTTTGGTACTTTTTCTACGCACTGTGAACTTTGAAAGTTCATATCACAATCTCTGTATTAGCTCTTTAGAACAACTATTTATACCAGGGAGTCGAAGTTTTTCTCACGCGAGTAATGAAACAAACAAACAGCCAATAAACAAAAGTGAGCCTTGCTCCTTTCATAGTGCCTTTCTATGAAAAGAACACAAAGCTATCTGTTTTAAAAAAAATGGAAAAGAAGCCCTTTATACATAGTAATTGACATTCATTGTTATTTTTGGCTATTTTCACACATTTTAACACTTGGGATTGAAATCATTTCAGCAGAAAAGCTTCTCTCAGTTGAGAATCCTGGATTTATGTTTATTATTAGCTTGGCAGCAAGGAGACCTGGCCCAGCTTTAAAATAAGAAGTGTGTTTTTCCACACAGTCAAGGCAATGTGGGAAGATCCTGCCTCAAATTAGGGGTCTCAGAGATGTTTCTTAACTCTGTTAAACTCAATATATTAATCATCTACAATATACTGCTCTATGTACTTCTGGGAGGAGGGGGGCGGAATCTCTGTCTAACTTAACATCTAACATGTTTGAGAGGCAGAAACACTTGAGGATTCAGAGGAAACAACCATCAGAACCACCCAAAGAGCGGTATTCGGCAAAAACTCAATGAATATTAGCATGACCTTGAAGTTTGGGTGGGATTTCAACTGAAGAAAAGGACAAGGAAAAACCACCAAGTTGTGTTTGGACTAAAAACATGGTAGAATTGGAAAATAATGAGACTCTATCCTCAAGAGATAGTATGTTCACTGTAGGAGGATAGAAATTAGGAGTAATAGGCTCAAATATTTAATTAGAATGCCTTGGACACATAGAGAGTACTCATAGCTAAATTATAATCCAAACATCAATCTCATAGACTATGAAGAGGTGATTAAAATCGTGATTGGGTAAGATCCTTATTTATTAAGCTATATAACATAACAGATAGGTCTGTAGCATGAACTAGAAGTTCCGAACTCTATTGGGTATCATAGGCATTAATGACCTAGATGATAAGAAAATGCACTGTCCATTATTTATAAAAACAATGCCATTGACCTATGCTCAATAAGTCATATGTTCTGAGGTTCTGCAGGGATGGTGGCACTCTGCCAACTGCTCCTCTTATAACAAAGACCCACATTCACAAAATGGTCATCATAGTAAGGAGTCTGGAACTTAACAACAATGGGAAACTAGTTAGCCCATGAACCCATGGGACTCTGCCCACCAGATGCCTGAGTTGTAGTCGCCAGTTCATGCTGAATTAAATAACTAATTACCAGTGACATAAGCACCATACTTTCAAATATCTGGTCACATAATGCTGACCTTTTTCACATTATTTTCTTCTTTGTTGTTCTCACTGAAAAGATAATATCTCTGAGAGCCAAAAGGTCAGTAAGGGGTTAGATTGCCAAGGATATACTTGCAACTGATTTGAAACAGACTTTTCTCTTAGTAACGGTATGACAATTTAACAAAATGAAAGGCAAACAGTAAGAGATAAATAAATGAATATTATTACTATCTTTTGCTTAGTATGTCTCTCTTCTGACCATGAAATTCTACTGCCTTCCTCCCTTTATATCATGGTTGTCAAAAATTTCCACATTAGTTTTAAAATTCCAAATACTGGTTTGAAATTCAAGCTGACCGTGTTTCCCTTCTGCTTAAAATCTTTCAATAGATTCCGATAGCTCTTAGACTTCAGATCCTGTAGTACACTTAGGGGCTGCATCATCTGATGCCACCATCCCACTGTAGCTGGATCCGTCATCATGTTGACCCCGAAACATCCCACATGGGCTGTTCTCCATAGTTGGAATGCTTAGTTCCTCCCTTCTTCACCTAGCCTTGCCCCATTAATCCTCAGGTCTCAGTTTAAACGTATTTTCTCAGGGGGCACCTGGGTGGTTAGGTCGAAAACATCTGACTTCGGCTCAGGTGATGATCTCATGGTCTGTGAGTTTGAGTCCTGCCTCTGGCTCTGTGCTGACAGCTTGGAGCTTGGAGCCTGCTTCAGATTCTGTGTCTCCCTGGCTTTCTGCCCCTCCCCTGCTCACACTCTGTCACTCTCTCTTTCTCTCAAAAATAAATAAACATTATAATTTTTTAAAAATAAATAAATATATTTTCTCGGGAAAGCTCTCTCAGACCTTCATGATGAGCTTTTGTCAAGCCTCATAGCATCACATGCCTCTCTGTTTTGTCACTCATCACAACTATAAATCTCCATTTCTGTGATAATTTGACTACTATCTGTATTCCCCACTAAATTACCATAAGCTCCATGAGGGCAAGGGCAATGTCATTTTTCTTAATATTGTACCCCAGAACCTGGTGCAAAACCTAGTACACAGTAGTTTTCATAAATAATGTTCTATTCATTTTATAAATATTGATGAATTACCATGTAACTAAATTTGTGACGACTGCTTAAAATGCAAAGAGTAAAGAAGGAATAACGGTTATAGAACTGTAAAGCAGAATCATTATCATATAAAAAGGTAAATATTTACAAGATAAAAGTTAGTAAAACAATTTCAATATTCTACAAAGGAAAGTTTCCTCTATCACTTTGCGTGTGTGTGTGCGTGTGTGTGTGTGTATATGTGTGTGTGTGTGTGTGTGTGTGTGCATGCATGGACGCATGCCAATTGCAATAAACTTATGACTTCCCAGGGACTACAAGTGCATTTATATAGCTAGAACTAGAAGCACCAAAACAGTAGTCAAGAGTTTTTTAGAACTCTAGGAAAATCAGCTTAGGGAGAATAACAATATCTATATCTCTCTATTTATAGATAGGTAAGGCTATAAATATACATGTTTGAAAGTACACCTAAAGGTAGCTACTTAAATTATGTGTCGTGGCATGGCAGAACCATACTATATCTGGTAAAGAACAGTTAGGTCATCTTATCTGTACAGAAATAATAGAGCCAAAAGACTGAATGCTAGCTGGAAAAAAATCTTTTATAAGCTAGTCTTATTTATGTCATTTTAGAAGTATCTAGAAAACAGTATGTTTTTGAATGAAAAAATTTTCCAAATAAAAAATCAACTTTTAAAGAAAGGTTTGTTTTCACTAACATGCTTGAAAGCATCAATCTGAGTGTTTGTATCCATGATTTGCTGAACTGTGGAAGGAATGTACTATATGACATCCGCCTTAGGCATTGGATTGTAAATATTTCATGGCTCTATGAATGTACCACGATTAAATGTGTTTTAGTAGTCAACTGAATAATCTTTTACAACATCAAAATGAAAAAGTTTCTTTTTTTGTTTGTATCTGAGAGCTTTGAAAATACATCCCTACGTTCATTTTATTTCCTACATATTAGGACCAAACCCAACGTACTCCCGGTGATACCAGAGAGTAAGAGTCCTGAGTTGTGATTTGCAATTCTTTCCTATTCTAGGAGGAGTTGCTATAAAAATTCCAATTCCAAATCCTCAGCTAGACCACACATTTATTTTGAAATCTGTTGTTGACAGAATAATGGAAAAGATGTGCACATTTTAATCCCTGGAGCTGTTGTTATGTTACCTTACATGGCAATGGAGATTTTGCAGATGTGATTAAGAATTTGGAGGTGGCCCTGGATCGAATCAGGGATCATAATGCGTGAGAGAAGTTAGAAGATGCTCTGCTGCTCACTTGAAAATAGAGAAAGAAGTCACAAGCTAATGAGTGCAGGTGACCTCTAGAAGCTGGAAAAGGTAGGGGAAAAGATTCTTCTCTAGAGGCTCTAGAAGGAATGCTGTCTTCTTGGCACCTTGATTTTAGCCCACTGAGACCTCTTTCAGACTTCTGACTACCAGAACTATAAGATATTAGATTTGTTTTGTTTAACTACTAATTGGAGACAAAAGTAAAACAGTAACAAATGATATATATGTGGTATTGGTTTTAATTAATACATAAACAAGAAGTGAAATAATTTTAATGTTACAGTAGCCTCAAAAGTCAAGCAAGAAAACAAACAATTAAAACTCAACAAATGCTTTTGAATACCTATTGTCTCAAGGGCTCTTTTTATTGTCAAGCATACCTATTTAGTCAGCATGTAGCTTGGTCTCCAGGACTTTGGAGATTCAGACGTTTGCATTGTACCCCTAGTTCTATGTCCTGTAGAAGTTCAGATCCCTCTAGAAGAACATAGCATTCAATAGGATGGTAAAGTAAGCTCAGAAAAGATTACAATGTAGGAAAGAAGTAATATGGCTGCAAAAGTTTAAGGGAGAGAGGAAAGGAGAGAAGGAGGAAGAAAAGCTGTGAGGAAATGACATATAAATGCCCAGCTGAGAGAACCAGGGACTGGTGTCTAGGAAGATGGCAGTTATAAGGGCGAAGACCATTATAGAAAAAGGAAATAAGGTGAGTGAAATGTAATTGTAGGAAATCATAGGGCAAAAACAGAGAAAGATTCCAGTTGTGAGGATAAGACTGGAAAGCAAGCAAGAAAAACCAATTGAAGGCCCTGAAAGCCAAATGCAAGATTTTGTTTTTCATTCTGTGGCGATGGAGAAATTACCCCAAGTCATGTCACATAAAATCCTTTATTTATGCCCTTCTACTACTGTTACAACAAGCACTTCTGACTGCCTTGAGGGAGCTATAAAGGAGAGAACACTGACCAATTTCCAAGTGCTGTTCCCAACATCTCACTTGTGGATGAACCTCGTAAAGCAGAGCAGAATCATCAGTTCTGTGACAGTGCAGATTTACATACACGCTTAGGGCTGTTAAAAATATATTTCTCAAGAAATTCTTCAGTGCTTTGTGTCTCCCTCCATCTTGACAGGAAGTAGAAGACCATAGTGATGAAGACGAGTGTGAGCATGACTGACACTTTGTCAGTAGGTGTAGCCCAGGATTGAGTTTTAGTCATGGAGTGTAAACACAGTGATCAAGCCATTACCAGCAATGACCCATATAATGATATCTCATGCCTACTCTTCTCCTCACCCCTTCTGGTGGGGTGGGATCAAAAAATCAACACAATGACCTGGAAGGCTACATGCTGAATATGGCAGTCTCCATCTAGCCTGCATTTCAGTAGGAGATGTGAGCTTGTATTTGGTAATCACTCTGTAGTCTGACAGAGGGAATAAGGTTAACAGTTGCCATTTCTCACCAGAACTTCCTTGTATCTTCTGCTAAACCAGGGGAAGGAGACCTCAGAGGCCTGGAATTAAATCACTGAGGAGTAGGTGCTTTAAGAAAATGACTTTTACATTTATCAACTAGTATATACTCATTTACACAGTAGGGCTGATATTATGCCTAATAGAACAAAACTGAAAATTAAATGAAACACGAAGCAGGTAGCATTGTGCCTTATGCATAGTAGCTATTTACTCCAATGCCCAGAAAGAATCCCTTCTGTTGAAGGACCCCTGATGGTCATACATCTATTTGTCATTTGCATCTTATAACTAATTATTACTCTTTTTTAAGACCAACTCATATTACGTTATACTTAAAATCTGCTACCAAGATACTTCTAAGTTTGTCCAAAGGAAAAAAATCAAACCTCTTTTTTACTTAAAGAACTCTCACCATTCTGATCTACCTGTCCAATCCTACCCATCATGTTCTAGCCCTACTCCCTCCAAGAAGCCTTGAATGATAGCCTTTCTTCATAAAAATTTCACTTCTTCCTGATTACCCAAAAAATTTATTGACTAACTTATATATTTTACTTAGAAACATCTACTTTGTATATATACTATTTCTAGCTTTGGCTTGTCTTGAAAAAATAAAGTTTAAGTAGTTATATAATGTATTTTGAAAAATCTTTGGTGATTCTATAAATATACATAATATACATTCCTTTCTCCTACAATTTAATTACCTATTTGCTTAGAAGCCTTTGATTGTCTCTGTGGCTGATTTTTTGTTGACCCCTAATTAGTCATTCCTCACTGATTTTTGGGTTGTATCTTAATTATTCAATCTCCCCTTCTTAGATAAAATTAGAGTTTTGGTCCATCATGGAGCCATTTCACTAAAGACTTTATTTTCCTTCCTTCCTTCTATTTGGATATCATCAGGAGACTAATGAACTATTTTCCAATTTTATCTGAATGGTCAATTAAGAAAGAACTTGTATTCTCTTTGTTGAATAGCACATGATTAGAAGTCATGAAATCTAGAACTGGCATCATCAACTTGTAGCCAGGTGTGTCATTTGCCTAGGATAGCTTGAGTTTCTCAATTGTAAAACTGGGATAAGAATATCTATTTTTCATTCTTTTCAAAGTTGTGAGTGGTCAACTGGTATGGTCAGGTAATTCACGAGTATTAAGGACTGCAGCTATAGGTCCACAATCTTGTTAAGCCAAAAAAGGTCTTTTATTTTTTTTAAACATTTTTTTCATTTCTTGGGAGACAGAGAGAGAGAACAAGCAGGGAAGAGGCAGAGATAAAGGGATACACAGAATCCAAAGTAGGCTCCAGGCTCTGAGCTGTCAGCAGACAGCCCGATGCAGGGCTCAAACTCATGAACTTCAAGATCATGACCAAAGCTGAAGTCAGCACTTAACCAACCGAGCCCCCCAGGCACCCTAGAAAAGCCTTTTAGAAGTTACTTGTTCAAGGCTGTCATTTGACATGTTAGAAAAAAATGGAACCGAGTAAAAGAAAACCAAAAAAACCTCTGAAGCCCACCAAGTTGAATGATTTGTCCAATGTCACAGGACCCTTGAAAGCTGGGTCAAAAACCCCTCCAGGTTCCTGACTTTGGGCCTGGGCACTTTCAAATGTATCACCCTCAGCTTCAGTCCTGAGGCTCAATCAAATCCTTTGTCCTTTCTCCTCTTATTGGGAAACAAACAAGACTGGAAACTGTATGTATGAGTCATTTATTGAGCTAGTTAAGCTCAAGTTTATCTCCAGTCTGGGTACTGTGTGACCTTTCTTGAATTCCATTCTCCAAGTGTAGGAGGAAAGCCTATCCTTCCCCCACCCCCTTGGGAATTCTCTTATTTGTATTTCTGTCAATGCCACTTTTAATGCACCAAAGCCTGTGTTTAGAGTAATAACCAGTCTGAAGTTTATGAAACAAACGATTGATACCAGCTTCATAAAACTCAGGCAAATACACTACCTCCTGTATGTCTTTTTATGCCTTTAATTCTATGAACCTTTATACTTGTGGCTACCCAAAACTCTTATAATTAGAAATAAGAAGGGGAAAAAATGAAAACAACAACTGGAAATGTCTTCCAAAAGCCAACATTTTTAAGTGTTCTTTTTTTTTATTGATTTGCAGACAAGGGTATACTTACTAATTTGTCTAGGTTACAAGTATCGTTCCTCTTTTTTTAAAAAAGCGAAAGTTTGAGTGTATGGCTTAAGTGTCAGGGTGTTATTTAAAAAACACATACCTTACTTATGCTTTGGAAACCTGGAAAACTAAAATGCATAGCCACACTTAACCCATTCCTCAAACCGGAAGTGATTTTGTGAGAAAGACAATTTTTGTTAAAAGTAAACTTCCAGTCATTAATTCAGTTACACAACTTGCTAGAAGTCTATCCTCCCTCATCTATTGGGCTATTATCTTTTCTCATAAAGACAAATAGCAAATGTAAAGATTTGGCGTTTTAAGATAACCCCTTTCACTCTTATGATTTGGTACCATGGAAACTTGGCATTTTCTTTCCTTTCTGTAATTAGCAAGCATGATAAATTAACCAAATGGAAAAAGTCATCATTTCCTATATACTTATTTGCACTTTTCTTTGTGGGGCAGGTTTATTTTAAAATTAAAAACAAATTAATTAATTTTATTTTTTCAGCTTTATTGAGATATAACTGACGGATATCATTGTGTAAGTATATGGTGCACATGTATTGATATGATATGCTTATATATTGTAAAATGATTACTGTAATAGATTTAAAATAAGAACTCTGTGAGCACAATTCACTTTTCTAAAGTAGAGAAGTATTGAGAACCTACTATGTGTCAAGCCCAATTTTAGGATTTTGAGATGGGAAATTACACCATTTGATTTACCTTGTTAAATTAAAGTTTGTATTAACAAAAATTCATTGACAGGTCATTGTGATCCAGATCATGTGACAAGCACTGGGAAGAAGACAATGAAAGAATGTATAATTCGCGATCCTTGCCTTTGAAGAACTCACAGCCTAGTTGAGGATTTGACATAGCAAATATGATGGAATCAATAAGTGATGGGTTGGGAGTCATATGAGCAAGAGATGGGTTTCCTAGGGGAGGTAACCTTTAGATAACTCTTAAAGAATGAGTTCTGAAAGAAAAAAAATAATGGCATGTAAAGGTCAGTGTTGCTGGGTAGAAGCAAAGCTTTATTTACAAAATTTGTGACATCTCAAATCCTCTTCCAATCTTGAGTTACCCATGTACATATTCTTTACTCTCCACTCTTTATTAAAACAAACACTACTTACTCAAAGAACCTATTCTGATTCCCATAGGAAAAATGTATTAGTATCTCTATTGTGTATCTAATGGTCTCTAAATAGACTGAAAAGACTCTGCCACTATACGCATACCCATTTAATAAGTGTTCCACTGTTTTGTAGCTTGCACATAGCCAACAAGTCTTCCACTGCAACTTCGATTTTATTTACCTGAACTCAAATAAAATTTCATCAGGTTTGGTTCAGCCTCACAAATATTTTATGAAACTTATTAGGTCACTATAACTGCTACTTGTTACACACCATTATCATTGGCCACTTTCAGATTAGCCAATGATATAACTTCCCTTTCTTTACACTGTAATACCTATTATCTTGTACCTAGAATCTCAGACCTGAAAGAGAGCTTAAAATTCATCTCTAGCATAGTTAACAACTCCAACTACACTTTAAAATACAACAGGTGCTGGAGTGCTTGGGTAGCTCAGTTGGTTAAGCATCAACTCTTGATTTTGGCTTAGGTCATGATCTCACAGTCATGAGATCAAGCCCCATGTCAGGCTCTGCACTGAGTGTGGAGCCTGCTTGAGATTCTTTCTCTCCCTTTTCCTCCACCCCTCCCTTGCTTGCACTCTCTCTGTCAAGAAAGAAAAGAAAAGAAAAAAGAAAAATGCAACAGGTGCCACTGAATGCAATGGGCAAATGATGTTTTGTTTTTGTTTTTGTTTTTGTTTTTATAAATAGAGCTGATTTCAGTTAGATATCCATATTAGAAAAAAAGTAACTTTGACTCATGCTTCATATCATATACAAAAATTATATACCTTATAAGGTTTAAAGATGACAGAATAAAAGCTTCGAGAAGAAAACAGCAGAAAACCTTCATAATATTGAAGGAAGCAAAAATTTCTTAAACATAACACAAAAAGCACTAGCCATAAAATGAAAAATGTATGTTTTGGTTATTGGGATAGGCAGAAAGATGTGGCACTTGGATCCCCCAACAAGGACTTGTCCCAGCTGCTGGGAGGGCTGTCAGTGGACAGTGTTCAGCTATCATTCCACTTTCGGGATTGCCTCAGGTGCAGAGAACTTAAGTTGCCCAAAGTCATACTCTTCCAGGGTCAGTTCAGTGCCCTGATCCAGACAGAGTTATAAAAGTTCTGCCATTTTGGCCCAATTCAGGACAACTCTAAGAAATTATATACTCTCCCAGAGCTCCCTGTATTCAGCTAAGACTGTTGGTCATGCACCATCAACAGACATCTCCTTTCCTCCCCTCTTTCCCATTGGTGTTGGCCCAAAGGAAAATATAGAAACATCCTGAACACTAACTCTCTCAGAACTTGCTGTCTGGAGAAAAACTGTTAGAAATAATTCAAACTAGAACTTCTATTCATCAAAAGACACCATTAAGAGAGTCACCGCCTATTTGTAATGCTTATATCTAAAAACTTTCACACATCTAGAATAGATGAAGAACTATAGATCCATAAGAAGGTGACAATTATATTAAAAATTGAGAAAACTCAAAAGGTACTTCACAAATAGAATATCCTTATGGCCTGTAATCATAGACAAAGGTGCTCTATTCTCCAGTCAAGTGAGATTAAAACAAACTACAAAAACAGAAACCCACTCTTAAACAAGGCAACACCACTACAAGCTCACTAGAAGGCCTAAGAGCACAATGATTGACAACAGAAAATGTTGATAAGGATGGGGAATAATTGGTTAACCCCTCGACTGCTGGTGGGAATTAGAGTGGCTCAACTACCTTAAAGAATGTTTTGGTCATATCTACTAAACAGAAATACAGAGCTACCACCCTGTGCTCTAACAATTCCTCTACTAGGTATACATCCAAGAAGAGTGTGTTTACCTTCCAAATGACCTGTACGCATATTTTCACAATAGTACCATTTATAATATGCAAGATTTGGGAAACAATTCAATATCCATCTCCCATAACATGGATTGAAACTTGTGATCTATTCAGGGATGCCTGGGTGGCTCAGTCGGTTAAGCATCCGACTTTGGCCCAGGTCATGATCTCACAGCTTGTGGGTTGGAGCCCTGTGTCAGGCTCTGTGCTGACAGCTCAGAGCCTAGAGCCTGCTTTGGATTCTGCGTCTCCCTCTCTCTCTTCCCCTCCCCCACTCGTGCTTTCTCTCTCTCAAAAATAAAGAAATATTTAAAAATTTTCTTTAAAAAATCTTGTGATATATTCAAATAATGAATACTGTGAAGCAATAATAAATGAATTAACTACACAAAAAATATGGATAAATTGTACATGCTTAATAACAAGTGGGAAAAAAACAGACACAGGATAAGATGTACAGTTTTATTCCAGTTGTGTTAAGTTGAGAAACTAGCAAAACTGATGTGTGGTGTTGGAAATCAGCATGGTTGTTACTTTTGGGGTGTGTGGGGGGAGATTGGGAGAAACCCTGCAGAAGTCTTTTTTAGTGGTAGAATTGTTCTATATATTCGATGCAGGAGGTAACTTCATTAGAGTATATGTGGTAAAAATACATTGAACTCTACATTTAAGGTTTGTTCACTTCATTGCATGTAAGTCATATCTCAACACCAATAAATATCACTTGAGGGTATACATGTATCTCCAGACTCCACCCTCCAGAGACTGGTTTAATTGGTCTGCTTTATCTTTGGTCTTGGTGCTATTTGACTTTAGCAAGCTCCCTTGGTGATTCTAATCTGCAGTCAGTATTAAGATCTGATGAAACTTTCTCGTGCTACCAATTACAGGCAAAGAACATCAGCTCTGAGAGTCAGGTGACTTACACAAGGGGACACACAACAATTCTGGTGGAAGCCACAGCTGGCTCTGGAACCACACATATCTAATGGTGTACATTGTACTTTTGATCATGACCACCCTTTTTCTTGTGTTACCAAGTTAAGACATCCTCAGATAATGCATTCTAAACCCTCTCCCAACTCCCCACTTCACAGGAGAGCAAGCACACCCTCCTGGGCCTGTCACCTTGGTTGCACTAAGTCCATTCTGATATGCTCAGCTTTGATGGACAGAATTTGTTTTCAAGCAGATTTAAAGGACATTTCACAGCAGAAGTGCTTTCCCTTGTCTGGATTCAGTAATCAGCTGGCTGTAATCCCAGAGATGTCCACACTGGAAAACGTTTACAAGGACAACACTACACTGGATTGTCTCTCTCTCTGGGTTTTCTGAGGATTGAAGGAAACAATGCACATAGAACCTTTAGCAGAGCACGTGTTCAATAAATGACCAAGATGATAAGAATAATTTTACTACTACTAACAATGGTTATAATTTTTCAATATAACCACAATAGTTACCCACCTCAGTAAATTTCACATTAGTACCATGTTTTCATTTAACACCGTTTGTGCTTCAATTTCACCAGGTGACCCACTACATCCTTTACAGCAGTATTTGCCCCCCAAACCAGAATCCAGTCTACAGTAAGGTGTCATGTTTAGCTGTTATGTTTTTTAGCTTCTTTTAATCTGGAACGTTTCCATAGCCTGTGTTTTTTTTTTTTCTTTTTTTTTAATAACATTAAAATTTTGAAATAACATTGTCACCCTCTCCCTGTATTAATAAAGTATTGTTTATTTTGTGTTTGCCTGATGGTCACTTGAGATTCAATGAGGATATATATTGTGTGCCAGAACCCTACATAGATGAAGCTGTGTTTTCCTCCAGGTATCGCATCCTGAGGCACGTGATATCCTGTTTCCCTTGTTGATAGTGTAAATTTTGATTACTCAGTCATAGTCTTGTCTGATATTTTCACAGTATAATTTTTGTTACCCATTGCAAGGAATAAACATTTGGTGAGGAGTAACTTTAAGGCAATGCAAATATCCTGGTTCTCATCAAAATTTCCCCTCAGGTTTTGCGTCAATGGATTTTTTTTTTGTCTGATCCAATTTATAGGTGAAAAAGTAGATTCACATACCCACGTTATTCCAAACATAATTTAAAAGTTTCCAATAACTGAATCAAGTAAAAAATTCCTTTAGCATTTGCATCTACATTGACAAATTGATTCATCTTCTTTTAGAAAAATTGATTTGACTTTGAAGCAAGTTGATCCATTTCAAAACTATACCTGTCCGGCTTAAATAAATTTATCAGTTCTTGTGTCAGGTTATCATCATAACATAAAATTCAAAGGTGTATAATACAACAATTGAAAAGCAACTCCAGGGGCGCCTGGGTGGCGCAGTCGGTTGAGCGTCCGACTTCAGCCAGGTCACGATCTCGCCGTCCGTGAGTTCGAGCCCCGCGTCAGGCTCTGGGCTGATGGCTCGGAGCCTGGAGCCTGTTTCCGATTCTGTGTCTCCCTCTCTCTCTGCCCCTCCCCCGTTCATGCTCTGTCTCTCTCTGTCCCAAAAATAAATAAAAAACATTGAAAAAAAAAAAAAAAGAAAGAAAAGCAACTCCAAACTTATCAGCAAAGAATTTTCAATTTGTTTTTTAAATTGTGAAGTGAATTTATACAGTTAAAATCTGCACATTGGATTCCAGTTAGAAACAATGTGTAAAATACGTTTTTGTTAATATAAAATTTTTAATTTCAACAAAAATGACCACACTTGGCTAAGTAGTTCACAAATACGCTTTTCTTTCCTTCAGATCTTCAAATTTAACTTCTTCATATGGAGTGTAATATCAGTGAGAAAGGCATAAATCACATTGCCAGGTTTGTCTTTGATTACAGAACGTTTGACAAATATTGTTGCTCAAAACTGAATGTTTGTATATCCCAATTCAGATGTTGAAACTCTAATCCACACTGTGATGGTATTTGGAGGTTGGGCCTTTATGAAATAATTAGGGTTAGATTAGATCATAAGAGTGTGCCTCTCATGATGGAATTAATGTCCATATAAAAAAGAAGGAGTTCTGCTTCTTTCTCCCCAACACCTCTCTTTCTCTCTCTGCCATATAAGGATACAAATACAGAGTCAGCTGTCTACAAGCCAAGACATAGGTTCCCCCCCGAGACACCACGTTGCTGGCACCTTGACCTTGCACTTCCTAGCCTCCAGCATTTCAAGAAAAACATGTTTATTGCTTAAGTCACCCAGTTTGTAGTACGTGCTAGAGCAGCCCAAAATAAGACAGTTACTTTTATTTCAAGAAAATCTTGAATTGGAATTAATACAATGCATCTTGGCAATATTATTTCATGACTCAACCAGTTCGTATTGACAGACAATTTAAAATTAATAAATTCATTATCTTTTAATTCTTAGAAAGGTTCTACAAACTGGTGATGATTCATGGCATTTGTATCTATATAGTGAGAAAATTTTAAAAACTCTATCCATGATATTTTTCATATAGTCTGCTTAAAAATATAACTATACACTAATTATTTCAATATCTGGCATTCAGTGGAATAACAGTCTCTTATTTTAGGGAAAATAGTACCTCATTTTAAAATCTAATACAACTGGACTTTAGACCTAACAAAGCACAATTTATTGTGATAGAAACAAAATTGTTAATATCAATCTGAAATTCTCCTTGGACGGATGTGAGAGATAAAAAATTTCTGTGCTCTGAGCTTATTTTCTTAGGCCTTAAATTGACATTTCTTTGTATATTTGCCCTTTGAGGCAAAACACATCCAACATATTAAGGGGCTATGTTTCTTACATCAAACTAAACATCTAAAGCTAAAGAAAAGTGAAATTTTTCAAATTTGAATCAATTGATCTTTTATATGATTGTAAAAATCCAGTATTTGGTAAACAATTACTTGGTGATTCAATTGAGGAACTTTTGTTTTTGTGAAATGTCTGTTTATCACAGATTTTCAACAAAATTATGTAACTGAAGTCATAATCCTGCCATCTAATGTGTGTGTGTGGTTGTATATGTGTGTGTGCGTGCACTCGCAAGCATGCATACCATTTTATAGTAGTTAAAGTTATAATTTCAGAACCTTTAAAGAATTGTTAAAAAAAATTGTATTTGGATGTTTAATTCTGATATCAGTTGCCTCATTTTGATTGACTTTTTTATGACTTGAGAAGAAACTTCTTACCAAATTCACTATGCATTTTTTGAGAATGTCTCTTAATACTGTTCACTTTATTACCTCAATTGTTTTTAATACAAGGCACAGACATTTTATTTTGCTCCATTTCAGAAAATTACAATTGCCATTCAATGTGAAATTTATGACATACTTTCTTCCCATTTTTTAAAGAGAAATGGTTTTATTTCTGCCCCACTCTATTCTGCATTAGTATTATGTGTACATTTTAAATATTACATTTTGTTCATACTTATTTTTTAAACATGAATAATAATTTAATTCTATTCTTATAACTATAATAGGTACTTGAATTATGTATTAAAATTCACACAGGTATCTCTTAATTCATGCTGTATGTATAACATATTCAAATAAGGATATTACAATTTTACATCAATGGATAGAAAAAAATACTTCCAATTAAGTCAAATTACTGATACTGCTTAGATTGGTCTTCTGTTTATGGAATACTAGAAATTACACCACAAATGTTAAATGAGCACTATAACAAAACAATATCTATGTGTTGCACTCTTAAAGTAAAATGCTACCACCCCAGAACAGTACGGTTTTGTTTCACACACACACTCAAAATTTATACTGTTTCGGTTTTTAAATTTAACTTCCAATTTAACTGCATTAAAACAAAATAAAATTTAAAATGCTGTTTCTCACTTGCCCTAACCACATTTCCAGTGCTCAATAGGCATGTGTGGCTAGGGACTACCATATTGGACAGTGTAGGAGAGGTCCTGATTCCATGAGGGGGGATACTTACACTAGGAGACACATCATAAGTTTCACTAAACTTAAACTGTCGCTGCAGCCTGTTCAGTTTGGTCCCCTCATGACAGTGGACCAGAAGACAAAGAAGGGAGGTACCATTCTGATTAAAATAGTTGGCTTTCATCTTCTTGAGGAGACAGGGTTACTCCTACAAGAAGGTGGTAATGGGAATGTGTTACTCAGGTGATCCATTTGGTGTCTCTTGAGGCTTCCTTAACCAAGCTTCCCCCTGAATAAGTAATAGGAGAAGACACAGCCTGAAAAGTGAAAAGTAACTAGGGTAGATGCCTCAGTAATTAGGTCTATATGATGCCATATAAGTCATGTAGACCAACCAAAGTACAAAGAAAGAGCAAGTAGAATGTGAAATGGGTTAGCTGATTGGGGGGGAGGAGGGGCAAGGCAGAGAGTGTGACTATCAGTGGCATTCTGGAGATAAACCACAGAAATAGGGGCTTTAGCTCATCTTGCTAAAATTCCTTTTGAAATTTTGAAAGATAATTGAACAAATCTCACTGACAGCAGTAATTGAAGAGGTGCGAAAATGCAAATAGAACAACCACATGAAAATATACTCAACATCACCAATCATCAAGGAAATACAAATCAAAACCACAATGAGATACCATTTAATCCCTATCAGAATGACTAGTATCAACCTCACCTCCCCAAATAACAAATGTTACTGAGAATGGGGAGAAAAGAGAACCCTGTACACTGTTGGTGGGAATGCAAAATGGTGCAGTCACTATGGAAAACAGCATGATGGTTCCTCAAAAAATTAAAAATAGAAATACCATACTACCGATCAATTTCACTTGCGGGTTTTTATCCAAAGAATATGAAAACACTAACTCAAAAAGATACACGCACCTTGTGTTCATTGCAGCATTGTTAACAATAGCCAAAATATGGAAACAATCTAGGTGTCCATTGACGGATGCATGGATAGATCGTGTTATATATATACAATGGAATATTATTCAAGGATAAAAAATTAAATCTTGTCATTTGCAACAACACAGTAGACCTCAAGGGCACTGTGCTGAGTGAAATCAGAGAAAGACAAATACCATTATGATTTCACGTATATGTGGAGTCAAAAAAGAAACAAACAACAGAAAACAAAACTGAATATATAGCTAAAGAAAAGAGGTTGGTGGTGGCAAGAGGCAGGGAGTGGGGGAGAAACAGGTAAGCTGGGGTTTTTGTTTTGTTTTACTTTTAAAATTTTGAATAAAAATTCTAAAAATAAATAAAACCTAGACTATGATTCATCTAAATACTTATGTACGTAAAAATTGTTAATCTCTTGACTCAACTCCACCTCCTCTGGAAAACAGGAAATACAAGATCTGTCTTATAAATCCTGGAGCTTGTTTCTACTGAAATCCCTCGTTCAATCCCTTGTATAAAAGACCCTCAGTAAGTTATTTGCTGTGATTGGTTATTATGTGCACCATTCCCAGGGGTACTGAAGAGTCAGTTATATTTTTAAGTAATTCTTTTCAACAAATAAAACAAAACCAGTCACGTACATCAAGCCGTGTCAAGCCATATTAGAGTCCGAAGCAAAACAAACAAACAACAAAAAAACAGTAATTTGATTACTCTTGATTTGGGCTCAGGTCATGATCTCATGGTACCTGAGAGGGAGCCCCGCATCGGGCTCTGTGCTGAGCATGGATTCTCTCTCTGTCTCCCTCTGCCCCTCTCCCCTGCTTGTGCTTGCTCTCTCTCTTTAAAATTAAAAACAAAACGTTGATATCTGGTTCATCACTGTTTTTGCATTCATTTTTGTTATAAAATATTGAGTTAAATATTTATTTTGATTATTGGCTTTTTGTTCCCCCCTTAAATTTTGCTTGGGGGGCCTCACTGGCCTAGTCCCAACGCTGAACACATTTTCATTATCTTATTGATCTTTCTGATCTTACATTGAATGTTGTACTGTGTCTAGATTCTCCTGGTTAAGCACTGGAGCAATCATTCCCTCAGAGGCTGAGAGCTACTGGCAGATTGTCATTTAGTCCCCCCTCAGAGATTGCCCTTCATGAATGGCAGCTGTCTGGTCTAGATCACATGGCTCTTCCCTGGGGATATACAGGAATAATGACTGGTAGATGTAGGAAGTAAAGGTACTTTTCCCAGTTGGGAAAACTCTAAAGGAATCACCAGAGTTTCCTGGAGGACTGGCTCAAGACTTTTGCATGACAATCTCAGAGCTCAACTTCCCCCTTTGTTCAATTTTATTTCTTTCACCTCCTCCACAGGAGCTGATTCCAAGAGCATTCCCCAATACATTTCATGAACCTCAGTCTCCATCTCAGAGTCTGATTTCCAGAAACAAAATCTGTGACCATTGTGTCCAGGAGGACAGTCTTGTCTCAGTTCTGAGAAAGCAGGTGCTATGATGAGATTTCAGAGATCAAGTACCCACTAGAGTGACAATGAGAAGCCATCACTGGTGTTACATTGAGCATGGATAGCCCCTGGCACAAGACTGCAGGACAATTTTGAAACTTTCCAACAGTGAAGAACTGGGATGACACTGGGAGAAAGGAAATGCACAAGCAGGAGCAATATAGCCAGGATTTGAGAAAAACTTGGAAATAGGAACTAAATGATAGTGTTTCTAGATGCAATAGATGCTTTGAAAAAAGATAATAAAATGCTGAAGACCAATTAAACAGCAATTAAAAGCTAAGGATGAACGCCAGAGGGCCTTGTTGGTACCATATAAAGAGATTCATATTTCCTATAGCTGAAAAAGAGGAGCACAGTTTTCAGCACGTACTCCTAAGACCACAAGAGGCTACCAAGAGGACTGGGTATCCCAGATATGGTAGGTTTGCCAAGCCAAGGTCAGGATCCTATTTGGGAAGGAATAGAATCCTGGAAAATTGTATTGGTTTGATGAACTAAAAAAATATTGACTTCTTAGATTTCCCTCAAATAATCATTGAGATTCCTTCAAATGATCTGTGCACACAGAAGTGTACTATTTCTCCCACTTTCTGCTATCCCAGGGCCCTCAATCCCAGTCGGTTGAGTGTCTGACTCTGGATTTCCGTTCAGGTTATGATCTCATGATTCATGGGTTGGGCTCTGCACTGACAGTACAGAGCCTTCTAGGTATTCTTTCTCCCCCTCTCTCTCTCTGCTCCTCCCCTTCTCATTCTCTCCTCTCTGTCTCTGTCTCTCCCTCAAAATATATAAACTTAAAAAAAAAAAGAAGTGCTACCCTGAACCCCACCCCTCTTACTTGAAGATTATGTAGAAGCCTTTGCCTTGCTGGACAGAACATCCACTCTTGCCTAATAGATGGATAAATAGAGTGAATACAGAACATAACTCAGTCAATAAATGCTGTGATTATTAAGGGAGGAAATTAACTATATTTTTAAAGAGCTGCAAGACCTACTAACCATATACAGGCAGGAGTACCCAACAGTACATATGGAACAAGATTCTGAAGGTGTTGGATCAAGGGTTGCAGAATGCAGAGCTGAATTTTGGAGTATATGGGTGTATCTTTCTCAGGAGTCAGAGAAAGCAATGACCCCTACCTAATTGGAAAAGAAATGCCAGCATTTTTGTGGGAGAAGGTAGATTAAGGATTCAAAAGCCTCAGAAAAGTGAATTTGTTGGAGTTATATGCCATGTAAATACTGAAAATTCACCAGATGAGTATTTTTCCTTGGGAAGACCATCTACTTACCAAAGCAGTAAGGAATGTGCTGGTGAGCAGGGAACCAGCCCCAGTGAGATGCTCAGAGATTGTTACCCTCTTTTATCCTGTGTTAATATACAGTCTGAAGATACCTAGGCCATCTGGACACCCCACAGAGCATCACACTGATGAACTTATTTATGACATCATGCTAATCAGACTAGATAAGAAAGAAGTGACAAGTTCACTGGAGGACTTGGTAAAAGGCATGCACTTCAAAGAATGGGAGACAAAGTCCATGAATATTCAGGAACTAGCTACATCAGTTAATGATTTAGGATCCAATGAGGCATGTGAGGACATCACCTCCAAAGGACAAACTATTGCATTTCACAATGCTTATCATGAAGAAAGAAACATGATGCCTGATAGACCTCTGACATTTTGGAGGCAGCATCTTCCACCTTTGGGAGTACTGCACTGACCCACATATCAGGTCACATCAAAGGCATCCGGAAAAGATCCTGTAGCAGGACCAGGATCTGGGCAGCCCTGTGACCTAGAGGAAACTGTGGCAGAAAAAGATGCTCAGTAGATTCTGGTAAACACAAGTAAGGATTCCATGATGTATTATTCTGGGGTTCTGAGCGATATCATGTAATTTGTACTAATGTGTCAATCTTAAAACAAAACAAATAAAAACAAACAAACACATAGCCCTTGGCCTCCTGAACTGTGAAAGCAGCAGGGAAAGAGTCACCACCATGACAGTGGTCATGATCCTGTACATTGGAAGGAAGTAGAGATAATGTGCTTGGGGATTGGGGGAAATATGATTTTCACCCTACTGATCCACAAAGATGTCTCTTGATACCAATGTTAGTAATTACTAGACAAGCACAGTACTCACAGCCTGACAAGTGTCTCAAGCTCGAATGAATAAGGATATGGGTTACCCCACTGATAAGTCACAGAGACAAGAACAAGGGAATCTAGAATGGATAATCATGAAGAAATGGCTTCCTTAAATGAAGGAAATGAATTGGAGTGACTCATGAGGAAAGCTGCTGTGATGTTACATGGAACTCTCCAATTCCTCTATCCCCCTACTTAAGACTGGAACCCTCATTCGTCCACCTGCCAATGATTTTGGAGACTAAAATTTTGCAGGTTTGCATCTGCAAGATCCTGCCATGGGCTGAATAGAAACACCTTTCTTTCAACATTTTTTTTTTTTTTTTTATTTATTTTTGGGACAGAGAGAGACAGAGCATGAACGGGGGAGGGGCAGAGAGAGAGGGAGACACAGAATCGGAAGCAGGCTCCAGGCTCCGAGCCATCAGCCCAGAGCCTGACGCGGGGCTCGAACTCACGGAGCGCGAGATCGTGACCTGGCTGAAGTCGGACGCTCAACCGACTGCGCCACCCAGGCGCCCCGAAACACCTTTCTTAACTTCACATCCTCCCCTCTGGGGATATGATGGAGATTTGAAGGGCCAGCATTCTCTTACCCTAAACTGTAACAACTCTGCAGGGTCAGCTCAGTGTCAAGATTCACCCATGTGATAAACTGAGTCCTTTATTATGATTTCATCATAATCCAGTTTCTCCCTGAAAATTACCTTCCTTTCACTTCTTCCACAGGTGTTGACTTGAGTGCACCTTCAAACATTTCTTACAGAGTCTCTTCCTGGGTGCCCTGATATTTGGCAATTCCTATCCACACACCACTCCTACCTTAAAACCCACTATCCTAATACTCCTCTCATTTGTTTACATACAGGTTAATTTTTCTGAAATTCCCATTTTCATCATTGCCTCCCCACAGCATGAATTCTTGTTTTCTACCGGTGGTGCCGGTTCTGCCTTTTCAGTTGAGTAAACTTGCCCTTTGCAATTAATTCCCAAGTTACCATCCTTGTCTCCAACAGAAAGTGAGAACATGGTATGTATGTGCCTATTTCATTACTGTCAAACCTCTTGCACCTGACGTGTTTGATGGATTCTAAATTGAGAAGCATCTGAATGGAGAAGACCTGAGTCTTGTAAATGTACTTTTCACTGCTGGGATGTCATCCTCAAAGACTGCATAAGCTGGGGATGCACAGAGGGCACACTGCTTGAGCAAGAGGAACATGAAGAGGGATTTTGGAATTTTGTTTTAGGCATCCATAAATAAATAATCCCGAATTGGCCAATATGTTACACTGAAATCAGGGGAAATGAGGAAAAATATTGTCTGAAGTCCCCACCCGGAGTGTAATTCCCAGGGTTTTCCATGTACAGTCTTGAAAAGATTAAACAAATTATTTATTCTCTTCAGCAGAGTTTATTGTGTCACCCCGGGGAAGGCCCACCAGTCACTGTGGCTGACATCCTTTCTCTTACAGTATTTAGTAAAATTAAACTGTCAGTCTTCATTTTTACTGATGGCTTCAGTATTGTACCCATTTCTGACTAAGAGGTCTTATTTTCATTTTTTTAAATAATTTTAAAGAGTCTTGGTGGATTCAAAGCCCTTATTTTCATATTGACATCTTCAGATGAGACCCAGGATACTGGGTAGAAGGACATCAGGACAAATGAAGGTTGACAGCATAAAAGCAGAAGAAAGCATTTTCCCCCTTTGTTGACTTGACATTCTCTAATTTGGAAGCTTGGGAGAGATCCAGGCCCAGAAATGGCCTCGTTGTTGCTGGGATGGTTTGTAGGATAGGCCTGTCACCATGCCGGAGAAAATATCAAATAGAACAGAAAAGAGGAAGACTCTTCCTACCAGAGAGGCTGGAGCAGGCAGACTAAGATCAGTCATTGAGGTGGTCACCTCCCCAACTACTCAGCCATGGGCATCCCTGGAGGCAGTGTTGCATCATCCGTTGTATTATTTCAGCAGCCTGAGTTACATCAGGACCTGACCCTGTACTCTAATCAGCTTGACCCTCCAAACAGAGCAACACAGACAAGACATACTTAAAACTGACATTGTAGGGGCCCCTGGGTTGCACAGTCCATTAAGCATGTGACTCCTGATTTCGGCTCAGGTCATGACTTCACAGCTTTGTGAGTTCGAGCCCCTCATCAGGCTCTGCGCTGGCAGTGTTGAGCCTGCTTGGGATTCTCCCTCTCCCTCTCTCTCTCTGCCCCATCCCCGCTCATGTTTTCTCTCTCTCAAAATAAATAAACTTAAAACAAACAAATAAACAACAACTGACGTTGTACTCACTCACCTTCTCACCAAATCTGTTCGGCATGACTTTGATTAAATCGTCCAATAGGTAAGTTTGCTATTGAAGGCCTCCTGGTTCAATTTCTTTATCTTTTCTTACCTCCCACCTTCTCATTTACACAGACACCCAGTGTGTTCATGCTGCTTTCTCTCAGTCCCAGCCCAACCCATATCCAATTCTTGTGAAAGACTGTGTTATTCCCTGACTCAAAACTGTATCCATTCACTCTTCCAATATCCAAATTTACATTCTCTTGAGTATGTCAGAAACTGCTACAGCTATTAATCAGTTGCACCTTTACTGAAACCAGTTTATTTAGCTAAGTATTACAAGAAACAAAACAAAATTAGAGATGTAGTGTGAAGTAAGTACAAAGTTGTGTCATTTGTGGAGTATTTATTTTTTAAAGGACAGAACTTACTACCCAAAACTGAGTTCCCTAAAGACACATCTACATCTCGTTCATGTTTCTGTATCCCTCTGTATTCGCCACAATGACGAGTAAGTGAAGAATTCAAATAAATGTTGAGTTCACTGCAATTAATTGAATTTAAAGTTATTAAGTGGCACCCTATGGAATACACTCCTTTTGTAGTTAAAATCATCAGCTCTTGGGTCAGAAAGGCATAGACTGGTTTTGGGCTATCATGTACTTGAGGAGGCGTGTTTTGTGAGCAAGTTATGAGGCACTGCTGGGTTTTAATTTCGTCATGTAGAAAAGGGACATAATAACATTACACAGAGCTGGTATAGGGATTACAGAAACTTGGAAGGTGCCTTGCATAGTGACATTCACATAGGTAATGCATGTTGTTAGTAATAACAGTAATAGTAATACTAATGCAAATAAGTGGTTTCTCTTTCTCATGATTGTAGACTTACGGTTAATTTAGTGCACTAATTCTCAACCATTTCTTTGATCCTTTCGAACTACAAGAAAATAAAGGTTTTAATACGTAAACTCCAATTATTATTTTATTTCTGTGAGAAGTAAAAGAGAGTGAGACCTTACACCTGAAGATGTTTAGAATAGAGCAGGAATTGGCAAACTTGTACTGGATAGGAGTAGATAGTAAATATTTTAGGTTTTGCAGGAAGAATAAGGCCTCTGTTAATAACTATCCAACTATGTCATGGGCACATAAATGAATGGGCTTGATTGTGTGCTCCAATAAAACTTTATTTACACAAACAGGCAATGGACTGAAGGGAGTAAAACTAGAGGAAAATATTGATATGGTGAATTTCACCCCTGAGTGATGCCTCATTTGAGTGTTTTCCATCCAGCATCCATGAGACATGACTGTATCCTTATAATAACCTCTATATACATGCCTAAACAACAATCAGAAAGCTAACACATACATACATACACACACACACACTCACGCGCGCACACACACATAGAAGAGACACTTGGCTAGATTTGGCCCCCAGACTATAGTTTGTAGAGAATATCTGAGGTCATGGTAGAGTTGACAAATGCATCGATTCACTATTATTTCCATCAAGAACTGACAGGTGGAGCTCTAAAGAAGGCCATTCTTTCCCTGCACAGAGATAACCTAGTTATATCAGGTAAAATACGCTCTGCACGGAGGCTAATAAGACATACATTGCAAGACCATCCTGGTGGCTAAGGTAAATAAATTCAATAACTAACTTCAGCAACTCATCAATCTTGTGTTTTCAGTGTGTATTTCTTTGTTGGGAAAATAGCTGGTTAGGAAATCAGTTACCGTGCCAAACTTCCAACTTAATCACATTTTAGAGACTAGAAGGGTCTTGCTTTTTTCTTTTCTTTTTTAATGGTTATTTACGCTGGATTTTGTTATACGGGCAAATGAGAGAAAAGCCAGGGAAGGAGATGGTAAGTCTTTGTTGATATGAGTTGTTCCACAGCCAGAGTGTCTTCTTTCATTGGGTTATTTACAGAATAGGTGCACAGCAGGCTTAATTACAACATACAATTAGCCACTGGGAAAAACTCACCCCTTTACGATAGATGAGAGGAAAACCTGAACTCCAACCATTGGTGGCACTGAGACCTGGGAGACCTCCAGCTATGCTACTAAACTCTCTCATGTTCTTTTCCTCCAGCTTTTGAATCTCAGTTAAAAAAAAAAAAAGCTTCAAAACAATCCAATAGCTCCCACTTCCAACCAGATTTCATCCCCTTTATATTAAAAATAGAAAATCACTGGCGCCTGAGTGGCTCAGGTGGTTAAGCACCCAACTCCTGATTTCGACTCAGATCACATCTCACAGTTCATGGGATTGAGCCCTGTGTTGGGCTCTGTGCTGACACAGTGGGACCTGCTTGGGATTCTCCTTCTCCTTCTCTCTCTGCCACTCCCCCACTTGTGCTCACTCTCTCTCCTCTCAAAATAAATAAACTTCAAAAAAACCTTTAATTAGGGGCGCCTGGGTGGCGCAGTCGGTTAAGCGTCAGACTTCAGCCAGGTCACGATCTCGCGGTCCGTGAGTTCGAGCCCCGCGTCAGGCTCTGGGCTGATGGCTCGGAGCCTGGAGCCTGTTTCCGATTCTGTGTCTCCCTCTCTCTCTGCCCCTCCCCTGTTCATGCTCTGTCTCTCTCTGTCCCAAAAATAAATTAAAAAAAAAAAAAAAAAACGTTGAAAAAAAAAAACAAAAACCTTTAATTAAAAAAAACGAAAATCAATGAGAACGAGATCATCAGCCCTGGGTAAGATTGCATAATATCTAATCAATCTCTGAGAAGTAATAAAAGAACCAAGTTTTGAGCAAATTGCTTTTCAAAGGTTGCTTAACACATAAACATATGCTAGTTCAATTTGAGCCTGATGATGATAATATATTGAACATGAATATAAACAACCCGGCCCTCCTTACCCTAGCCCTAATAGTTTGTATATGACCAGATGACAGTACATGGGTTGGCTGTCTGCTCTTAAAAATTTAAGAATGTGGATGTGAACATAAATCGCCAAATGAGCCCAAATTGCAGAAGCCAGTTTATCTTAACTTCCAGAAAATCATAAAGCACATTAAACTTGAATGAACATAACGAGACCTGAAACTCAGCTTGAATTGATGCATTTTCATTTGCATTGCATTTGATTATTCTTGTTATGTTATTACTATGTTCATAACTACTGCAATTTGTCAGTACAGAGCAATTTCTTCCCAAAAGTAATGTGGCTTAAAATCAAGAATGCCAATGATGGTTTGTTCTGAGCACCCATTTTAGAGGCAATTGGTCAGGCAGTATTTTATTTAGGAAGCCCAGAGTTTTATTTGGCCAGAGTTTGAATACTTATAATTGGGGGGAAATATCTTGTAGAAAAAGCATGAATTTGAACCTAACTTTTGTCTTTAAATAGTTTCATGACCTTGGGTGTTGCAAACTGCATAATGCCCCCGTTATTTGTGTTGAAAATGCCTCCCTTCCTTCCCCAAGGTCTTCTTGGAGAATTCCTCCTCTTTATTCAAGTTTCACCTCTAGTATACATTCCTGCTGATTTTCCCATGAAGAACTGATCATTGACAATCCTTGAATAATAACAATGACATAACCTTTAATATTTTCATGCTTGCACAATGGTATGGTATTGGTAGGGATCCTATACCATTTTGTATTTTAATTTTCTGTTTTTCTATCCCTTTTCTGCCCTGAACTATTAATTTTTTGACATGAGGAAAGGTTCTTTGCTCAACTTTATGTCTGCAGCATTCATGCCAATGATGACACAGAGTAGACTTTTAATAAATATCAATTACATGTTTTTACCTCTGTAAAATGGAGATAATGGTATTTGTGTTTTCCATCTTATAGAGTTGTTACAAGAATCAAATAACACAATGTGTATGAAAATTCTGTGTCAAACAAAATATTCTCTACACATATCAGAAGTTATGATGATCTCTCAACTAGGAAAATATGATCTATATGAGAAATCACAAATATTTGCATCAATACCACTGGCATTTGGGGGTGGTGAGAATCCAGGCTATTCCTTTACCTGTTCAACAAGAATATAAAAAAAAATTAACTTATCCTTACCAAATGTATAAAACTTACAAAAATCAGTAAAATTCCTGACATATTGACTTCTATTTTTCAAATTTATACAAAATTACTTCTTTGAATTTACAGCAAATCTCTGTTTTCATGTGAAACAATGTATCTTTACAAAGGTATTTAAGGGCACAGAAATCTCCCTGGAAGCTGAACCATGTTTAACCTTTAAATTCCAACGTTTTCTGCATTATCATCAAACCACCTGGAAGTTGGTAAGCTCAGAGCCAGATGATCTCCAAGGCCTCAAATTGAAGCTGATGATTCTTCCCACCATTGCCCCTCCCCAAACCCCACAAACAGATTGGCAATTAGTTCTCTTCTATCTATGACATATTCTAGTCCAAAAATTGTTCTTTGATTAGTAACTTATGGGCCAGCAACCTTAAATGTATTTCTTCAATATATCTTCAAATTCCTAAGTTACTTTATTTATTGATGAAATTCATGACATTTTGGTCATCCAGCATCTCCAAAATCTGATGAGTTAGGTTGACATCAGTCATTGAAAATATTCTTCTGTTTAAAAAAAAATCATGCCATGGTTATTTCTTAGCGTTTATGACAGGCCACTTACTTGTTAATAATCAGCTGTTGAAAAACTTCATTTAAACTTTGTATTCATTACTTTCAGGTTTTTATTTCTCTTAGTAATTCAATTTATAATGGCAAGATTTGCTTCAGCAGTGGTAAACAACGGTGGTTTCTATTGAAGAATACCTGAGTTTCTGAGGATTAATACATGATAACAAGTACCAAGATAATGGAGGAAATTAATACATTCTACTTCTGAAGTTGCTGGAAATACTTTGTCAACTTCCTCCTCTAC
Organism: Neofelis nebulosa; assembly: GCF_028018385.1. NCBI lineage: Eukaryota > Metazoa > Chordata > Mammalia > Carnivora > Felidae > Neofelis > Neofelis nebulosa. The sequence goes on from NC_080794.1 coordinate 69,836,432, forward strand.
CCTCTAGCACTCATTAATGCCTTCCCAGGGCCAAAAATTTTTTTTCTCTAAGTTCCAGCCCTTGGAAGAAGCCTTCCGTAATGAGAACAAAGAAATTACAGAGGCCTTAAATCAGAATGCTATCTTAAATGCTATCTTAAATCAGAATTCTGTCTCAATCTCTTAGGACAGGAAGGGAGGAACCCCTCTCCCAGGTGGGTGGGTTTACTTGAAAATTATTGAAAGTAAGAACACAATCCTCAGTTTGAAGGACCATCTCAAGGACACATCTCTTACTCATCATAGATGACAACTGCATGCCACAGGAAATAATTTTTCAGTTCCAGAGCACCAAATCATCAGTATGTTGTCTTTTGAGAGAAACAATTTCACATGAGAAATGGGAATTAATTTCAAGGGAAAAATTATTGTTATTCTTGCATTTACATTTGACACTATATACCATAATTACCATATTGAAATAGATTCCCAAATCCCACTTGTTTGTCATGCAATAGTGTCTTAGTCCTTTCAGTCTGCCATAAAAAAATATCATAGACTGAGCAGGGCTTATAAACAATAGAAATTTATTTCTCACAATTCTGAAGGTTGGGAAATCCAAGGTCAAGACACCTGCAGGTTTGGTATCCAATGAAGACTTGATTTCTGATTTAGAGACACCTCTCTTTGTTGTGTCCTCACGTGGCAGAAGGGGCAAGGGAGTTTCCTGTGGTTTCTTTTATAAGGCCACTAATCCCATTCAGAGGGGCTCCACATTCATGACCTAATCATCTCCAAAGGCCCCATTTCCACATGCCATCGCAGAGGAATTAGGATTCAATATAAAAATTTTGGTGCAACCCAAACATTCAATCTGTAGGAAATAGCAACCTGTATTTATGAATCATGGCTAACCCAGTACTTCTAACTACATGGATAGAATCTCCTTCACTGAATGGAATGACTTCTTGGAGTAGACATAATACATTTTTCCTTGAGCTGACTAAAAATAAGTAAAAGCATGAGACAGGCATCAACTATCCTGGGACCTTAATAAATCTAGAACACTATGCTTGAAATTAGACTGAGGGAGGGTGATAATGTCTTGGTTATATTTGAAAATAGAAATGTTAATTTTATTTCTGGATTTGAATCAGAAATTAATTCTCTTAAGGCTAAAAAATACAAAGGTGATCATCAAAATGGGAGTTGTTTGTTTCCAATTGCAGGCAGGGATTCTATTTAAAATGAGTATAGCTATAACTGTATGGTCAACCAATCTTCAACAAAGCAGCAAAGAATATCTGATGAAAAAAAAATAGTCTCTTCAAAAAATGGTGTTGGGAAAACTGAACAGCTACATGCAAAAGAATGAAACTGAACCACACACACACACACACACACACACACACACAAGTATATTACTCAAACATAAAAAAGAATGAAATCTTGCTATTTGCAATGACGTGGATGGAGCTAGAGTGTAATAAGTCAGTCAGAGAAAGACACATAACCACATTATTTAACTCATCTGTGGAATTTAAGAAACAAAACAGATGAACACGGACATAAAAAAAAAGGCAAAGTATAAAACAGACTGTTAACTATAGAGAACAAACTGAAGGTTGCTAGAGGGGAAATGGGTGGGGGATGGGCAAAATGGGTGATGTTTAATAAGGGCACTTGTGATGAGCACTGGGTATTGTATGCAACTGATAAATCTATTGTATGCAACTTCTGAAAACTAACACTACATATATGTTAACTAACTGAAATTTAAACAAAAACTTTAAAAATTAAAAAAATAAATAATAAAATAAGTATAGCTACATATATACTGACACACATACACAATATATGTAAATGTATGTATATATACCTGTGTATATTGAAGGACCTCTCAATTACATGTTACCAGTGAACAAAAAAACTCACCAAAAGAATCAATGTTCACTATTGCTTGATAAATGTGGGGATGTTGACTGAGTAGCAAGGGTATGTAGAGAAGAGCAAGAGAAGAAATTAATGAAAAATTCACTTGTTTTTGAAGAAAACAGCCTGTCAGGGTACTGCATGTCTTTTTTCCCTCCAGATGTCTCCCCCTTTTGTCAGCTTTTTTTGAGGTATAATTGACAAATAAAAATTGTTGGGATCATACATCATAATAATACAAATATGTAAATATGTTGAACTTGTTTACACCCCAACCAATAATGGCTGAGGGTACCTTTTTTTCTGTATCTTGACAACAACAACTACTAACAAATTTTTAAATCTTTATCAATTTGATAGGCGAAAATGGTATCATTTTTACTTCTTGCTTACTGGTAGGTGACATATGTTCCTATATTTCTGTCCATTTGTATTTTCTCTTTTGTAACTTGCCTAGTCAGACAAATTGATTTTTTATCTGTTTATAAATATTTTTTACTTTTATTAAGTTTATTAATTCTTTTTCTACAACATATTACCCATGGAATTTTATTTAATGTTTATTTATTTTTAAAGGAGAGAGAGAGACAGAATGTGAGCAGGGGAGAGGCAGAGAGAGAGGGAGACACAGAATCCGGGGCAGGATCCTGGCTCTGAGCTGTCAGCACAGAGCCGGATGCGGGGCTCCAACTCACGAACCGTGAGATCATGACCTGAGCCCAAGTCAGACACCCAGCTGACTGAGCCACCCAGGCACCCCAATTTCGATTAGTTTTAAATGGTGTTTGAATGATCTTCCTTCCTTCCTTCCTTCCTTCCTTCCTTCCTTCCTTCCTTCCTTCCTTCCTTCCTTCCTTCCTTCAGCAGTCTCCATGCCCAGCATGGAGCCTGACAGGGGGCCATGACCTGAGATTATGGCCTGAGCTGAAATCAAGAGTTGGATAGTCAACTGACTAAGCCACCTAGGTGCTCCTATAAATACACGATGATGCAGTTTTCTATTATTAATGGACATTTGAGTAGTTTTTTTTTGGTTAATTTTAAAAGGTGTTTGAATGAACATCTTATATCTCTAGTTGAAAAATATATTATATGGGATGCAGAGCAATTAAGGACTTTATTAAACTGTACTTTGGTGGGGGGGGAGCAAATAAAGAGCTATCAAAACATTGTACAACATTAGAAAGGCAAAGGAAGATTTCAATCAAAACTTCCTGAAACAAAGGAAGGCAAAACAGAAAGCAGGAGGGTTTTTAACTTCTGAGGCGTAGAAAGTTCTAGAGAATATTATGAGAGAGGTTAGTCTGTGGCTCTTGTTATTGTCTCTGGCTATTATTACTTCTGATATAACTTGGAGATAGGCTCCTGTCTATCTTTCCTATGATTACATTTCAAAGGATGGTTCCCAAGTCATTGAGAAAGGCTTTCTTGGCTTATAAAACCAGCAAGGGACTGGGAAAAGATTTACATCTCAAAGGGTATAGAAAGAATTTACAATTGCAAGTTTTCTCAAGTAAATGCACTAAACAAATAGAGGGCAGCAGTTATAGTCTTGAAGAAGTCTGAAGTTTGGTTCATCTGAGGGGAATGGACATTAATGTCACCTTGGTCACAGGAAACAGGTCAAAATATTACCTAGCACCATTGCTGTTTGATGTCGTTTTCATTGTCTTTATTCTATTGTGCAGGTTACCAGTTGTCTATTACATGTAATGCATATCTTAGTTTATTGATTATTAAAATCTATTGATATTTCAAATGTTACCAGGTAAAGCCAGTGGTGCCAAGCAAAACCATGCTTCTCCGAGTAACATCACTCAAAAGCAAGAGAGAAAAGTAAGATCCATAGAAAAAAAAAGATGTAAAGTGTAAGTTTATGGATTACCCTAATTTCAGCTCAGAGAATGGAAGCAAATCATTAGCCCTCACATCTCCCCAGTGCTTTTCATTACAAACAAGAATATGTGCCTTTCTCAAGGCCTGGGATCATTGTAATGTACAATATGGGGGATAAAGAGAAACACACAAAGCTGACACTTGCTCAAGATTCAGGTTATATCCAATGCTGTGTTACTACTGCAGAGACCTTCAATTCAAGGAATGGCATCAGTAATGTAGGTGGGTTCCTTTCCCTAAGTCTCACTTTTCTTGAGAATCCCACATACATCTCACATAATTGTTCATACTCACGTGATGCCGAACGTTTTCTTACTCTTAGATTACTGTTTTGTTTAATTGAAATTTATTTTGAAAAATTTCATGGTATTTTAAAAATTTCAGATTACTTACTAATTCCATTCTGAAGCCCTGTTTTGGAGAATATATCTAAGCATTAGAAATATAACACATAAATAAGCTCTTACGAACTTTTCTTTCCTATGAACCCACAGGTGTGTTTACATCTATACCAGCAGACTGCAACTATGTTATATACTAACACCCTTTCTTAGCAGTGGTAACAAACCTTCTTCAGGGAAAAAAACACTTGGAAAAACTGGTTGAAAATAATTTAAAAGACAGGTTTCTTTATTTAAGCATTTCTTGGAGATGTAAGTCAATTGAGATACTCCAGGAAGGGGAAGTTACAGTTTAAAGAACTTCCAATCGTTTTAGCTGAGTAATATTTTGTGTGTGTATATAATTCAGTGTGTGTGTGTGTGTGTGTGTGTGTGTGTGTGTGTAAAACCTATTTAACATATCATTGAACTAATGCTATTGTATTTTGATGTTTATTTGAGAGAGAGAGAGAGAGAGAGAGAGAGCGCATGGGAGGGGGAGGAGGGGCAGAGATTGGAAGACACAGAATCCTAAGCAGGCTCCAGGCTCTGAGCTGTTGGCACAGAACCCAACACAGGGCTTAAACTCATGAACTGAGTGATCATGACCTGAGCCAAAGTGGGACGCTTAACTGACAGAGCCACCTAGGCATGCCCGATGCTATTTTAATACACATTCATTAGAGTCCCCTAATTTGAATTCTTTCAAAGACCAGGCAAATAATGCAAATGAGTAAAGGAGACAAGGTAAAGAACTTGACAAATAAGAAAGTTTATATTCATAAAAAATGGTCAGCTACTGCTCTGCTCCAGCTGATTGCTACTGTGGAGAAGTTTAGGTATCACATATTCAGATCTTTTCATTTTCCAAGAGAAGACAATAATCCGGGTATTTACGTGAGCTGGTCTTATTTTTAGATATTGGCAAATAATTAGAAAGTTTTAAAAATACTGTATAGGCCAAACAAGACAATCTGCTGACCAGATTCAACCACATATTGACTATTATAACCTCTGAATAACATGCATCTGCTACTCTGATCTGTTTTGCATGCCACAATGTTGTAATGATAGGGTGCCATACATTTTCTTACTGTATTTTTGTGTGCATACATAAAACAGTATTACTTTAGTGAGCAGTGCTTACCAAGCACTGTGCTGGGCATCCGATCTGTAATATTTCATGTAATCTTACTTTAGGAAGGTATACATGGTTCCAATTTTAAGACCACAAAATGGAGGCCTTAAAATAAGGTAAGCAGCTTGTACAAGTTCAAAAATGAGTAGTGGAAGAGGCAGGATTGAAGTTGTGCTTTACAGTAAGTCTGGATGCTTTATCACTAATGCTGTATGTTGTGTAAATCTTCTCTTCTGTAAGCCGGAAAATACTTTCTTTACTTATGTCCAATTAACGTCTCTTTTGTTTCTGAGGTTGAGTGTAACTTCTTGAGGACAGGAACCATGCCTCATGTATTTTGTATCCCATATCTTAAAATGTTCTTTCATATAGAAGATTTTTTAGCAAATGTTGATTCAAAGAATTGGTGTTTGGGTATAGGCTCATTTATTTGTTTTTCCTCTACTTCATTAAGGGATACGTAGAGATAAGCATAGTGTTGGATCTCAAGAAATCAAATATGAAAGTAGTATAGAGTGGTGGACAATGTACAAGTTTTCTGGTCAGCAACATTACATTTGAAATATAGCTTGAAATATAATACCCAGGCACCGTGTACCTTCGTCTTCTCATTTCTAAATTGAAAACATTGGTTTATGGGCACCTGGGTGGTTCAGTCGGTTGAACGTCCGACTTTGGCTCTGGTCATGATCTCGCAGCTCATGAGTTCGCGCCCTGTGTTGGGCTCTGTGCGGACAGCTCAGAGCCTGGAGCCTGCTTTGGATTTTGTGTCTCCCTCTCTCTCTTCTCCTAACCCACTCACATTCTGTCTCTCTCAAAAATAAATAAACATTTAAAAAATTTTAAAAAAGAAAACATTGGTTTAAAAACGTTTAGTTTCAATGACTCTATTTATTATTATTATTATTATTATTATTATTATTATTACTTGGAAGCCAAGCTTGCAAATTAACTTTGGCCCAAGTTTCCATGCCATTGTATCACTTAGGACACTTTCTGTGGCAAATTTTAGGAAATCCAACCCAAGCTATCTTAAGCCAAAAAGTAATGTGGTGACTCCCAGAATTGTAAAGTCCAGAGATAGAGATGGTTTCAGGTGTGGCTTGAACAATGTCACCAAGATCCCTTTCTTTCTCAACACAGTGTTATTCTCCTTTGTGTTTTGGCTTTACTCTCAGATGACACTTGTTTCATGATTACAAGTTAGCTACAGAAGCTCTACATGTTGTATCATTTTGTCATGAGGTCTAAGTGAAAAGATAAAACTTTCTCTTCCCTAGGCCATGACAGTTGTGTAGGGCCAGGATCTCCCTGGCTTTTTTTTAGGTTGAATGCCTACCTGTGAACCAATCTCACTGGACAGTGAGATTATATCAGCTGATAATCTTATACCAGAAACTATAAGATCTGCATAGACCCACATTCAAATCTCTTAGGAGATTTAAATACTTAGGTATGTTTATTACCCTAGAGAAATTAGGTCAGAGTATCTGGGAGTGAGACCCAGGCATTAATTTTTTGAATGCACCCTAGTAATTCTAGTATAAATCCTGGTGGGAAAATTCCAGTGTAGACAATTTAGGACCTAACCCTGGAGGTCTGACTAATGTCAACTCATTTCAAAACTTGTGAGCTAAGCATTGGTAAAAGGTGATTCCCCAAAGAAACTTTAAGCAACGCTTTATCAGAAACTATTTGATGGGTACTGGGCTTAAAAAATATTGGCCTTCACTATATTGAACCAAACAAAATTGGACTCCTTTATTCCATAATGCCACCTTTTTTTTTCCAATTTGGGCATCAACAAAAAGATAAGACTCCTATGAGCTCCCATAGCCATGTAGTCTGGCATATTTAATAACTTGAAGGTTGGGAGTGAAAATCTGAGAACTCTGGATAGTCACATCTCTCTTTCAAGAAGTTATAGTGTCTACACTAGCCACCAATGGGCCTTTCTCTGAGAATGCTCCTTAAAACATCACTCTCTCCCACAGATTTATGTATTTGTGACTTTCAACCATAGTATTCACATCATTCCCATGTTCTCATGAGGTTTATTTCTTCTTACAAGTAATTGACATGTGCTCCTGAAGAAAAATGCATCCCTGGTTCATGAAAATGTAAATTAGGATCTTAATTCCCAGCTTCACAGGCTGAGCATACTCTCAGGCAGTAAAGCATGGCAGAACAATATAAAACTAATAGAAAAAAAAATATGAGCCTTGAAATAATACCCAGACACCTGAATGCTTCTTTCAGGAAATAGGGACTCTAAATGAGCCCCATGCTTAAGGGTCTTAGAAATTCCAAATGCCCCCAGTTCTGAGGAACTATTTTGTCATTCTTTCAATGCTGTGGCAGATTTCTCATATGAAAAATAATGCCCTTCACAGACTGAAGAATTCTAAGTTTTGTACCTAAAGTTATACCTGGGTCTGGCTTTCTCGGCGACTTTACCTCTAGCTTCTGTAAAATTCTTGAAACAGGGGTCCATCTATTTCACAATATCCTTTACAGAGGTCTTTAAACATATAACAATTAATGATAGGAAAAGAAAATAAACTAAACCTTGTGTTATGGTAGACATTGTATTAGGGCTCTGTAGTTAGTAATTTCACTATAACCATACCAGGTAAATAGCATTCAAATCTGCTTCCAAAGATAAAGAAACTGAGATAAAAAGAAAGTAAGTAATTGGTTTCAATTTTACACAGCTAGTAAGCTGTAAAGTTAGGCTTAGAACTTGAGATTTTTTTGTTATACCAAGCCTTAAGTATTTACCTTCCCAGAAATCCAGTACAGTTTCCACAAAGATACTCAGTGTCTGAGGTTTAGAACATTTTGAGAGTAGTGTTTTGTCCATTGTGGAATGCCCTGAACTTAGTCCAGTACTAAACACAGACTAGGTGCACATTAAACAATGGCTGAATGAAAGAGATAGGCAGGTGGATGGTGAGGATATTTTTGCTGTGGAAGGATATTTCAGTCTCCTACTATCTTAACTCATACTCAAATCTGACAACTTGTTGATCAACTCTCTGTTATCAAGGAGTTAGAAATATCCATGTTCCTTCTGGTAGGTTAGGGGTACTAGATCATCTCCTTTTACTTGCTCTCAGGCTAAGAGGGTAACAAAGAACATGTGTAACTACTTGCTCCTTTCCTGTTTTTACCTGCTGACCTTGCTTTGGCCCTAGTGCTAAATCAGTGCTTATAGAAAAATGTATGGCTTTAGATGCTTATATTACAAAATAAGAAAAATATAAAAATCTGTAATTGAGACTATGTCCTGTGAAGATAAAAAATAAAATAAACTCACAGGAAGTAGTGAAAGAAAATAATGGAAATGAAAATTCAATAAAATTAATATTTGGTTTTTTGAAAAGAATAATATTAGTAATCCCATACTAGACTAATGAAGTAAACAAAGAACACAAAAAATTACCAATTTCAAAATTAAAAGTGGGAAAAAAATTAAAAGTGGGATATTACTACAGATTCTATAGTCACTTTTAGGGTAAGTGGAATTGTTTCACTACTGGAATGGTTGTGTGAAATCTGTAGACACATTCCACCAAAACTGTAACCTGTGAATCGTGATATATATTAGCTCCCAGCTTCTCCCTGGAGAAGGAAGGAGTTGGACCCTGCTTCCCATGCCCCAAGATTTCTGTAGGCTGGTCAAAGGTTTGGCTTCCATCTTGCCTATCTCAGAGCATTAACATGACCAGTATACTCTAAATTTCTAGCTTCCTGGTGGCCAGTGAAAACAAAGATGATATTGTGATGTAGCATTCCTGGAGTTGTTATAGTTTCTTTCTGCTTTGTGAAAAGCCAACAGGTGAAAAATCCTAAACCTCAACTAATCTCTGGGGAGGGAAAGAGTTGGACATTTCAAATTAGATGAGCACAAATCAACACTGAGATTTATTATTATCAAATTTTCAAAAATCAGAGAGAATTTTGAAGCAGATTGAGAAGAGAATTGTCCCATCTGAGGGAATCCTCAGATTATCAGTGAATTTTTTAGTAACAACCCTTGCAGTCTAGAAGCAAATGGAGTGATATATTCAAAGTGCTGAAAGAAAAACAAAAGCCTGTCAAGAATACCCAGCAAAACTGTTTTCAAAAATGAAGTGGAGATAAAGATTCTTCCAAACAAATAAAAGCAGGAGTTCATCACTAAACCTGATTTGAAAGGAATGTTGAAGGAATTTCTTCAAATTGAAATGAAAGGATGCTTAAACATCATAGCATAGTAACATGATAGCATCAAGAATGTAAAACTTGTTGGTAAATTTAAATATATAGACAAGTGAATGCTGGTCTGGTATAACAGTGGTAGGTAAATCACCTTTAATTGTAGCATAAAAGTTAAAACACAAAATTAGTAAAATAAATATAAATAATTTTTTAAACAAATGCACAGCATAAATAGATGCAAATTGTGACATCAATAATACCAAGTGCATAAATTCTGTTATCAATAATAAAGTGTGGAGAAATAAAAGTACAGAGTTTTTGAATGAGCTTGAAATAAGTTATCAGCTTAAAATAGACTTATAAGATGTTTTATGTAAGCCTATGGTAACCACAAGGAATACACTTATATTCTATATTCTATAACCTATAGAATATACACTTTGTACATTATAGAAGTTATACAAAGGAAAAAGAGGAAGAAATCAAAGCATATCAATACAAAACATGAAAGACAAAGGAAGATGGGAAGAAAGGAAAAGAGGGACAAAAGAACTACAAACCAAACAGAAAAAAATTAATAAAAGGATATACAGTCAATACTTCCCTACCAATAATTACTTTACGTATAAGTGGATTAACCTCCCCAAAAGACATAGGGCAGTCTAATGGATAATAAAACAAGATCTGACTATATGCTGACAACAAATGACTCCCTTTAGATTTAATGACACATATATGCTGAAAATAAAGAGGTGGAGAAAACATTTCCTATAAGTAATAACCAAAAGAGGTCAAGATGGCTATATTTATACCAGACAAAATAAATATTAAGTCAAATACTGTTATAAGAAAAAAAAAAGGGCATCACGTAATGATAGTGGGGTCAATCTACCAGGAGGATATAACAATTGTAACTATATACACACCCAATATCAGGGTTCTTAAATATACAAATCAAATGTTGACAGAACTGAAGAGAGAAATAGTCCAAAATAACACTAATAGTCAGAGACTTAATTACATCATTTTTAATAACATTAAATAACAAGACAGAAAATCAATAAAGACACAGAAGACTTTAATAACACTATAGAGAAATAGACTTTACAAACATATACAGAATATACAACCCAAACACAGTAGAATAAACCACTCTTAAGTGCACACAGATCATTCTCCATGGTAGACCATATGTTATGTCATAGAACAAGTATTAACAAATATGAAAAGATTGAAATCATACCTAGTGTTTTTTCTGGACACAGTGGAAAGAATCTAGATACCAACAGCAGAAGTAAAACTGGAAAATACACAAATATGTGTACATTAACACACTTTTGAACAACTGATAGATCAAAGGAAAATTAAAAAGGAAATTAGAAAAATCTTAATTTTTTTTAATGTTTATTTATTTTTGACAGAGAGAGAGAGAAGAGAGTGTGAGCAGGGGAGGGGCAGAGAGAGAGGGAGACACAGAATTGGAAGCAGGCTCCAGGCCTTGAGCTGTCAGCACAGAGCCCAACGCAGGGCTTAAACCCATGAGTCTTCGAGCTGTGAGATCATGACCTGAGCTGAAGTCGGCTGCCTAACAAACTGAGCCACCCAGGCACCTCAGAAATTAGAGAATATCTTAAAACAAATTAAAATGAACACATACACATCTTAACATATATGGAATAAAGCAAAAACAGTGCTAAGAGAGAAGTTTGAATGATAAATGCTTAAAAGAAAGATCTAAAAATACTCATAATTTTAAACCTCAAGGAATAAGAAAAAGAAGAACAAACTAAGCCCAGCATTAGCGGAATGAAATAGTAAGGATTATATCAGAAATAAATAGAGAATAGAAAATTAGAAAAAAAACTCAATGAAAATAAGTTTTTTGAAGATGAAATTGACTATTAGAAAAAAAAACTATAAAAAAGTGAGAGAATCCAAATTAAAGAAAAAAAGTGGGAAGAGACGACACTACAATGATACCACAGATATATTGATCATAAGAGAATATGAACAATTAATTATACACCAATTAACTGGATAACTAAAAGAGTTGAATAAATTCCTAGAAACATGCAGACATATAACTGGTAAGGAGATTGAAACAATAATCAAAACCTCCCAACAAAGTAAAGCCCAGTACCAGATGGTTTCACTGGCTTCACTGGCAAATTCTACTGTACAATTAAAGTAGATTAAAGGCAATCCTTCTGACAGTCTTCCAAAAAATTTAAAAGCAGGGGAACACTACAAAACTCGTTTTATGAGGCAAGCATTACCCCAAGTCCAAAGCCAAAGACACTACAAGAAAAGGAAATGATGGGCGCACATCTCAGCTGAATATAGATGCAAAATCCTCAACAAAATATTAGAAAACCAAATTCAACAGCATATTAAAAGATCACACACCATGACCATTTGGGATTTATCCCTGGGATGCAAGGAGGATCAACAAATGAAAAAAACCAATCCATGTGATACACCACATTAAAAAAATAAGGATACAAAAAAAAAAGATTATTTCAGTAAATGCAGAAAAAGCATTTGACAAAATCCAACATCCTTTAATCATAAACACAACAAACCAGGAATAGTGGGAAATGACCAATAAAGCCTGAATAAGAAAAGACCACAACTGGCATGATTCTCAGAGTGAAAAACAAAGTTTTTCCACTAAGATCTAGAATAAGAACGTTCACTCTTGTCACTTCTCTACAACATAACACTGTAACTCTTAGCTAGAACGATTAGCCAAGAAAGAAAAGTAAAAGACATTCAAATCTGAATAGAAGAAGTAAAAATGTCCTTGTCTGTAGATGGTTTGATCTTATACAGAAAAACCCTACAGGTTCCACTAAAAAAAAATGTTAGAACTAATAGATCAATACAGTAAAGTTTCAGGATATAGAATCAAAATATCAAAACCACTTGTGTTTCTTTACACTGATAATGAAACATCTGAAAAGGAAATTAGGAAAACCACCCAACTTAACAACAGCATCAAAAATGATCAAATACTTAGGTGTAAATCTAACTAACTTCCTAAATCAGGAAGTGAAATACTTGTATACTGAAAGCTCAAAACATTGATGAACAAAAGTAAATAAGATACAAAAAAGGAAAGAAACCCTATGTTCATGTATTAGAAGACATCGTATCATTAAAATGTCTATACTACTCAAAACTACTGATTCATTACAATCCCTATCACAATTATATGATATTTTTATAAGAGTAGAAAAATAATCCTAAATTTCATATATAACAAAAAATACCCCTAAAAGTCAAAACAATTTTGAAAAAAAAACAAAGGTGGAGGTATTACACATCCTGATTTCAAAATATATTGCAAACCTGCAATAATTAAAACAGTATGGTACTAGCATAAAGACAGACATACAAACTAATAGAACAGAGTAGAGAGCCCAAAAATAACCTCACATAATGTGGTCAACTTATCGTTCACAAAAATGTCAAGAATACATAATGGGATAGGAGAACCTCAAATAAATGGTGTTAGGAAAACTGGGTATCTACCTCCAAAAAAATGAAGTTGGACACTTATCTTACATCATAAATAAAAATTAATTCAACATTCACTAAAGACTCACACATAATAGTTAGACTATAAAACTCCTGGAAGAAAATGTAGGAGGAAGCTTCATGACATTGGTCTTGCCAATGATTTCATGAATATTTCATGATTTCACCCAAACTACAAGGAACGAAAGCAGGAATAGACAAATAGTTTTGCACCAAACTAAAAAGCTTCTGCTCAGGAAAGGAAACAACCAATAAAGTGAAAAGAACATCTATAGAATGGGCAAAGATATTTTTAAACAATGTACCTGATAAAAGGTTAATTTCTAAAAAATATAAATAACTCCTACAACTCAATTGAAAAACAATAAAAAATTAATAACATAATTAAAAGTGGCCTAAGACTTGAGTAAACATTTCTCTAAAGAAGACATCCTAGGGTCACCTGAGTGGCTCAGCTGGTTAAGCATTTGACTCTTGATTTTGCTCAGGTCATGATCTCACGGTTCTTGAGATTGGGCCCCACATTGGGCTAGTGCTTGACAGCTCAGGATTTAAACAGAATGGAATGAAATTAGAAACAATTAACAAAGAAGTTTCAAAATTTGTGGATATTAAACACCATATTAAATAATGAATGAGACAGAAGTAAAATTATAAGGAAATTAGAAAATACTGAGCCAACCTAACTATAATATACAACATACCAAAACTTAGGGAATGCAGTAAAAGCAATACTTAAATAGAAAATTGTAGCTATAAACACTCTTATTAAAAAAGCAGAAATAACTGAAATTAATAACCTACATGTATACACTTAAGAAAGAAAAATAAAGCAAACAGAAATCAGAAAATAGTAAACTAGAAATTCACGAAAATCATGAAATCATGAAATCAACTAGAAATTTATGAAAAAGAAAAAAAATGTTAAGCAATTGATTCTTTGAACTGTTTGAATAAATTTACAGACCTTTGTACAGACTGACAAAAAAAGAAAATGAGATTTCTATTACTAAAATCAGGAATGAAATAGGAAATGTTTCTACTGACTTATACAAATTAAGAGATACAAATAAAAGAATACAGTGAAAAACTATACATCAACAAATTAGATAATTTTAAAAAATTAAGTTTATTTTCAAGAGAGAGAGAGAGAACAAGCAGGGGAGGAGCAGAGAGAGAGGGAGAAAGAGAGAATCCCAAGCAGACTCTGCACCATCAGAGTGGAACCTGGTGTGGGGTTTGAACTCACAAACCATGAGATCATAACCTGAGCTAAAATCAAAAGTCAGACACTTAAGCAACTGAGCCACCCAGAGATAATTTGATCAAACGGAGACATTCCTATAAGACAAAAACTACCAAAACTGAAGAAGAAATAGAAAATCTCAATAGAACTACTGTACTAATCTCTATACTAACTGCCATAACAAAATACCACAGACTGAGGTTTTAGAAAACAAAATTTATTTTATCATAGTTCTAAAAGCTAGAAATCCCAGGACAAGTCTCTGCATTTGGTTTCCGGTGAGAGCGTTCTTTCATGCTTGCCAACAGCAGTCTTCTGACTGTGTCCTCACATGATCTTTTCTCCATGTGTGGATAGAGAGTGAGAGTCAGTCTGAGGTCTTTTCCTCTTCTTGAAAGGATACTGATCCTATTGGATTAGGACTCCATCAGTTTGAACTCATCTAACGTTAATTACTTAATTAAATCATAACACGACCATTTGGGAACATGATACAGTAACTAACATGAGTTTATAATATAGGAACATATTTACTATAAATGATTATTATAAAAGGCAGGATAGAAAATTATATAGAGAGCATGATCACAACTATACATAGGACTATATGTAATAAAAGTAATTCTAAAATTATTGTTATCAGAATAGCAGTGATCATCTTTGGGTTATGAGGATGCCTTTCTGTATCTTTCTTTCCAGTGTGTTTTCTCCCAAAAATTCTATGATGAATACAATTTGCTCCTAAAATACAAAACTAACAATGTACTTTATATACATAACAAACAGCAAACTATGCTAATAACTTCTGAAAAGTCAGTCATGTTTTATGAAAATATAGTCATATTTTGGTTAGGGCTTCCACATATGTATTTTGGTTGGAAGACAATTCATTCCCTAATACCCACAAATTTAAAGAGATTTTATTAGTTATCTGAACACTACCTACCAAAAAAATTACAGGTCCAGCTGACTTCACTGGTGAATTTTTTCAGAGATTTAAAGAATCAATCCTAATTCTTCACACACTCTTCCAAAAAATAAGATGAGGCATTTCCAAAATCTTTTTATAAGGCTAGTATTCCTTGACACCAAAACTAGACAAAGATGTCAAAAGCAAAGAAAATCATAGTCCAATATTGTTTATAAACATAAATGAAAAGTCCTCAACAAAATACTCATAAACCCTACTAAGCAACATATAAAAATGATTATACATTAGGACCTAATTGGAATTTTCCCAGGAATTCAAGGCTTCCTTAACATCTGAAATCCTATCAAGAGAATAAGGAACAAAAACTGAATAATCATCTTAAAGGACATAGAAAAATAATTTAACAAAATTCAACATGCCTTATGATAAATAATTCAACAACCAGGCACAGAAGGGATCTACCACAAGTTGAAAAATTGTATCTCTAAAAAATTCCCATCTAAGATCATACTTAATAGTGAAAGACTGGGTTCTCCCTCAATATCAGGTACAGGAAAATAATGACTGTGCTCTCCACTTCTTTTCAACTTTGTACTGGAAATTCTAGACAGAAAAATTAGGCAAGAAGTATAAATAAAAGACGCTAGTGATGATAAAAGACACTAGTGATATTCTTGGTGATGAGTTCTGAGATACAGTAAAGACAAATAAACAACCCCCCAAAACCCACATTGACTTGTACATTATATAGGGATGAACTGTATGGTACATTAAATACACCTGATTAAGGCTGTTATTGAAATGGGAAAGTAAGTAAATATTATGAAGAAAGGTAACCGATAAATGTAATAACTTAAATGTATCAAAAGAGAAATGACTAGAAGAAGACAAAATCCAGAAAGTAAGTACAATAGATAGTAAATGCATTGAATCAAGAATACATTAACATTCAAAAAACAAACTTTCAGGGTAGGTCGCTTCCCAGGTGAATTCCATCAAACATATAAGGGAGAAACATTTCGAAATCTATACTAACTCTTTCAGAACATGGAGTAGAAAGAAATCTTCCCCAACATATTTTGTGAGACTAAGGTCCTCCTGATAGCAAAACGAGATAAAGGCGTTTCAAAAAATAAATATTACCAACCATTTTTTCTCATTTATTTAGAGAAAAAAATCTTTAAGATAATATCAGAAGATCAAATCCCATGATATCATTGATAATGTGTAACATCTGAATAGGAATTATACAAAGAAGCAGATTGATTTAACAATTGAACAACAATCAATTCTATTGACCATGTTAACAAAATGAAGGAGACAAATTATAGGATTATATCAACATATGCTGAAATTGCATTTGACACAAGTCAACACACATTCACTACACAAAGAATAGAAAAGAACTTTCTAAAAATGATAAAGGTATTTATCAAAAACCCACAGCTAAAATCATGCTTAAAGATCAAAGAATGAATATAATCTGCTTAATCCTGGGACTAATACAAGGTTATATACTCTCATCACTTGTATTCAGTTTTTATTGGAGATCCTAGTCATGAATGATTCAGAAGAATAAAAGCATATGGATTACAGAAGAATAGTTAAATCTTTCTTAATTCATAGATTACTGGCCAAGGAATTTACAAACAAATAAACAAAAAATCCCAGAGCACTTGGGTGGCTCAGTCTGTTGAGCATCTGACTTTGGTCAGGTCTTGATCTCAGAGTTCGAGGGTTTGAGCCCCACACGCAGTGTGGAGACTGCTTTGGATCCTGTCTTTTTCGCTCTCTGCCCTCCCCCCCTCAAAAATAAACATTTTTAAAAAAAATCTACACCCCTCCCCCTGCAAAACCCTACTAGACTAAGACATACAATTGTAGTCACCTGATACAAGTTTTATAATTACTAATGAATTTTATTAAATATATTAGTAATAAATACTTGAAAATTTAAAAATAACAGCATTGAAAATAACATCAAAACGTTAAAGACTTAAGATATAAGTATAGCAAAATATGTGTTTGAACTACAGAATGACCCTACAAAATATTGCTCTGGTAAATTTAAAAAGATCTAAATAAATGGAAATACAAGCCATAGTCATAGATTGGAAGAATTAGTATTGTTAAAATATCAGTTATGTCACAATTTGTCTGTAGATTCAACAGAAGTCCTGACACAATTTTGAGCAGCGTTAAAAAAAAAAACAACCAACAGATATTATCTGATACTATTTTTTTTATGAAAGTACGAAGATTTAAAATATACAAAATAATCCTGAAAGGGAAAACATTGGAGGAATCACACTACTTGAACTTCAGCAGTTAAGACAATGCTATATTTACATTAAAATTGACATATAGATGAATTTATTTATTTATTTATTTATTTTCAGGGGTGTAAAGACCTCCAAAAATCTGCTCTTCTTTTTTTTTTTAATTTTTAGTTTTTTTATTTTTTAATATATGAAATTTACTGTCAAATTGGTTTCCATACAACACCCAGTGCTCATCCCAAAAGGTGCCCTCCTCAATACCCATCACCCACCCTGCCCTCCCTCCCACCCCCCATCAACCCTCAGTTTGTTCTCAGTTTTTAACAGTCTCTTATGCTTTGGCTCTCTCCCACTCTAACCTCTCTTTTTTTTTTTTTTTTTCTTCCCTTCCCCTCCCCCATGGGTTTCTGTTACGTTTCTCAGGATCCACATAAGAGTGAAACCATATGGTATCTGTCTTTCTCTGTATGGCTTATTTCACTTAGCATCACACTCTCCAGTTCCATCCACGTTGCTATAAAAGGCCATATAGATGAATTTAACAGAACAGTGAGACCAGAGGTAGTTTGTCTGATTGTTTGCTTATTCAATTGATTTTCAGTAAAGATGTCAGATGTTAAAGTAATTCAATGTGTGAAAAAATAAACTTTTCATGAAATGAAGCTAGAACAATTGGCTATCTATTTGAAAAATAAAAACAAAAACAAACAACTTTGATCCTTACCTCACACTATGTGCAAAAATTTCCTCAAAATGCATCATATAACTAAAACCACACAGTGTGAAATAATCATAGTGTGAAGCAAATCTTTATGGCTATCGGGAAATAACAATTTTCTGAGACGGGACCTAATAAGGAAGAACTATGGAAGAAAAAATGGATTAAATGGACTTTATGAAATTTAAGAACTTTTGTATTTTATAAAAAGGTTAAAAATTAGTATTACACTATTCTCTTAGAATTGAACGTCTACCTTCCTAGAAGGGTGTTGTGACAACAAGGGAGTACAAGGTAGGGCTTCCGCAGTGCTATTAATGTTTCCTGTGGCTAAATATTTCCGTAGACATTAACAAATCTTGGATTCCATTTTCTCAGTTTTCACTTTGCTTGTATGGTGCCACATGGGCAGGGGCGCTGGAGGTTTAGAACTCAGTATTTTCATGACCCTGTTTCTGAGGCTCATTAACCAAAGGAGGAAGAGGAACATTTTTTCTAAGCTTTGTCAACATGGATGTTACTTGCTATTTGCATGATTACTGACTCTGAAATCATAGCTATGTTCAAAACCTAAGGAAAGCAGCAATGTATATTAATATGCTTAGACACTGTGCTATGTGATTTATAGATATTAACTGACATAATCTTCTGGAAACCTTGGGAGGTAGGTAATGTACCTAATTCAGAGACAAAGAAGCTGAAGTTTAACTAGGGCCAACCCAGGTGCTATATGACTCCCCATATTTGGTTCTATGACACCCTCATTAGATTACTTTTTCATTATACCATGTTCATGAAATTAGCTGGCTGAATAAACCCAATTCCATTCATGAATAATTAACTCATGTCTGGCCAAATAGATTCCATGTGGCAAAAACAGTAGCAATGAATCAGGTCTATCTCATCCTTAGAAAGTTTTAAGATTATGTGAGATCTTATTTCCTTTGGCAAACTCAAATCCCTGAAATATCTTTGAATATAGAATCACAAAACACTTTTAGTTGAAACGGAAATTGATATTTCTATCAGACTCCTACTTTTTAGAGATGGGGGACTTGATGTTCTGAAGAATAAAATGCTTTGCCCAAAGTGTTGTTGGAAGACTATAGCCTTCGGTTACCAAATCACAAATTCTGCTCTCTTGCTGTTATTCCAACTGTTTCCAGTAATATTGTAGATACAAAATCTAGGGGTGGGGATGACAATGCATAGTGAATCAGAAGACAAGCAATCCTGGTGAAATTTCTGACTTTCCTTACCACACACCAAGAACAGTGAGGATAGAAGAGACATTGACAGCAAGGCAGAGGAGCCTGCTGTATGGAGGAAGTGGGTGAACCAGAAGGCAAATACCATTAGCATCGGATGTGGGATGGACAACTTATTGATTTCCTTTTCATTTCAGTCACGATGCACATCAGTAAATAGCAGATCATGTCATGGGAGTCAAGCTGGAACCTGGCAACACTGGGGAGAAATGAAGCCTGGAAGCGGGGAGCTGACTGTTGTGGCAAACGTGTCACATCCATAAGTCCCTTTAGGTCAGAGAAGGTAATGTATTCTGGCATTCTTACAAGTACTGTAAAGTACCGCAGCTTCCTGCCTGTAGTTCTAGAATTCTCTTTAACACTCATGGTAAAACAAGAAGAATGAGAAAGCTTGGTGATCTCCTTCCTGATCGCCTTCCTTGGTGATCTCCTTCCAGGTACTTCTGTTGTCATGTGGCAGATAGAGGATGATTTTGGACAGCCATGAATCCTCAAGCTCCTGCCA
The DNA here is from genome assembly GCF_028018385.1 of Neofelis nebulosa. Taxonomy (NCBI): domain Eukaryota; kingdom Metazoa; phylum Chordata; class Mammalia; order Carnivora; family Felidae; genus Neofelis; species Neofelis nebulosa. The sequence continues at coordinate 69,856,447 of NC_080794.1, forward strand.
TGATCTCAGCTCCACACGGCCTACCATCTGCTGAGAAAAAACAATTCTGGACTCGATCAGTTTAGAGGCCTTGACTTGCAGACAGCAAAAATGCTGCTAACTTGTGCACAGTAACTGCCACCCAAATGTTTTTAGCTTCTCAAACCATCAGGCAAGGAAAGGAGTTATCATGGCACATCTCATGGGCTCTGATCACTAGAAAGAGCTAATATTGATGTTATAAAATGGGACAGGCAGGGGTGCCTGCTTGTCTCAGTAGATTGAGCCTAGGACTCTTGATTCCACTCAGTGTGGAGTCTGAGATTCTCTCTGCCTCTCTCTCTCTCTGTCTCTCTCTTTCTCTCCCTCCTTCCCTCCCTCTGCCCCTCTTCCCTGCTCACATGTGCACACTGTATCTAAAATATTTTTTTTTTAATTTTTTTTTTCAACGTTTATTTATTTTTGGGACAGAGAGAGACAGAGCATGAACGGGGGAGGGACAGAGAGAGAGGGAGACACAGAATCGGAAACAGGCTCCAGGCTCCGAGCCATCAGCCCAGAGCCTGACGCGGGGCTCGAACTCACGGACCGTGAGATCGTGACCTGGCTGAAGTCGGACGCTTAACCGACTGCGCCACCCAGGCGCCCCTAAAATATTTTTTTAATGTGGCAGGGAAACATGAATTTGGCATCTGAATGATCCGCATGGGAATCTTTTGGCTTTGTTATCAAATGGACAACTTCATCCAGAGAAAGTGCTGGTAATTCAACTAGGACTAAGGGTCTGTCTCCCCACCTCTACCAGCAAATACGCTAGTATGGGAAGAAGATGTAATCCAAGGTAGATGAAAAAGATGGTAAGTATCATTTTGGGCCGTGAAACCAGCTGCGGTAGTTAGGGCTCTAATTAATACCACAAATATTCCCCTCATACAACTCATCCAGGGTGGAAAAAGCCTACGAGAATCCTGAGGAGATTCCTCCTGGAACTTATAGGATATAAATAGATCCAAGTGCAAAGAGGTGATCTGTAATAGACATGGTGGTACACTGTCCAGATTTAACTTCTTTAGGACTGAAACACTCAGTCAGCTGCTGTTAGTGTTAATAACCAAAACGCACAACTTGGTTTCCCTTTATAGCCTTTGCCCTCGGTTGAAGAGAGCCATCTTTTCCAAGAATCACCCCGCACTTCCTGGAGAAGGCCTCATGCAGAAAATGAAAGAAAAGAGTACTAGGGCCTGAAGGATCAGCTGAGGCCTTTGTTGGCCTTGAATGGCAGCCAAATTCCTCTGCTCACTTCTGCATCCTGACTTCCCCAAGGCGTTGATTCTGAGAGGGCTCCCCAGCGAACTTTCTGTGTACTTCCTGAAAAACCTAACCTGTGACACCCTCATATTTTCCTTTCCTATGACTTTCGTTCTTTTTTGCAGTTCCATATTTATATCTGGGATAATTATTTTTTAGCTTTTAGCATATTTTATAGGCAAATGTATGGGCAACAGATTCTTCCAGATCCATTAATCTGAAGATGTCTATAAATTGCTTTCAATTGTGGGACTTATCCTTCTTGGGGTAGAATTCTAGGATGACACATTCTTCTCCCCTTTCAGTACTTAGATACATCATTTAATGGATGTTTTACTTCTGTTTTTAATCATTCACATAATTAAAACAGCTCATTGGTTTATTATTGTTTTCTTGGACAGCTCATCATTTTCCCTCCCCTCTGGATGCTCTTAACTTATTGACTTTGGCTTTTAATTGTTTGTGTATCATTTGTCTAGATGGAGCTTTCTAAAATATTTTTTCCTCTTACAATTCTTGTAGTTTCTTGAATTGTGTCAGGGTAAAAAAAAAAGGCTAGTATTTCTTCACATTTTTTTCACCTGAGACAAACTCCATGCCTTGCATATCTTTTTAACATATATCATGTGTTTTTTACAATTTTCTTTTTCAATTTTGTAACACATTTGGTCTCCTCCTTCAATTTGGATATTTTCTACAGGCTTTCTGCTGTTTCTTATATGATATTATACCCAATACTGAATTTTAGTTATTGAATTTTTCATTTCTATAATTTTTGGTTTCCGCATTTTCACATTTTAAGTCTTTTCTCAAGATTTCTCTCCTATTTTCTTGAATGTATTAGTTATAATTAAAAATTATTTTCTGAAAAGTCAAATTTATTTTGGTCTTTTTCTCTATTCATCCCATTTTATTATTGATTTGATGCTAATCAGTCTTCATTTTTGCAGTGTATCAATTTAATAATTGGATGCTTTATAAATTTCAAAAAAAAAGGAATCTTGATAATGTTTTCTTTCTGCAAAGATGTTTGCATTTTCTTGTCAGACAGGTAGTGTTGCAACAAATAAGCTTTATTCTTTCAAGAATGGTTTTAGGGGGGACCTGTGTGGCTCAGTCGGTTAAGTGTCTGACTTCAGCTCAAGTCATGATTTCATGGTTTGTGGGTTTGAGCCCTGCATAGGCTCTCTGCTATCAGCATGGAGCCCTCTTTGGATCCTCTGTCTCCCTCTCTTTCTCTATGCTCCTCCCTAGCTCATTTTCTCTTTCTCTCAAAATAAATAAATAAACTTAAAAAAAAAAAAGAATGGTTTTAGGCTTTATTGATCTATTTCGTTTTTGTGTTTAATCCTAGGTAATCATCCTTATTCCTAAAGCCAAGCAGAAATCCCCAGGTGTTCGAACTCCAACTTCCATCCCCCACTCTGAGTGACATCAGAAACCTCTATTCTGGTCTTTCAGTTACTACCTAATGTTATGTACTGGGTTTCATGGAATTTCCCCTAAGACTTTAGGTAGCTCTGTCAGTTAAGCTTCTGACTCTTGGTTCAGCTCAGGTTATGGTCTCACAATTTGTGGGATTGAGCCCCACATCGAGTCCCCAATGAAGCTTCACATCAGGCTCCATGCTTGCAGCAAGGAGCCTGCTTGGGATTCTCTCTTTTCCTCCATTTGCTCCTCCCTTTCTCCCTCCCTCACTTGTATAAGCACATGCTCTCTCTCTCTCTCTCTCTCTCTCTGTCTCAGAATAAATAAACATTAAAAAAAGACTTTTGGAGTTATTCAATGACTTTAGAATATATCTTTACAGATTTTGAGAATTGTTTCTTTGTGGTTCTCTCTGCCCCAAAACTTTTCCCCTTGTATTTATGCTGTTTGGTTGTGGGGAGCTTGGTCTCCGACTCTGCAGACTTGTCAGGCCACTAAAATTGACACTTAACTTGGGACTATTCTCTGCCCTGCCAACCAGAAAATGTCCCCAGAGAAAACTCAAGAATAATGTGTCCCTCACATTATGTATTATCCTTATCTCCAAGTGTTGAAGCCCCTTAGGTAATATTTGAGTTGGTTGCCCTTTCAGGCAAACATCTAACCATAATCATATATGTGTGTATATACACATATTTGTCTGTGTATGTATTTATAATTCTTTTCCAGGGGAAGATTAATGCAATCCACATGTCCATAACTGTAATCTCTGCCTCTTGTGGTAACTTCATTTTTTTTAACTGCTACTTCAATTCAGCCTCTACTTTACTGAGATATTTAGTATTCTCTGAACACTGCTCTATCTTAATTTCCTGGTTTTACATATGGTATTCCCTTTTTCCTTGACACATTTTCCCACCTCATCAGCTTTGTAAATGACTACTGGTCTTTCAGGTTAGTACTTATTTAACCATCCTTAACTGTCAGTTCTTCTCCACCAGGATGAATTGGTTAATTCTTTTAGATGACATCTGAACCTGTGTCCTTAACTCTTCCCATACCATTTTCATAATACGTTATGATCAGATGTTTATTTGTCTGTTTCTCTCCCTCGATTGTGGATTTTCTTCTGAGAGGGATTCTGTTTTGCACATTTCAGTATCTCTGGAGTCTGCTAGTATAGTTCCTGACACATAACATGTGCTATGTCACTTCTTAGTGGGTTTACACGTGAATATTTTTGCTTCCATCACTATAGACTTCATACTTAGAAAGAGGTGAGTGTTTGAGCCCTATTATTCATAAAGGGAAAAGTTTGTGAGATGGAAAATTCCTGTCACTACCAGTGCAGAGGACCTCCCGATAGGAAATAGGCAGTAATCCCAGGTATTTTTGTTGGTTGAATTACTTGAACACACTAATTTTGATTAGATTACTGGATCCCAATATCAGGTTCCCTCTGTAAAGCCTATTTCCTACACACCTCACTTGTACATTTCTATAAAAATGCTACATACTTATTCCTCCTGGAATAACACCAGTCAGTCTCCTGTATTGTTTCTCTCCTCCATACCCAGGCAAATACAACATATCCTTCAAGGGCCAGACCAGACCATGCCTCCTCCATTCCCTGAAACCTCTCTGGACACCTGTGCCTCTAAAGGCACTATTTCCTCCTCTAATATATCGTCAGTTCCTCTCAGATTCACACTCAATTTGTTTTTGCCAATTTCCCTATGGGTTTTTACATCTCCTCACAATAGACTATATGTTTCTTGAGGACAGACAGGAGGTATTTTATCTTCCCCTTGTTTTGTCAAACACTAAAGAAACAAGCACATTGGTGAGCTTATAACAGCATCACAAAAAAAATATTGCTCAATAAAATGTGTAGTCATTTGTCTCTTTTGGTTGGGAATACTAAATTATATTGATTAATAAAGAATTAAAAAAAATTCTAAACATTATTTCCATAAGAGCTTAATAACTTCTGCCTTATGCAATTTGCCATAACTTTACCACCTTTTTTACTTACTTAGGGTTTTTCCTTAAATTAGCTTTGAATTCTTTCTTTTATTTATCTGTCTGCCTATCAATCACCTATCTACCAAGCCTCATATCAAACATGAAAGGATGAGGTAAGTGTGCTACTTAAGCTTTATTTTTCCTCAGAGCAATGAAAATAATTTTAAATAGTCTCTCTCTGTACCACCCAAAAGTTTCCACAAGTCACCCGAGCTGGACTGTCCATATGGAGGACAGGCCAGTCTTATTTTATTTTTAAATTCTGTTTTATTTTATTTTCATCCATCTTCTTAAGCCTTAAAGACATGTTTTCATTTTAATTAGATATAACCTGGTGCCAGTCAGCTCGGGGAATTAATCTAGGCCCTACCACTTTCCTTCTGCCCTAGGCTTGGCTCCTACCCCATTGGGCTAATTTCTATACCACTAGTTTTGAATCCAGATTCTTTCCTCTGGTTAAACCTCTTGGACCAATCACTCAGCTTAGCAGTCTGCCTGCCTTTTTGTAATGGGCTCCTTTGCACATTGACCATGATCTTCACCCACTTTCCTGGAGCCTAGTCCTTGCTAGTTGTGCAGAGATTACGAGATGGGACAGAATCAGACAGTGATGGCTCAAAGAAGTCACCAGTAAGAAAGCCGGTTACACATTCTCGCCCTGCCCAGTCGAATAGAAACAGTGTTTGGTTATGAGTCAGACTGAGGTCTGTGTGCATGTGATCTTCAGAAATACACTCAATTTCTTTAAGCTCATTTTTTTTATCTGAAAAAATTAAGTGAATATTAATACATGCATGTAGGGGTTTATAGGATGATTAAATGAGAATATGAATTAATGTTCTTACTATTTCTAGCATAGGAAACACTCAATAAAAGATTATACCATTATTATTTTAATGCTATTATTATGCTTATTACTATACCACTACCACTATTTACAATGGGCCTGAGTAGCTGGACCAATTCCAAATACTCCATTTCTTGGCAACTTCTAGAGAATCCAAGGAGTGTTGCTTGCTGACTCACTCTTCCCTGGCTCTGTTGGCTGTCTGTGTTGGCAGCTGTTGCTTACAAAGTCTTTTCTGAGGGAACCATGAGAGCAAGGACCCACAAGACAAAAATCAAGAGAAATTATTATTTTCTGAGATGAAACGTTGCTAACAATCAGAAAGCAGAGCCTGATAATACACTATCGTTACGTGGAAAAAAAGAGATATACAATAGATTAGGGACCCTTTGTCTACAGGTGACAATGGCATAACCCTTATGTTAGGGAGACCTGAAGACTGAATGTAGAGCAGTCCACCCTTGAAGGACATCTGAGTGGAGATCTGATTAACTTCTTTACTGAGGAACACTTCCTCCTGAGCAACATTCACAATATTCTGACTACTCATTCCATGTCCACCATTTTGCCACTTTTACACTTGTCATCCATTAGGCCAGGGTTTTGAGGCTTTTGGTGGTTATCCATGGCCAAAGGAACCAATCAGCGGCAGGAGACAGCACACCCTTGTTTGTAACAGTGGGGTCATAAACATTGCTTGGCCCTTCTGTTAACTCTAGCCAATAGCGAGCTATTGCTACCCACGCTAAGGAACTATCTTTCAGTGTTGTGACCTGGTGGTAGTAGAAGTTGATTGAGTTTGTAAGGGAACAGAGTATTGCAAAGTGATCACAGAAATAAAGCACAGGGATAATTTCTTCATCCTAGTGATATAAAATCCAAGGGAGATTTCCTGATTACAAGAAACCAAGCAGTAACTGCTTCTTGGGTCCTTATTGAAATGTTGCATTTATGTGTGTGGTTATTTGGCCCAACATATATAGAGGATTGCATAAGAAATAGGCAGTGTTTAGCAATGTAACTCATCTGAGGTTTTCCAGAGGCTGAGGTCACTAAAACTCTTGAGAGGGACAGAGGATATAATACAAAGGAGACATGGCTTGGATTCATATAGGTCTATGTTTGTGCTCCAGCTCTGCCCCTTACTGGCTGTGCAACACCACGCAAATTATTTCCCCCATCTGAGCTTTAGGTAAAACGAACATTCTAAAGTTTAGAAATAGGAAATAACTTCAAATAGAGTTAATAGCAATTATAATAGCTACTTCATGAAACACTTTTGAGGACCAAGTGAACAGAATATTTATAATATTTATGTATCAGTTTATCACTGCCTCTGTAAAAAAATGACTTGGGGTGACTTAAAAAAATTGAACATTTGTTATCTTACAATTCTCTAGGATAGAATTCCAGCAGATCTCGATGGGTTAAAGTCAAGGTGGTAGCAAGGTGGCATTCCTTTCTGAAGGTTCTAGGGAAGAATCCATTTCCTCACCTTTTCAGCTCCTAGAGGCCCCCAACGTTCCCCGGTTCATGTCCCCTTCTTCCACCTTCAAAGCCAGAAGTGGTGTGGTAAGTCTTTCTCTGGTACATCAGTTTGTCTTCCTCTTTTGCCTCTCTCTTCCATTTTTAAGAACCCTAGTGACTACATTGGGCCCCTCTGATAATCCAGGATAATCTCCCTATCTGAAGGTCCTTATCTTATCACATCTACACCGTCCTTTTTGCCATGTAATGTAGCACATCCATGGTGTGCAGGGATTAGCATGTGGACGGTTGCAGGGGGAACATTATTCTGTCCACCACAGAGCTGTATAAACTGTGAGAGCTACAGGCATGACATTATTGGCTTATCAGAACATTGTGGCTTTTAACTGAAACTCTGGGGAAGGATGGGGATTATAATTATCTAAGTTTCATCATAGGGACATTGATGTTCCTCAATGTCTTCATTCACATATGTCATATATTTAGTATCAGAAAAATTTTCTGTGATATTATTCAATACCAGGGTCCAGCTGCCAGGTGAGGAGACAATGAGTCAAACTCACAGTTAGCAATCAAGCTTTTATTCCCTTAGGAAACAGCACAAGCAAGAGACAAAAGGCAAAGGGGCCAGCTCCCCAACGTGACATTTTCCCCCACAGAACTGCACCAGGCTGGGGTCAGATGACGTGTAGCACAGATGAGGGAATCATCTTACTGCTGAGGAAGGCTTACTACTTGCAGAAAAGGCTCGTTCCTTTTTATAGACCCAGGGACCAGAGGAAGAAAGGAAGGAAGAGGTGTGAGTGGAGAAAAACCAAGTCAGAGTGAAGAAAAGTGTATCAACCAAGGCCTCTGATAAGGAGGTCTTGGCCAAAGTGCCTCTGGATGCAGCTGCCTAAGTCTGATTCCTTGACCACAGCTTTCTTCAGAAAACTTCAATGCACGGAGTGTGTATCATAAGGGCTGCCTGGAAACCCTTCTAAATGCCCAGGGTCAGGCCTGAAAGATCACATAGGATTTTGGCCTGGAGCCAGACTTCTCAGCTGGTATATATTTAAAAGCAAACAAACAAACAAACAAACAAACTAAAAACCCCACAAAAGATGAAGAAATATATAAATAGACCTCAGATCAACTGTTATAATAACCTGCTGTTAGAAAATAGGTGCTTTAGGGGCGCCTGGGTGGCGCAGTCGGTTAAGCGTCCGACTTCAGCCAGGTCACGATCTCGCGGTCTGTGAGTTCAAGCCCCGCGTCAGGCTCTGGGCTGATGGCTCGGAGCCTGGAGCCTGTTTCCGATTCTGTGTCTCCCTCTCTCTCTGCCCCTCCCCCGTTCATGCTCTGTCTCTCTCTGTCCCAAAAATAAATAAAAAACGTTGAAAAAAAAATTAAAAAAAAAAAAAAAAAAGAAAATAGGTGCTTTTTTGGTGACAAGAAAGTATTACTCATTTGTAATTTAAAAATGACACTTAGAAATTGCAGGAAGTGATGTATAAGTAGGCACATTTGTGGAAATGTTTCATACAGATCTTTTCCACATAATTTCCACGTAATTACTATCAGACATAGAACAAGCCTTAAATTAGAACTTGGGTCCTAAAATTTTTACCTGTGACTCTATGAGTCTTGATAAACAAAGAAAGAATCATCTTTTTTTTTTCCTCCTTTTGTTTAAGGAATATACAACAGAGAGCCAGGGAATCTTTTTGTCCACGGATACAGCTGATCTTAGCAGCAGCTACATTATTCGCCCTAGAGAAAAATTGGGCTGAGGATGGAAATAAATCTTTTATGTTCATTTCCTTCATTCCCATTTGGCATGAGCTGTGACATTCTGGTAGCACATATTCCATGACTTTGTCCAGTTGAGTTTTAAATAACTCTGATGATTGCCCTCTTACTATTCCTCCTGGGATCTAATTCCACCATAAAATGGAGCTGACTGTTAGGGAGTTCTTGATACAATATTCTTGTGTTGAATTCTGGAGGAATTTTCCTCTACTCAATTTTACCTCCATAAAGAAAATCAATAAGAATACAAATAGAAAAGGAAGGAAAGAAAGTGGTAGTGAGACTGGAGCAAGGGAGTGTTTGTTTGTCTGTTTTGTTTTGTTTGGATGGGGTTGGAGGGGCAGGGAGGAGGCCAGCTGTACCAGAACACAAAAAAGAAAAGATGAGTTGAGGAGAGACACGATTAAAACATGCCCCCTCAGAATGGATCTGAGGAGGAAGCAGCAGCTGGGAATCAATAGCAAACCACCCATCAGATTCCTCTCACTCTGTGTGAAAAGAGCCTCAAGGTGTTGACTTTGGGTGTTTCTGTGGACTTGGTGAAGTCTCAGGTTGTTAACTTTAAACTGATATTTAACCATTCACAACAGCTGCACAACAATAGTGTGAACATGTGTGCTAGTGGGGTTGGGAAATCCTAGGAAAAGGTTAACTCTCTTCCAAATTGTAATATTGTAACCTATCCGTTGCTTTTCCCAAGGACAACCACTACTCCCCTTCTCCATCCCAGAAGACATTGTCCTGTCCATCAGTCTTGGAACTCAGATCTCCAAGTACACAATTCCTGCAAATAGCAACAAGAAGCTGACAGGTAGTAGTTAAGAAGTCTCTAGTCTCCAGGGACAAAAAGCACCAGATTTCCCCCCACCCAACTGTCAGGGTAGTCCTTCCGGATTGGTACCACAAAGATAAAAGGATCTGATGACATTCTTAGGGTTGTTTTGTAAAAATGATATACAGAAATAGGAAATATCTTCAAAGAAGTATTTCTTTATGTCATCCCAAAGCAGAAATGTTTTAAATGGAATCAAGACCTGTTCTATGTTACATACACGTAATGCCATAGTTTTCAGGCCCTCAGGACACCTTAATCATATCACTCTCTTGTTAACCTCCCCTCTACTTCCCAACCCAATGACTATCCTAGTTCTTGAAATAAAATTTAAAATCCTGAACACCATCCATTAGACCCAGCCCAATCTGGCCGTTGTTCATCTCTCTAGCATCATCTGTGGCCATCTTCCCTGCATCCTGTCCATACTGAACAACTTTTTAAAACGAGTCACACCCCTCCACGCCTCAGATGTCTCAACATGGTACAGTTCCCTTGGCTTTTACTGTACCAACACCTTCCCCTCTCCCTCATCAAGTTCCAGTCGCTTTTCATATTATTAGTTAATTGTCACACCTTTGGAGAAAAATTTCTCTGTACCCCTATTCCCATACTAAGTCAATTTACCAGTCACGATCTCTCACAATGCCCTGCACATACCTTCTATAGCAGGTAAAATCACACAGATGTATAGGTAAATATGCATAGGTGTCTTTTCTCCTTTTCTTCCCCCACTGGACAGTAAACTGCCTGAGGACAGGAAGATCTTGTCTATATCACTCTATTGTAGCACAGGTCCTTAGTACAGTGCCAGGTACACAGTATACATTATGTAGCTTTTTGTTGGATAAATAACTTTCTATGTTACAACCCTAAGTGAGAATGACCAGACAGTAACTGGAGTAACTGTCCAACTTCAGAGACCTTTGGGTAGCTGTTCTAAATAACTGAATTGAGCACACAAAGCATTTTCCATGTGAAAACTTGTTTGCTGCCTTTTTAAGTCACCAAAGCAATCTCTAAGCATGTGCAATTTATCTTGTGAGAGATTCCTAGTGTTAAATACAACATGATAACACAGATCCTACTTCACCATACAGTTGAAATATCCTCACTAATAGTTATCTTTCCATTGTGGATTCTGAAAATTTTCCACTTGATGGTTTTCACATGTGTATATACATGTTTATGTGTTTGTGTAAATTTTTTCTGATTCAAATTGTAAATCCATGGAAAAATGATGACATCTTTATTTTGTTACAGCATAAAGTGCCGTGTTAAATAATACTTAGTGGTGTGCTGGAGGCAGCTAATATTGGCTTGTAAGTGCTGATTGTGAACTTCTCTTCCCAATTCTGTGTTCAGTCATGTCAAATCTATAGCTTGAAGTCTGACATGGTGGGAATATTTACACCATGAAAATCAGCAAACACTAGAAATCAAGGCTGTCTTCTATGGAGGGTTGGTTGTTAAATATTTACCTAAAAATGGTTATGATACTAATTAAGGATAACAACAGCCTATATCATGAGAAAAGAGGCTCTCAGAACAGTCTGCAGTTAGTGGAGCACTAATGGTGTATAGTTAACTGTGATATTGAAATTCATGTAGAGGTAAGGACTGACTTAGAATAGCGAAGAAGTTCCCTATTACAGGAAGGAACAATTCCTCAATCATTCAGAAGCTGAGCTGTTCAACAATATGAATAAAGGGAAATGGGTAAATTTAAAATCCAGCATTAGCAGGTGTCAGTGACAAGAAGAAAAGAGAGTGATGCTAGTGATGTTGGGAGGAGAAGCCCATTCCAGAGTTATTGCTGGGGAGAAAGGGCAGGGATATCTTTAGGAAAAAGAGCCAATAAACAGTGTGAGATGGCCTTTGCTAGGATGACACAGAAGTTTGGAAATTATGTAAGAAGAAGCATAAAAACTATCAGTGTGCTAAGTATGGATTGGGAAAGAGAAATCCACATAAATTGGTACCGATTATTGAAAACATCATGAGGCAATCTCAGAAGTAAGGCCTTATGGTCATGGTATTTAGAAAACTTCTAAATCAGAATTGAATGTTTAGCAAAGAGTGATACCCCAGCAAACTGATACCACACCTAAATTGAGCGTTCAAGGTCAGGGCCCACAGACCCAATGAAGAATGACCAGAAAGGGAGAACAGAGCTCAGCCTGGATCTGCAGGGCCAAGGTGAACTGAGCCCAGTCTCACTTCCTAAGTGTTGTCCTTCATCCCCCCTACCCTCATGGTCTCTTTTCACTTAAGGCTATACTGCTTGCATTGCCTGTTTTGTTCATGGGGCACTGAGGTTTTGATGCTTCTGGTGGCCATTTTCTTTAAATGTAACACCTTGAGCCATTCTCTTTGCTCCCTCTGTGCCTGGCAAAAACGAGATGCCTACAGATGCTTCTGCTTGGAAAACAGTCATTCTCTGCATGTATGCCACATGCATTATTGCACCTACTGTGTGCCAGCATTCACCAGGCACATCCTGCCAACTCTCTTTATGTGTTTTGGTCCTAAAGCTGAACTCGCAACTGCACGGATGCGCATGTTCAGGCCTGACTACGTCATGCAGGCAGGCACCTTCTCATGTGGCATGATAGCAACCAGAACATATCTCTCTTGGAGCTAAGTACAGCTTTGGAATTTTCTTTTTCTCTTCTTTTTTCTCTTTTATTCTGTCTGTTTTGAACAAATTCCAGGTCTCTGCGATGCAGGTGGTCCAACTTGGTACACTGCTGTGTGCTTTAATTAAGCTTGCTTCTGGATCATACTGTTGACTCCCTGCTGAGTGCTCCCAGATCCAAAACTTGGTGGGGGTTCTGGGAAGGCCCTTCTATTCTCTCGTTGGATCTTGTACTGGATGACTATTGGTTTTTAGAGATATTTGGACTCAATAAACTCGTTTACACTGATTTCTGAAATCCACCCACAGTTATTAGCGTGTATGTCCCCTGCTCATGAAACTCTAGATTTGCTATATAAGCACATTATCTGGAGCTAAGAAAAAGTCAGAAAAACATACCTTTTTCCATTTTGTATTTATTATCCTTATTTTTTAAATTTTTGTTTAAATTCTTGTTGTGGTTTTACCTAAGAAATTAGCAGGAAACTAACCAGAGAAATGTGTACATTCCTTTCTTTTCTTTTATTAGTTTGGACGGGAAAGTGAAAGGTAGACTAGAATAGAATGTAATTTCAGCCTTGTTACTACCTCGCTGAATGACCTCGAGCAAGCCGCCTCATCTTTTCAGTTGTCTGCTTCTTCATCTGCACAATAACTCCAACGCTCTTTCTGGTTGTAATATACTATGGAGAGATAGCACAAAAGCCAGAAAGCCGTGGAGAGGGACAGAACTGCTTTAGTCCACTGAATACTTGGTTAAAGACTGAAGTCAAGATCAATAGATATTAAAAAGTCAAAGGTAATGCCTTTATTTTCTCCTTAAAAAAAGGTATATTATCCATAGCTGTCCATTTATAACACTACTGCGATAAGGCAAGATAAGAGAAAATACAGGGAGATAAAAATAAAACTTGCTATTTGCCAGCCACTGTGCCAATCAATTTGCGTGTATCACCTTCTTCTAACACAACAGCTCTATAGATAGGTGATATCATCTCTATCTTACACATGAACCTTGAAGAGGTTAAGTAATTTGCTTAATGTCCGATTACCAACAAATCATGTGTATTGTATTCCAACACCAATCTCCTTTAAGTACATAACATTGCCAATGCAGGAGGACTGGAGACAGGTGCCACCCCATATTCTTTAGCAAGTTTCTGGGTTTAGTACTTGGATGCACGTTGGGGAACTCCAGAGTCCAACTGTGTAAGGAAAGAGCAGAGGAGGTTTTATTTTCCTAGGGTATATGAAAAAATCTGGAGTGATTCTCCAACAAAAATCCAGTTTTCTGAGGAAGTGAAGAGTAGACTAAGTTGATTGGATAAATAGTCCTGTGCCCTGAAAAAAATAAACAAAACAAAACAAAAACAAGAAACAAAAAACTATTTTACCCTGAAGCAATGTTGTACACCCAGGTCATTGGTATCTGCCAACATTACCATCTAAAAGCAAACTCAGGTTGCTCCCTGTTCCTTCTTTGGTTTACCGTTTTCTCTCTTTTTTTTTTTTTTTTAAGTAAACAAAACATACCTATCGAAAAGAACTTTATTTTTTTAAGCCTTTTTTTCACCTTTTTGTTTTTATTTTAATCACCCAGTGTTCATCACAAGTGCACTCCTTAATCCCTATCACCTATTTCACCCATCCTCCCACTCACCTCCCCTCTGGCAACTGTCAGTTTGTCCTCTATAGTTAAGAGTCTGTTTCTTGGTTTGTCTTTTTCCCTTTATTTGTTTCTTAAATTCTACATGAGTGAAATAATATGGTATCTTTCTCTTACTTTGCTTAGCATTATACTCTCTAGCTCCATCCATGTTGTTGCAAATGGCAATATTTCATTCCTTTTTATGGCTGAATAATATTCCATTGTGTATGTATACCACATCTTCTTTTTTTTTTTTTTTTTTTTTTTATTTTTTATTTTTGGGACAGAGACAGACAGAGCATGAATGGGGGAGGGGCAGAGAGAGAGGGAGACACAGAATCGGAAACAGGGTCCAGGCTCCGAGCCATCAGCCCAGAGCCTGACGCGGGGCTCGAACTCACGGACCGTGAGATCATGACCTGGCTGAAGTCGGACGCTTAACCGACTGCGCCACCCAGGCACCCCATATACCACATCTTCTTTATCCATTCATCAACTGATGGACACTTGGGCTGCTTCCGTATCTTCGCTATTGTCAATAGTGCTGCTATAAACATACAGGGGCATGTATTGCTTTGAATTAGTACTCTTGTGTTCTTCGCCTACTTAGTAGTGTGATTACTGGATCCTAAGAGTTCAATTTTTAACGTTATGAAGAACCTCCACACTGTTTTCCACAGTGGCTGCGCCAGTTTGCATTCCCACCAACAGTGCAAGACGGTTCCCCTCCCTTCACATCCTCACCAAAACCTGTTTCCTGTACTATTGATTTTAGCCATTCTGACAGGAGCGAGGTGATACCTCATTATAGTTTCGATTTGCATTTTCCCTGATGATGAGTAATGTTGAGCATCTTTTCATGTGTCTGTTGGCCGTCTGTATGTCTTCTTTGGAGAAATGTCTGTTCATATCTTCTGCCCATTTTTAATTGGATAATTTGCTTTTTGGGTGTTGAGTTTATAAGTTCTTTTTTTTAATTTTTAAAAAAAATTTTTTTTTAACGTTTTATTTATTTTTGAGACAGAGAGAGACAGAGCATGAACGGGGCAGGGGCAGAGAGAGGGAGACACAGAATGGGAAGCAGGATCCAGGCTCTGAGCCATCAGCCCAGAGCCCGACGCGGGGCTCGAACTCACGGACCGCGAGATCGTGACCTGAGCTGAAGTCGGCCGCTTAACCGACTGAGCCACCCAGGCGCCCCATAAGTTCTTTATATATTTTGGGTACTAACCCTTTATTGGATATCAAAATAACTGTAAAGCATTAGAGACCTTTGAAATGTCTTTAAAGTTTCATTTCTAGAAATAAAGCAGAACAAACATTTCTACCTAATAGATTTTAAAGAGTTTGAATTGTGAAATGTTCAGTATGGCAAGGTGGACTGAAGAGGCAGGAAACAAAGTCATATGATTTTGTTTTTCAACACAGTGATAAATGATGTCAGCTAGGAAAAATACAAATCATGGAGTGCCTTACTGTACACATTTTTATCTAGTTTTCAGATGGTACATTATGACGGCACATTCCAAAAACTATTATATGCAGAGAGCAATCCTTTTCTAATCCTTCGTGTCCATACATTCCTGAGGATATCAACATTAAAGTGTTTATTGCCTTGAGCTCAATCAAGGTATGGCATGGTTTTAATGTGAAACCTTTATTGTCCTGTAAGATCATGGCATAACTGATTTTATGTAAAACAGGTCATTCTCATTTCTTAATTAGTTGCTCTGGTCTTTTTCTTCCACATTGAGTACAGTATCCATAGTTATTCCAATGTCCTGCAGGGACCAGCCTTCCTCTACTTCCAGAGGCCTTCTGGGAAAGGAAGTAGAAAGGCTGTATAGAGATATGTGGTACCCGATTTTCATCATCCAGTGAAATAAGACCTGTGAACTGCAAGACTTAAAAAACCTTCTTCTCAGGACCCTCCCACTTGGACATCGAAGAGCAACAGCAACTACTTCGTCAGCTGTTTCAGGAGGTTCTTCAGGTAGATGAAGAACCTCCTTCTGCGTGGGCTGTTCAGCAGATGGTGAAATTTTGGTTAGAGGCTTAGGCAAGTTCCGTCTCTTTGCTGCTTCTCTGCTGTTTGATGTTTCAAAAGATGTCTGACTCCCATTTTCAAGCACCAATTCTTCATCACCCCCAAGTTTATGACCATTGCTTAATTTCCAAGTTTCACCCGTCATCTGATAGAAGTGCTCTTCCAGTTTTCTCAATTTCATCTCCTGGTGAGGTTTTAGAACATTCTCCATGTATCTGCTGACCTTTTCACCCTGTGCCTCTTGTTGTTTTTTTCCTGACAAGTTTTTGCCTTTTTTCGTTCTTCTCTTCTTCTTCTTTCAGATACACTTGGGAAGATTTAAATGAATTAAGCCATGAGGTAGTCACAGAAATAATTAAAGTAAGAAGAGCAAGTAGTAAGAAAATCCGGCCACACAGCAAAATTAGATCTTTAACTCCTAGATCCGGGATCCCACGCCGGAGCTCTAGACACAAGAGGGGGAGAGCAGAGAAGAGGAAAATGCCAATGACCCCACGAGAAACCATGATAGCGGGAGCCCCGCGTCCGGGCGGGAGGCCCCTACCGTTTTCTTTTCATACTTCTATTAAAGAAGACAATCCGGAGTTAATGTGCTTATTCTGGACTGTGAAAGAAGATAGACAGTAGATGTTTAGATGATTGTTATGGTCTTCCAGGAAAGTATATACACACTGAGTTGTTTGTGTAGCATTAAAGTATGCGCAGTTATTCACCTAGTTTGGGGTGTTTTTCACTGATATTAGTAACATGTGCTAGTGTGATGAAGGCATTGATTCCCCCTGACAGCTAGATCCCTCAGAGGAAGGTCCCCTGACATTGTTAAGCTAGGAGTGACCTGAGAAATCATCTAGTCTAGTTTCCTACTCACCAGGGCTGGGATGTTGAACACAGTGGGGACCTAATATAGAATTTTGCCCTCATTAACATCCTTCTGTATTCACTGGTAATGTCTAGTTTCAAATTATAAGAAAACCACTTGATCTAGTTTAAGAATAAAATTGAAATATATTTTTAAAAAATTTTAATATTTATTTTTGAGAGACAGAGAGAGAGAGAGAGAGAAGGAATGAGAGAGAGAAAGCATGAACAGGGGAGGAGCAGAGAGAGAGACAGACACAGAATCCAAAGCAGGCTCCAGGCTTTGAGCTGTCAGCACAGAGCTTGACCCGGGTCTTGAACCCACAAACTGTGAGATCATGACCTGAGCTGAATTCGGACACTTAACCAAATGAGCCACCCAGGCGCCCCAAAATTGAACTATATTTTAAGAATAAGGTAAGAGTCCCAAAGAAGCAGAAGAAAGCTTCTGGGGCTCGGGAAGGAATATGGGAGCAAGAAAGGGGAAGATGTCAGGAATCAAGGGAGCCCTCTGTGTCTCTCACATTTCTGCTTTATGTGCTCATTTGGCTTCCTTCTTCACTGGCTTTACCCTTACCCCACATTCAATAACATGGTACAAAGGGCTGTTCTTTCACTCTTTTGACCAAAAATAACTGTTCAATGTCCATGAAAGTTTTCTGGTTTTCATGTGTTAGACACTGTGGTAGATTAAATCATCGGCCCTAATTCATTATTTCCCTGTAGAAGAATAATAACATTCCCACGCTTGTGATAGCTTCACAGTGGGCAGAGACTTTGGGCTTTGGTAGGTGATGTGCTTTGGCTGATGGGATTTAAATTGATATAATGGAAGCAGAAGCTTTAACTGTGCTCAGAAGGTTGTCCTTTTATGCTCCAGCGATCTGCCATTAGAAGAGCATGCTGGGAATAGCTTCTGTTCCTTCAGCATGGACCTCAGAATATATATATATGTACAGCAGACATACACATGCAGCCTAGTACTGAGCTAGTCTAGGTAAGCCAAACTGCATCCACTGTACAGACCCATAAAATCAGTTGAAGTGCTAGTTGTTGCATGATGTTGACAGTTTGCAATATTATTGGACAATTGCTGACTGATAAAGACATTGACATTGAAAGCGGTGTGTTACCATAACCAAAGTAAAAAAATACTGTCTTTAATGCTGGGAATGATCAGCGAACAAACATGTAGAGGATGTTGGCAAAGTGATAACCCACATAATGTAGTGGAAAATATTTGGTAAATCTATCACCTGTGCCAACTTGGAATACAGAAGACATATTAATAAGTGAGCCTTCAGCTGGGTGGTTTTGAGTCACAACATTGATATTGTGAGCTGGTGGTTCGTAGGTAAGTCTGAGAAGGTATTGTTACAAAACAAATGAGCACACACGCACACAAAAAGATTTGTAAACATAATTGAGAAGAAATACAGACAGCCCACCCATTCCAAGATTTGCAAGATTAAAAAAAAAAAAAAACCTAAAAAATAATTATTTAATTATTTCAAAGTTTTGGCTATTTGAACGAAGCTTTACGACAAAGTCCCAAACTGGACACTACCATTAAAATTCAATCTAAGGGCAAAGGAAGTCTAATATGTGGTTGTCCCATTCTTTGTTAAGAATTTCTGGAAGGATTAAGGTGATCTAACTCAATTCTTTCAGCAGAACAAAAGGATTCTCAGAAGTGTTAAGGGCATGACCTAATAGAAGCCTGATAAAATGTGTCCCTAATTAACTCTGGATTCTAGAGACAGAGCGAGATATGTCAGAAAAGAATCGTGAAT
This sequence comes from Neofelis nebulosa, assembly GCF_028018385.1. Taxonomy (NCBI): domain Eukaryota; kingdom Metazoa; phylum Chordata; class Mammalia; order Carnivora; family Felidae; genus Neofelis; species Neofelis nebulosa. The sequence goes on from NC_080794.1 coordinate 69,875,129, forward strand.
GTGGCTTTTTGATATTCCATGTATTCTGGAACTCAACAGTACATATTTAGAGTAATCTAAGACTTCAATTTTTAATTTAAAAAATATTTATTTATTATTTTGAAAGAGAGAGAGAGAGAGAGAGAGAAATCATGAGTGGGGGAGGGCAGAGAGAGAGGGAGACACAGAATCTGAAGCAGGCTCCAGGCTCTGAACTGTCAGCACAGAGCCTGACAGTTTGTGGTCAGCACAAACCCATGAACTATGAGATCATGACCTGAGCTAAAGTTGGACACTTAACTGACTGAGCCACCCAGGCACCCCAAGTTTCTTATACACAGATAGAAAATGAGCATCTCAAAATTGCAATTGATCAAAGCATTTCAGGTGAGGTCCATTGGTTCTTAATCCACCGATTTCCTCCCAGCCCTGTGCCCATCCCAAGTTCGATGTGGGTTTCCCAGACCCCAGAAATTAACAGACACAGCTGGATTTCTTGTGCTAGGCCACACTGCTCAGTCAGAACCCACACCTTGCCCGACAGGTCTTTCTTAGGCCTGAATGGAAGATAGTACAGTGGGCTAGAGAACAGCTGGGGAGCATTACCTACAAGTTGCCAAGAAGGAGACAAAACAGAGGAGACAAAATCTCAGCATTTTATTGTGTTCACAGAAGTTATCAGAAACTACAGAGACCTTTAAAATAATGAGATCTGGCCCACAAAATGCAAAACAAAGGCAATGTGACCTTTTTATCCCCCTTCTTATGTAATCATTAAATTTGAAACATACAGCATTATTAAGAAGAGTCTTATCAATGCTTAATGTTTCCAAGTAGATTCCCCAACTTAAAAGTCGGCCGTGGGGATCACAGAGGATTCGAGTATAAAGAACAGGCAACAAGGTGCTCTCATGTCCTCGCACCAAGGCTCCACTGATTTAATGTGCAGACTTTGAGAGAGTGCTGCTCTGGGGCTCCTGCTGGCTCAGTTTACAGATACCCAGCAGATGTCAATGCTCAGATCTTAGTGCAGGTTAAAGACATCCCTTTTATCTACAAGAGGAAAGAAAAGGGATTAACTAAGCCAGTCAAAGTAAGAGTAGTTTGGTCCACACATAGATAGCTGGATTTGGAGTCAAAGGACTTGGTGCTCTGGGATGAACAGAATCTAGCTCTATACACAGCACATACATGCTTAGGTTTTTGCCTTGTTTCTCCAGCTGTAAAATGAAGACGATGAGAGGTCAAACGAAAACGTTCCCGTATTAAACTAACACACAAAAGGACCCTCTCCGCCCCCCGTGTTGTGCTTCATTTCTATCATAACTCTCGCATTTATTCTGGTTATAAAGTATCAGATGCAGCTATGCTTGCCTTGTGTCTGCCGATGTTGACTCATTTTGTTGATGCAAAATGAGGAACTTTCTCTAGTTCCCCTCTACTGTACTAGTGAGCAAAAAAACCTATTCTGAAGACCTCATGAGGATATAAGGATGGGCTGGGAACAGCAGGGATGTTTTATATTGTACATTTTCAGCAAGACACTCTAAATAAAAGCCACCTGTTGGAAATTGTATTCTCCTAAAGATATCTTTTGACCCCTTCACCATCAGGGGACTCAATGGAATATTCTGGCATGCTTCTTCACTTTTTCTTCTTTTATATATTCTTTTCTACTGTCTCTGTCAGTAGCTATGTGTTTTATTTCTTGCTATAACAAAATACTGCCGTGACTATAGTTGTGTACTTGAGCTTGCATTTGGGGTCTTACTTTCTAGCCAGACATTTTACCCCTAAGAAAATTTCTAGTGAATAACATATTGCCATCCCTTAGAATCTGCATCCTAGGATTTGCACCTGTAAGAGACCCAAGACTGACGACTTTCCTGAATTCACATTAAGACAAAGGTCCCTAGTTTCTTAGTTTATATTTTTTTAATTTTTTAATGTTATTTTTGATTTTTTAAGAAATTTACATCCAAATTAGCTAGCATATAGTGCAACAATGATTTCAGGAGTAGATTCCTTAGTGCCCCTTACCTGTTTAGCCCATCCCCCCTCCCACAACCCCTCCAGTAACCCTCAGTTTGTTCTCCATATTTATGAGTCTCTTATGCTTTGTCCCCCTCCCTGTTTTTATATGATTTTTGTTTCCCTTCCCTTATGTTCATCTGTTTTGTCTCTTAAAGTCCTCATAGGAGTGAAGACATATGATTTTTGTCTTTCTCTAATTTCACTTAGCATAATACCCTCCAGTTCCATCCACATAGTTGCAAATGGCAAGATTTTATTCTTTTTGATTGCCAAGTAATACTCCACTGTAGATACACACACACACACACACACACACACACACACACACACACACCACATCTTATTTATCCATTCATCCATTGATGGACATTTGGGCTCTTTCCATACTTTGGCTATTATTGATTGAGCTGAAGTCAGATGCTTAACTAACTGACCCATTCAGGTGCCCCAATATTTTTTTCTTAAAAGAGTTCACAATGTTTTGTTAGTTCAGGCCCCATAAACCTAAATTCAACCTTGTGCTCCTCCTATATATAATTTTTCCTTTAATGACTAGAGTCTGAAAATTCAATGAGGATGTCCTTCTGCTTTCCTCTTTCTACCCAGATTTTCCCTGAGGTCAGGTGGGAAGTTTTATAGCAACAGAAAGCTACTGTAGATGACTATTGCCAGTGTCCCAGGGTGTCAGAAGTTTGATTATTGTTTTGTCCATTGGACATGAATGATGGTTAGAGGCACTGAAGATAGAATTCTGGGAAAATGGGATTATTTTGGAACTAGCAGGAAATAAAATAAGGCCATTAGACCCTAACATGTAGTGGGAGTTAGCAGCAAAATTACTTGATAGAGAAATGCTAAAATCCATGGAAAAGAAAACTGACAATCTGCTATTGTTGGGACACTGAAGACATTTGAAAGGAAAATAGAGCAGAGCTATCTAAATGGCTTGACTTGTCTCTGCTAGCAGTTGTCCTGAACTAAAAGAGACTTTTTTCTTTTTTTTTAGATTAACAAAAAATGCATTTCATAGAGAATAGCTAACTGTGTTTAAAACCACTAAGTACTCCAAGAGGGAAATCTGAAGGCAAAAACTATCAATTTTAAGTGAAGGATTGAAGAGAGGAATGGCTTTCTGATGACCAGTGAGATGTTATGAGTATTAATGACAGGAGTAGACTCGTTTCAAAATGCTCCAGTAAGCCAGATATTGTGGCTTATTTAATAACAAATTCAAAGCAAGCACCTGTTGCTTTTTGGATTTCATTGCCTGTCGCCTAACTTCAGCCACATCCTTTCCCTCGATTAGCCATAATGCAGAGGTGCTTGCTTCCCAAAGAATGAGCTAAACTACTGAAAAATACCTCGGGAAAGAGTAGTCTGTGCTCCTTGCCATTTTTACCACATGCATTTTGTATTCCCATGTATTTGTATGTTTCCTTCTAAATGTTCTAGAATGTTTTCAGTGTTTGTTTGTGCTACTTGTCCATAAAGTTACAAGCTCCATTAAGAAAAAGGAAATAGGAATTGTATTTCTTATATTGCCTTCAACCATGGAATTGAGGTAAATAAACATTTTGTATCATTCCTGAATTATTGTTTTGCATTTTTGCTGTGTCTTTATAACATTGTTAAAGTTTTTCAGGAAGTTTTGCTCTGTCTTCTGAACACAAAGTTCATTTTAACAAAAATATATTAAGTTGCAGGCACTTGGAGAGATGTGGAGTTGGTTAGGACCCAGTCAATCCTCTCACAGAGCTTTTAGGTAAATGAGAATAACACGAGAGAAATCTATTTATAACTTACTTTGTTATTTGTTTCATCTAAAGCTGTTTATAATGCTTAAATGTGAGCCTACAAATTTGTACGCTCACTAACAGCAAGCATAGCATCATCATCATCTCTGTAATCTCCAACATCAAAAACAATGCTTGGCACAGAGTAGATGTCTCGTTATGTTTGTGTTTTTTTTTTTTTTTCTGAACTATCTTACGGTTCTGTATCCAGAGAGTTCGGCATATAAAGATGCATAAGACACAATCAATCACTCAACTCATTGGAGGTGGTGAATGACTCATAATTCACAACAATGTAAGAATTTTTTTAAATAGGTCCTTAAAAATATTGCTGACTCACTACCTCCTTGAAGGTGAGAATGTCCCTGATCTACATCACATTATTCAGTGGCTTTTAGACAAACACTTCCCACTTATCCCAAACATAGAAGAAGCCAAGGTCTAAATAGAAACATAAGACTTATTAACACTAAAGGGATGATGGAATGTGAAACCATGGCTTTAATTTATATGTTATTTTCATTTATATTTTAGTAATGCTGGATACGAAGCCTTATATGAACAGAGTTACAAGCATTTCAACATTCTTAGTCATTTGAATGCATTTAAAAATAATACCTGAGTCACTGGCATTTTCCTTTCTGCTGTTTTCCCGGATGCATTTGCTTTGTTGAATAAGAACGGACAGAGTGCAGAACGTGATAGTATACTAAGAGACATCACAAAACCAACTCACAAAGTCTCGGGGGGGAGTAAGACAAGGTAGCAGATACACGAAGCAAGGAAGTGAAATCATTTTGCCACATTTTCACATGTACATATCATGGACCTTCTGCTGCAGGGTTCTGAATAATATAATGTCATTAAGATAATGTGGCTTTTTAAAAAAAATCTGTTTTTCTATCTCAAACTAAACAAGTCTTTCTCTTCAGTTTCTGATTATGCAACATGGCTTTGTAGTCTCCTTGGCAACTGACAGCAGTGATTACTATGATGGGGAAGCCATAGTTCCTATGATCTCCTGAGCAAGGACTGGCCTCACCTCCAACTCTGCAGTTCATCTGTGACTTCTCTCCACATCGAGTACGAGTTTAGTTAACACCCCACCAATCCAAGAATGCTCTATACATGTCCCATCCTCCATGTTTTTGGACTGGTAGTCTGTGAATGATTCAGAGTCTAAGATACTTAATGCCTTACTTGTCCCTCCGAATATACGTGCTATTTTGCACACATGTTAAAATACTCTATGGGCTCCCATAAAATCCAAAGTTTTGACTCTGTTCTACGATGTTCTGAATCATATACCCCTGTTCACACCTTATCTATCAGTTCAAGGTTTTCTGATAGCCCACAAGGCTACGGCCACACTGACCTTTCAATTTTCCAAAAACTAAGCACCTAGGGTTGTGACAATTCCATTCTCTCCACGTGCAACACGTTTCTCCCTATTCTTCACGTGTTCACTTCCGACTTTGCCTTCTATTGTCAGCTTCGATTACACTTAGAAGTAGCCTATGAGGGTGTTTGGTAGTGGGTACTCTGCAAAATAATGACAAATCCCTATCTCACTTCTTTCCCTTACCAGAGACTCGACCTTGGAAAATTTGTTTAATATCTAAAGCTTTATCTCCTTTGCCATAAAATGAGAATAATAATGTTAAATAGCTTCAGAGATTGTGAAATAAATAAGATAAACTAAGGCAATTCTTGGAAATAGAAATGAAAGCATAATTTAAAACACTTTCCAATGCCCCATGAAATAGACAGTATCTATATAGCAACAAAAACACAAACAAACAACATAGTCAAATTGGAAAATGTGTACCTTAACACCAGTTAAATGTTTTTTTCAACATGAACCACATAGAATGTGAGGATAAACCGCCATCGGTCATAGTAATTATATTACTATAAAATTGGCAGGGTAAAGCAAAGGGAAATAACTAGGCATCTAGTGGACTTGACTCCCCCAAACACAAAAGTGGATAAATAAACATGTGCTCGCTGGGAACTTCAGACAGTCAGCTTGAAAACAGCTGCTCAAACTGGAGTGGCTTTGCCAACTCAAAAGGAAGTGAATGCAGGGGATTGATATGAGCTCTAAAGGGACTGAGTAGTTTGAATCACATGAACTCTTAAATCAGTCAAGAGAAGCTCTCTTTCAGGAAAACCCTTGCCCTGAAGAGACATGCCATAGACACAAAAGAAAGTCCATGTCAAAGTGGAGGAGAGGAACAGGGGTAGGAGCCATCAAAAAGAAAACATATTTTGACCATCACACCAAAACAACAGGAGCGGTTACTCAAGAGCCATGAAGTGAGGGGAAAAACCCTAATTTCTTACATTACAAATAACAAAAAGATTTACATAGAATTTTATATGGCCTTATAAGAAAAAGAGCGTAAGGAGAAGAATGATATTCCCACATCAAGGAAGCATGTCAGAAAACATGATCACAAGAGATGAGCATTGTAACATATTTCAAAGGAAGATAACTACATAAAGAAAATGGCACAAGATATGAAATCCAACATAAATCATAATTAGAAATAGTTTTGTAAATATGTATTAGATCTTAATAAAGATTTGCAAATAAGATGTAAAAATAATTAGTTCAGAAATTAAAATTATGAGTGAACAGAAGACTGAATTAAAAAAAAGCAAATGATTTGAGAGGAAGTGGTAAATTTAAACATATGTAAGAAGATACAGAATGATATAAAATATGTCTCCCAGGAAGAATAACGAAGTAGAGAAATCGTGAATTAAAAAAAACAAAAAAACAACTGTAATTCTAAGTAATTTTTCTGAAAATAAAAAAAACAAAAACAAACAAAAAGACTTAAAATTACATCTTAAAACACCCATTACATCCTTAAGAAAAATTGATCTAGAATATCCAAACCTAAGACGTATTTAGTAACATTTTGCAACTTAAAAAAAAAAAAAAAAAAAGAAAGGAAGAAAGAAAGAAAGACCAACCAACTCTGGGCACCCTGACAGAACTACCACAATACACATAAGTGAAAGAGAATCCGTTTATCATCACTATTGTCTATAGCAACACTTTTAGAAGAAAGTGTAATGACACTTTCAATATTTCCAAAGAAGGAACACAGAATCCAAGGATGTTACATCCAGCCAAATAGATTTCCAAGTATAGAGATGGAAGATAAATTTTCACAAACAATCGTTAACTCAGAGAATATTGTTCCCATGAGTTATTCTCCAGAATTCGACTAAAAACCCAGCTTCAGACCATCAAAAGCAAATATCTCAAGAGACGTTAACATAAAGGCATGGGAACAGAAAAAAAAAATATATTGGTCATTTTTATCAACAAGCACTATGGTATTTTATGTGTAACTGTGCTTGAGTCTTTTAAATTTTTTCCATCTTCACTGAGATAAACAGACGAAAATTTGCATATTCAAGGTGTATGCAGTGTTGTGATAAATGTATATATTATGAAATAATTACCAAAATAAAAGGAATGAACATATCCATCAACTTACATCATGCACCAACTTTTTTCTTTTGTGGTGAGAAGACATGAGATGTACCCTCTTAGCAAATTTCAAGTATACGATATATGCTTGGTGTTACCCCGATGGACATTAAATGTTTAAGACATATGCATTTTATCACTGAAAGTTTGTTCCCTATTACCAACATCTCCCCATTTTCACCCACCCTCCAGTCTCTGGCAATACCATTCTATAATCTGCTTTTACGTGTTTGACATTTCTTAGATTCCATGTTCTGAAGAGAACACCCAATATCTGTTATTCGGTGTCTGCCTTATTTTACTTCATGTAATGCATTCCGGTTTTATCCATGTCATTACAAACTGAAGGATTAACTTCCTTTTAAATGATTGAGTGGTGTTTCATCGTTTCATCAAAAGATCTCAGAATATTACTGTTGTTCATCAAAATATTCAAATGAAATAAGATATGTACAATAGCCAGAGTAGTCATAATAGAAACTTCTCCCAACTGTTGGGAGAAGACAGGGTGGAGATGGGGAAGAAGAGAAGCCTTCCTGTGAATGGGGGCAGCCATTCTCCACCCCCATCCCCAATCCCCAGCCGATCTGCCCTTTTGGCCAGGGGTTGAGATCTAAGGGGTTAACTGGACCACAAATCCAAAGTTGGACACAGGAAGCCAAATGTATGGTAGAACCAAGAATCTGGAACATAGAGTTCAGGAACAAAGCAAGGCCTCAGTAAATAGAAAGTATTCTGTGAAGATTTTCATAAACATCTTTGAAGTCTTCTCAAGTCCTCCTTATTTGCAAATGTGTGTAGAGCCCACAGGAATATCAAGTTGTTTTGAAGTTTCAGACTTAACTTAAAAAATGTGGATTAAATGGTACCTAAAAGAGAGGGAGGGGCATTGTATTCATCACTTTTTGTTTTCCAGAGAAACAAACCAAAACTGACAGGAGATAGATATATAGATGAGAAAGAGATGAGATAGAGATAAAGATAGAGATAGAGATACAGAGAGAGAGAGAGAGAGAGAGAGAGAGAGAGAGAGAGAGAGGATATATATACAAAAGAGACTTCTTTTAAGGAATTGGCTCATGTGATTAAGGAGGCTGGCAAGTCTCAAATCTGCAAAGTAGGCTTGAGACCCAGATAAGAGTTGTAATTTGAGTCCAAACACAGTTGGCTAGCATATTTCTTGCTTGCTCGGAGGTGGTCAGTTTTGTTGTTGTTGTTGGTGTTGTTTTTCCTTTTAAGACCTCAACAGATTGAATTAAACCCTCTCAAATTATGGAGGGTAATCTGCTTTACTAAAAATAAACTTATTTAAGTTTTAATCTTATTTAAAAATTTCCTTCACAGAAACATCTAGAATAATATATCTTGGTACCATGGCCTAGCCAAATTGACATGTAACATGAACCATAAAAGCGTCCGATATCATGTCAACACCACCACCATAGTCAAGGTTTAAGATTGGAAATACATGGGACGGGTGGTTCTGCAGAGAAGTTTTCTGACTCCTGAGTGACATTCTAAGTTGTCTGTCCTTCCAGATCATTTACCTGCTATTTCCATTTTACTAATTATACAACCTACTGCAATCTTCAATCCTTTGATGTTATTTTTTTATCCTTACTGTTTCATGTCCTTCTCACCACTTGTACCCTGCTAGTTTCTATGATCCATTTTATTTTATCCTACAAACACTATGGATTATTCAATCCATCCCCCCCCCCCCCCCCACTCCCTCCATTGTACTCAAACGGACAAACTCAAGTCTGGTCAAACCTTGTCAATTACTACAAATCTTGTCTCCAGTTCTGACCTTTCCTAACAATTTCACCTGACCCCTTAGCATTTCCACTTAGGTAATGGGCACTACAAATTTAAGATGATCAAAATATAATAAATTATTCCTTCCAGAAACTGCTCTTCTCCCATTGTATTTGTGTTAATAAGCAAAGCGATCATTTTCTATTTGCCCAAGCTAAAATCTTGATTCTTTAATTTCTCTTTTCCCCTCAACTACCACCACAGACAAATTACCAAATTCACTGAACTTTTTTTTAAACTAATTGTGTTGACTTTATCTAGTCCCCTCTACTTCTACTACTATAATTCTGTAAATAAAATAATTATCTCTCTGGAGTTTTACAATAGTCTCCTAAGTAGTCTTTCTGATCTTACTATTGCCCTTAACTCTTCCTTATCTATTTTTCAGTTGGCAGCTAAAGTGATCATTTTAAAAGTGTAAGCGAGTTGATGTTGTTATCATACTTAACCTCTCTAACGCAATTTCTCATATACTGTTAGTGAATGTAAAATGGCATAGCCACTTTGGAATATATTTTGGCAGCTTCTTATGTAGTTAGACATGCTTACCACAGGACTGAGCAATCACACTCCTGGGTACTTATTATAGATAAATGAAAAGTTATACCCATATAAATACCTATATACGAATGTTCATAGGAGCTGTATTTGTAATAGCTAGAAGCTAGAAACAACTCACAAATCCTTTCATGAGTGGATGAATAAACACATTATGATACAACCATGCAATATAAACTACCCAGCAATAAAAATAAACCATTGATACATACGGTATTTAGATGGACCTCAAGTTCATATTTAAATGTCTGACACAATTTTTGACGTTTGACTTCTGCCTCTTTCAAGCCCACACTTCCTTTTCCCCTTTTGTCCTATATGTGGGCAAGCTGATAAGAAGGCTTGGGTTCTCTTTCCTCTGGTATTGGTGGAAAGTTCAAACCACATGAGCCCTGGACTACATTTGGGAATCCTTACCACAGTCCCACTTCCTGACCACAATAAACAACAAAGGTAGTTTCCCCTCCTTGCTCTTGGAAGACAATTTTGGACCTGCTTGCGAACATATTCTGATTCTTCCACAAATTCTTATTATATTAGGAATAAACATTTTCATACCCTCTTGGTGAATATGTAGCATCCAAACCAAATTCTGGGTAAGGTGTCCTTTTCATCTGTGCAAGATGACTACAAAGAAGGACATTATCATGAGGGACAAAAGCCAACCGCAAAAGTTACATAGTATATGAATCCATTCACCTGACACTCTAGAAATGACAAAATTATAGTGATAAATACTAAATCAGTAGTTGTGCCATTATAGGGTAACATGAGGTAGTTTCTTCATGGTGATGGAATCATTCTATATCCTGATTGTGGTGCTAGTTATATTAATCTATACATGTGATACGATTTCATAATAATGCACACATACATGCACATGCACACACACAGTGCATATAAAAATTGATAAAATCCAGTCTGTAGTTAGTGGTACTGTATCATTGTCAATTTATTCATTTTGATAATGTACTTATAAAAGTGTTTTCTGCTTGAAAGGTATACAGGGAATCTATACTACTTTTTCAAACTAACAACTAAAACAAAAATCGACACAAATATTCCTTTCTAATGATTTATCTTCTTACAGTAAATCGGGAACTAGACCTTGAGGTTCCTACAAGTTCTGTCCCTGTTTTCTTCTTTGCTCTCATCTTCTGCTATTCCTCCCTCTTGCCCACTGGTCATCCATATTGGCTCTCCTCTGTTGGCTGGAACATGTTAAGCTGTTTTTTACCTTAGGGCCTTTAGCATAGCTTTCCTTTCAGTCTAGAACTTTTCCCTCCTAGATTTTCATTTAGTATTGGGAAAACAACATGCGAAAAGCATGTAAACTTCCAGATTCATGTCATTTATGGTGCAGGGGAAAAGATGGTCATTGATGAAATGATAACAATAAGAAAAAAACAACCGTATGAGAGTAGTAAGGTGTGGTACATGCTGCTAAAAGCAGTAATAGCTGGGAGGCCTGACTGAGTCTGGGGAGGCAGGGAAGATTCCATGAAGGAGTGACATTTGAGCTGAGATATGAAAGCTAAGCTGGACTTAACTATGCAAAGAGCCTAAGAGAGTTCCAGATGAAAGAAGAACATGTACAAAGGCCCTGTGGGTGATGAAATGACAGTTTGTGAAGGGAGAGGAGCATCACAGGTAGTAGTTGAATTGGAGTCAGAGACCTGGGAAGAAATCAAATAATTTAGGATCTTAGAGATCATATCAAGGGTGCTTTCAATGGACTCCACTGATTACAAATTGCTTGTAAGGCTAGAAAATATCTAACTTCTACTCTTTGTAAATGATTCTTTTAGATTTAGGGTTGAAACACAGATGGGAGTAAAAGTCACTGACATCTCGGTGTAAATGCTGTGTCTGAGAGTATCTTGTATGGAGAGAACGGTGGATGAGTTCTCCTATGAGAGCCTCGAGTGAAAGAATCAAAAATACTTGGGGGCTGCTTCATAATTTGGCCTATGAAGGCCCTTATAGGAATACCTTGGTAAAAGTAGGGGAGCAAAACCTCTCTCAGTTGGCCTAACCTTTTCTCTTCTTTGGAGGATGAGGAGCCATAGATAGTTCCTGTGGGTCAGAAAGCAGCAGTCCCAAAGCTGCCATTGTGTGGTCAGGGGAACCAGCGGGACTCAGGCCAGCGTGACATGGAATGTCTGCTGATCTGCCCTGGCGTCTGGTTTTTCATTTCCATAAATTACAGGGGAAGGAACAGATATCTCTTAGAGCTCTGAGCATTGTTTGAAAATAAGAGCAACAGTAGATATGGACCAGTTTTCCAGAGTGCTGAGCAATTGAGTGTGTATTTTGACTCCACATTTCAACTTCCTCTGTCTTTCTGGCTTCCTTGAAATGCCAGTGTTTTTCTTTCAGTCCTCTTGTCCTTCCTCTTGCTTTCCTGTTTCCTCCAATATTCTTCCTTCCCTGTTCCTATATTCTGAAAAGGAGAGGCTTAACTGTTTGATAACTCAGTGTGCACTGCACATCTCACAATCCCCTACTTTGACCATCAGCCTCAGGTTTCTAAATCTTAAGGAGCACCACTGTCCACAGGCATATGGTCATTTATACTTGGAGGAAGGGTTAGACAACTTTTGCAGTTAGCCCCATGAAATGTCAACCTCATATTTCTTCCCATATAACTTTTTTTTTTAACAAATCCCATCTTGTTTATAGGTTTTGGGGGCTCTGATTGCAATGACAAAATTCATAACCATCCCCTGAAAACCCATGGCAGTGGTTGTCCATGTGCACTTGACCTAGACCCTCTAGTTCAGTGGGATGAACTGGCAGGAGGCCAACAGCTCACTTTAATGAGAAAGATGTATTTTCTAGTGATTGATCACTTCCTCTGTAAATTAAGGAAAAGCACCTTTGCTGAGGCCAATGACTTATTAAGAAGTCTTTCAAGCAGTAAATTCCTTCTTTCTCCATTCTCTAGGCAGTAATGGCAACAGTTAAGTCACAGAGAAATGCAGGAATACCCTTTGCTGAGGTGACACCTTAAAATGCAAAATTTTACTTACTAAAACCACAGTAGGGAGGACTTTGGTCAGGATCAGCAACCTCCATCAGCAGCCATATTTCTCTCTGTTCTCATTTAGCAGAGAATCTTTGGTTTATCATTATTATTATTATTATTATTATTAAGGTATAATTGATATAAAACACCTTTCATTTATGTCTTCTAGTGATTCTGTATTTTTACACATTACTAAGTGATTCCCACAATGAGTCTATTACCATCTGTCTCTCACCATACAAAGTTATCATAATATTATTGACTATATTCCCTATGCTGTACATTATATGCCCATGACTTACTTATTTTGGAACTGAAACTTTGCACCTCTTAATCCCCTTTACCTGTTTTGCCTACCCTCCAACCCCTCTCTTTTCTGGTAACTAAAAATCTGTTTTCTGTATTGGTGAATATGTTTCTGTTTTGTTTGTTTTGTTTCGTTTTTTAGATTTCACATGTAAGTGAAGTCATATAGTATTTGTCTTTCTCTGACCTATTACACCTAGCATAACACTCTCTATGTCCATTCATGTTGTCACCAGTGGCAAGCCTTCATGCTTTTTTTTATGGCTTAGCGTGTGTGTATGTATGTGTGTGTGTATCACATCTTATTTACCCATTCATCTATCAGTGGACCCTTAGGATGTTTCTATATCTTGGCTATTATAAATAATGCTTCACTTAGCAAGGAATATTGAGTGATCAGAGTTGGGTTCTTTGAAAAACCAAAGTATGGTTAAATGACTCATCAGGATACCCAGTTGCATAAACCAAAATATACAAGTTTTGCTTTGTTAGGTTTTGATTTGGGCAGAAGTATATTTGATTGTTGATTGATATGGGAGGAACAGACAAGGAGAGGAGAGAACTTAAAACTTTTCAGCCTCTTCTCAGTGCATATGGAACAAAACCCAAGTATGACTCATCATCTCAGGATTGCCTAATCTCTCTTGCCTCTCTTTCTACCATTCCCACATAAGGTCATCTTGCTACAACAGCACTGGTCTTCATTCTGGTCTTTTAATATTCTAAGCTCATTCTCACCTCCGGGGCCTTTGAACTAACTCTCTCTTGTGCCTGGAAGGCTCTTGCCAGAGATTGTCTCACAGCTGGACTCCCTCATCATTTAGAAATAGTGAGTTGAAATATTTATCAAAGAAACTCATCAATAAAATTGTATCCCCCACCCAGACATTGTCTCTTAGAGTTTCCTGTTTTAGTTTATAGCACTCTTGACTTTCTGTTATTATCTTGCTTGTTTGTTTATTCATTCTAACTCTCCATCTTTAGAATGTGAGCCCTCTGAGAGCTGGAACATTGACTATCTTGCTCAGTACTTTGAACAGTCCTCAGTCCACAGCAGGTGTTAAAAATATTTTTTTTCAATGCATCAAATAAATAAATAATATCTCAGCATCCTAATTATTGACTGGGTACAAGAGTGTCTCATGAGCAGTAGAATCTGTGAAGAGTTGAAAAGGGAGGCTTCTGAACCTTAGCTCAGATTTGGGGCTATTGTTTGCTTATTCTATGTTGAATACTGATATATGAAAGAAGTAACTTCTTTCTCCAGATTCCAGCCAAAGTGAAATCTGGAAACAAAGGAAGCCTTTGAAATCAGGTGGGTAAAAGTAATGTTTATTGATTGCCTACTTGATCCAGGCCCTGAGCAAGGCACGTTAGTAATGTTACCCCCTTCATCTTCACAGCAAACCTGTCCTACCAATGTTTTCATTCCCATTTTTTTAAATGAGGCAACTGAGACTCTAAAGCAATAAATCACTTGTTCAAACTTCACAGCTAGTAATTATCAGACTGGAGGTAAGAAGTAGGGAAATCCAGACTTTGAGTCTCTGTCACGTAGCCTCTCACATACTTTATATGTTGCCGCTACCCCTGGAAAAAAATTGGTTTTGTGACATTTTAGGTCCAAGTAATCTCTGTCAAGAAGTGCAATTTGCTTTCTTCTACTTCTGGCAGACAATTGAGAGAAGGGAGGTGTTGTCATTTAGAGGACACATAAAATCAAGGTCTTTGCCACTTATAGTCAATAAAATCTTCACGATGCATTTTCCATGGCTGTTCTGGATAAATTCCAGTTGGAACAATTAGTTTTAATGCCTTTAAATGTCCCCAACACTTTAGGTTGCTTAGAATATTCCAAGTGTCCAGCTAATTTTCAGTACATTACTGACTGTGAACTGTGAATGTCAACTTCCCCCAAACCTCAAGAAGAGAACAAATTCCAAGGAGAAAGACATGCATGTGGTCAATGTATTATAGCAAGCATGAAGGACAGAACCCCATGAGGGCAGAAAGGAGGGAGGCAGTCAGGGAGGAAGAAAGTATGAAAGCTAAAGAAGGAGCGAAATATAATAATTTTAAGTATACTAGTCATAATATTCATAATGGGTGTGCTTATTATTTTGTATGCACTAGTCTGTGAATTTTTTGATTCTGTGAATTTTTAAGCATTCGTTCATTCATTCCTCAAAACAACTGTGAGGGGCACCTGGGTGGCTCAGTCAGTTAAGCGTCCGACTTCAGCTCAGGTCATGATCTCACACTCCATGAGTTCAAGCCCCGCGTCGGGCTCTGTGCTGACGGCTCAGAGCCTGGAGCCTGCTTCCGACTCTGTGTCTCCCTCTCTCTCTGTCCCTCCCCCATTCGCGTTCTGTCTCTCTCTGCCTTTCAAAAATGAATAAATGTTAAAAAAATTAAAAAAAAAAAAAAAAAAACAACTGTGAGCTTGGCAGTATTTTCCCCATTGTTCAGATGTGCAAACTGAGGCATACAAAAATTTAAGTAACTTGTTCTAGGTCACTGATCTACTAGAAAGGTAAGAAAGGATCAGAACCCAAATTCACTGAATCCAGAGTCTATAAAGAAAATGATACAAAATATGTTGACATGATCAAACGTCAGTAGGTTTCTTTGGGATAGAGAGATGGGGACATAATAGTTTTCTTATGTGTATGGTGCATTGAAGAGATCTTCTTTTTTTTTTTTTTTTTAAATTTTTTTTTTTTTTTCAACATTTTTTAATTTATTTTTGGGACAGAGAGAGACAGAGCATGAACGGGGGAGGGGCAGAGAGAGAGGGAGACACACAGAATTGGAAACAGGCTCCAGGCTCCGAGCCATCAGCCCAGAGCCTGACGCGGGGCTCGAACTCACGGACCGCGAGATCGTGACCTGGCTGAAGTCGGACGCTTAACCGACTGCGCCACCCAGGCGCCCGAGATCTTCTAACCTTACATATCTTTTACATTGGTCTATCAAACATTAAATAAGATTTATTCTAAGTTATTCATTGTGATAACTAAAACATAACTTCCCAGTTCACTGCGAACACTGCATACTTTGCTGTGCATATTGGGTATTTCTGAGTATCTCTCCTCTCCTCTGGGTTCTAAAATTCAGTGAAGAATAGAGAGATACACCATTAAAAGTAAGCTTGAAATGAAGAACTCAGCTATAGACAAGAAGACCAAACAGGGCTTTCTATTGTTTTCCATGTTGTAAAGGACTGAACCGTCACCCAGTGACACAATAAGAATGCAGAAGAATGCTCGATTTACTCAATCAGGTCTAACCTGGTCTGCTCAACAAATGAGCAATGCAGATCCTCAGGGATTCTCACTCCATAGATCATGTAGGGTAGGCAGTAAATTAGGGATGAAATATTGGACTTACCAAGGTGGATAAATCACTCTTCCTGTTCAAAAAAGGGTGAAGGATGGAGCCATGCATGATGGGAAATGTGTTTTCAGTAACTTTTCCTCACACCCCAAAACAAAAGATCAGGATAACCAGCACTTTCCATGAAATCCACCAGTCCTTTTCAACTGACACCCATCTAGGAGAATAAAACAGTGAAAGGACACAGGTCTAAAAGGCAGAATGAGTTGGTGTGGAGGAACCAGTGATGTTCTGAACTAGGATATCAATTGGAGAGGGCTGGACTGTGCATGGATCCAGCAAGGATCCATATTACATGTATCCAGAATACAACATGAAGGCAATATTTGACTGTGATGTGTATGTATGTGATACCATGTGGAAGAGAAGGTTTGAGAGAACTGGGCAATTGCTATGATAAGCTTAGCTCCTTCTTAATTTCACTAATGACATCTTCCTCCAGAGTGAAAAAGTAGACCAAAAGGATCATATTAGATTTTTAAAAGTAACAATGTCAGCTGCAGAGATTTTAGTATTTTTCTAAGCAACCAACATTTGGTTACTTCTGTATGTGGCTACTGATACATCTTCATAACAATCAAAAGAGCAGTTAATCTAATCACAAATAACTCTTAAGGTATTCATCATGGTATTGTTGATACATTTGCTACCTTTAGTCTTAGGGTCCCAGAGTATAAGGTACCACTCTGTAATATTACATTGGCAGTCTGTGATAATTAATTGCAACTGAGTACAAAACTTGAAATATTCCAAGGTTGTTTATGATAGTGTGAATGAAAACAAGCTAGTCAGTATTGTTGATGTCATTAAACATTACTCAAGTAGGAAAACTATTATGAATGTAGGAGAGCCAATTTGCCTCACTGAAACATATTGAGCTTTCCTTTTCAGAGAAGATTTTATAATCTCAAGTGGTGAATCATTTCACTAAATATATTTGACGATCAAGTGTTGCTCAGATTTTTCTTTTAGAAACTGATACGCATTATTTTGAGATTATACGTGCAATTAAGGACAATTAGCACTTTTTTCCCCCTAGCTTAACATTGTCACAGAAAACCATTCGTATTACCATCTTGATGAACTCTTTTGGTAGGACTGGTAATTTCAGATGACCATGTACGGATGGATTGATGCGGCCACTCCATGAAGTTATAATTGTGGATTCTGATGTTTACAAGCTAACAAACACTGAAACATCAGCTTTTCTTTCTCTTTTCCTTGATTTATCTAGGCAATATGAATTAATTTTATACCTGGCATCCCAGTTAATGGGAATGTTTGCTCCATCTGCTCAATTTCATAGATAAGGTGGGATAAGAACATGTTTTGCTTTCTCCATACTTGACTACTAGAAGTTCATGTAATTGAAAGGCACTAGTCAAAGCCATTTTATTTTTATAGATTCTGTTTATTAATAAACTTTGACCTTTTCCCCCAGTTTTCTTGTTTTGCTCACCTATGTACTCTGATAAAGAGGATTATCAAACAACCAGAAGCACTGAATGCCAGATGTTGAGGAACCTGGTAAACCCGCTGGCTCCTCAGGTTGCAAAACCCTCAGTGATCCAAGATCACAGTTTAAGTTGACAGCAGAATAGAAATTAGGACTCAGTTCTGTGGACTATGAGGTATTTCTATTATGCAATTCTTTTTGGGATATTTACTTAAAGCCAAAGTCGGTAAACATGCATTTACTTATGCTACCAATCCCTACTATGTGCCCAAAACTGTACTGTGGCCCTGGGGACACAGTTGTGAGCAAGATAGACACAATCCCTGTCCATGAAATATGAGGCAAGATAGTAACATATCAAACATTATGATAAATGTAATCAGAATCTATTTAAGGGTCTAAAGCAACAGTTTCAGAGTATCAGAATTGGCCTCTTGCTGGCTTCTGGGTAGAGAATTAACTAGATCTATAAGAGTGCCATCAGAGAGCATGGCAAAAGATGAAAAAGAATTATCATGTTGGAGATGGAAAATATTTGGGAAATATTTAGGAAGGTGAAGCCCTAATTTGCCAAGTCCTAACTTGGAAATGGGGATGAATAAAGGGAGGAGTCAAAGTCAACTTCCCACTTTCTGAATGTTGCAGCTGTGTTGATGGTGTTGATTTTCACTGTGTGGGGAAAGCAGCGTAGTCAGTTAGGGTGATACACCCAAGGCGAGATAGCCATTCAGCAGTGGGAAGTTAACATCTTGGCACAAGGTATGGAATCATTAGTGGATGGATAGTAAATGAAGCCATAAAAGTGGAAGCGACCACCCATAGATCAGTATGGAATGAAAAGGAAAATGGCTGAGAGAACAGTCCTAAGAGCAGCGATAGGTGCTCTGGACAAAGGGAAAACAGGGAGGAGATCCTGCAGATGAGGGTGAGGAGTGGTTAGAGACTTAGGGGGAAAAGCCCTAAAGGACCAGTTATGAAAGAAAGAATAATCGATAGTGTTAAATATTGCCAGAGTAGAAGAATAAGGATTGAAAAGAGCCCAGTTGTTTTTGTCCAAGATGTAAAAGGTTTCTGTGACCTTATGGGGGAAATGAGCTGAATTACAATGGGGTGAAGAATAAATGGCTATAACAGGCAGAGAGGAGTTTTTCAAGAACCTCCTTTGTGAAGAGTAGTGGAGAAACAGGGTGATAGGGGAGGCTAGGTGTTCCTGGGAAGGCATTTTAATCAGTTTAAAAAGTATTTTAACCATTTCTCTTACATAGGGTTAGACTTTTGTATTTTTCTTAGTTTTTATACTTAGCACTAAGTAAATAACTTAGTAACTTAATTATGATTAAGTACGTGAAAAGAGAAAGCTGTCTGATGCAATTCAAGGCCAGGGACTCTACCAGGCTTAAGAAACTGGAACCTGAAGCTTTAACACCACCAGGGTCTCTTCTTGCTTGACTCTGCTCTCCTCTCTGTAGCTGCTTCATTTTCCCCCTCCACTTTTATGTAGCTTGCTCCTTCCCTTTGTGGGAGCCATAGTCCAAGTTCTTTATTTCTTCCCCAGACATTAGAACCACACAAAAACTATTATTATCATTTTTTTTTAGTCCAAAAAATGAGAGGAACAGATTAATATGGTTTGGCTTTGGTGTCCATCCTGAATCAATCAACTGAATCAGACCAACGTGTTATGATATCGTGCTTATTTTATGGTAACCATGAGGCTGATGAAGGTTAACGCACCTGTCTGTCAGGCATCTCAAAGACCAGGTTTACATCGGATCAAGTATCAGCCAGAAATGGCTTCTATTTGGGATGATTTGCACCTCCCCTCAGTGCAGCCTTTGGTGCAAATTAGGGAATGGCATATTTTTAGAAAAGCAATTAGAAAACCCTAGGGTGCCTGGGTGGCTCAGTCAGTTAAGCTGCTGACTTTGGCTCAGGTCATAACATCACGGTTCGTGAGTTCGAGCCCTGCGTTGGGCTCTATGCTGACAGCTCAGACCCTGAAGTCTGCTTTAGACTCTGTGTCTCCCCCTCTCTCTTTCCCTTCCCCACTCGCACTCTGTATCTGTCTCTGAAAAATAAATCGGCATTAAAAAATAATAAAATTAAAAAATTAAAGACAAAAGAAAAGAAAACTCTACCCCTACAGTGTGAAGAAATTCCCATCGGTGTCCACCTTTGGAAGCAGGGGGCAATGGGTCAGATCCTTCAAGAAGAGTAAACATAGTGTACATTTTACCTCTGTTCTGTGTCCAGGGAACCTTTGTGCAGTGTCCTAATTCTACTCAGAGCAGAGGCCACAGGGCCCAGCCTACAGGACACAGCACACCATGTTTCAGAAAATCATCCCACCTAATGTTTCTGAAAGATCAATATAAGGCAGAGAAGGGTGAACACAGAGTTCATGAGCTTTTTCTGCTACAAATTGCAACTTTACCGGCTTCTTTTTATGGAGACTGGAAATTTGTCTGGAAGGGAAGTCAGTGGCACTTTAACAGATAGTTCTGTTCCAAACACCTGCAAGAAACAAAACCATTCTTCCCTCCTCAGATTACATGGATCCTTATTTCCCTAGTTTTATTACTGCTTTTCCAAAAAAAAAAAAAAAAAATGGAGGCTCTTGTTGGGATAGGGTCTTTGCTTTCTGGATGCTCTATCATTTTACTATAAACATTCCTGCCTCTCTAAATTTGAACCTGAAGGTCAAAGGAAAGATTTGAGAGCACAGAAAACAGAGTTCCATTCTACCTGTTCTGCCAGAAAGTCAGGAACAAATTGGGACAAGAAGAGCTATGGCTTCTAAATATATGCTACTGTTTTCTGATATCTTTGGGGGATTTGGCAAAGATCCCGTCTAATTTTCTGCACTGAAACTCAAGTTGGCTCGATGTGTAATGTTTCCATCCCTGCTCAAGAAACTTATAGCTCTTGTTGCCAATTCTATCCAGTTTAAGATCCTCTCCCTGGATGCCTAGGTTCTCCTTTGTTTTCTTTCTTTTTCTTTTTTCCATCTCTCTCTCTCTCTCTCTTTTGTTTGTTTGTTTGTTTACTCTGTTCAATCCATCACTATTTTTTTTTTCTTCTCTTCAGAAAGCCCTCTCCCTTACAGTCTGGTTTCCTCACTGCCAGATTTCTTTTTCCAAAAAAAAAAAAAAAAAAAAAATCTCTTTTATCTTAAAAACTAAATTTAGTTACAACAAATAATACATGAATATTTGCTATGGAAAAAAAAAAAACTATGAAAACATTACTAAGCCTATGTGGAAGAGAATGGCTGGCTGCTCACCACACCTATTTCACCTACATGGCTGACTTCCTTGCATTGGATTCCTATCCCATGACGTGTTTTCCAGGTGGAGGCAGTGAGGAGTGGGTGGGCTTCTCGATTTTCTCTGTTACCCCATTTGCCAGTTGGCTGATGACAGTGTTTATTTCCAAAGCATGTGTTAAATATGGTGGCACCATAACCTGGATAGCTGTGATCCCCAAGCCACTGAGGGGAGTTACATAGTTAGGAACATCTCTGTTGGGCTTTTCACATAGGACATAAGGGCAAGAAACCTTTATCGCCTTAGGACCTGAGACTGGGAACCATTTGCTACAGAGATAGTCTATTCTTCAAAACACAGGCTATTTCAAGAGATAAATTTATTATTATAAATTATTTATTTATTTATCATATAAATTATAAATATAAATAAATTTATTATTTGAGAAAATAAATTGACACTGTATCTCACACTCTTACCCTTAATTAAATGAGCAAAATTTAACTCCACCTCCTAAAAAGTAATTATTAATAGCAATCAAACAAAGGGGAAGACAGAGTATAATGCAGTGGCTCTCAAACTTGTCTACTTATTAGAATTTCCTGTGTAATTAAAAAAAAAATAATAAGGATGCCAGGATCCCACTCTGGACGCAGTAAGCAGATTTTCTGAAAGATAGGACCTAACTGTTTGCCTTTAAAAATTCCCAAATGAGTCTAATATGCATCTAGGATTTAGAACTGAAATTGACAGTCTTCAAGACAGTTGTGCAGGAAAGAAACAGAACCCTCTGGAGGGAAGCAGGGAGCTACAGTGACACTTTGATTCTCACTCAGATCCCCACCCCCCCCCCCCAAACAGTCTTTGCTGCAACAAAATTTCAAGAATTCTTACTAGAATACCTAACTGGGACAAAAAGCCCAATTAATATTCATGGTTTCCACCTTTTTTGACTGAAGAGAATTGCAAGCTGTTGAAAAGGGAACATACGGACTGGCTCTGACAAATGCTAAGATTTCAGGGTGACACGCTGACAGGCAGAACTGATGTAATTTCAAAGGTTCGCTCCCTCAAAGTAAAGTAAGAAAGAAAAAGGAAGTGTTACAGACCGGTGGGAGAGACGCTGGTTCCTGTCTCACAGAGTCGAAGAACGAATCTCAGGGACAACAGAGAGTGAGCAAAGTGATACAGTTTATTGAGGGAAGGTATAAAGCTCTCAAGAGCGAGAGGGGACCTGACTGAGTAGCCTGACTTTTTATTCGGACCTTATTAGAAAATTTGTGAGACTCCACTCATGCCACGTAGCCCAAGAAGATCTGGAATACCTTCATCCTTTTTTTCCCTCCCCCGAACCCCTCTTGCTTCTTCAGCCTCCCACTGGCAGCTGCAGTCTCTCTCCTGAGACTCCCTTATCTCTCCTTTCCTAATGTTAACTCTTTCCCTATTCAGAAGGAAGGAGAGAAGGGCATCACAGAAAATAAAAACAATCAGATCTAAGTGATAAATCTATCTCAAAGAAAATAGGGAAAACAGCTACAATTTCTTTATTTTAGGCCACTACATAAAAGTAATTTTAATTTGGGGCGCCTAGGTGGCTCAGTGGGTTTGGGGACCGAGTTAGGCTCAGGTCATGATCTCCCGGTTTGTGAGTTCCAGCCCCGTGTTGGACTCTGTGCTGACAGCTGGAAGCCTGGAGCCTACTTCGGATTCTGTGTCTCCCCCTCTCTCTACCCCTCCCCTGCTCATTCTCTGTGTGTCTCTGTCTCTCAATAATAAATAAACGTTATTTTTTTTAATTTAAAAAAAAAAAGTAATTTTAATTCTATGAAACAAGAATTGAAAGATGAGAGGAAAGGAAGACAGAAGGAGATAGAATTGAAAGCTGCAGATCTGGGTAGAAATTCTGAATGATAATAGCAAAAGTGAAAAATGAATGAGGACAAAAAAGATACAAAATAGAACATTATTATTGACAGAAGGGGGCAGATTTAAGCTAATTGTAACAGAAGTATATTAAACAAAGAAAAAAAATCTTGATAAATGCATTCCAATGCAAGAATAACTGGAGTATTTGAGTAAATGCAAAAGAGAAATTCATTCAATTATGTAATAAAATGTGTCCTCAATTTAAAAAAAAATGAGAACAAAAAAGGGGAACTCTATCTAAATATTGAAAGATTATAAAGTATTTCATGAAAATTTGATAAAAACATTCCAGGTGCTAGTTAAGCTCTTGAGGAGCAAGAATAACCCCGAAGACACTTTGGGCATCAAAAAAGGGGAAAAAAAAAAAAAAAAGCACTTGTAAGGTAAAAAAAAAAAAAAAAAAAAAAATCAGATGGGCTTCAGATTGCTCTACAGAAACAATATTCTGAATACAAAAAAATGATGCAAGAATATCCAAATTAGAAGGCAACAGGCTGGCAGTCTCAAGCATGAAATATATCAGAGAACAAAGTACCCATGAACCCTTCTTGAATTAAAATGTTCTAATGTTCAAATCCTGTGATTTAAGATATTTTAAAAACACTCTTAGGAACGGATAAACTGAAAAGGATTGATGGTGGGCAGTTAATAAGTTTCTGTTTTATATCAAATGATGCTCATAGAACAGGCTACTCAAGATGGCAGTGGAAAAGAAGAGTGTCACTTAAAACATGCGATGGGAATAGATGCGGTGTGGGTAGTCACCTTCCACCAGAGGCAGGAACAAGGTCACATTAAATTGAAACAAGATGTTAAAGAAACACAGTATGTTTGTTTCCTTATGTTGCCCCTTAATCTTTTATTCTTTAGCTTTAAGTTGTAATTTTGGAACTAGTATCTCTCTGCAGTAATGCATCATGTGTTTTTAAATTCAAGAACGACTTCAGGGGCACCTGGGTGGCTCGGTCGGTTAAGCGTCCGACTTCGGCTCAGGTCATGATCTCACGGTCTGTGGGTTCGAGCCCCGCATCGGGCTCTGTGCTGACAGCTCAGAGCCTGGAGCCTGTTTCCGATTCTGTGTCTCCCTCTCTCTCTGACCCTCCCCCGTTCATGCTCTGTCTCTCTCTGTCTCAAAAAAAAAAAAAAAAAAAAACCGTTAAAAAAAAAAGAACGACTTCAGTGTACTGTCTTCTGTTAATTTACATAAAATTTAAATTAATGCTTTTTGTATTTAAAAAAAATTATCTATACAGTCTGAAGTCATACTTAGAAAATCATCCTGTCTAGGTATCTACTATCTCTCTGTGTATGCTCTTAAAGTTTTTTGGGATGATGTCCACCAAATATAAAAGAGAACTATTTTCTGGGTGGCATAAAGATTTTATTTTTGTGTAGTTTTCTACATTGTTTGAAGTATTTCTAGTAAGCATGCATTATTTTTACAAAATATAAAGTGGAAGAAAAAATCGAATAGCTTAAAAAAGATAAATAACTGTGGTTAATTATCATTAATAGTGTAGCAGGATTCTAGCACAGACAGTCATGATGCTGAGGCTTTTTTTTCCAGGAAGCAACTTTATTCGTGCCAGCATGGCTCAGTTGGGTTCGTATCTGAAAAACTGAGCCCTGAATGCCATGTGGTATGTTTTTTTTTTAATATATTTTCTACTTCTTTGTCTCCCATATTTGGTAACACACAAACATGTAGTAGTCTAATTAAGTGGTCTCATGTTACAAGGTCATGAGGGATGTTGTCACATATGCATATAGCCAAGTTGCCTTGAGGTTGTTTTTTTTTTCTTTTTTTTCTTTATGGAGGGGACCCTACCACAACAGCAATATGGATGCTTACTATTTTATTTTTTTCTGCATTTTTAATGATCTCTCTTCAAAACAAAACAAAACAAAACAAAACAAAACAAAACAAAACAAAAAAGTATCCAGAGTCTCCTTTGATGACATTGGAAATCTTGTTCCTTTCCTGGAGATATTTGTTGTTAACCAGTTTGGTGTGTTTCCTTCCAGATTCTTTTTTACTGCAGGCACTAACATATTTACATATATAATTTCATTTTTATTTGTGTTAATGTAATATTTTGCATTGCATATTTTGTTCTACGACTTTCTCTTCTATTACCAAGATCCATACAAAGAAGGTAAAGATCTACCTTATTCTTTAAACTGTGTTTAATATTTCCTAATACAGTCAGGCCACATTTTAAACATTGCTTCATTGTTTGTCATTTAGTTTTTTCCAGATCTTTGCAATTTAAATAGATGCTAAAATGAGCACCACTGTGCATGCCTTTTGAGTCACTAGTGTGTTTCTTTAAGGTAGATGTTGAGACATGAAAATGATGGATCATTAGGAACATAGACTTTTTTTCTTTTCTTCTTCGAATTGCTATCCAAAGTGTTTTTACGAATTTATAACTTCATCAGCAGGATCATACCTTTCTAAATGAACTATTTTCATTCTCTTATGCTTACTCCACATAACCTCCCTACTTCGGTTCACATTTTGCAAATCTTATATTTAGAGTGAATTGATTATCCAGTAAATGTTTATGACTCAGTCTCAGGCTGTGTGTGTGTGTGTGTGAGAGAGAGAGAGAGAGAGAGAGAGAGAGAGAGATGGTCTTGTGGAGGATAGAGAAATACTAATAAATAATTGATCAGAAAAGTAGAAATGAAATAATCAACTCAAGCTTTAGACTATGTCCAAGTATATGTGTATTGTCCTAAAAGATAAGAATGTGTTCTCTAAGTATGGCTGGATGATGAGGCATATATTTAAAATAAGGTATTCGAAGGACATGGGTTGTGATCTCAAGAAACTTCTAGGAGCCAGGGAAGGAACATAAAGAAGTGAAACTGGTCAAGGATAAGACCAATAGCCTAAGAGCAGGTAATGTTTTGGCCGTGTCTTTTGGAGGTAATAGACTTGGAAGGATGACAGACTGAAGGGCTCGATAGCTATGTAGAATTTCTGACTTTTATATGTAGGAGATTGATTTGAAAATGTTTTCTAAAATACTGTATAAAATATTCACAGATAATCACTGGTCCCTGTAGAACCTTATTTTCTAATTACTAAGGGTGCTGCTACGCTGTATTCTTTCTTGTGGGCCTCTCCATCCCCTGCCGCAGAGGCTGTCAGCAGACTCTCCAGTCCCACCGGCCCCGAGCTCTCTGGCTTCTCCACTCCTCACAAGAGGCAACATGAACGATAAGTATCATTTTTGATGAGAACAAAATTTGGCACTTCTATCTAAGGAATTGAGTTACACTGATCACCATAGCAACTAGACAAAAATATAATTTGTGCTGTATATTTGAAAATAATATGGTACAGAGGTCATGCCTGGGAAGAACAGGGGAAAGAGGATGGGCAAGAAAAATGTTCTTTTGTAGAACAACACACCAAATTGAATTACAAAATACCAGTTTTGCATCATCGAGTTCCTCTTATAGTAGTACAAAATGAGGCCCAGAGAGGTGATGTGACGATTTCAAAGTTACCCAGTAACTAATGCTGAGGTATTAGTTCCTATATCCTAAACTCAAGGCTTTTCTTTTTTTTTCTATTTTTTTAAAAAATAGTGTTTATTTTTGAGAGAGACAGAGAGAGAGAGAGAGAGAGAGAGAGAGAGGTGGGGGGGGGAGGTGGGCAGAGAGAGAGGAAGACAGAATCCGAAGCAAGCTCCAGGCTCTGAGCTGTCAGCACAAAGCCCTAGGCGGGGCTCCAACTCACAAACTGTGAGATCATGATCTGAGCTGAAGTTGGATGCTTCATCAACAGAGCCACCCAGGCACCCCTCTAATTTAAATAAATTGTTGCCCCAAAATGCTGAATAAATATATTTAGTGACATATAGTCTTCTCTTCTTTTCAAAAATATACTGGGCAATATTGCATATAGCACTCTGTCTAGTGTTCTTCCAGAAGCCAACTTTGGTATAGGAATTTTGTTTGGCAGAAGATTCTCGGACACATTGGTAGCTAACTGAGGAGATGATATAGGGGAGAAGAGGCAGTCAACAGGATGCATTATCAAGCACGGTACCATTTTGTGTACAAGGCTTAAATTTTCTGGAGAACTCTTGAAGCCAGGGTAATATACATGTCTCAGACTTACTTCACCCAAAGAATGAGAAAGCATTTGTAATTACTACTATCACTCATTTGTTGAATTTTGCTCCCAGTTGGTACTGACTCTCTGGAATGTTCAGCATACTAGACATGTAGACCGAGCTGGCAGAGGTTTGCAGAGAACATTTTCAAGGAAAGAGATACATTTGATGGCAGTTGGAGAAGAGTGTGGTTCAGGGAGCAGAGGCTGGGCAGCATGGCTTCCACTAGAGTCCAGCTTCTGTACTGTGCATCCAGTTAGCAGCATCCTAAGTGTGTTCCAACCTGTCATGAACACTTCAGTGTATGACCTGTCACTGAGCTTCTGTTGCTGCAGTTGTTGCTAAGGTACTTACTACTCTTCAACCTGTCTCTTCTCTACCAAGCATTATAAAATCCCCTTCAAGCTTGTCCGGTCCTTGGCTACTCTAGACTGACTCGGCTGTGCCTTAAACCAGACCTGTATCCCTATAGGATCTGATCTATTTATCATGCCCTTGCTAAGCTCTCGTGCTAACTGTGTGTGGTTGTAACTGGGGACAGAAGAAACAAAATATGTCCCAGCGAATATTCCAAATTACAGACATCTCTTCTGTCTCATTATGTTGCATCAACCAGATCTCATGATAATTGGGAAGATTACTACTACCAGAATAGCAATTCCTTTCTTTGACTGCTCATATAATGACAGTAAGAGACCAAATGACCAACAGTAGCTATATTCTCAGGTTTAATATAACTTTTATTTTATCCCTTAGCAGGAGCATTCTCATCCTGAAAAAGCAAACTTCTTTTTTTTTTAAATTTTTTTACCATTTATTTATTATTGAGAGACAGAGAGAGACAGAGCATGAGCAGGGGAGGGGCCGAGAGATGGGGAGACACAGAATCGGAAGCAGGCTCCAGGCTCTGAGCTGTCAGCACAGAGCCCAACGCGGGGCTCAAACTCACAAACCGCGAGATCATGACCTGAGCCGAAGTTGGACGCTTAACTGATGGAGCCACCCAGGTGCACCCCCCCTTTCTAATTTTTTTTAACATTCTGAAAAAGCAAACTTCTAATTCAGCAGAGAACAGAGTCCCCAAATATATTACTAAGAGTGATGGAAGTAAACCTGTTCCTAATTCCACCTTCTGGTTTCCCACTCATGCTTTTCACATATTAGGGAAATTACCCCATACAATGGCTGTTGTTTAAAGTATAAAACAGGTTTTCAAGAACAGCCTCTCAAGCCCTCAGAGGATCATCCTCACCTGGTACCTTAGATAAGCTTTCAGGAGGTCATTTCAAAATTGTATTAACTGGTAGTGCCTGAGAAATACGTAAATGGTAGGATAAGTGGACTCCATGGACATTTGCATTTTTTGCATCTCCTTCACAGTGAAATGGGCACCATGATCGTCAGCACATTATGAGCACCTCCAATCATGTATTCATGTGACAGGCTGTGGTCAGGTGCTTAATATATACAAGATGAGGTAACATGTTGCCCTATTCTTTCATTTATTCAATCATTCATTCATTAATATATTCCTACTTCCTTCATTTATTTAATTAAGTGAATTATTACCATGCATGGTAACCTGATCTTATGTGCCAAGCTCAGTGCACTTTTCATAAGTAGGCACCCAGGTAAACATGACATCAAGATGCAGACTATATCCAGAACCCTAGAAGGTCTCCTGATAGCCATTTCAAGTCAATACTTCCACAGAAGGAAACTTCTTAGGCTCAAATTTAGATAAATACATGGATTATTTTAAACTTGTTCCTAAGCGTAAACAGGATCTTATAACTCATCTCTTTTGTTTCTGGCTTCTTTAGCGGAACATAAAGTTTGTGAGCTTTATCCATGTCGTTAGTTGTGTCAATAATTTGTTCTTTTTAAGAATATGCAACAATTTACCCATCCTGGTTTTAATGAGCATTTGTAATATTTCTAGTTTGGAATCAGTATGAAAAAAATGCTTATATTTTGGTAGATTTATTTATTTATCTGGGGTATGTTTCAAGGAGTGGAGGCCTCAGACTATAGTATAGGTATGTTTAGCTTTAATAAATTCTACAAAATAGTTTTCCCAAGTGGTTGAATTAATTTGCACTCCCAGAAATATTCAAAGGTTCCAGTTGCTACCATTCCTGTCATCATTAGTATTTTAAGTCTTTTTATTTTATTCATCTAGTGGGATTGTGGTGGTATCACATTATGCTACTATTTGCATTGCCATGGTAAGTAGTGATGTTGAGCAACTTTCGATACACTTATTAGCCATTTGATTATCCTCTTTTATAAAGAGACTGTTCAAAATTTTCCCTCATTTTTTAACTGGATAGTTTGACTTTAATACTGATATTTGAAAATTATTTCTGTATTCTGGATATAAGATCTTTTTCAGATAGATTCTGTTACCAAAATTATTCTTGGGGTTCCTGGGTGGCTCAGTGGATGAAGCATCCAGCTCCTTGATTTTGGCCCACGTCATGATCTTGTTCATGAGATCAAGCCCTGTGTTGGGCTCTGAGCTGACTGTGTGGAGCTTGCTCGGGATATTCTCTCTCTCTCAATCTCTCTCTCTCTCAATAAGTAATAAACATTACTTGAAATCATCATTTATTTCTCCTCTCTCTCTCTCTCTCTCTCTCTCTCTCTCTCTCTCTCTCTCTCTCTATATATATATATATATATATATATATATATATATATATTCATTTTAGAGACAGGGAAAGCATGCAAGTGAGGGAGAGGAGGAGAGTGAGAGAGAGAATCTTAAGCAGACTCCAGGCCCAGCACAGAGCTGGATGCAGGGTTGGTTCCCACAACACTAGGATCATGACCTGAGCCGAAACCAAGAGTTGGATGCTCAATCAACTGAGCCACCCGGACTTTCTGTATCTATTTTAATGAGTGCATTAATAGCTTGCTTAAAAATCCTTAGGATATGAAGATATCATCTTACAACTTATATAAAGATTTAAAACTGTAATAATGTTCATATTTAGGTGTATGATTCATTTCTAATTAAATGTTTATAATAGGACTTAAGGATATGGTTCTTACATAATTGCTTCCCCATTATTTAATGCCAAGCACATTGTTTCCACCATAAAACTATATAGACACACCTTTTGTCATAAATTAAGTGCCCATTATATATTAATTTATTTGGGGATGCTATTATAGTCTATCAGTCCATTTGTTCATGTTTCTGCCAATATAACATTGAAATAATCATTGTATTTCATAATAAGCCTTGGCATCTGGTAACATAATTACTCTTTCTTTATCTTCAGGATTGTCTTGGGTCTCATAGGTCTTTGTATTTCCCTATAAATTTCAGATCCAACATGCTAATTTTCACACATTTATAAATCAGTATCATAATTCTGAGAGGAATGTTTTGAATCTATAGATAACTTTGAAGAAAACTGACATCCTAACATTGTTTAGATTGTTGATTCCTAGGCATCAATTATTTCCCAAATTATTTAGCTTTTTATCACAGCAATATGCTGTAATTTTCAGTGTAGAAGTATTTTTTAAATTTATTCATAAATATTTATATGGCATGGTAAATGTAATTTTTTAAAACTTTATTTTCCATTATTTTTGACTGCTAGTATGTAGGAATATATTTTGCTGTTGAATACGCATTCAGAAACTTTCTTAAATTTGGTTTTAATTTTCATAGTTTGTCAGTAGATAAAAAAAAAAAAACTTCAACACAGTCTTAAGATTAGCAGGCTAAGAGAATTTTCTTCTTTCTGGTATCTGTCTCCCTTTCTTATATATCTGTCTATCATCTATCTACTTTATTGCTTTACTGCAGTCACTAAGACATCAAATACACTATTGAAAAGAAACTTCTTTCTATTTTGCTTCCCTGTCCATTACCACTATCTGTCCTCTGAGTGGCTGGTACCTCCCTTTCCATATCACTGGCCTTCTGAGTTTTCTTTCCAGACTCATGGGCCTCATATTTCTTAGCTCTGTAAATCTTGAAAGAAAATGCATTCTCTTTAGACCCTGTTATTTTTTTCCTTACCCATGAATCATTCCACCCCCTGTTCTCTGTGCTGTTCTCTACATGGGGAAACATGATTTTGCACATAGTAGATATCCAGACATAACCCTAAAGGAAGCCAGAGGGTTTATAAGGAACCCCAGAGCCATAAGAATACTTCTAGAGATAGAGAACGAATTTGTCCACCACAGGATCTTTGTGATGATGACTCTCTTCAAGGAGCAAGAGGGAAGTGAAGGCTGGCTATACCCCCAACCCCCAACCCACAGACTGGTAGAGCCATCCATCTCTCTTCAGTCAAAGTATACTTGAATATGAGGGTAGTGGTGGTTCTTGCTCCTTGTCTCCATGGATCTGACACTTTCCCAATAGCTGTCTTCCATGATCTACCCAGGGTTCATGTGCTGATAGTTGAACAATATCTTACCTTTCCCCAGGATGACAATTATTCACACTCTGAAATACCTATGTTACTTGTATTGCCACTCTTAAAACAATTTATCTTACCCAAACTACTTCTTAATGTAATGTGTAATTCCCAAATGCCTTGGATAACACTACTCTGATTAAATGTTATTTAAGAGCATGCTTTAGAAAAAAATGCCACAAATTATTCCTCCTTGGTTGTTTTAATTTTTTATCATATCTTGGCAATACATAAGAAGCATACATTGAAATCATGAGACATTATACAGCATGGATTAATGATCACAGTATTAACAGATTCTGTGGCTGTGATTTAGAGCTCACAATAGCCATCTGGGACAAAACTTGAAAAAAATTAAAATTACCTGCTATTTTCCCTCCCATACAATACATGTATTATAAATGTTATGCAAAGATTGGCTTTATTTTTCTTTTTTATGCATTTTCTTTAGTTCTTCTAGATAGAGCAACTCTTGTCCTAGACAAAAGACATGAACTGATGACCTTCTAGAATACAGAAGCTGCTCAAGTGACTATCATAAGTGTCACCTACACATGTGATTTATTTCTTGGCTGATATTCTTTTTTTTTTTGTTCTTGTTTTAGATTCTATTTTTTTTTCTTTTCCTTTGTGGCAGGACAAGAGAATCATTGAAAGGCTTTTTCAGTTAACCCTTGATCCGTTTTGATTTGTGTAGTCTTTCTTCAAATGCCATGTCTGCTTGTCACACGTCCATCTAGCCAGATGTAGTAACATATTGAGATGCATCTGAATAGTGGTTACTTGTGCTCTGGAATCAAACTTCATAATTTTAAGTCCTAATTCTGCTATTTATTAGCTCACTGCAAGGAAGTTACTGAACACTAATTTCCTGACATGTATCCTTACACAGACAAATCCATAGTATCTATTTAGCTATTCTAAACACACACACACACACACACACATATACATATACACACACACACACATATACATATACACACCTTAACTTCTCACCATAGACAAAATGGAAACAAATATGGAAGCAATGATGAATTCTGTGGGAATGGACTGAACTAGAAGTTTTAACTATTCCAGCTGGTAAATGCATCTCAAAGTAAGAAAGGATCCCAGTTTATGGTTTCTTCTCACCCTACATATTTTAATATATACATTCCTAAGAGCATTACTCTTCCTGGATGATGGGATGATACCATTCTTGTGTCCATTTTTAAGTTAGTATGTAAAAGTGCTTCTACACGATACTACTTATTTTTTTTTATTTATTGTTGGAATTCAGATGGCCACTGAGGGCCTCACTATCTCTAAGGGCCCAGGTAAAAATTTAAACAAATTTAATAACTAATTTAAACATCTACCAATTGGATGTATGTGTCCTTCTACAAGATTTTAACAAAATACCGTGAGACTTCTGATTCTGCATTACTTCTGATTCTATATTAGGGATCACTAAGTTTCTGCTTCCCTGTGATGCACTGTCTCTCCTAAGAACTATCACCTTGACATGAAAATACATTCTTGCGGCTCTAATAGACCTGTCAGAGGGTTTTTTGAGTTCCAGAGGGGACCAGAAAAAGATAGGATTAACATAATGTCTTATACAACTTTCACCAAATTTTGGCTCTTCTCTCTTCTGCCTATCAATTCAATCTTTATTTATACTTTATTCTGGATTATTCCCAAGAATTCAAAATTCTTCTCTGTAATTCAGTTTCTCCTCTATTTGACATCTTGATGCTTTGCATCCATTCAGAATAGTGGAGACTGAACAAGAAATTTTTTTGGGGGGGGTGGAAGAAGTAAAGAAATGAGTGATATTATATAATATAAAAAGGGTAGACTTATACAGAGGGATGGCATAAATATCTCTTTTAATTTGTGGAAACACTTTCATATATATATATATATATATATATATATATATATATATAGAGAGAGAGAGAGAGAGAGAGAGAGAGAGAGAGAGCGCTTTGGGATGGCGACTGCAACTTTTGCTCAGCAAGATAATAATCATATTTATAATCATAGTTAAAGATTTTATAGAAATTACTCTTATGTAGTATTCTGAACAGCTAGAAATATCTTCAGACTTTCATCACTGTATGAACTATTGTTGTAGATTGCTTTGGAGAGGTTTCAAGGATAGGAGAGGCTGAGTTATATTTTCTGAGGATGGTTTGAGTTTCGGCATCTAATTTCCAATTCTGTGTTTCTATAATATGATTCACAGCATAACTGTGAGAGAGTTATCAAATTAAAATTCTTGCATCTATGATCAGACTTCCTTCCCAGGAACACTCAATAGTGCCTCTCAGTGCCAAAGAATACTGTTC
This sequence comes from Neofelis nebulosa, assembly GCF_028018385.1. Classification (NCBI taxonomy): domain Eukaryota; kingdom Metazoa; phylum Chordata; class Mammalia; order Carnivora; family Felidae; genus Neofelis; species Neofelis nebulosa. The sequence continues at coordinate 69,909,117 of NC_080794.1, forward strand.
CAGCAGAGCTCAGCACATTACTATCCCATAAAATAACACGTCCTACATGGACACTGTGCCTAAAACATTTAAAGGATTTTTGACTGTAATTAACATCAATATAGTCATACTAATGAAAAGAATAATGGCCTAAACTATAGTGGCATTTAAAGTTAAACTTGAAACTTCAGATTTAGACACCTGTAGGCATGATATGGTTTCACAACAATGCCATAAAGGACCCACTTTTTTTTTCTTCTATCCCAGTATGTTGATGAAGTCACTCCTTATATTTCCAACATGATTCCCTCGGCAGGAATAAAATATGGATTTTCCTTTACAAATAACATTTTATTTTGGAGCTAAATATTTTTTATATCAAATGCTCTTTATATTTTAGCAATCAGAATTAGGTCACATAACCTCCTTTAGATTGAGGAAAGACTGGTAATGTATCTTTTTGACCCTCAAACTTTTATAAACATCCAGCATGCAAGAAGGTAAAATTCACAAAGTATGATATCCAATTAAAAAATTGTCAGGCATGAAAAGAGGTAGTAAAAAAAGACTCATAATCCGGAGAAAAATTAATCAATACAAACACATCTAGAAATGACCAAAATGACAAACTTGATATACAATGGTATTGTAACAGTTATTATAAATATTGTTATTAAAATACAGCATGTATTCAAGATGCTAGTGTAAAGGGTGTACATGTTAAATAGAGGCATAGAAGATACAAAAAATATCCAAATCAAATTTTTTGAGATGAAAATTAGAAAGTCTGATGTGAAAATTTTAATAGAAGAGATTAATGGTAAATTATGACTGGTAAACTTAAAGATGTAGTAATAGAAACCATTTAAAATAAATCACAGAGTAAAAACTGATGAATTCAAATATACATCTTCTAAATACAGGATCAACATACAAATAATTCAGTTGCATTTTCTATAGTAGAATGAAAAATAAACGTTTCAAACTAAAAAAATACCATTTATAATAAATCAAAATACAAAGTACTTAGGAGTAATTCTCACAAAAGATGTACAAAACCTGTATACAGAATACCAGAAAATTTTGCTCATTGAAGTTATAGTAGACCTAAATAAATGGAAATTTATGTCATGTTCATGGATTAGAAGCTTCAGTGTTGTTAAGGTGTCAGTCCTCCCCACAATTATCCATGTGTTTAACACAATCCTAATCCCAGCAGGCATTAGTTGGTAGAACTTGGTGAACTTTGTTTTAAAATTCATAAGGAAACACCAAGTATCTAGAATTGCCTCTACAACTTTGAAAAAGAAGTTGGTCACCTCAACTACCTGACATCAAAATTTTAAAATAGGGACACCTTGGTGGCTCAGTCGTTTAAGTGTCCCACTTTGGCTCAAGTCATGATCTCATGGTTTGTGGGTTCTTGCCCCATGTTGGGTTCTATACTGACAGCTCAGAGCCTGGAGCCTGCTTCTGATTCTGTGACCCCTACTCTATCTGTCCCTCTCCCACTCATGCTCTCTTTCTAAATAAACATTAAAAAAAAATTTTTTTAAAAAAAAGGAGGGGTGCCTGGTTGGCTCAGTCGGTTAAGCGTCTGACTTCAGCTCAGGTCATGATCTCAGAGTTTGTGAGTTTGAGCCTTGCATCAGGCTCTGTGCTGACAGCTCAGAGCCTGCAGCCTGCTTCAGATTCTGTGTCTCCCTCTCTCTCTCCCCACCCCCACTCGTGTGCATGCGTTTTCTCTCTCTCTCTCTCTCTCTGAAAAATAAGTAAATCTTAAAATTCTTTTTTAATTTAAAAAAAAGATTTTAAAATAAATCTACGTAACCCAGTCTAATATTAGATTAAATTTAGATAATAACATAAATAAAACAAAGTAGAAACAAAGTAGAGTCCAGAAATTGATTCATACTCATAAAGTCAATTCACTTTGATAAATGTTCAAAGATAATTCAGAATAAAAAATATAATCATTTTAATAAGTGGGTCTGGTACAATTGAATATGTATGTGAAAAAAAATTATGGCTCATAACTCATGATATAAAATTCACTCTAAATGAACTACTGGACCTAAGTGTAAAACCTAAGACTATAAAAATTATAGAGGAAACCATAGGAACAAATTTTTGTTTCAGCCAGTTTTCCTCGATATAGTACCAATAGCAAGATACATAAAAAGAAATATTAATAAATGGGACTTCGAAAGATACTATTAGGGAAAATAAAATATAAGCCACAAACTGGGATAAAATATTTGCTAATCTGATCAATGACTTATATCTAGAATATATAAATAACTCTTGAAATCCAATAACAAGAAAAAAAAGTTCAATTAAAAATTAGTTACAAATTTTAAGGCCAAAGAAGCTATATGGGTATCAAATAGGCATATGAAAAGATTTCCAACATAATTATCTATTAGAAATGAAAACCATAATGGAATACCACAGCATAAGGAAGTGTTATATTAATAAGAACTCATTATACCAAGTGTCGGTGAGCATTTGGAACAATTGAAACTCTCATACATTGAAAATGGGAACATCAAATAGTACAAACCATGTTAGAAATGTTTAGCAATTTTTAAGAAGTTTTTTTATACACACACGATATAGTATTTATCTCTATTTTATACAGATAGTTATATACACATAATACAGACATGTGGAATATTATTCAGTCTTGAAGAAAATCTCAAATCAAACTTGAGGCCATTATGCTAAGTGAAATAAGATATACAGAGAAAGACAATGTCTGCACACTATACCTCGTATGTAGAATCTTTAAAAACAAAAACTGTCAGAATGGCCAAATTTAGCAACACAGGAAACAACAGATGTTGATGAGGATAAATGGAGAAAGGGAAAATTTTAACACTGTTGGTGGGAATGCAAGCTGGTGCAACCACTCTGGAAAACAGGATGGAGGTTCATCATAAGGTTAAAAATAGAACTACCCTGCGACCTAGCAATTGCACTACTAGGTATTTATCTAAGGGATATAAAAATACTGATTCAAAGAGTCACATTCAACCCAATGTTTATAGCAGCATTCCAATAATAGCCAAATTATGGAAAAAGCCCAAATAGATGGATAAAGAAGATGCAGTACACACACACACACACACACACACACACACACACACACTGGAATATTACTCAGCCATCAAAAAGAATGAAATTTTGCCATTTGCAACAATGTGAATGGAACTAGAGAGTATTATACTAAGTGAAATAAGTTAGTCAAAGGAAGACAGATAAATGATTTCACTCAAATGTGGAACATAAGAAACAAAAGAGATGACCATAGGGGAAGGAAAAGAAAAATCAAGAGGGAAGCAAATCATAAGAGACTGTTAACTATAAAGAAAAAGCTGAGGGTTGATGGAGAGGAGATGGGTGAGGGATGGACTAAATAGGTAATGGGTATTAAGGAGGGCACTTATGTAGAACACTGGGTGTTGTATATAAGTGATAAATCACTCAATTCTACTCCTGAAACAGTATTACACTGTATGTTAACTATTTAGAATTTAAATAAAAATTTGAAGAAAAGAAGTCAAATTTATACAGAGTAAAATGGTGGCTTCCAGGGTCTGGGGTTGGGAAAATGGGGAGAGGCTGGTAAAAGGGTACAAACTTTCAGTTATAAGACAGATAAGGTCAGAGTGTCTGATGTATAACATGATGATATAGTTCATAATACTTTATTGTTTAATTGAAATTTGCTAAGAGTAGAGATTGAGTGTTATCCAATAAAGAAAACAAAGGAAATATGTAAGGGAATGTGATAAATGTGCCTATTAAGTTGGTTGTAGAAACCCTTTCACAATGTATACTCATATCAAATCATCATGTTATATATTTTAATTATACTATTGTCAGTTATATGTCAATAAAGTGAAAAAAAGAATTTATATATGTACCTATGAAATGATCCATTCTACCTAGTTATTGCCTTAAGTAGGATGAAAATATATATACATGCAGAGCCTTACAAAAATGAAAAAATGTTTGTAATAGCTTTATTCATAATAGACAAATTCAAAAGCAATGTAAATGTTCATCAGCATGTGAACAGATAAATTATTATAGATTCATAAAAGAGCTTGCCACTCATTAATAAAACAGAAGAAATTACGGATATATTTAGCAACATCTTTATTAAATTTAAAAGAATACACTAAGAAGCCAGCTAAAAAATACAAATATATGATTCTATTAATACAAACTTTTTGGAAAGAGCAAAGTCATAATGAAAGAAATCATACTGGAAGTAGAGAAGGGAATTACTAAAAACTGCATAGGAAATATTTTGGGGGTGATGGAAATGTTCTACACAATGATTAGTTTCATGGTTATAAATATATATATATATATATATATATATATATATATATATATATATATATTTATCAAAACCAATTTACACACTTTGAATTGTTGAATTCTATTGTATGTAAGTTACACCTCTGTTGAAGCAAGGAAAAAAAAGCGAAAACTATTCCATCAATGGATGTATAAGCTAGCTGGACAAAGGATTCATGAGCTCACCATCCAGCCAATTCCAACCAATTCAAAATAGAATTAAATAAAGAATAAGAAAATGGACAAGATAAAAAGAAATCAGAATGTATGATATATTTGGGGGCATACCAAACATTTATAAGAGTAAGAGGAGTCACAGACAGAGAACACAGCATGGATAATACTTGAGGACAAAATGTTAGAAAAATTATTAAAATTAATGAAATATATAAATCTACAAATTTAAGGAGCTCAGTAAACACTAGACAGGATATAGACATCACAAACACAATACACACTTTGGTGTATCATTCAAGCAATGCTGAAAAACAAAATGAAAGAAATAATACTAAAAGCAACAGAAAACGAATAAAAGACATTATCTTCAAGAATAACAGCACAACTCATTTATCAAAACCTCAGGTTGAGAGAGGGGAGGATGGCGGCGTAGGAGGACGCTGGGCTCACCGCGCGTCCTGCTGATCACTTAGATTCCACCTACACCTGCCTAAAGAACCCAGAAAACCGCCAGAGGATGAGCGGAACGGAGTCTCCGGAGCCAAGCGCAGACGAGAGGCCCACGGAAGAGGGTAGGAAGGGCGGCGAGGCGGTGCGCGCTCCACGGACTGGCGGGAGGGAGCCGGGGAGGAGGGGCGGCTCGCTGGCCAAGCAGAGCCCCCAAGTCTGGCTGGAAAAAGCGGAGGGGCCGGACGGACTGTGTCCCAACAGCAAGCGCGACTTAGCGTCTGGGAGGTCATAAGTTAACAGCTCTGCTCAGAAAGCGGGAAGGCTGGAGGACAAAGGGAGGGAGAGCTGATGAGCCCCCGGACGACAGAGCTCAGCTTGGCAGGGAACAAAGGCGCTCGCCAGCGCCATCTCCCCCACCCATCCCCCAGCCAAAATCCCAAAGAGAACCAGTTCCTGCCAGGGAACTTGCTCGCTCCGCCCAAACACCCAACTCTGTGCTTCTGCGGAGCCAAACCTCCGGCAGCGGATCTGACTCCCTCCCGCTGCCACAGGGCCCCTCCTGAAGTGGATCACCTAAGGAGAAGCGAGCTAAGCCTGCCCCTCCTGCCCCCGGGCACCTTGCCTACCCACCCCAGCTAATACGACAGATCCCCAGCACCACAAGCCTGGCACTGTGCAAGTAGCCCAGACGGGCCACGCCACCCCACAGTGAATCCCGCCCCTAGGAGAGGGGAAGAGAAGGCACACACCAGTCTGACTGTGGCCCCAACGGTGGGCTGGGGGCAGACATCAGGTCGGACTGCGGCCCCACCCACCAACTCCAGTTATACACCACAGCACGGGGGAAGTGCCCTGCAGGTCCTCACCACTCCAGGGACTATCCAAAATGACCAAACGGAAGAATTCCCCTCAGAAGAATCTCCAGGAAATAACAACAGCTAATGAACTGATCAAAAAGAATTTAAATAATATAACAGAAAGTGAATTTAGAATAATAGTCATAAAATTAATCGCTGGGCTTGAAAACAGTATAGAGGACAGCAGAGAATCTCTTGCTACAGAGATCAAGGGACTAAGGAACAGTCACGAGGAGCTGAAAAACGCTTTAAACGAAATGCAAAACAAAATGGAAATGATGACAGCTCAGATTGAAGAGGCAGAGGAGAGAATAGGTGAACTAGAAGATAAAGTTATGGAAAAAGAGGAAGCTGAGAGAAAGAGAGATAAAAAAATCCAGGAGTATGAGGGAAAAATTAGAGAACTAAGTGATACACTAAAAAGAAATAATATACGCATAATTGGTATCCCAGAGGAGGAAGAGAGAGGGAAAGGTGCTGAAGGGGTACTTGAAGAAATTATAGCTGAGAACTTCCCTGAACTGGGGAAGGAAAAAGGCATTGAAATCCAAGAGGCACAGAGAACTCCCTTCAGACGTAACTTGAATCGATCTTCTGCACGACATATCATAGTGAAACTGGCAAAATACAAGGATAAAGAGAAAATTCTGAAAGCAGCAAGGGATACACCTGCCCTCACATATAAGGGGAGACCTATAAGACTCGTGACTGATCTCTCCTTTGAAACTTGGCAGGCCAGAAAGTCTTGGCACCATATCTTCAGTGTGCTAAACAGAAAAAATATGCAGCCGAGAATCCTTTATCCAGCAAGTCTGTCATTTAGAATAGAAGGAGAGATAAAGGTCTTCCCAAACAAACAAAAACTGAAGGAATTTGTCACCACCAAACCAGCCCTACAAGAGATCCTAAGGGGGATCCTGTGAGACAAAGTACCAGAGACATCACTACAAGCATAAAACATACAGACATCACAATGACTCTAAACCTGTATCTTTCTATAATAATACTGAATGTAAATGGATTAAATGCGCCAACCAAAAGACATAGGGTATCAGAATGGATAAAAAAACAAGACCCATCTATTTGCTGTCTACAAGAGACTCATTTTAGATCTGAGGACACCTTTAGATGGAGCGTGAGGGGATGGAGAACTATTTATCATGCTACTGGAAGCCAAAAGAAAGCTGGAGTAGCCATACTTATATCAGACAAACTAGACTTTAAATTAAAGGCTGTAACAAGAGATGAAGAAGGCCATTATATAATAATTACAGGGTCTATCCATCAGGAAGAGCTAACGATTATAAATGTCTATGCGCCGAATACCGGAGCCCCCAGATATATAAAACAATTACTCATAAACATAAGCAACCTTATTGATAAGAATGTGGTCATTGCAGGGGACTTTAATACCCCACTTACAGAAATGGATAGATCATCTAGACACAAGGTCAATAAAGAAACAAGGGCCCTGAATGATACATTGAATCAGATGGACTTGACAGATATATTTAGAACTCTGCATCCCAAAGCAACAGAATATACTTTCTTCTGGAGTGCACATGCAACATTCTCCAAGATAGATCATATACTGGGTCACAAAACAGCCTTTCATAAGTTTACAAGAATTGAAATTATACCATGCATACTTTCAGACCACAATGCTATGAAGCTTGAAATCAACCACAGGAAAAAGTCTGGAAAACCTCCAAAAGCATGGAGGTTAAAGAACACCCTACTAACGAATGAGTGGGTCAACCAGGCAATTAGAGAAGAAATTAAAAATTATATGGAAACAAACGAAAATGAAAATACAACAATCCAAATGCTTTGGGATGTAGCGAAGGCAGTCCTGAGAGGAAAATACATTGCAATCCAGGCCTATCTCAAGAAACAAGAAAAATCCCAAATACAAAATCTAACAGCACACCTAAAGGAAATAGAAGCAGAACAGCAAAGGCAGCCTAAACCCAGCAGAAGAAGAGAAATAATAAAGATCAGAGCAGAAATAAACAATATAGAATCTAAAAAAACGGTAGAGCAGATCAACGAAACCAAGAGTTGGTTTTTTGAAAAAATAAACAAAATTGACAAACCTCTAGCCAGGCTTCTCAAAAAGAAAAGGGAGATGACCCAAATAGATAAAATCATGAATGAAAATGGAATTATTACAACCAATCCCTCAGAGATACAAACAATTATCAGGGAATACTATGAAAAATTATATGCCAACAAATTGGACAACCTTGAAGAAATGGACAAATTCCTAAACACCCACACTCTTCCAAAACTCAATCAGGAGGAAATAGAAAGCTTGAACAGACCCATAACCAGCGAAGAAATTGAATCGGTTATCAAAAATCTCCCAACAAATAAGAGTCCAGGACCAGATGGCTTCCCAGGGGAGTTCTACCAGACATTTAAAGCAGAGATAATACCTATCCTTCTCAAGCTATTCCAAAAAATAGAAAGGGAAGGAAAACTTCCAGACTCATTCTATGAAGCCAGTATTACTTTGATTCCTAAACCAGACAGAGACCCAGTAAAAAAAAGAGAACTACAGGCCAATATCCCTGATGAGTATGGATGCAAAAATTCTCAATAAGATACTAGCAAATCGAATTCAACAGCATATAAAAAGAATTATTCACCATGATCAAGTGGGATTCATTCCTGGGATGCAGGGCTGGTTCAACATTCGCAAATCGATCAACGTGATACATCACATTAACAAAAAAAAAGAGAAGAACGATATGATCCTGTCAATCGATGCAGAAAAGGCCTTTGACAAAATCCAGCACCCTTTCTTAATAAAAACCCTTGAGAAAGTCGGGATAGAAGGAACATACTTAAAGATCATAAAAGCCATTTATGAAAAGCCCACAGCTAACATCATCCTCAATGGGGAAAAACTGAGAGCTTTTTACCTGAGATCAGGAACACGACAGGGATGCCCACTCTCACCGCTGTTGTTTAACATATTGCTGGACGTTCTAGCATCAGCAATCAGACAACAAAAGGAAATCAAAGGCATCCAAATTGGCAAAGATGAAGTCAAGCTTTCGCTTTTTGCAGATGACATGATATTATACATGGAAAATCCGATAGACTCCACCAAGAGTCTGCTAGAACTGATACATGAATTCAGCAAAGTTGCAGGATACAAAATCAATGTACAGAAATCAGTTGCATTCTTATACACTAACAATGAAGCAACAGAAAGACAAATAAAGAAACTGATCCCATTCACAATTGCACCAAGAAGCATAAAATACCTAGGAATAAATCTAACCAAAGATGTAAAAGATCTGTATGCTGAAAACTATAGAAAGCTTATGCAGGTAATTGAAGAAGATATAAAGAAATGGAAAGACATTCCCTGCTCATGGATTGGAAGAATAAATATTGTCAAAATGTCAATACTACCCAAAGCTATCTACACATTCAATGCAATCCCAATCAAAATTGCACGAGCATTCTTCTCGAAACTAGAACAAGCAATCCTAAAATTCATATGGAACCACAAAAGGCCCCGAATAGCCAAAGTAATTTTGAAGAAGAAGACCAAAGCAGGAGGCATCACAATCCCAGACTTTAGCTTCTACTACAAAGCTGTCATCATCAAGACAGCATGGTATTGGCATAAAAACAGACACATAGACCAATGGAATCGAATAGAAACCCCAGAACTAGACCCACAAACGTATGGCCAACTCATCTTTGACAAAGCAGGAAAGAACATCCAATGGAAAAAAGACAGTCTCTTTAACAAATGGTGCTGGGAGAACTGGACAGCAACATGCAGAAGGTTGAAACTAGACCACTTTCTCACACCATTCACAAAAATAAACTCAAAATGGATAAAGGACCTGAATGTGAGACAGGAAACCATCAAAACCTTAGAGGAGAAAGCAGGAAAAGACCTCTCTGACCTCAGCCGTAGCAATCTCTTACTCGGCACATCCCCAAAGGCAAGGGAATTAAAAGCAAAAGTGAATTACTGGGACCTTATGAAGATAAAAAGCTTCTGCAGAGCAAAGGAAACAACCAACAAAACTAAAAGGCAACCAACGGAATGGGAAAAGATATTTGCAAATGACATATCAGACAAAGGGCTAGTATCCAAAATCTATAAAGAGCTCATCAAACTCCACACCCGAAAAACAAATAACCCAGTGAAGAAATGGGCAGAAAATATGAATAGACACTTCTCTAAAGAAGACATCCAGATGGCCAACAGGCACATGAAAAGATGCTCAACGTCGCTCCTTATCAGGGAAATACAAATCAAAACCACACTCAGATACCACCTCACGCCAGTCAGAGTGGCCAAAATGAAGAAATCAGGAGACTATAGATGCTGGAGAGGATGTGGAGAAACGGGAACCCTCTTGCACTGTTGGTGGGAATGCAAATTGGTGCAGCCGCTCTGGAAAGCAGTGTGGAGGTTCCTCAGAAAATTAAAAATAGACCTACCCTATGACCCAGCAATAGCACTGCTAGGAATTTATCCAAGGGATACAGGAGTACTGATGCATAGGGGCACTTGTACCCCAATATTTATAGCAGCACTCTCAACAATAGACAAATTATGGAAAGAGCCTAAATGTCCATCAACTGATGAATGGATAAAGAAATTGTGGTTTATATACACAATGGAATACTACATGGCAATGAGAAAAAATGAAATATGGCCTTTTGTAGCAACGTGGATGGAACTGGAGAGTGTGATGCTAAGTGAAATAAGCCATACAGAGAAAGACAGATACCATATGGTTTCACTCTTATGTGGATCCTGAGAAATGTCACAGAAACACATGGGGGAGGGGAAGGAAAAAAAAAAAAAAGAGGTTAGAGTGGGAGAGAGCCAAAGCATAAGAGACTGTTAAAAACTGAGAACAAACTGAGGGTTGATGGGGGGGTGGGAGGGAGGGGAGCGTGGGGGATGGGTATTGAGGAGGGCACCTTTTGGGATGAGCACTGGGTGTTGTATGGAAACCAATTTGACAGTAAATTTCATATATTAAAAAAATAAATAAAAAAATAAAAATCTCAGGTTGAGAAAATAGTCAATTAACCTAGTGAAAGAAAATAATTTCTAACTTAGAAACAGATAGGCAATCAAAAAATAACTAAAAAATGTGGAGAATATACACGCTGTTTAGAAATGTTGAAGTTCTAATAGAAAGAGTAAATAGTAAGGTAATGACTTTCATTAGGTTGTAATCAGTTAAGGATACATTCGGGCATTTTCAATATACCCAATCAATATAAAAAATAACGAACACATTACTAGAATAAAGTAGATCAATTAAAATATATTAACTCACATGAAGAAAGCAAAGAATGGGGAAAGGTCGGAAAACATAAGCCAAATAGAAAATAAAAGTGGGAGTGACAAATTCATTATATCATTAATTACATTAATTATAACTGAATGCATGATTCCAAGTGAAACTTTAAGATTTTTAGACTGTTGAGAAGCAAAAATAATCTGCATATTGCTTATCACTGACAAACTTCATATATTAAGTGTTATAGCACAGTCTAGGGGAGAGAAACTCCTACTTTCCCTCATGTAGACCAATAAACGTATCTTACAAGGAAAGCCAATGAATACAAAGCAAACAAACAGAATGAAAGCTAAAGATGCTTTTGTTTATTGGAAGCAAAAGCTTACATAATATGCTTCGGCTAAGTTTTCTTTCAACGTTCAATCCTTTTCTTCTTTGGGGTATTTCTTTATTTAGATATTTTTTTACTTGCTTCTTGTAGACGTTTAAAACTCCCTCATCAAGAAAACCCAGATGACATACTATGTAGGCATAATGTCTCCATTGCATACTTCCCCAGTGTTTTAGTATTTCCTTCATGTATAATTTTCTATTTTTGTCCTATTAACAAAAACAACTTCATGTGCAGCTTAGAGGAATAGTTTGAATTCCATTTGAAATTTGGAATGGTAGCTCAAATCCCATATGGAACTTAGAAACTGAATGGGATATATTCCAGATGACCATAGAGCAGTTTTCAGAAAAGGAACTTGCCACCTTTTCTCTCTATATCTAGACCAGCTGAAGTTTCTGTAAGAAAGGACGTAACAAGGGACTATATCTTGTGACAAACACAGCAGAGAGCTAACACTTGTCAATTTTATCCATGCAACTGTTTACAAATGAAAGAAAGATCTCTGATGTCCCAGTCTTAGCAATATGGAAAGAGATAGTTGTGTTTTCAAATACATTTTTTCCCGTGAATACTGTAACATGTTTTTAAAATCATACTGACAGAAAAACAATTGCAGCAGCTTTTAAACTAATGATACAATCCCATGGATAATTTCCTCTAAATAGCTCAGAGATGTGAATGAATGAATCATATATCATGGCAGGAAGCAATTTCCCTCAATGAGATTTACCTGCTGGAATCTCAATTCATTACAGATTGAGTAAAAGCTTTTATTTGAAATAAGACTCTGAAACTGGCTCTGGAGCAAAACCTAAACCCTGAGGGGGGACAGCTGCGAATACATCTAGAACTTCTCACTCTCTGGGAGGGCTTGTGTTCCAAACATCTCTCTTTTATTCACAGGAACTTGGTGAAGTATTCCGGTGCCATAAGTGATTTCCAACAATCGTACACAGATTTCAGGCTCCTTAATGTAGCACCACGCTTTCCTGATGAATTGTCACCGTCCAAGTGTTGCCGCAATATTTCCCTCTCATTTTATCTCTGTCTTCCCTTCGGTATGGCACAGGTAGCTGAATGTTTGTCAGTTAAGTAAGGAATCTTAAAAGCCAAATGCCTGACGAGGATGCAGATAAAGAGGATCTCTTTTGCACTGCTGGTGGGAATGCAAGCTAGTGCAGCCACTCTGAAAAACAGTATGGAGTTTCCTCAAAAAATTAGAAATAGAACTACCCTATGACCCTATGAATTGCACTAGTAGGTATTCATCCATGGGATACAGGTGTGCTGTTTCGAAGGGACACATGCACCCCCATGTTTATAGCAGCCCTATCAACAATAGCCAAAGTATGTTAAGAGCCCAAGTGTCCATCCATGGATGAATGGATAAAGAAGATGTGGTATATGTATACAATGGAGTATTACTCGGTAATCAAAAAGAATGAAATCTTGCCATTTGCAACCACGTGGATGGAACTGGAGGGTATTATGCTAAGTGAAATTAGTCAGTCAGAGAAAGAAAAATCACATGACTTCACTCATATGAGGACTTTAAGAGACAAAACAGATGAACATAAGGGGAGGGAAGCAAAAATAATATAAAAACAGGGAGGGGGACAAAACAGAAGAGACTCATAAACATGGAGAACAAACTGAGGGTTACTGGAGGGGGTGTGGGAGGGGGGATGGGCTAAATGGGTAAGAGGCATTAAGGAATCTACTCCTGGAATCATTGTTGCATGATATGCTAACTAATTTGAATGTAAATTAAAACAAATAAAATTAATTTAAAAAAAACAAATGCCTGTAAGTTTCCTGGAAATCTACAAAAGGAAATTCAATGTAGTCCAACTCCAGAGAGCATTCTGTATCTTCAGATTGCTTTTGAAATATGTTTAAAGAAATAATGTCAAGCAACTTGCTTTTACACCAGAATTAAAAAGTTAATAATGTACATACATTTCTCCCCTCAAGTTAAAAAAGAAAGTAGGCTGGAAAAGCTGTTCACTTTTCATTGGCCAGCTATTTCTCTGCTTGACTTGGTGCTACATCTGAGGGAGGGAACAGGACAGCTTACCTGAGGAGCTTAAGATTCCAGGAGAGCAAATGACCTATGCAAAGTTCAAACCCATACCTTGTGGTTTCAAAGTTCAACACTAAGTCCTTTAATGTTCCATCTTTACACATATATTCATCCTTATGTTGGTTTATTGTCCTTGCACATAGAACATGGGCTGGTTCCCCAGCGCCTGCCATAGCAAAGTGCCACAAAGCTGGATGGCTTAGAACAATAAACAGTTATCATCTCCAAGTTCTGGAGGCCGGGAGTCTGAAATCGAGGTGACAGTGAGGCCATGCTCCCTCTGAAGGCTGTGGAGGAGCACCCTTCCCAATCTCTTCCTAGCTTCTAAGTGAGGACGTCGGTCCTGCTGTTCCCTGGCTTGTAGCTGCATCACCTCCATTGCTTCCTGTCATCATATGGGATTCTGTACCTTTTCACAGCTGTCTTCTGAAGACACCTGTCATACTGGATGAAGCCCCACCTAAATCTTCATCTTAACCTGATTAATTCTGCAAAGGCCCTATTTCCAAGTAAAGTCACATTGTCAAGCAATGGGGTTTGGGACTTACCACATCATTTTGGGATACAATTCAACCAGTAACAGACTATAAGCTCTTTATAGACAAAAAAAAAAAAAAAAAAAAAAAAAAAAAAAGGTGGTCTTGTCCTCTCCTTCATCACCTATGCCTTCTAGTATAGTGTTGATGACACGAATATCTGATGTTTGGTGTGCTATACAGAACACGAATTTTGTTTAAAAAGGACTTCGAGATGAGAAAGCTGCTTTGGAGAAGCAGATACTAAGTTTAGAGGATGCTCAAGTGTATAATATGGTGCAGCCATTAATGGGAGAACCAGCGAAGTGGGCAGAGTCATATGATCTGGTGTCTGGCCCTTCTGTGGTTCTTACCTAATTTGATTACCTTGTAACTGTGTTTCTTCATCAGTCATAAGAGGTAATATCTCTTCTGACTATCCTACTTGGATATTATGAATACAAAGGACATAATCGATGTAAAGAGTGTGTGTAATGCCATGCAAATCTCCAGGCATCAGTATGAACCCAAGCCTATGGTGCCGTGGCGTGCTCTCTGGCTGCCAGAAACACTTCAAAGTACAGCAGATGACTTTGTGCTCTTCCCAGGTCTGTTTTGATCCCCTTTACTACTCGCCTCCAATCACATTGTCAGTTCCTATTAGCTTTCCTGCTAAGGGCTTCCACCCATACCTTTCTTCAGAGCATATGCTTGGGCACTTGCTTTTATGGAGATCTCGAAGTCCCAGAGAATTGTACTGTGCTGCCTCTTCCACAGCAGCTCACCACCAGTAAATACTTGGTAAGGGGTAACAAAAGCTCAGCTTTCTTTCTACAACATAGGACAGACCCGAGCTTTTGAGATTCTAGAACTCCTCATGAGATCAGATAAAGGATGGAATCTCAAATGAAATTGATTCCATGGGGTGCCTGGGTGGCTCCATCGGTTGGGCATCCAACTTTGGCTCAGGTCATGATCTCGCGGTTTGCGGGTTCGGGCCCTGCGTCGGGTTCAGTGCTGACAGCTCAGAATCTGGAGCCTGTTTCGGATTCTCTACCTCCCTCTGCCCCTCCCCCACTCGTGCTCTGTCTCTCTCTGTCTCAAGAATAAATAAAATATTTAAAAAAGTTGAGTCCTACCTTGGTTTCTTCTCTTTATTAACATACCTTCCCCACTCACTTACCAGTGTCCCCTGGGAACACTTGCTTCCTAAACCTCTCGAATATGCACTTTAACTTTGCAGACTTCTTTTAGAAAATCTGACCTGAGACAGCTAGTACTTCTAAGAAAAGGGTTCTGGAGTTGGAGCACTTCCTGGCCAGCTGGCAATGAGGAAACCAGTAGGGGTAGAAAGGGAATGTTGGTAACTACTGGCACGTGATAGCACTGCAATCGCTAAGGCTTTTATCTCTGCTGAACTGGGGCAGGGTCCTGATGAGACAGGTTGTGGGGGACCCCTGGGATTTGACAGGTAAAGGAAAAGGAAACATTATAAGGGCAGCTGAACATCACTTAAGAGAGAACATGAAAAATGTGACCCAATCTCAATTTAAGGTAATACATGAAATCCTGAGAGTTCAAACAGTGGTGTTTAAAGGGTCTTTCCCCAGTGGCCAGAGGGCAAAATGTAGAGACCACGGAGGACAGAACTAAATTATAGAAGTAGCAGAACCTGAGACAAGGCTGAATTTGCAGGCTTGGCAAATCTCTAATGCCAAAGTCAGGGCTTTGACAAGGAGTAATTGGAAAACTTAGACTTGGGGTGGTGATAGTTGGTTACATTTACCAAACTTTAAAACTCCAGATTCCCCCCGGAGAAGCTGGGCCTAGAGAAACAACCTGTTCCCCTCTCTGCAGACTCATGGTCAATCTTTTGGCCAAAGACTTTGCAGAGGCCTCAGGGGAAGCAGATGGCTGCAGAATGTTCCCTCTGGATAGCAGACTAATAACTAAGGTCAAGTCTCAACATGGCCTTGCTGGGGAGCACCATACCAGCCAAGGAGACAGAGGGAATATATTCAGGGATCATACACTGAAGAAGACCTGAATCTTATAACCAGGCAGGACCTGAGAGATCATGCCTAAAAGTGGATTTTGTGTCTGTAGGGGAACTCTCCTGAATCTCAAGACTTGACACCCCGGCCAGCACTCATGGAACTGGTTCTGATATGCCTCCATAATGACTCTTAGAAGGTTGGAAAAGGGGCTCCTGTGTGGCTCAGTTGGTTGAGCATCCAATTTCAGCACAGGTCATGATCTTGTGGGTTCATGGGTTCAACAAACCCTCTGTGCCAACAGCTCAGAGCCCAGAGCCTGCTTTGGATTATTTGTCTCCCCCTCTCTCTGCCCCTCCCCCACTTACACTCTGTCTCACTGTCTCAAAAATAAATAAAATTTTTGTAAACATTTAAAAACAGTTGGAAAAAAATAATAGCCCACATTAAGTGAAGCAGAGATGCCAGAACTGCTTTGGCAGAGATGAAAAGATTTGATGGGTAGAGATTAAAAAACTCATAAATTGGAATGCTGGAATGGAACTAATATACAAAAACTTGAAAAATTATCATCTATGCTCTTCAAGAGGGCTCCAAAGACATCCCCCCTGCTAAGATGATAAGGAATGTGCTGGTGAAGAAGGCGGAGGGTATTGGCACTGGTGAGAAGCTCAGTTGTGGGTATCCTTTGCAGGCAAGAGAAAACAGTAAGTGAGACCATTAGGAAATTGGACTCCCTATCAATGGGACTGATAGGGTTCTAGAAGAGCAGAAGCTAGGTGATAGCACAGAAACAAGAAAAGTAAGGTGGATATAATTATTGTAAAGAACATTTAGTGGATCCTGATCTGCAAGGATTTTGCAGAGATAACTTAAAAATGATGTATTCCTGGGTTTAGGCTAGAGGGATAATTGACAAAGACTTGAGGCTATATATCTTTAAAAGAGATTAAAAATGGATTAACAAAAGCTTAACATCAGTCACACCAATAAAAATCTTGATGCTTTGCCTGGTTTCCAAATCAGAGCCAGTTGTCAGAAAAATAAAGCACATCATTTGAAAGATAGGCAAAACCAACAGGAAAGAAAACAAAATAAAATCTGCAATGGCACAGCTAGTGCAACTGTAGTGATTCTTTCTAAAATGCAACTTTCCTTGAATTACCCATCCAAGTGTATGTAAGAGAGAGTAAGATGCCCAGATCTTTCAAGAGCTGTTACACACAAGGGCTGGCCTTACAAATATAAGGGTAAACAAAATGCCAAAAGGCTCCGTGGTGGTTAATTTTTATGTGTTAACTTAGCAGGGTATGGTGCCCAAATATATGGCCAAACATTATTCTGGAAATTTCTCTGAGAGTGTTTTTAAATAGAATTAACATTTTAATTGGCGGTCTTCAAATAAAATAGATTATCCACCATGCCACAGCCCTCACCCCATAATGTAGGTAGGTTTCATCCAGTGAATTTAAGACCTGATTGGAACAAAAGCCTGACCCCTGAGCAAGAAGGAATTCTGCCATCAGAGTGCCTCCATACTTGAACTACCACAATGGCTCTTCCCTGGGTCCTCAGCCTGGATCTCAAGCCTGCTGGCCCACTCTGCAAATTTTGGACATCCTATTGGTTCTGTTTCTTTGGAGAACCATAACTAATACATGTCCCCTCCAAGAACTTCTAGCATATGGTGTTGAAGTTATAGATGGAGTCCACACCAAAGTCCCTTGCCATAGGTAGTCATTTCACTTGTTCATAAATATCTACTTATAAATTAAGGAAAACTGAAGTCACTCAAAAGATGCTATAACACAACATTGAGCATATAAGACAACCTCAGATATTAGGAAAACAAAATATCCTTAGACCTCTGATGAAGCAAGAGCATCTGAAGGTCAAAGTAATCAATGGATTCCTGGCTTAGACTGGAAAACAGTAGTCCTTTCCTGTTTCCCAAGTGCAATTGTGCAAGATAGGTTTTGTTTTGTTTTTTGTTTTGTTTTTTACTGTAACTGATCAGCCTGAACTTGAGTGTATAAAATTCAGCTATTGATCTGCTTAATGCATTATATTCAATATTCATCATTTCATAACCTAGCTATATTCCCTGTGAAGACATTTCCTTCACTAAGGAATTGATAAATGTATTTGTGAGGGGAGCATTTTCAACACTGAAATTATCTGTGTTTTCCCTCCTTTGTAGGCCAGGCATGACCTTGGGAAAGTCCTCCAGTTAGAGATGAGCTTTCTTATTTTAATGGTAATAATGGCATCTTTGAGTAGCAGAGGCAAGGTAGTAGAATATAAGTGCTACAGATAAATGGGCATGTTTATTATTAAAAGAAACAAAGAAGTATTATAATCAGGGTCATTTTGGACTTCAGAGATCTGTGGCTGTGGTTATTTGCTCAGTTTCTGTAGGAATTAAATAGATAGTAAGCTTAATAGAATTTTTTAAATCTATGTAATAGAAATAGTTCTAGTGGCCAGCATCCTGACTTGAGTCAACACAATTGAGAGTTGTTAGTTCTCTCCTAGTTTCCAGAGTTAAGCTAGTTTATTGATCTGAAAGCCTATAGTAGCATTGTTACAAGTACATAATTTACATCTTCCCCCAAACCTTCCCTAAAGGAACCTGTGGCATTTGAGTAATTGTTTACAAAAGGAAATGTCTAGATATTGCAGGTATTAACAGATAATGGCTCTGCATTGGTGTTAATTGCTTGATATCCATAGTGTCACTGCAGTTGGCCAAAGTGGCAGATTATGGTGGTCTTAGTTTACATCTCATTACAGTGGTCCTGTTTGGTCCAGAGATATATCTAGCTAATTTCCCTAATTCCTGAATGTGTGATTAGAAGAGACATAAGTGACCACAAGTGAAATTCCTACATGGGCTCTTTGACCTATGGGATGAGAGGCATTATCGAAGGAAAGGCTAAGAAATTCCCTGGGATTTCTCCTCTGTTACAGTGTAGTAAATCAGAAACAATGATGTATCCCTGGAGAAATAAGAAATATGTGCTCACTAAAGGCCTGAGGGATGCAGTGCTGGTAGTAATTACCAATCTTCCTTTAACCTGTTATTTTGCCTGTGAACAAATCACATGGGGCTTGGGTTATTGACCATGAGCTACATGCAACCTAACTCAGTGGTAAGTGCAAATTCAGATTTATTAGAGTGAACTCTCATAAATCTTGACTCTTTAATAGTAAGCTATTGATCTTGTTAATGCTTTCTTCTTCTAATCAACTTCTAAGAGTCACAAAGAAGCGATTTCACTTTACTTGTCAGATGATATGAAAGAACACACTCCAGTGTGTTATGTGTTCCCTTCAAAATCTAAAAAGGCCCATCAAGTGTTGTGCCTCTCTTTATCATGGTAGGTGTTGTGAGGTGCCACATCTAGTCCTTCACCTCTGGGACCCTTTGGGCACCTCTATATTTATCTGTCATCCTATCTGATCATTGGTAAGTTTCTGTGGATTCAGAGTCAAGCATCTGGTGATGGGCCTGGAGACACTGTTGGTGAGCAAGGTAAAGCATCTACAAGATGAGCAAAGACTAGAGGAGAGCACAGCTAGAGCAAGCAGGGGCCACAGGGACACTTTCTCATCTGCCTGTGTCTCCCCTTATCTAAGGTGAAAAGTCCCAAGAGAGATGTTTGGTGCCTCCTTCTGCTCCCGATATCATGTTAGTTTCTTTATTGGTCATCTGCAACCCAAAATGATGCACAAAAAGGGGTTCTGGAAAACACAGTTGCCAATTTTGGACGAGTTGTCCTCGCATAATCCAGCCCACTGATTTTTTTTTGGTTGGTTCCATCAGCTGTTTGCAGAAATTTGTTAAGATTTCCCACTGCGATTATGGGTTTTTCCATTTTTCTTTTAGTTCTGTTAATGTTTGCTTAATATATTGCAAAAATAGGTTATTGGGTAAATTTGAATTTGGTATCTTCATGTTGCCTTAGCCATTTATTATTATGAAATTATCTTTTTTTTAATTTTTAAGCTTATTTATTTTGAAAGAGACAGAGACAGCATGAGTGGGGGAAGGCCAGAGAGAGAGGGAGAAACTGAATCCCAAGCTGTGCTGGCAGCACAGAGCCTGATGTGGGGCTCCAACTCATGAAACCGTGAGATCATGACCTGAGCTGAAACGAAGAGTCAGATGTTTAGGGACTGAGTCACCCAGGCGCCCCTATGAGATTATCCTTTTTATGTTTAAAATAATTCTTGCATTAAGGTATACTTTATCTGAAACTCTCCTTTTTTGGCTCTGCTTATAAAAAGTGGTCCCAGGCCTCCACCAGATGCTCAACATTGGACCCACAGAGGTGTTAGCTGCTTCTCATAGATGCACAATTTCCCACATCTCTTCATGGATTTCCTCTTTGTGGTCCTACATCGGTGGGTGGAAATCCTTGGCTTTTAATTTTTTTTTTCCTATTAATGTTTCAACTTGTCCACCTACACCTGTACGTGAGACACACTGATTAGTGACTTTTTCTGATGCTGTGAAACTCTCTTCCAGATTTTATGTTCCTTAGCTTCTCCCACCTTATGCCTTTATGCACCTAATATTCACAGTGGCTGTTTCTCTGACAGACATTTATAGCTGACTTAATCAAAAAGGTATAGAAGATATGAGGGGTGTCTATGTGGCTCAGTCAGTTAAGCGTCTGATTCAGGTCATGATCTCATGGTTCGTGAATTTGAGCCTCACATCAGGCTCCATGCTGACAATGTGGAGCCTGCTTTGGATTCTCTCCTCTCTCTGCCCCTTCCCTACTTGCTCTCTGTTTCTTTCTTAACACATAAATAAACTTTAAAAAATCTAAATATATAGAAGATATGAAACTATGTACATATATACGTGTGTAACAATATATAATAATACTAAGCCCTGATCCTCAATGACAAATTTAACATAATATGATCATCTGAACAAGACAGAGCCAAAAATTTGGCAAAATTTAACACTCTTTAATGGTAAAACTCTTTAGCAAATTATGAATAGGAGGGAACATTCTTCTCTGATAAGATATATTTATAAAAAAAGTGTAATGAATACCATATATTGCCATAAAATAATTAAAATTTTGCTCCTCTGAATGAGAACAAGAAGATAGAATCTGACCTGTATACTTTTCTTCGATACTTTGCTGATGGTCTACCCAGTCCAATAAGGCAGGGAAAATAAAATAAATTAAAAAATGGGCAAGCAAATAAAGCAGTTCTTGCTTGTGGGATACATGATTACATATGTTTACCAAATCCAAAAGAAATTATACTCAAATTTAAGGTAAAAAAGTAATTTTAGCAAAATATCAGAATAACAGGTAAAAGATAAAAATCAATTTTGTTTTTATGATTTTACAACAAATGGGAAATGAAAAACATGTATACTTTAAAAGTTGTTTCAAGTTTTATTTTTAGTTAGAGAGAGAGAGAGAGAGAGAGAAAGGCCAGGGGAGGGGCAGAGAGATACAGAAACAGAATCCAAAGCAGGCTCTGCACTGTCAGTGCAAAGCCCAATATGGGGCTCAAACCCATGAACTGTGAGATAATGACCTGAATCACCCAGGTGCTCTCAAAAAAATATATACTTCTAATACATTAAAACATAATAATGTAATAAACCTTAAAAAGGAAAAAAATATGCACATCTCTGTTCTAAATATTATAAATTTTCACTGAAAAAAAATTAAAGAAGACTTCAATAAATTAATATATCCTGTTTATGAGTTGGAAAACTTAGTATAATAAAACTATTAATTCTCCCACAGTCAATCCTGATCATAAGGTCACTTGCTTTATTTTTTAATATCATGCTGATTTTAAAATTCATATGAAATATAAATGACCAAGAATGGCGAGGGGATATTGACGGAGAAGAAGAAACCCAGAGGTCTTCCATTACCTGAGAGAAAGACTCATTGCACAGAATATGGGAGGTGGTATTCTTCTGAAACAAGGCTAAGCAACCGAACAGGAACAGAATGATCCAGGAACAGTTCCACATAAATCCAGCCAATGATTTGTGAAGGAAGATGATACCACCATGAGGAAATGATTTTATTTTTCAGATTAACACACAGTACTGGTTCCATAGAAATACACATGGAAAAATATATCTTACCTGCCCTTCACACTATTCATAAGTATTAGGCTTTTAAAGGAAAACATAGGGGAATACACTCATGATGTCAAAGTAGGAAAATATGTATTCAACAGGACAGAGAATTTGCTATTCAGAAAAGGAAAATATGACAAATTGAGCTATGTGAAATTTAAGAAACTCTATTTATCAAAAGGTACTACTAAGGGATTGAAAGTTGAATCCCAAAAGAGAGAACGTATTTATAATACAAATGTATATAAAACAAAGGATTTGTCTTCATTATATGTGTATACACACACACACGTAACTTATAAATCAATAAAGAGAAGAGGAAACAGTTGAATATCAGGCAAAGAAACAATAAAAAGTATGTCACAAAGGGGCCTTTTATAAACCTACAAACCTATGAGAAGTTGTACAACTTTAGTTATGAATAAGAAATATAAATTTAAAACACTGAACTAGACTTATTATGGAAACAATTTTGTAATACATACAAGCATCAATTCATTATGTTGTACACCTGGAACATAGTGTTATAGACCAATTGTACCTCAATAAAAAAGTACAATGGAATACTAGTGTATAACCACAAAATAGGCAAAATGATGAAAGTTAAAAATATGAAGTGTTGCAGACGATGCAGAGCTACCAGAACCTCCTATACTACTGGCAAGAGTATACATTGGTAGAGCAACTTTGCAAAAATTTTTGGTAGCATCTACTAAAATTGAATATAGTATTGTATGTATATATACAATTATACATACACAATATACAGATTGTATATATTTATTTCAGATGACCCAAGTCTATTCTTCTCTATGTTGCTCAAAATATGTGCATATTTGTATAAACCATGAGACCTGAGCTAGAATGCGCCTAACAGTATATTACTTGTAATAGCCACAAACTGGAAATTCCCCAGTGGCTAATCAACAGGTGAATGCATAAATGGTGAAATACTTTAAAGAATGAATAGTGAACGATCCATAGTTATCCATAACAATATTGATGAACTATACAAACTACTAAATAAAATCCATCAGACCCAGAAGAATACATACTATATGACTACGCTCATGTCAAGTTGTATCCGGTAGGGCTCAGCGACCGGAAAAGAATGTTGGTGCTAGTGAAGGTCTGTTTCTTGATCTGGGTGCTGAATGCTTGTGTTTAGTTTGTGAAAAATCTGTGAGCTCCATATTATTGTGCACACATGTATCTGGGTCTTCATTACACGTTTAACGTATAGTCCATAGTTTACACACACAAGAACAGTTAACTTCCTAAGGCCTAACAAACAGGATTAATCTTCTGTAAAGGAAATCCAATATGTGCTGTGCTGTACTACCTGGTTTTCCCTAAATGTAACACTGCACACTGAAAGGCAGTTGCAGTCAGTCACTAGGTGGCTAATAGAGTCAGTGCGGTTCTTCCCTTATGAGTCTTCTTGGTGATACCAAGCCTTCCCAAAGACAATGTTCGAGTGGCTGAGGATCTACAGTCTTAGATCTGCCTTTCCCTTACAGTCTAAAATCAGAATAACAAAATACACCTCAATATTTTCCTTCACCGTATATTGTACGGAGAAGCTAAATCTGCATGTACCATTCTTTTGTTCTGAGCTAGATCATCTTCATATTTCTTTTGATTATTGCTCTTCTTTATGCTTTGCAGCAGAGATGACATTTATAGATGAGACAGAAAAGCTATCATTCCCCCAGAAAGGGGGTAAGCAGGATCTGTGTGGAAATATTTCTTAAACAGCAACTTGTGGCTGATGAATCTTGCATGCAGCAAACAACTACACTCTACCTCCCCTCACGCAGACAGCCAAGGCCACAGTCCCCATTTTCTGGCTTTACCTGAACGGGGACCCTCGCTTCTGGGGAATGAAAGTCATCTTATTTTAGAGTCACTATCTTTCAGGAAAAACCTGATGGAAGTCTACATCAGAATTCAGCGTGGCACCCTATGAGTAACCTCCAGTAATTTGGCATTGTGACACTCACTCATACGTGACTGGAAGCTCTTTTCTCGAGAACTATGAAGACCCAGGGTCTCAGCCCAGTGCTGCCACAAATTAGTTGTTTGACCTTGCCGTTTACCCAAACTGGGTCTCAGTTTCCACTTCTGAAAAATGACTGAACTTTAGGGTGAGAGATCCCTAATGTCCCATTCTCCTCTGACAATCTATAAAACTAATTTAACAGCAACATGCATATTATTAAGTAATGTACATGTGCTGAGGATAATCACATTAGCAGTGTTAAGCTACTCCTATGAATTCCAGATGTCTAATTGGCATTTAACAAAAGAGTAATATTATTATTGCCATAATCTGTTTCAGGGTTTTCTGTCTGCTGTTTAATGATGATGGACATCTTTAAAAATATGAAAAAAATCATATGGATTGCACATTACTCTATT
This sequence comes from Neofelis nebulosa, assembly GCF_028018385.1. Taxonomy (NCBI): domain Eukaryota; kingdom Metazoa; phylum Chordata; class Mammalia; order Carnivora; family Felidae; genus Neofelis; species Neofelis nebulosa. The sequence continues at coordinate 69,933,785 of NC_080794.1, forward strand.
TGGTTTTTACGGATGGGTACATTTTCTCATTACCTTCACACAGTCTGTAAAACAATGGCTGAGTGTTTTCCAGATACTGTATTTTGGTAACTGCTATTCTATGAACACCCTCCTTCCTCTTTACCTGCTCTCTGGTATCATTCACTAATCAGCAGAGTGACCTTGGATAAATCACTCCATTTCTCTATGCTTTAGTTTTCTGTTTTACATATCAATATGGTTGGCTTAGACCAGTGTTTGTCAAATGTGTTTGGAAAGACAAAGCAATACGCAAAGGAGTTCAGTGATCATAGTAACCTGAACAAAATGTATTAAGTATCCCCTGTATCTATGCTTAGAGAGGAAACATTAATATTCTAAAGGCTCTGAAAATTCCTGCAGCACAGAAACATACTTTGCATTATTTCACTGTACTTATCCTAGGCTCATTAATTCACAGAATTCTTTATCATTGACTGCCATTAATAATGACTTTCAGATGAAATGATCTAATAGAATTTCTTTAGGATACCCCATACTTGATAATCTCAGATATTTGTCATAGTTCATATTTTTCTCCAGACTTATTGAGATGTCAGAGAAAAATACCTTGTACTTTTCTTGTTTGTCTCTTAGCATTTGGAAGCAGGCTCGTTTCAAAGTTTGAGCTCAGTTAAAAAAAAAAAAAAAGCATGTATACGGAATGAATGAATGAATGAATAATGAATAAAGAAATGTGAGAAATCTTAATTTTATTTTTTCAGATTAAATTTTTAAAATTTTCCAGTGAAATATGTCAAATGTGTAAACATTTGTAGAGAATAGTGCAAGTTATTAAATGTGCCATCTAGACACCTAGGTGGTGAGCATCTCCATAACACAACTCCTTTTATGCTCAGAAATAACTATTATATTGTATGTGGTGTCAATATCATTCTTATATGTTTAGTTCTTCTTTATGGATGTCTAACAACACACATTACTTTTTTTCATGTTTTTAAATGTTGCACAATTATTACATTGCATTTTTCTCTATTCCTATGCAACTTTTTGTATCAACATTATGTTAGGAAATACTATCATGTTATTACAGGCTTATCTGGATGCTCTGGTATGCTGCTCTGATTTTCTTTCAGAACTTCCAGAATTGAGCTACTCATTCCCTCAGCAACTGGGTATGTTGGCTGTGGATTGCTCTCAGCTGAGACCTCTCCAAGGGGTGCCCTCAGTCAAAGGGATCTGCCTTGGCCCTGGTGACTTCACTCCAGCAGCCAATCATCCATTGAAAGGCTGATTAATACACAAAAGTACAGCTCCCTTGTCTGAATTGGGGATGACTTTGAAAAGATTTCCCCATGTCAGAGTGCCACATGGGATTCACTGAGGGGTTTGATGAGAATGCAATACAGCAGAACATCTCCTTCCCAAGAGTAACCCCTAGGGTTAAACTTCTGTGGGAAATGTGGGACTCCAAGTCTGTTTTCTGGGAAGCCCCTAACCTTGAATATTGCTCTTCTACTGAGTTTTTTTTTTCTCTCTCTGCTGAATAGCGTTCCATTGCATGGCCACCCTCCAATTTATTAATCCATTCTAGCATTAGTGAAGATCTAGATGGTTTCAACGTTTAAAAAAATATTGAACATAGGGGCCCCTGGGTGGCTCAGTCGGTTAAGCGTCCGACTTCGGCTCAGGTCATGATTTCCCAGTTTGTGAGTTCGAGCCCTGCGTAGGACTCTGTGCTGACAGCTCAGAGCCTTGAGCCTGCTTTGGATTCTGTGTCTCCCTGTCTCGCTGCCCCTACCCTGCTTGTGCTCTGTCTCTCTCTGTCTCTCAAAAATAAATAAATGTAAAAAATATATATATTGAACACTCTAATGGATGACTTTGGGTGCACACGTGGGCAGGTTTCTCTAGGGATACCCCCAAAATATAATTGTCAAGTAGCAGGTTTTATTTTCCTCAACTCTTCAAGAAACTATGAGTCAACAGTCTAAAACTGCTGTATGATTTGCTTTCCTGTGAATTCTCATATTATAAACTTCAGTTGTCTAACTCTTCATTTTGGTATTTTGGGCGCTGACTTCTATCAGTGGAGGCTCCTTGCTGCCAAGCTTGCCCCAGTGCTCTGCCTCAAAGCCCTGAACAAACCTTTGTTGTCTGTTCGGTGGGAGAGGCTCTGCCCTAGCTCGATCCAGAAGCTCTGCTACTCTCCATGACAGGTGCGTGATCTGAGACCCCTACCATCGTTGCTCAGGGTCTGGAGTATAAGAATTCATTTCTCTTAACTGTAAACTGTTCAGAGATTTTCAATTCAATACACAGACTCTCACATAACTGGTATTTTTCTTTTAGAACAAAAAAATTGCATTTATCTAAATGTTGTGTGTTTTAGTAGGACTAAAACAGACTGTGCGGCATCCAATTCCTGTTCTCCTGGTCTGCCTCTTGTCTGACTCCCGTAATATCCTGTTCTAACAGCACCCCCAGCAATAATTTACTATTAAGATTCTGTGGTCATTTTAACTAACTAGGTTTCAACTTAGTGCCTCTTATCTTCAATTTATTAATATTCTAGTGTTCAGAATAAAGTTTATTAAAACAATTTGCACCCTGTGGGAGTCAGGCTATATTTCAAAGAGAAACCTATACTAAGTAGTCATTTAAAAATTTACTGCCTGGAATAGCCCATCCTATTTCAGAGCTGAGGGTATTGCTGAAGTTTCTGTCCTTACGAACAGTTACTTTTGTCTCAAGAGTTCCAATATCAGCTGGTAGTCCCTACAAGTACAGAATTCTCAGAAGAATTAGATATTTATTTATTTTCCCATGTATTTATACTTGGCCTTTTTCAAATAAGTATTTCATTTTGCTAGATTTGGTCTGAAATTTAAATTGATATAAATGTGAATTAAACTATTTTTTTTAGATGTGACTCCATGAGACCCAAAGACAAGAAACCTCCCTCCCCTCAGGCAGTTAGTGGAAAATTTAGGGATAGGTCACTGGCCTCCTAAGGCCCTGGTCATTTCCATTTTGTTGTGTCTTGTAGCTACTCGTACCTGACCTTCTCTTCCACTGAAAGGTAACAAGGAATGTTCTGATCTTTAGAATGACACCACTTTACTTCTTCACTATGGAGGCCAAAATTATCCACGTTCTACTTACGTGGGTTCCTTCCTTGTCTGGCACCTCTCTGAAAAGGAAACTATCTTTCTGAGGAGGATAGACACATCTTTTATTAGTGTATGGTTAAAGAGTAAAATATGAAAAGAACTGACTACAATTTTCTTTAACTCATAGGATAGAAATACTATATACTGTTTTGCTCTATATGCCTTTTCCTGCAGAACAATAATCAGACATGTAAACTATGGGGGGAAAAACTTTCAACAATTTATGATCTGGAAACAGGACACAGAGAATACATGTAATTTCCCTGAAGCCAAACAAAGCCTGTGAACCAATCTCTGAATTTTTATGAATTGGAATTTCAGTGCACAGTGGTGCAGTAGGAAGTTATTATAATTTCAGACAGATACACTGGAATCTTAATCCCTATTCTACCATGTATGAGCTGAGGGATCTTAGGTAAGTCACCTTAGTTCTCTAATTCTCAGGTTCTCAAAACCAAAAACAACATTTACTTACAAGTGTGCTATAAGGAATAACAATACTATACAAAAATAATTTAGCCAGTGTCTTGCTCATAAGAATGCATTGGTAAATGAGAAATACATTCAGAACTAATAATGTGACTATAATTATTTCCATTGCTTCAATGAATATTCCAATTCTATCCTTGAAACTCAAGTAGAAGCTAATATTCTCCACTCTTAGCACCTATCTAAAACAACGGCAAGGGCCATTTCTCATCTCCAGCAGAGAGATTCAGCTGACAGAGTGATATATTCCATGTAAACAAGAAACTATGAGTATTCAGTGCCTCTAGGAATACTGACAGAAAGAACGCTCATGGGATTTTTAACAGAAACCATGCTTGATTAGCAACTATCCAGAGACAGTGGGCAACTAGAGACATTCTTTGAGTGGTTCCTACCTTCCTGGAATCAAAATGGCAGTCTGAAAACAGAAAAAATATTTTGAAAAAAGTGTGTGTACCTTATGTTTATTGCAGCATTATTGACAAGAGCCAAAATATTGAAGCAACCTAAGTAGCCAACTATTGAAGTATGAATAAGGAAGTTAGGATACACACATACGCACGACTAATAAACAGCCATAAAAAAAAGGATGGGATCATGCTATTTGTGACAACATGGATGGACCTGTAGAGAGTATTACATTAGGTGAAAGAAGTCAGAATGGGAAAGACAAATACTATGATTCCCGTTATACATGAAATCTTAAATAAATAAATAAATAAATAAATAAATAAATAAATAAACAAATGAATACAACGTAGAATCAGACCTCTAAGTACAGAGAATAAACTGATCGTTGCCAGAGGAGAGGGGGTTGGAGGTTGGATAAAAAGGATGAAGGGGAGAAGGAGATATAGGCTTCCAGTTATGGAATGAATAAAAGGCAGAGCATAAAGAATATAGTCAATAAAATTGTAATAGCATTGTATGGTGACAGATGGTAGCTACATGTGTGGTGAGTATAGCATAATGTATAAACTTTATATAATAAATGTATAAATGTTTATGTTGAATAACTATGCTGTACAGTTGAAACTCATCTAAAGTTGTGGTTCAACTATATTAAAAAACATGGGGGCACCTGGGTGGCTCAGTTGCTTAAGAGTCCGACACTTGACTTCGGCTCAGGTCATGATCTCATGGTTTGTGAGTCTGAGTCTGCATCAGGCTTTGTGCTGACAGTGTGGAGCCTGCTTGGGATTCTTTCTCTCTCCCTCTCTCTCTGCCCCTCCCCCATTCACTCTCTCTGTCTCTCTCTCAAAAATAAATACAGTTTAAAACAATTTAAAAAATGGCACCCTTCCCTGATGGGGCCTGCACACTGACCTGTAATCATGACTGATGTGGGGCCTACACAGAGTCCCATAGAAATGTCTGACCACCAGAGGTGTTTCTCTGCTGTGTGTCCATATAAATATGTGGATCAAGTCACTGAACAGTGGATAGCAGCCCTTTTTTCTTCCTCCTTTTTCTCTTTGTTCTCCCCTCACCCTTCCCTGAGGTCACAATTTCACTCTGGGACCACACGTTGGTTTGAGACCATGCAGGAAACCAAGAAACCTCCAAGTGCATATAAACTCAGGCAAGAAAATCATTAGGGGCTGACTGGAGTAACAAGACAGTACTGGTTCACGTTCAGGGGAAAAAACATTCATTTCCCACCTTGCCTGCCCTGTGATTTCCCAGAGACACAATTCACAGTCCAGAGAAGGGAGATGTTGTAAGAGTTTACTAAGAGCCACAGACTGCTCTTTGCTCAATTAACTCATAGTGAACTGGGAGCCTGGAGCATTTTCGAGCATTTGCTATCTGTAGTCTTAACCTACTGAGTGTGACACACACACACACACACACACACACACACACACACACACGCACGCACACACCATTTCCTCCTACCTTTAGAAAAGAGAGGGCCATCTTAGGACTTTCTTTTCCGAAGGGTGTGCCTCTTCACACACTACTGACTAATTGATCTTTATTCAAAGGGCAGTGGCCTCGGAGTGAGGGGCTCTGGGATGGACCTCAGCTTTGTTTTTCACTTGCTCCATGACCTTGGGAAAATTACTCAGCCTCTCTGAGCCTCAGCTCTCTCAGCTTTGAAACAGTGAAACTCCCACCCACAGGATAGTTGGTAGGTATAAATTATGTCTATGAAAATGTCTGGTATATAGGACTAACTAGTTCATAAGAATTAGCCAAAGTTGATATCATGCCATTCTTCTGCTCAAGAGCGTGTGGTGTCATTTCTTGCTAGTATGGGCTCAAATTCCCTTGCGTTCATTTTCCTGACAAAGGAATCTGCAACCACAGCTCGTACTTATCTGATCGTGGATCTCACATTTCCCCAATACACATTTGACTCTCCACTAGCTGATCACTGTTTTCTGTTTTACATGCATACTATGTTCTTTCCCCCTCATTACCTTGGATGATCTCCCTGTGGTTCTGATGAACCCAGGTGTTTATTGACTAAGAGTATCATAAGGCCAAAGACTCTAATCACTTCTATGGGTGGATGATATTACCCTAATCTAATCATTAATTTTGTATTCATTCATCTACTTTTCAATAATATATTCCCAGAATTATGTGCCAGACATACTATCGGGAAAACAGGAGTGGCTAAGGTGGACACAGTCCTGATTCTCAGGTAGCATTTCATCTAGGGAAGGAGGTAGGAGAATGGAACGAACCACCAGAAATTATTTACTTTGACAATAAGCACCAGCCTCCCTCTTGACGGGAGACTGATTAGTGGGATCATATTTATTAGGGGCTAAGTGTAGAAAGTGAGACTCTGAGTGCCTGATGCCAGGTGAGTATATGCTCAGCTTATAAAGGAAAAAAAAAAAATTGGAACTTCCAAGACAGCCCTGGAGGCAGGAGATAAAGACCTTCCTAAGATGGCTGACTGTGCCCTCAGATCTCTTTTCTGATGTCCCTAAAACATCCTGTGAAGTATATTTTACTTCGAAATGTGTGTGGTGAATTTTGTTCTATGGTGATGTTTATGCTGCTGGTCTAAAGAGTATATTGTGAGAAGCACTGTCCTCTGAAGGAACACAAATTTGTTTCTAAAAGAATGAGCCTCTATAAGCCTTTCGAAGACTCTCAAGATAGGGAGGAGGTCTGGCCCCAGAAATTTTGAGAAATTAGCCAAGTTTGGTTTTGGTCACCTGTTTCCACAAGCAATATTCACTAACAAGTGGCCAATACCCTATACTTGTCCATTGTAGTTCCCAGAAGCACCATGGGCCCAAAATTTATGATTTTGACATGCCATCCCTCAAAGCTCCCATGGCCCCTGTGATTTATTCTCCTCCATTGGCAAGTACATAAGATCTGATAATTATGATCTCATCGAGCAGTGAAGATTTGATCCCACCTCCCTGTGACACCTCTCCAAGGAGTGTTTCTATTAACACAAAGACATTTCAGGTACTGAGATAGAGACCGGAGAGGGATATTATGGGACATGGGGTCAGGGTGGAAAGCATTCATGCCACAAAGACAACTACTCCTCGCAATTTTTGGCCATTGAGATTCACATGTATAATTACTTAACCTTAGGCTACCTGTTGGTAAAACACACTTTTCTTTTATGAAAAGCCATATTCTCTTTGCACACTCATACACACACACACACTCACACCACATGCGCACACTCACAAATTAAAAACATACATACATGTTCACATATATTTGTACTCCACAGGAAACAAGGCACATAATCAAGACTGCCTCACTTCTTTTAAAAAAAAAAATTAATGTTTATTTATTATTGAGAGACAGAGCATGAGCATGGGAGGGTCAGAGATAGGGGGAGACACAGAATCCAAAGCAGGCTCCAGGCTCCAAATTGTTAGCACAGAGCCTGACGCGGGGCTTGAACCCACAAACCATGAGATCATGACCGGAGCCGAAGTCAGAAGCTCAACCAACTGAGCTACCCAGGTTGCCTCACTTCTTGATGACAGAGGAGGTCTATCTGACTTGTGCCACAGGAGATGACATCTAAAAATAAACACTAGAGCTTTTTGTTTTATCTAAAATGTCTCCCTTATACCTTAACTAATTTGAGAGGAAATTATAATACTTATTAAACCAGATATATTATTTGTTGGAAAGATCGTAGATTTTGAGCATGTGAAAGCCAGTAATATTTAGAGAAATAATTGTGGACTATACACGTATGACTCCCTAGTAAATAACTATTTTACCTAACATTTAAAAGATGACTTTTCAAGCAGAGAAATAAAATGAAGTTACTGAGAATTTTACTAAATCAACTGAACAGTTCAAGTTCTATGAAAGAATAAAGAGAACCTAACTATATTTTATTTAAAAGCAACAGCAGCAGGTAATGAATTTGGGGAAAAGTATGATCTGGTTGAACTCTTAACTACCACTCCTTGCACAGCATTAACTGGGACTTTAATGAGTACAAAGCTGGTATCTGTCCTCCTTCCCCACCTACTTGTCCAACATCACTCTTGGCTTCAAGTTAGCATGGAGATCTTTATCTCTAGATTTACGGCCATTACCCCTGGTGAAGCCACCACCCTCCCTTATCTAAGGTCATCTGACAGCTTCACCCAGCTGGTAGCCTCACACACCATCTAGTCCATTCTCCTCCCCAGGACTCAGTTTCCTTTTCCAAACATAGACATAATTATCACAGGAAGAGTAATGTTCAGCTTATCAAGGAAATGGATTCAGAAATTCCAAACAGCCCCGAGGGAAGAGATAAGGACAGACAGTAGTGCAGACCTTCCAAAGATGGCCAAGCGACTTCACGCAAAACCCTTTTTCTGAAAATCCTTTAATGGCTTCCCATAGTTAGGATCAAAGTGCCTACCCTTAGTAAGCTCTCCGAATCTCAATATAGTTTCATCCCTGTATCCATTTGCATCCTTAAACTGCACAAAATCCTCTGGCATTCAATAACTGCTCTTTGTCAGTGTTTTCAATGGGACTTGTGCCAGTGTCTTATTGACCTTTGCAAGAATTGTTCCTCTGTTGTAAGGAATAGTTTTTTATTTGCCATCTACACCTCCCTTAAGTTATTTTCTCATTATCCTCTAGGTCTTTGTTCAGTCACTCCTTCCCAGATAAGCTTTCTCTGAATTCTTCACCTAGGTCATATGCCCATTGTACATTCTCATATTTATAAGATATATAATATATATCATGTAATATATTAATATATAATAATACATTAATTATTATTATATATTAATTAGATATAAATAATATGTATTAATAAATATATTAGAATATATAATAAAAATAATAATATATTAATTATTATAATATGTATTAATAATGTATATATTATTTAACATGCTTCTCCTGTAATAGACTATCATCTCCATGAATCCAAGCCCATGTCTGTGTGTCCTCACCATTGAATCCCATTATCTAGTGCAATGGCTGACACAGAGAATGTACCTGACAAACACTCCTGGAAAGAACACAATGGGTTGGTTCTGTCATTGGCGACTTCAGAGGATGAGGACAGTATGATCCTACTCTTCATCTTTGAGAGAGAGACCTGAGGGAAACCCACATTAACAGTTAAGTATAACCTCTCTTAGTAACTATTCCCAGTTCTGTTATTCATTAATTCAACATATTCTTTCCAAAGTTACATGTAACAGGCATCTGTACTCATCTGTCTGTGAGGAACTTGTAGAGTCTTAAGTACAGAAGGCAAATTTCACTTCCCAGTATAGGGATGAGATAGAAAGCTCACTCCGACTTCTTTTACAGCTAGGATGCGAGATGTGACTGAGATTCTTTAAATCAGGGGCAGCCACACTCAACTTTGATTCTAAAGCTGGTGACACAAAAAAATCAGGAAGACAGGAATACTTTAAAGTGCATTTCAGTGAGGGCAGCAGCAGAAAGAGCCACATTCAGGTTCCAGAGCAGTATTGGCCACAGTAATGACAGTCCAGCTCACTATTAAGTACCTGAACACAATGGCATTGCCATGGGACATGAGGCCTGACCTCGGCCGTTTTTTCTGGAAGAGCAGTAATCATTTCTTATCCACCATCACCCACAGCTGTAAAATGCAGAGGCTAGATTTCTGGTGAGTGTAGCCAAAAGTGTGTTTCTTCTTCCTCCTACAAATAGAGCAGAGGCTTCACCGGAGGCATAGCAGGGTAAGAATAATTGGGCTCCAACTGTCTTCACTCACTCATAGGGCAGAGGTTCTGCACTGGAAGAGGCAGGCCTAGAAGACCTAAAGCTACTGTCCCCACACAGCCCCCTTCTCATCCAGTAGGGATATAGCTACCAGAAAAGCAGAACACTGATCCGGGGCCTCCAGCTCCACATCTGTAGCTCTCGGAGAATTTCCCCAGGGATGGAACAGAGAGCCCAGAAACTACTAAGCAGAGGCTGCCCCCCAGGTCAGAACAAATTTCAAAGATCAGTCTCAAGAACCAGCCTCAGTAGAAGGACTCAAATGTAATTGACCCAGACCAAGTAGCAATTTGTGCCCCAGGGCATTGTCAGTAACAACAGGGCAATCAGCCAGCAAATAGTAGAGATTAACAGGTGATGTGATACTAAAAGAAACAAAGAGAAAGAGAGATCTGGAAACAGACTCCGGCTAAAATCACCCTCATTTCAGGTGATGATGCACAGGCCCAAAGCAGTACCCTATAATGACCAACTTCAGACGCTTGGTTATTTTTGTTTTGAGTAACTTAGTTTACGTTGTTTTGTTTTGCAGCCACATATAAAAGGTAGAGTGTTTATGAGATTACATGAATTCTGAAAACATTTAGCATAGTGCCCAGCACGGAGTAGATGGTCACTAATGTCAGCTGCTCCCCGGAGTCCCTGAAATAAACAGTTTACAGATTTAATGCTAAAAGTTAAAACGACCTATGCCCGTATGCCAAGTACTATGTTGGATCTCAGAAAAGGAAAGAAGAAAAAAAATTTGGTTCCTATTCTCTAGGAGCCCGCATTCCATCCAAACCAACAGAAAAATCCACCCTGTACACACTTCTTCCCTGGAGTCAGCCTCAGTGAGGTCCAACACTCTTTAAACCTACACAGAATTAATTCCAATGTCTATGTCTTATTTTTCATCACTGTTCATCTTCTGATGATTAGAAGAGTAAATGCAGAGGAAAAATGAGACTTCTATTTGCTAACAGACATGAGAAGATGGTTCTTGTGCAGCTAAACATCTTGCTCAGGTCTGAGACTCTCCACCTCTGAGTGCACGGGGCTCTCTACAGGGCTACCTTTCTTCCTCCAGGGGCAGAGATGGGGGGAGGGTGGGAGTGAGGAAGGATTAGAAATTGTTCTCCACACTTGACAATGAGTAAAACAAAACAGAATATAATTGCCAAGAACGGTGCCAGGTCCATCAAATATACTCCTTTTAATTTGATCTTTAAGTAAATAATATACCTGAATAATTAAGACTAATTAGGTACCTGTGTTCCATTGGCTTCCTTAGAAGCAGACCCTGAGACAAGGACTCCAGGGGTGAATTTGGGAGGTGATCCCAGGGGGTTGGGAGTGAGACAGCTATATAGGGAAATTTGCCAACGAAGTTACCTTATTTCTGTTTACTGTGTCTTACTACACATAAGGATTCAATCGCATATAATCATCGATGCCATGCAACCACTTACATTTATATCCCCATCTATCTATATACCACGTATCTATATCACATAATTATAGCACATATAATCACATATAACATTAAAAACCCTGTTTTTATGATATGTGCTATTCTAATATGTGTTAGAAAAATTGAAAGGGGAAGTGAAGTGGGTGTGTATAGGGTCGAGTATGTAATTGGTAACAGAAGGAAAATAATCTGAATGAGGAAAGCTATATATCTACAATTCATAAAATTTTCTAGTTATAAATTTATACCCCTAAACCATGAAGGTCATTACCGTAATAAAAAATAGAAAATATCAAGCGTCAGTGAGCATGTAGGGAATTTGGAACCCATGTGCACTGTTGGTGGAAGTACGCAGAGGTGTGGCCACTATGGAAACAGTATGGTAGTTCCTCAAAAACTTAAGAATAAAATTATTATATGCTCTAGAAATCTCACTTCTGCATATATACCCAAAATAATTGAAAGCAGGATTTGAATGAGATATTTACACACCCATATTCATAGAAGTATTACTCCATAATAGGCAAGATAGGGAAACAACTCAAGTGTCCATCAGTAGATACATGGATAAACAAAACACACACACACACACACTCTCTCTCTCTCTCTCTCTCTCTCTCTCTCTCTCTCTCTCTCTCTGTCTTGAATACTACCCAGCCTCAACAAGGAAGGAAATCCTGTCACATGTTACAAAATGCATTTACCCCTAGGGCATTACCTTAAGTGAACTAAGCCAGTTACAAAAACACAAATATGTAAGATGCCACTTATATGAGGCATTTAAAGTGGTCCAATTCATAGAAACAGAAAATAGGTTGGTGATTACAGGGGTTAGGGGAAGGAGAAATGGAGTGTTGTTTAATGGGTAGAGAGTTTCCGTTTTGTGAGATGAAAAAGTTCTAGAGATCAGTTGCACAATAGTGTAATATACTAACACCACTGAACTGCACACTTAATGGATAAGATGACCAAATACGTTTATCAAGTTATTTATTTTAAATATGTGTAGTTTATTAGTTGTCAATCCTCTTTCAATAAAGCTATTTTTAAAAGTTTAAACTACTTTCTTAGCTGTTGTTTTTAGAACTGTATGAGGTCTTGTTTTGCACCTTGTCATCTCACCCATCAGCTTTAGGAATCTTCTCGATTCCCTGTCCGCAAGACAAGCTACCTCACTCTGGATAGCTCCAATTATCCAAAAACAGTATCATCCTTATACTGAACTGAAATTTGCAAATAGCTGACAATTACCACCAATAGGAAGACCTAAGAACAGTGTCATAATCCTGGCCCATTAAAGGATGCTCTTGTCCTAGCCCCACCTCAGAACACATCTTCAGTTTTGTGGCTTAGTTCATATAATTCCCCAAATGTATCTGGGGCTCCAAATCATACCCATCCAAACGTCCAACTAGGAATCATTTGAAAGTTGACCAAAACATTTAAGGTTGTTCGGAAAAGAGATACACACTCCATACTTCACACGTTCCGCCCTATTCCACAACTGCATCCTATCAATGAATCCAGAAAGGAGGGTAGGAAAGATTATTCAGGATTAGGTTTCTTTTATGGAAATTTGTTGAGGAATCAAAAATCCAAAGAACTCCTTTGATGTGCAAGATGCATTTTTGAAGTATCAGACCACAGCGTTTTCTGGGTGTTGCTTCTTATTCTTTCCTTTAGTAATTCTGTCTCCACCATGAAACACGATTACCAACAGGCCATGACTTCGACCCTAAGATCTTACACTTGCTTTCTATTCTATGCCTTAGTAAAGTTGATATACTATTTATGTCTTCAGTACAGTGAGTGTTAATTAAAGCACATCAAGTACGTCAAGGCCTTTTACTTACAGATGTGAGCTGAGTACAGAACTATTACTATAATCACAACTGAAAAATAAATTCATATGCCTCCTTTACTTCTCTCTACTAGAGGTCATTGCTTCCAACTCTTCTAAGTCATGATAAGGTGATAACATATGCAATCTAGCATCCAATTTTAATTTTATCTTTATTCTGGAATAAAGATTTAACCTCTTGAGGAACAACCCAAAGTTAAAGTGAAAAAAGGAGTATTTCCCACATGCCACCTCCATGTAGTTTGGTTCAGGATACTTTTTTTTTTTTTTTTCATCCCTTCCATTCCCCACGGGAAGAGATAAATCAGGATAGAGACTAGGTCTCTTTTGTACCAAATACATTTTATTATCTAATCTTAGTGGTTGGGAAATGATTTGTACCAAGGCCCAAGAAATTATTCCAACTGCAAAAGGCTCTGTGGATGCTGAGATGAATTGAAAATGCAATGTCATAGGAGCAAACAATAAAAAGTTGAAATTGAAACCCAGAAACTGATCAAAACTAAATACCCTTAAAAGTACCAAGATCCAGTTTTCACAGTTTGGTTGAAAATTGGGTGTTATCAGGGTGATTTGGTACATGTTGCATCATCTCTGTGAGCCTCATTTTCCTCAACCTACCCTTTTTTGTGTGAAAATGAAATGAGGTCCATGGCCCAAGGGCAAATGCTTAATGATGGTAGCTATTACTGGGAACCAATTTATGATGGTGGCTAAAATGGTAGGTCAGAAGTTAGGCTGCCCAGATTCTAATACAGACCACGACATTTACAAATGGTATAATCCTGGGGAGGCAGCTTAATATAGCCTTTCCTTCTTTTCCTCTTTTATAAAGTGGAATAGTGCTATTTCCTATTTCCTAAGAGGAAGAAATTTAATGAGGTAGTGTATGGACAGACCTAAACCAATGCCTACCACACAATAAGCATTCACACGATGCCATTTGTCACTATTATCATTGCCATCATAGCATTATATATGCAGTTTTTTTCAGGATTAACCAGCTACAGCATTCTATACAATGGAATAGTGTCCAGCACTACAAAATAGTAAACTATGACACACAATGTGGGAGAAGCTCAAGTGCATTATTGTAATCCAGACCCAAAAGGTTGTACACTGCATAATTCCATTCATACAACAGCAGAAGCCAAACCACAGGAACAGAAAACAGATCCGTGGTTGCCAGGGGACTGGGATGGAGAGACGGCTTTATTATAAAGGAACAGAACAAAGGATTTGGGGTTGTGGTAGAATTGCTCTGTATTTTCATTGTGATGGTGGACACAAGACCGAATGTCATGGTAAAAATTCACGTTAGTCTACCTCAAAGAGAGCAAGTTTTACTTTTTGTAAATACATTTAAAAATTCAACTAAAGTATTAAAAATTTCCCATTGCCAGTGTATGATAACTCATTGAGAAATGTCTTTAAAAAGAAGGCTCTAGGCTTAAGTTTAAAAAGTAATCATATAATAACATGTAAGTATGTTGTCAGAGATAAAAACTCTTCTACAAGTAGTTACAGTAATTTCCTCAATTCTTTGCAGTTGCATTGTTGACACTCCAATTCCAAATACCAGACAGTAGATCCTCAATGCAGCTCTCTTGCTCTCTCCAAGGTCCTACATTGGGACCAAACTAATAAAACAGAACTTTCAGGATGTGTGGGGGGGGGGGGGGCGGGTGAGGGGGCTCTTAGGTTATGGTATCTCATGCATTTAGTGAATTAGCCATTTTTAATATAGAAGTTCCTAAATTATTAACATTTCTCAAAGTGCTATTTGATGGCCAAAGTAATATCTTTGTGAAGTATTAAGTGATTTTTATGAAAAAGTAGAATAAGCTGACACAGAGTCATAATTACACTGTCAAAGAATACAAGATTCCATTTTCTCAAAGCCAGCTATATTGCCTAGTTTCAGTTGCACAGGCTGTCATCAAGATGGTAAGATTTATTTCTCCTCTAATTGAACTGTAGCAGCCAGTTTTATGCAAGAGATATCTTCTATAGTGCTCACTTTTTCAGAAGGGTGCAAAATCCATTGCTTATGTAGGAGATTATGTACACAATTAACACCATGGCTTGCATGCCACTGGAACTAGAGAAGAAAGCCTTCCAGAGCCCTGAGATGCTGTTCAGATATTTCAAAATATAAAACAACTGGTGATTGATTTACTAACTGGAAAATGAAAAGTATCTCCTTCTATAATAGTTTGTTCCAGACTCTGAGCTCAAAGGAACTGCCCACCAGAGATGTGAGTTTGCCCTCTTTGGTGCAATTCTTGTGGTTTGCTTTTTCATGCATTGAAAATAAAGGGTGTGCTATTAACCCATTATGGTTACATTAAGGTCTGTGTGTGGCCTATTCTTATAACCTTGGATATTTCACACACAAATAATTAGAGAAGTATAATGATCTAGCACTTAGAACCAGGGAGCATAGTCAATAGTTAACATTGCTCTTTTGATCTGTTACTTGTGTCATTGGAGGACAGTCTGACTGGTCTGCCTTTACAATAACAATGTAAATGCTCATTTTTCTTCAATATCAATTATTCATGGGACACCTATGGGTGTATCTTGTTTGGGGCTAAAAACTCATGGAACACACAGAAGCAGATGGTATGTCTCAGTCCTGAGAATGCTCCAGAATAGAACTGGTGCGTTAATATTTGTGCTTATAAAAAATTGGAGGACAAAACTCCCACAAAATTCTATAATGTCCAATGCTGAATTGAAAGTAATTAGATGTGTCAGTGGGTGGCACAGTAGAGCTTAGTTGTTCAGAGTGCAGTTTTCAGCATTGGCTTTCCTAGGTCTCAGTCTGAGTTTTACCACTAACTAGATGTGTGTCTCTGAGTCAGTTAGTTAAGCTACTGGTTTTTTTTTTTTATCTGTAAAATGAGGATTTTATCACCTGCCTCATAAACTGTGTCTGAATTAAAAACAATTCTCCCTGTAAAGTAATCAGCACAGTGCCGGGCATTGCTCTGATCATAGCTATGGATGACTTCCTTACTGCAAATCCTATCACTTATCGGAGCTTTGTCACTTAACTCTTCATGTGTTGAATTACACTTCCTTCCTGAACAATACTTCAGTGGACTCTTCTAAGTCATTCTCATCTATTAACCCTTCACACCACGCTGAGGATGACTTCAAAATATGCTTCTTTCTCAGGCTCCCCTCTTTCCATCTTAAATGCTGGTGTTCTCTAGAGTCCCCTGAGGATTCTCTCTACTTCTCATCTACTTAGTCTCCTTGAGTGGTCTTGTGTACAATGATGACATAAAGAAAGGGCTAGAGATAGAGTTGTAAGTTTCCTACAGATTCGGTTATAAAAGAAAGAAAAAATGGTAATACCTTGAGTATTATTCAACAAATCATTAGTGTACCTTTTTTCCAGGAACTATGAACTCAAAACTGATGTATACCTTTAGTAATTGACATATGAAAGTGTTTGTGAAAGCGATGCCTGGGTGGCTCAGTCAGTTAGGCGTCTGACTCTTGATTTTGGCTCCGGTCATGCCCTCGTGGTTCATAAGATCAAGCTCCCTGAGGGATTGAGCCTGCTTGAGTTTCCTCTCTCTCCCTCTCTCTCTGCACCAACCCCCCCCCCCACCCATGCTTGCACATGCACTCTCTCAAAATAAGCGTTTTCTAAAAAAAGATGTTTGTGAAACATTATTTGGTAATAAGATTAGGTTTCTACACATGGACTTCCCTACATCTGTTTCACCTTATTTACCAGTATTTTAGTTTTTTGAAACTTTCAGTTTAACTACCACCTTTGCATGAAAATACCGACTATCCCAGTCATCTTCTGGACCCTCAGACCAACTTAATATAGGAAATTCAGCAGACATTTCTAATATTACTTTTGAATAAATTTTAGATTTACAGAAGAATTATAAAATTAATACAGAGAGTATCCTGTATGCTTCTTTAGTGGTTATCAGCTTAAGTTACCATGATATATTTGTGAAAGTAATGTCACACACTGAGTGATGAACATGGTTGTTGTAAAAAATATATATATATTGGAGCTCTCTGAATTATTTGTATAGCACAGAGCCTCCCCATCTCACCTAGTACAAAGCTTGTCTCAGATGGGTCACCTGTAGAGAATTTCAATTGCTCCCTTATCATTTGTGTCAAGTTACCTTAAATAATGTTTTCCTTGACCTCGGTTAAATATATTTCCATTAACAAGTAGTTGCTGTGGGTAAAGCATTTGCTACTTTCCAAGTCTGTGTCCCTTTTACTGCATCCTGTAAAAGGGGAAGAAGCAAGGTCTGCTCAGTAAGTGAACTTTGCTTTAAGAGATAATCGCAAAGAGTTGTTCAGTCTTTTCTGCCCCAGTCAAGGGCCTGGGCATTTACTTCCTTTGTCCAATTCTCTAAGTACAGTATTGATCAGTGGCCCTTTTCAGACTCTTCTCACAGGTAACAAAAGCAAGTAAATTAGTCAATCGAGGATATTTGAGGGGCCGGTGAATACACAAGACCTTGTGATTTTAAGCACAGCTTTTGTGAAGTTTATAAAGTATGTATACTTAATTAATCCTTTGTTTTATTTGTATATAAATGTTTGAATCAAGTTATTAATTCTTATTTTTGACATTAACATGAAGATTATCCTTGTCTTAGACCTGAATAGGCCTCCAAACCAATATTTTCCTACGACCCCTAGAAATCAGCTACATAAGCACTTAGCAATATTGACCAAGCACCTGCCATGGGAGCAGCCATGCACATGTGCTAGGAGAAGTAATCTTAAGCGTAGAAGTTCCTTGCCCTTGAGCACAGAGCTAAGTGCTGGCAATCACTAGACTCTTCTGAGATTTGGTATCTTAGTCTGTGTATTGGGAATTAAAAAGTCCTCTGTCTCTTCCCAGGGTATTGATGTATGAATTAAATGAACTAACAAGTATTGATAAAAACATTAATACTAATAACAGCTAACATTTACATAGGACTTACTACATGCCAGGATTTCTTTCAAGTCTGTTCTGTATATTGATTTAATAAGAAAATATCTGAACTGCCAAATATTATAAAATTCAAAGTGTGGTTGTTACCCTGAGCATGTGAATACATCAAACAGAAGTTAAGTCCTAGAGAAAGTGGAGGCCAAATAAGCTTGGAGAGACTCATCAGGCCTCAGGTGCTATATTGGAACACAAAACTGTGATATCCCAGGTCTGCCTCCTCACCCAAGTCACCTGTAGCATCATCATCATCCTCTTGTCATTGTTGTCATTACCACCATCGGTATCATTGCTGCCACCATCACACTCAACATTTTATATCGCCTACCTCATATCAGGCACTTTGTGTGCATTATTTCATTTCATCACAGTGTGAAACTCCTGGAAAGTCACAATTATCATTCTCATTTTATGGATGGCACAAACATGTTACTTGCACAAGATTATAAAATGAATAAGCCTGGGTGTGTCAGTGGGTCAGTAGGACAAAACTTTCCATCAGTACCTGGATGGCTTTGAGTCAAGGTGCTTTCCAGTGTTTTACCTGGCATTTTGTGCTTGGGAAAGGTGGTAATTCTCACCACCTAATTGTAGCTCCAATAATAAGGGCATCATCAATTCTAACTTCCCTCAAGAAAGCTAAAGGATGCCAAAAATAGCAGGGCCTGATGGACATAAGGCAGTCTGTTTTTCTAAAGAAGAATGAAATTTATCTTCGTAAGGAGTAATCAGCTCTCCATGAGAGACTTCATAGCATCTACATTTATACCACCATCATTACAGACTTGCCATTATAAAATTCCTCTTCTTCCTTTTTTTCGTTTGCTTTTCCCAAACAAGCAAACATAAGAATAAGGTCTAGTCCTTAATTTTTCTGTTACTTCATACTTTCTGTCATATTCACATAAACTTCTTAAGAGCAAGAACAGTATTTTCCTTCATATCCTTATCCTAACAACATGCAGCACAAGGCTGGAAATATATCAAACACTTCCACCCATGTATTTAATTTTATGAACATTGGGTGTAGCGTGTATTTCTCAAAGGCAAACAGGCATTTGAGTCAGGATATAAGGTTAATCCTGCTTTTGCTATGTATTGTGTGTCCTTATACAAAAATATAACTTAGCAATTTAATTCTTCTCATTTGAACATTGTGGATTATTTTCCACAATGATTGTAAAAGTAAAAGCTATAGACTAGTTTTAACACAGTGCCTAACATAGAACAGGTGCTCAGATATAATTCGAAGATATTCAATAATATTCAGATAAATGATTGCTTCTAGTGGAAGAAATGCAAATATGTATCTGTTGTGGTCTTGTTTGGAGCAGACAATAATAATAAATGTCGTATTTTCTTCAGTGAGTCCAACCAATCTTCAGAAATCTAGTGAACACAGAGCTTCATATAATATCAACCAACTAACTGAATTTGATATGTGGGTCATGATCTTCATATTCTCCTTTGTCTAATGGAGAAACCAGCAAGTAAAATAGACAAATTCAACACTGAATAAAAGGAAAGGAGGTTAGAAGAGAATACTTACTACATAATAAAAGAAAAGGAGAGAGGTTGAGAATGGCCTGCAAAGATCAAGATTGAGGCAAGTTTAATGAAATAAAAATGATCCTTTAGGAACATGGGAGTAGCACAAAGAGAAACACAAAGAAAGCTATAGAGTGGATCACAGGCCAGATGACAAAATACTTATAAACTAAGCCTATGCATGTTTTGGAAGTTGGAAAGTAGATTGTTATTGTGCTATGGTAAAATTTGTCCACAATGTGGACAATGGGTTGACTTGAGCCTGAATGGTTTGTTCACAGCTTGCAGAAGAAGTATAGTTAAGAGAAGATTTTAGGCCTCAACTGAGATAATAGTGGTTCTGGAAATGGGGAAAAATTAGAAAGACTTGAAAAACACTACCAGGTAAGAAAAGAGTAGGTGTGGAGATTGACTGGCTAAGAGAGATAAAGAGGTAAGAGAGAGGCTTAATGGCTTTATGAATGGCCAGGCTTAATGGCTTTAACTCTAGGAGATATGATAGAAACCTAAGGACAAAGGGAAAGAAAAGAACAATAGCATCTATTGTGATGATTTTGAGGTGGAGTGCCATTTGACAGCCAGTTTGGCAAGCCCAACAGTCCTATAAAGTGGTTTGTCTGAAACTGAGAAAGAGCTTGCAACCAAATCTATACTACAGGATCTATTATAACATAGACTATAATTAAAGACTGTAGATAAAATTGTCCAGGATATAGATACGGGGAAAGAAGGAAAAAGGCTGAATATTGAACCTTGAAAATACAGTATTTAAGCAGAGGTAGTAGGAGAGTCTCTCTTGAAGGATTCTTAGAAGAAGGAAGAACTATGGAATAATGGAGACTAACTACACAAAGAGCTTACTGAGGGAAGAGAAGAAAAAAGAAACATTAGTTAAAAAAAAAAAAAAAAATCTATGAAGGAGCGGGCTCCTGGGTGGCTCAGTCGGTTAAGCGGCCAACTTCGGGTCGTGATCTCACGGTTCATGGGTTTGAGCTGTAGGGCTCTGTGCTGACAGTTCGGAGCCTGGAGCCTGCTTCTGATTCTCTCTCTCTCTCTCTCTCTCTCTCTCTCTCTCTCTCTCTCTCTCTCTCTCTTTCTCTCTCTGCCCCTCCCCCGCTCACGCTCTTTCTCTCTTCTCTCAAAAATAAATAAATGTAAAAAAAAATAAATCGATGAAGAAATTTAGTAAAGGTTATGTATCATTTGGAGAGGTAAAAGATATAAAGTAGCCAACACAATATTAAAGGAAAAGACAAGCGTGGCACTTGAAAGACTGGCACTGTCACGACTTACTATAAAGCTGCACTAATGGGGGCACCTGGGTGACTGTCAGTTAAGTGTCTGACTCCTGATTTTGGCTCAGGGCATGATCTCACTGTTCTTGAGTTCGAGCCCTGCATCGGGCTCTGCACTGACAGGGCTCAGACTGCTTGGGATTTTCTTTTTCTCCCTCTCTCTCTCTCTGCCCCTCCCCAGCAAGTGTGCACACTCTCTCTCTCTCTCTCAAAATAAATTTTAAAAAGCTGCAGTAATCCAGACAATGTAGTATTAGTGAAAGAACACACAAATAAAACAATATAATATAACTGAGAGCCCAGAAATGGACCCAAATATAGTCAGCTGATATTTGACAAAGGAGCAAAGACTAAGTGATGAAGCAAATAAAGTCTTTTCAACAAAATGGTCCTAGAAAGGAATGGATATCTGACATGCAAAAACAAAACAAAACAGTCTGGACACAGACGTTACACTCCTCACAGAAATTACTTCAAAATGAATCATAGAAAACATTTTAAATACAAAATTATTAAACGCCTAGAAGGTAACATATAGAGAAAATGTAGATGCCCTTGGGTATAGTGTTAACTTTTTAAGTATGACACCAAAGGCATGATCCATGAAAGAAATAATTGATAAGCTGAACTTCATTAAAATTAAAAACTTCTGCTCCACAAAAGACAGTAAAGAGAATAAGAAGACAAGCCACAGACTGGGAGAAAAGATTTTCAAGACACCTCTGATAAAGACTGGTAACCAAAATATACAAAAACACTTTAAAACTCAACAAGAAAATGAACAACTGATTTAAAAAAAAAAAATGGGCTAAAGATCTTAACAAGACTTCATCAAAGAAGATTTACACAAAAGTGGCCAAAAAATCCTATGTAAAGATGCTTTTTTGGGGCATAAGCCATCAGGGAAATAAAAATTAAAATAAAGAGATTTCACAGCATACATAACGGAATGTCTAAAATCCAGAATAGCAACAACATCACCTGCTGAGCAAAGATGTGGAACAACAGGAACATTCATTCATGGCTGGTGGGAATTTAAAATGGTTCAGCCATTTTGGAAGACAGTGTGTCCATTTCTTTTTTTTTTTTTTTTTTTTTTTAACTTTATTTTTTAAAATTTACATCCAAATTAGTTAGTATATAGGAAGCAATGATTTCAGTAGATTCCTTGATGCCCCTTACCCATTTAGCCCATCCCCCCTCCCACAAACCCTCCAGCAACCCTGTTTGTTCTCCATATTTATGAGTCTCTTCTGTTTTGTCCCCCTCCTTGTTTTTATATTATTTTTGTTTCCCTTCCTTTATGTTCATCTGTTTTGTCTCTTAAAGTCCTCATATGAGTGAAGTCATATGATTTTTGTCTTTCTCTGACTAACTTCATTTAGCATAATACCCTTCAGTTCCATCCACGTAGTTGTAATTTTTTTTTTAATGTGTATTTGTTTGAGACAGGGAGAGATCAGGCAGGGGAGTGTCAGAGAGAGAGAGAGAGGGAGAATCCCAAGCAGTCTCCCCACTGTCAGTGCAGAGCCCAACGTGGGGCTTGATCTCACAGACTGGGAGATCATGACCTGAGCAGATATCAAGAGTTGGACACTTAACCAGCTGAGCCACCCAGGTGCCCTGGTTTGGCCATTTCTTACAAAACTAAACATACTCTTATTATATGATTCAGCAATTGCAACTCATTGGTATTTTACCCAAAGGAGTGGAAAACTCATGTCGGCACAAAAGCCTGCACTTGGTTATTTATATCAGCTTTACTCATAATTGCCCAAGCTTGGAAGCAATTGAGATGTCCTGTAGGTGAATGGACAAATAAACTATGAAACATCCAGACAATAGAAAATTCAGCGCTACAAAAAAAATGAGCTACCAAGCCATGAAAAGACATGGAGCAAACTTAAATGCACATTAATAAGCAAAAGAAGCCAATCTAAAATGCCTACATACCTTATGATTCCAATTAAATGGCATTCTGATAAAGGTACAACTATGGAGAGAGTAAAAAGATCAGTGGATTCCCGGGGCTGGAGTTGAGGGGATAGTTGAATAGGGAGAGTACAGAAGATTTTTAGGGCGATGAAAATGCTCTGTAATATACTATAATGATGGATACATGTCATTATACATTCATCTAAGCCCATAGGATATATAACCAGAGTCAACTCTAAACTGTAGACTTTGGGTTTTTTTTATGTGTCAGTGTAAGTTCATCAATCTCTGGGAAATTGGTATACTTTTTGCTGTGAATCTAAGTGTTCTAAATATATACATATCTTAAAAAAAAAAAAAAAGTTATCCAGGTAGGTAGGAAGTGAAAATTCAGAAACTCTGACAGCTGGAAGTGGGGTAAGATAGGAAGGGATAAAGGTAATTGAAACAGGTTGAGCAAAAAATGAGAGGAATTAGGAAAATCCTCATGGCTTCTCAATCAACTAACAGCTAGTCCTATTAAGTGAATGACTCATTGGCAAATTAACTGATTGTAAACTAAAACTGGAATCTTCCCACTGTAAAAACTGTGTTCACAATCCACCATCATGTGCAAGAGTATCTCCAACTACAAATTTGGCCCAATCATCTACCATTAAAAAGTTCCAAAATCATATGCTACTGAAAAATGATAACCCACAATCAACATTTTCCAAAACTTTTCAGAGGACCCCTAGTGAACAGCAGTTGCTCTATACACATAACGGCTAATATCATTCATGGGGCTGGAACTTGCCAGTACTATTTTGAGGTTTCTATTTTGGATAGAAATGTCAATTATATTCAAGCGATTTTAAAAGCTAATTTAGAAGGTTTTCTTTCCAAGCTAGCCTCTATTCCTCAAAACCTTTCAACATCCACTCTTTCCTAAATTGTCTGAGTAATAAAGAGCACTTACTTCTTAATAGGACTTTCTAAAATCATGATTATGTGATCAAAGTCTTCCATTAATAACTGGGCTTTTCTTCTTGGCTGCAGGGTGTATGTTCTTCTGCTGCAAAGTAATTTTCCAAGACTAAGAGTATATGCATGGAAATGTGGCTTATAGGAACAGTATTGGATGCAACTTTGACAACTATGGAGCCAGCTCTGACCCGCTGATGGCTATCGTGTGGCCTGCACAATGTTAGCCAGCATAATACTTAACGCGCTTTTCCAGTAAGTTATGAGCATTTATATTCAGGACACAGAACTTTGGATTTCTGTTGTCTCACGAAGAATTTGGGGATCTAGTGATACTGGGCTCACATTCCTCCCTTGTAACTCTATCAGCAGGAGTCATCAAGTCTCAATTTTAGTATGTCCTCTCCACTTTGTCACTCCCCCCAACTCTCCCTGCTTCCCATCAATACCGAGTTCAGTGAGTTGTCTTTTTCGTTGCAATTGTGCTCAAATTTTCCAATAATGTTAATGAAAACGCGAAATATTGATACATACATTTAGCAGACATGAGTAAATTAAATCAGTGCAAGAGAATCGCATGTTTCAATTTTAAAAAAAGGAAGAAATAAAGAAAGGAACATAAGTCTGTGGAAGTGGAAACTATTACATGTTCACTATGCAAATTGGAGTAAATGTGTAAAAAAAACCAGTTATACCAAATCTACTTAATTTCTGTTTCTGTATTAGGAGCCAGTGAGGCAAGGGAACCCATACAATTTTAAGAAGCAGGTGCCATCTCTGGAGTTGGGAGAAAAACAGGGAGTGGTTGTACCTGGTAAAACGTGGAGGTCTCCGGAGCTGAAATAAACCTCTGAGAAGCAACACTCTGAGGGGTATTTGGGCTTTTGCAGAAAAGGGTACCGGATGGGGTGGCTGTCTTTGAAAAAGCACCATAAAGCTTAACCTGCAAGGGTTGGACATCTGGCACCCTAGGATAAACTGCTAGCTCTGGAATGTACAGCTTTTACTGGGAGTGGTGAAATGTTTTGCTCACAGTGATAGAAAGAGCAATCCAAAGTAGGAACAGAATGAAAAGAGGAACTGGAATCAAAGAGAAAAAGGCAACAAAACTGAGAGGGACAAATGCTTCCCCTCTCTTCTGGTCCCCCAACCTCCCTGTAGCGCACTCTGTAGCCAGTTTCCTGTAGCTGGCTAAGCCCGAATTTGGTTTTTAGACCCTGACGTCACTAAATGGTGTAAAGAAAGGTGTGTTCAAAGTTGATCGCCAATAGTTTAATAGCTGATAAAACTACCTAACTGGTCCTTTGGAGACTAGAGCTTGTGATCTTTGCCTTAAAGAGAAAACGGAAATTTTAGAAACTTTTATATTTTATATAGTACATTATGGTTGATAATGTCATTTCATACATATATATATATATATATATATTTTTTTTAATCAATTGAGTACAGTTCAGCTCCACAATTATGAAAGGCAGGAATGACAGACATGATCACCATGATCCACTTCCCATATGAGGACATGGAAGCAGAAAGCCATTGACATGCCAAAATTGCCTATGTCACAAAGGCTGAATTGGAAACAGGACACCCTATCGACTAGCTCACTGGCTAATCGCTGCCACAGGTGACTTCTACAAATCCACAGGTAACTGGAATCACTAAAACTAATCAAGCCCATGAATGTTGCTGCTTTGGGGGAAAGAACTCTGGTGTTTGGCATGGCTCATTGTCCCAGGTCAGAGATAAAACCCATCTGTTTGCCGGCTGGTTTTATTGAGTTCTGAAGAAGGGGAAAAATGTGTCTCCACTTGAAGGTATTGGATATCTGAGGGAAAATGAATTTAATGTTTTGTGGAACACCAATTTTATGTTTTTTTAAAAACCCTGAAGGAGTACAACTCAGCTTACTACCTTAAAGGAACCGTGTATTGGATCGCACTATTTCTTCTAGTGCCGGTGGAAAGCCTAACTCTGAGATGCATGGTGATATTCTCTTAGCTCCAATAAAAGGTGAATTCAGGTGAATTGGGGGTGGGGGGGGGGATAAAGAAAGTAGAAAAGACATCCCTTTCTTAAGAAACGTTATCGCCATCTGCCGGGAAATTGAAATAACGGCTACACAAATCTAGGAGAACAACAAGGTGAAAGGCATCCTCTTGACTTGCGCAGTGTACAACGTGAAGAATGGTAAGTGGTAACTTCTGTTTTCACAGACACTAGTTCTACAGACTAATAAAAATGTTATATGGGGGGATGGGTGACTGATATTTAGTCTTTTCTTTGTTTTAGTTGTTGAATTTGCCGTATAGTTTCGTAGATTAATGGGTCTTACAGATTTCTAAACAGGAAGATAAGTTCATTCCCCAGAATTCTAGGCCCAAAGAAGGGGAGGTGGAGAATAAACCCTTTTCTTAAAGAACAAACTACTGGGAAAATGTTCTGTGAAAATCTGGAATAAAATTTATCTGAAAAAATAACACCTTTTGGAGTGCCTGGGTGGCTCAGTTGGTTAAGGGTCTGATTTCATCTCAGGTCATTATCTCATGGTTTGTGAATTCGAGGCCCACATCAAGCTCTGCACTGACAGAGTGGAGCCTGCTTGGGATTCTCTCTCCTTCTGTCTCTACTACCACCCGCCCCCCCCCCCAAATAAATAAATAAAGAAATAAAAATACCCTTAATTTCTCTTTTTTTCCACCATCATTTACTTCAACTTTGCTAAGCAAGAAGAACCCTACTGCTTCCCATGTGATATTTGAGTATCTGTTGGGGTGGGGGTGGGGCACTTACTTTCCACTTAATTCTCCATGATTCCCTGAGGATATATTTGTTTCATCTTCCTTGACCCACAGCTGTGTACATATACACATGTGCACAGGTACACATGCACATTCCAAATATGCCATTTCTGAGGGAGTATTTTCATTTCATTAGCAAATTCCCTCCCTCTCTGTTCCTCCTAAAAGAGGAATTTCCTAATCTGAGAAGTATTGGGGGAGAATCTGGCATCAGTTGAATTATCTCCCACAGGAAGGCATGGCTACTGAATGGAAATACTGGGAATGGGGGTGCATCTGACAAACTATTTCTTTCTCTCTTAAATGTTGAACATTTGCCCCATATTACAGAGCTTCACATGACCAGATCCTTTTGCTCTTTTTCCCTCCTTCTAACGAATTAAGTCTCCCATTCTCAGACTCCTCATTTCTGCTCTGGCAGGTCAATTTAAATCAAGGTCTGAGATAGGAAGCCGTAAGCAATTCTCCAATCCAGCTTTGCCAGGAACAAAATGAATGCACTGTCAACCCAGCCTCCATGAGGTTCTTGTGTTTGTTACCAACTTACTGGCAATGAGATGGTTGATTATAATACTAGCATGCCTAAAAGTTCAAGATAATCCATTAGGTTTCAACTTCATTATGATTATATATCCTAGAAATGTCATGGGCTTTCTAATAACTCCATAAGCTATCTTATTACTGGAGGGATTACAGAAATAAACAAGTGAGTGCTTTTCAGGTATATTGAAGAGAAGTTTCAAACCTTGGATGCTGAACCAGGTGACATTTAAAATTGGGTATAACCCTAAGAATCTATTTCTGTAGATAAATTCCACTAAATTTTTAACTCTAGAATAATGAACTTGGAATCAGACAGTCTTGTGTTTGAGTTCCAGTTCTGCTACTTTTTTTTTGATACCTTGAAATGTCACTTAATTTTTCTGTGTCTCAGGATCCTAGACTGTGCAATGGGAATAAAAATATTTCTACATAAAAATGAGAATTAAATGTAATAACTAAAGATGTGTAGCATAGCTCCTGCCACATTGGAAGCACTCAATATCAGTTGTTATCATTAGCCTTGTTATTGAATATAATATTCAATAATTGACAATAATTATTGTCAATTACAATAAACAATCTCTCCAGCAGAAGACTAACAAGCAAACCAAACAGAAGCAGAGCTTTTGAAAGAACAAAGAAATGCAGATCTTTCCTTGGCTTGGAACATGGGGATTTGGGCAAAGGTTGTCACTTCAGCGTAATCTGTAATAGTCACACGTTTGTAACCTGCGCCCTACCCTGCTTTCTTCCTTCTGCAAATCTACAATGACCATGATCTAGGGCTGTTTTCTACACCTAAAATGGGAGTTATAAAATATGGACCTAAAAACTTATCAACATTAGTCATTCATTCCTTTCGAAAACATATATCAGTATCTATGATACAGTCAGTGGACTTGGTTCTAGAGACATGTTGGAAAATAGCAGGCTTGTTCCCTGTCATGATGTAATTCACCTCACAGTGGAGTTGTGGTAAATGGGGAGGTGATATATGGACACATCTCCCCCTCTCGCTCTGATTTAGCAGAGCAGGGGCATCCTTTTGTAATGACGGACTTTGCAGATCCTCTCAACAAAAAGTGGAGACTCTTGCTCTGCTCTTAATGTAGGTCTGCTCATGTTACGTAATTTGGCCAGTGGGTATTAAACAAAAACAAAAACGTTTCTCACACAGAAGCATGCCAACTGCTTGTCAGTGTCCTTGCTACCTCTTGCTGCTATTGGGAGCCCTGCAGTACAGGTTTATACAAGTCAGAATAGCACTGAATTCTTTGAGAAGGAGTATATTGACTGGGAGGTGACAGAAGGGAAACTTCTGACATTATTTTGTTTCTTTTCAGGATGGTATTTACACAAGTATGCGGTGCATATATGGAAATGCATTGGGCTCAAGTATCATTTACTCTTGTGCATATTGTCCCTACTCTTTACACACAAGTGTGTTCATGCACACACACGTGTGTGTGTGTGTGTGTGTGTGTGTGTGTGTGTAACTGGAGGATTTGCCAGGAGTTATAGAATTGGGTGAGTAGAAAAATCTCAGAAGTTAACGATAATATGGGGCACCTGGGTGGCTCGGTCAGTGAAGCTGCTGACTTCGGCTCAGGTCATGATCTCACAGTCCATGAGTTCGAGCCCTGCGTCGGCTCTGTGCTGACAGCTCAGGGAGGCTGGAGACTGCTTCAGATTCTGTGACTCCCTCTCTCTCTGCCCCTCCCCCACTTGCATGCTGTCTCTCTCTCAAAAATAAGTAAAATGTTAATATTTTTTTAAAAAAATTAAAAGGAAGTTAGCGATAATAATGGTCAACTCTGTCGATGTGGTCAAAAGACTGAGTGAGATAGAAACTGTGCAGGATCAAGCAACATGGAGGTTGTTGATAGACTCAATGAGAGCAGTATTCCTGGAAGTAGTTGGGGAGAAATCTCATTTTATAGCAGGTGCGCAGTGAATAGGAGGTGAAAAGTTTGAGATGGTATCATGTTTATCATGATGGGACATTATTATTATTTTTTTTAATTTATTTTTGAGACAGGGAGAGACAGAGCATGAACAGGGGAGGGGCAGAGAGAGAGGGAGACACAGAATCGGAAGCAGGCTCCAGGCTCTGAGCCATCAGCCCAGAGCCCGACGCGGGCTCCAACCCACGGACCGCGAGATCATGACCTGAGCCGAAGTCGGCCGCTTAACCGACTGAGCCACCCAGGCGCCCCAATGATGGGACATTATTATATGCTTGCATATGGATACAGTTCAGGAGACAAGAATTTTGAGATGGTTAAAGAAAGATGATAAATGAAGGAGGAGTGTGTTTCCTTAAAGCTGAGAATTCTAAGAGAACCTGACTTTATCATGTATTATTATTAATGATCTGCTCTTTTATTATGGGTTTAATACATGTCAGGTGTTATCCTTTTTATTAGTCTTGATCTATACCTTGTTGTAGCACCTAGACCCACTCAACCCCTCTGTAACCTAAAATGTAAAAAACAAAACAAAATGAGCAAAACAAAATACAAAAACAAACAAAAAAACAAGAGTTGTCATCAAGATCTCTTAATTCTGTGACAGAGTTACAAACTTTAGTTTCTTATTCCATCTTGGTTACTGCAGGTAACATGCAGGCACAGTTTTCTCATAGAGACCATCAAAGATTACCGACAGAAAATATGCTAAAGAACACTCTACTGCCCAGGAATCTAGATTTATCAGTAGCGTTGTCTTGTCTTAGGGTAGACTTGTCTTTAAAATTTCCTAAAGGCCCTTGTGTCTCTTCAAGTTTTTATTTCCCCCTTCCATACCCACAACACAAGTACATTTCTTCCTTCTCCTATAAAATTGTCTTGTCACTTGTGACATTAATGTAGAGAAGAATTCTGTTAAAAGCAGTCTTTGCTTCTCTTGATATTATAGCATGCCTCAGCTCCGGCATCCCTCAAGAAATACAGGGGAGACAATAGACTTTGCTTTCTGGATTTCAAGCAAGGTGAGGAGAGGGAGTGGGGAAGGGCATTGGGCAAGATGCTATATCTTTCCATTTCATACTGCTTTGTCTGACCTACATCAAAGAATATTAGAGCTGAAGGGGCTGTGGAGATGATTTAAATCTATCTCTATTCATTTACAGATAAAGAAAGAGTGGTGAGTGATTCGCCTAAAACCTCAGTTAATTATTGACAGAGAGGGTGTCCAATCTCCTCTTCCATGCCTGCTGCTGTGTTTTCACTGGAAAAGTAGCTTTATGTACCTGAGCCGCAATGAACTACAAGTGATGGTTCTCAGACATGGGTGATCATCAAACTTAGCTATAAATCTTAAAAAAACAAAAACAAAAACAAAAACAAAACACACACACACACACACACACACACAGATTGCTAAGTCTCACTCCATATCTTAGGATATCTGCACTTATGCTGTAACCTCTAATTGACAGGAAAGAATTAATACAGTATGCCTAATCTTTGGAAAGATCTGTGTACATGTTGCCCTTTGACTGGTGTCTGGGTATTTGGGTTTTGTCAAGTTCTCTAAGTGATAAGAATATTTTGCCTGCCAGGTATACCAGTCACAATCACCTGATTTCCTTCCAAGAGTCTGAAGCATGATACTCATGGCCAGCCATCATGTCTATGTAGCTACTCCCTAATGAAAATACCGGCCCCTGAATTTCCAATAGTCATCCCTCAGCAGAAGAACTGTGTGTATGTTATCTTCTCCATTCCAAAATTCAGAGGAGAATGTGTTCTCTGTGGTCTCTTTAGGGAGAACCAAAGAAGTCTTCACATCAAGGGGATCTATTTTTCCCCTTACTGACCCAGTTGTGTATTCTTACTAGGCTGTTGCAATAGATGTATCTTGGCCATGAAAACTATGTGCAGAGTCTCTAATCCTTCTAGAGAAGTGCCATGCTTGTGGTGATCTTGGTTGGGGCTGCTGATACAAATTTAATCAAAAGTGGTTTCGTAAGTAGAGACACATTGTTGAAAAAGGAATAGAAACATGTCTTCTTCTGTGTCTGTGAGAAGCCAGGTTTGGAAACTCCTAGAGAAGACCTGTTTCAAAGTCATGAGTTGATAACACTTGCTCCAACCTTGTCCGTATATAACCTTATTCAATAATAAGAGAAACCAAGGGGATGTTCTCCATTTGATATAGGCATTTCAAACTTCATAGTTTTAGCAAAATTTTGATTTTTCACTTAAAATCATCTCCACTGATATTCTTGCTCTTTCAATAAATGGCAGGGTCAACTTTGTCTTAATTTTCTCAGACCCCAAACTTTAAAGTAATTCTTTGTCATTACAACTACGTGGATGGAACTGGAGGCTATTATGCGAAGTTAAATTAGAGAAAGACAAAAATCATATGACTTCACTCATATGAGGACTTTAAGAGACAAAACAGATGAACACAAAGGAAGGGAAGCAAAAATATAAAAACAGGGAGGGGGACAAAACAGAAGAGACGCTTAAATATGGAGACCCAACAGAGGGTTGCTGGAGGGTCGTGGGAGGGGGGATGGGCTAAATGGGTAAGGGGCATTAAGGAATCTACTCCTGAAATCATTGTTGCACTATATGCTAATTTGGATATAATTTTTAAAAAAAGATAAAATTAAAAAGAATAAAATAAATAAAGTTTGATGTCTAACTTGAAAAAAAAAAACCTCTTAATTCTCTCCTTTTTCTTATCCCACATGAAAACCTTGATTAATGCAGAGACTAACTTCACAATGTATCACAAAATGCAATCACTTCATACTAACTCTGCCACTACCACTATGGATTCAATTATCCTCTCTCACCTGAAGTATCGCATTACTGTCACACCTCACTGTCACTACTGTCTACCTACCTGTTATCACTCCTTGAGGACCCATGGTTACATACTGCATGGTCAACTGATCTGCCCCAGTGTCTTAAGCCAAAGGTCATATCATATCACATCTCTCCTCAAAAATTGCCACTGGAT
Organism: Neofelis nebulosa; assembly: GCF_028018385.1. NCBI lineage: Eukaryota > Metazoa > Chordata > Mammalia > Carnivora > Felidae > Neofelis > Neofelis nebulosa. The sequence goes on from NC_080794.1 coordinate 69,966,011, forward strand.
TCCCACCTCAGTCAGTATAAAATACCAAAGCCTTATCATGGCCTACAGGCCTCTTTACAATCTGGCCCCAACTACTGCTTGAATTTACCAATTCGGTATCTCCCTCCACCATGCCCTTCCCTCCAGCCACATTCTCCTTCTTGTAGTTCTCATGCCCTCTTACCCGAGTGTCTTTGTCATTGTTGTTCCCTCTGCCCAAAATGCTTTTCTCTCAAATATGGGCCTGCCCCAGCCTCACATTCTGCAGGGCTCAGTTCTTTTGCCACGGTATTCAAGAAACCTTTCTTGAGCACCCTAAGCAAAATAATCCCCTATTTTGCTCATATTTGTTGCCTTATCTTGCTTCCTTTTTTTCTTCACAGCACTTCTGAACCCTGGAAATAGGTGTATGTTGCTTAATCCAATACTGATTTTCTTTTCCTTATTTCTGCTCCTGGCTGTATCCACTGTGTCTAGATTAGTAACTGACTCAGAGGAGAAGGTGACAAATAGGATAAATCCATGACTGAGCTGAGATTTAGAGAGTGAGCAGTGCCTGTCTGGGGAAAAGGGATGGTCAAGGGAAGGCTTATTGAAGCAAACTTCAGAGCGAATCGGACCCAGGGGAAGGACACAGGAGACTGATTATTTCAGAGACCAGAAGATAAAGCAGTTAAAGCGGTAACTTATACCACAGGGACTGCAGAGAAGTCTAACTCCCTTGGCCGTTCTATCTCTCTCTGTCATTCTTTGGAGTCATCAAGATTTCCTCAGTCCTCAATTGCAAGACTGACCTGACACAGTGGATTGACACCAAGAACATGGGAACAGCTCTTTCCAGTTTGTTCTTGCTATGGAGTCTTTGTTAAGTCAGCAAACCTTTCCTTTGCAGGGCTCATCCATTGACAGAGCTGGGTTTCAAGGCCTCTCGTCTGGGGTCCTGCAGAGCTACATGAATTGATGAGAGGAATGGCCTTTGACCTTCCAGAGAAAAACAGGATAAAAAAGCCTATTTCTATTTTTTTTCCTTTTTTTTTTTTTAAATAGGACTCTGAATTCCAAATAAGCCAAGACTATAGAGAAACTTGCAAGTGATTACAAAAAAAAATCTTGGGCACAGGATCCAAAAACTCCTCAAAGATTGAAACATTTGTTTGAAAGGGACAAAGTGCCATGCATTTTAAAAGCAGAATCACACAAAATAGATCTCTCTCTCTCTCTCTCTCTCTCACTCTCACTCTCCCCCTCCTGCTGCTTAAGGGGATACTAGGACAAGTGACATTTCTATTACAGATAAAAATACAGTTTTTAACTATGTTTTGGAGATATTTGCCAGCTGGCCTATTATGGCTAGAAGGAAACTGCCATGGAAAATGAAACTCCACTCAGGTTATTTGGGCATTTGCATGCTTTGCAAGAAAGACATATGTGTAATTATGGAAAGGATATTTTGGACTAAGCTGGTGGGAGCAGGTATAAAAGTAGATGCATTCAACGTCACTTTTTCTTTCACTGTAGATTTGACAGGATCTAAACTAGATTAGAAATCTATTGAGATACAATTACATTCCAGGAATATGAGGTTGGAATGGCTTTCTTCCTTGGCATCTTGTGAGTCAATGCTATGACCAACAACAAAACTCATTTATGAGTACCTACTTTATGTAAAGAAATCCCAGGCCAATATAAAACCAATATAAAGTAGTAGTTAAAAATGGTGAAGTCAGACCGTCTGAGATGAAAGTTCAATTCTACCGTCTTACCAGATGTGTGCCTTTAGAGAATGTACTTAACTTCTCCTCCTCTGCTTTGTCATACATTGAGTTATTGCAATTATAAGATAGATAATCCCTTCAGAACATGTAGAATGGTACTGGCCAAAAATTGAAGCCCGATACATGGGAAATATCATTATTTATCCAAGACACTAATTCTGTGCTGAGTCAATCACAATGCCAAGAAACAGGATTCTCCTTTTACTTTAAATTTATTATTCAACAGGTGATGCATATTTCAGAAGACTTGGTAGCTAAAAGCCTATTTACTACTAATAATAATCTTGGGCTGATAGAAGCATGAGCTAGGCAAGCCCAGCTTCTTCCTCTTTCAAGAGAAGAGAGTGGATTGGATCTATCTTGATCAGCCTCAGCCCCTTCATCCTTGGGAGAGCAGATGCATCAGTATCTTGCCTGTGGGATGAGCTAGGCAGAGCCCACATATGGAACAAGGCCAACAATTTCCCTCATACCTGTGGCACCCACTTCCTTAACATTTACTGCACACCAGACTTGCTCAGTGGCTATGGCCTGGAAACCTGTTAGCCTGCAAAGAGATAGCCTGTTCTTGAAATCTAGATTCCAGAATTAATGACGGTAAGAGCTAGGTCTTTCGAAGAGAAAGCAGGAGCATAAGCAAGGTCAAGAGGGTATGCTTGTGGTTACTACAGGCTTAGGAATAGGGTGTACAATGGTACAAAGCCCAGCTCTGTGATTCACGGTCTTTGTGGTTCTCTGCAGGTTACATAAGCTTTCCAAGTCTCAGTGTCCTCATCTGTTCAATGGATATAAAAATGCCAGCCTTTTTGGTCTGTTGTGATTTGATGTCATTAAATAAGGTAATATATGCAAGGAAATGCAATGAAATGAGTGTTATGATGGACATGTACTAAATGTTCAAATTTGAAAGCCATTTATTGGATGTTTTCCTTTTGGGGGAACATAGACAAAAACACAAAATATGTTAAATCTCTGCCTGCTTGTGTCAAAATGAATGGCTTATTTAGTGCTAATCTGAGACAAGGCAGTTTGCTAAAAGCTGTGGGGAATAAAAAGATGTGTACTTAGTAGCCTTGTCTTTAAATAGCTTCTAAGCCAGTAAAACCAAGTAGGAAAAAAAATGAGTTGCAAAAGGTTTCACACACACGGGGCCTAATGAACAGTCAAACAAGAAAGTACTATAGGAATTCAGATGAGGAACTGGAATGATCTGGGAAAACATTTAACAAAAGGGTCATTTTGGGGGGGGCTTTAGTCTTTCATTTTAACAGTCAATTACTAATATCAGTGTTACAACTCTTGTCTCAAGAGCTGTGCTAGAGATCATGTTAGGTTGGGCCTTCAAAGATATTTAGGAAATACACACAGAAAGAGGGGCAACTGGGGTTAATTTCTCTATGGATTTAATTGACTAAAAAGAAAGAGAATGTTACTCAGTTTTACCTTAGCTGTGGCTTTAACTACTTACTGACCATTTCTTTTTATTTATTTATTTTTTTTTTAATTTTTTTTTCAATGTTTTTTATTTATTTTTGGGACAGAGAGAGACAGAGCATGAACGGGGGAGGGGCAGAGAGAGAGGGAGACACAGAATCGGAAACAGGCTCCAGGCTCCGAGCCATCAGCCCAGAGCCTGACGCGGGGCTCGAACTCACGGACCGCGAGATCGTGACCTGGCTGAAGTCGGACGCTTAACCGACTGCGCCACCCAGGCTCCCCTGTTTCTTTATGTGTCTTCACCCTCTCCCCCAACTCTTCTCACTAGTTCTTGGAAAGTAGCTCTCTAGATGTCCTAAAAACATCTCAAACTCAACACATTCTTACACATAATGGGAGTATTATCTTTTCTTGAAGAATGGGCACTGCATATGGTTGCTGGTTTGACTAAGGCCATCACTACACCTATTAGGAGAGGCTGTCTGTCCTTGCCCATTCTTATCGAGTGTGCCAAAGCTCAAGACCCAATCGTCCCCTGACACTGTGCCATTTCTATTGCTACTCATGTAGGCAATTAAGTAGGCCAAGGCAGCTGCATCATGTACGATACAACTCCTCACTCCCTGGAGCCTGGGGACTCTTCTGTTTACTGCTTGCTATAAAAACGTACTGGGCCACTGGCCATGGGTTCTAAAGTTGCAGTGAGACCTATAGAGTGTGTAACTGCCATCTGGGCTCATCACATCACTCTGTGGGCCTTGGGGGAACACACTGCTACTACCGTGCTCACATTCCTGCTGTGTTCTGCGCAGTGACTAATATTCTGACTTATTCTGATCAATGGAGTCTCAATGCCTACATTTTGCACCTATGGAGTCACTGAAAACAAACCTGCTTGCTAGCATAGCCATGTCCTTGAGGGCCTTGTTACTCCTCCCTATAAGAGATGGGGTTCTTCTGATACCACCCACTATAGTTCAAGTTGAAAGTTTAACATGATTCCCAATTCTTTCCTCTCCCTGGATCTGTTAACATTATTGTCTGATGTGAACATCAGAACCTTGTCACTCTCAAGTTCTATCTTCTCTCTTGCTTCTTCACATTTCTCCTATGGTTGCTCTCCTTGGCAGAGACCTTATTCATCTCGGAGGTCTCATAATTTAATGATTGCCTGAGGGGGAGCGGTGGAAAAAATAGTCTAGATTTAAATTCCAGCAATGCTACTTGCAGTATTTAAGTCCTCTACCAGTTTCTTGATATCTTACTGCCGTGTTTTCCTCCTCTATAGAATGGCGTTAGTTAAGATTAACTTACAGGGTTGTATGAGGATTATATGAATTCAAACATGTAAATCACCTGTAACAGTGCCCCAAAATAGTGGGAGCTCTGTAAATGTTTACCATCACTTTGATTATTTTTATCATGAACTCCAGCCTTATGGTATCCAGTCTACCATGCAGTTTTCAGAAACTTGTCACTCGCATACTTGAAAACTTATCTATGGTCATGTCCAGGAAGGAAGGCAAACTCTCCTGTCTTTGGCCTTTCAATACCTGAACACATTCTACTTCTTTAGAATACTCCCTAATCTCCTCTGTGCTGACAGCTCAGAGCCTGGAGCCTGCTTCAGCTCCTGTGTCTCCTCTCTCTGCTCCTCTCCCATTCATGCTCTCTCTCGGTCTCTCAAAACTAAATAAACGTTAAAAAAAAAAAATTAAGAATACTCCTTAACTTCATGCAATGTTTAAGTCCTAATAAATGTCCTTCTTCAAACATGATGCACCTTTTTTTGTTGGTTTCCTTTCAGTGAACTTCTTGGTTTTCTCAGGTTTGTTGTTGTTGTTGTTTTCTTTCATTTTAAATGCCTATGACTAATCTATTGCCTCAGCATAGATTAAAGATTCAGTCGGTATTTCCTGAATGAATGGATGAGGAAAGAGCAAGAAAATAAAGAAGGGAAGGAAAGGAGAGAAGGAAAAAAGAAGCAGAGGACAGAAGAAAAAGAAGGGAAGGAAGAAACAAAGAAAAGAAGCAAGCCATCAACCATTAGATATGCCAGTTAAGAATTTGTGCATTGAGCAAGAATTATTTTCTAAAAGATCACAATGACTGGAGAGTTTCTTATGACCATTTTCTTATGAAAATTCAGTGTTTAATATATAGATTCACAAATGATTTTTTTAATCTTAGAGGGAATAATAACACTAGATAATAGTTATACTGCCTTTTCTAAAACATACCCTAGTTCTCTTTATTATTCTTTATTTTCTATAGAGAAACAGTCAGAATTGGGTATCATTCCTGGGATTTGAATAAATAGGTTCATATATGAGCTTCTAGCAACAATCCTTATTTACATGTAGGGAAAAATATATATCCCCAGCTTTGCCCAGGAAAGTCCCAGTTTATGCATGGTATTTTGGTGTAATTATTAAGAGCTCCTTTTTTTACTCTCAAAAGTATCTCAGTTTTGAGGAAAAAATCTTATTTTCTTATTAGTCCTAAGGATGTGTTATGATTAAGATTGCATAAGAAATTAAGGAATTAGAATCAAGTATTATTGACATGGTGTAGGATATTCAGCAGACCCATCAAAAACATTTATTGAGTGTTCTCTATGTACAAAGCTCAGTATTTCTTCCTTTGAATGATAACCAGGCAGGGAGATATCCTGACCCATGCGTCTTCTCATTTTTACCTTTACCTGGAGCCACTTTACCCAAACTTCAGATGCATGGTAATAGGAGATGAGGTAAAAGGGTTCAAAACAACTATTTTAGTTCTGATTCTAAGAAATCCCACTTGGACTTTCTTAAAGGAAAAGTGAATTTATAGCCTACGAAAAAGTTCAAAACTACCTCACTTTAGGAAGAGTAGGCTTTGGGTATTCAAACAATGTTATCAAGAAGCTATCACTACCTCTCCATTTTGCGTTCTACTGTGCTGGCTTCATTCTCAAACAAGATTTTCCCTCATGGACACTGCCTACTCCCTCAGAAGATCCAGACTGACATTCTTATAACAACATATCCATTAGAGGATTGTCTTTCCAGTTGGCTCTAGCATGTCTCAAGATTCATTCTCATTGGACCATTTTTGTTTATGAATCCATATGTAACTGAGAGGCTAAGGAACTGAATATACTGGTTATCTAGACTGAGTCCTATGCCACCTCTGAATATGGCGAACATTGGGGCCAACCAAACCACATGAAAGGAGATTGGGAATGGTTTTCTAGGAATGGGGAGTTTTAAACAAAGTTAGGAATGGCAAAGCAGGAAGATCACAACCAACTTATGTTCATTCTGCTCAATCTTGCTGCCAGCTGTTCTATGATCCCATACTTGTCATGGTAGACTAATCTCTGTCCATTGTTTATTTTCTTCTCAAAATGAACACTTAGCTCATGTTCTACAGCCTGACCAAAGTTTCCTTGATACTTGTGATTGGGTGTATATCTTTTTTTCTTTTTTATGAATGACTCTCCTTCAGCTGCCTCTTAGGCTTCCAGGCTTCTTTTTTTTTAATGTTTATTTTTGAGGGGGGTGGTGGTCAGAAAGAGGGAGACAGAATCCCAAGCTGACAGTGCAGAGCCCAATGTGAGGCTTGAACTCACGAACAATGAAATCATGACCTGAGCCAAAAATCAAGAGCTGGAAGCTTAATTGACTGAGCCACCCAGGCAACTCGCCCCACTACCACCCCCCGCCCCCACCCGAGGCTGCTTCTATCCTGAGACTCAGCATCTCAAAGTTTTCTTCAATTAGTCACCATCAGGGAAGCTATGGAGATTGGGAGCTTGCGTGAGATAGTCATACAGGGCAGGCCTGGATATATGTGTAAGACTTCTACCTTTCATTTTATTTGTCCTAACTTAGGAACTTAGCTAAGCCTAACCATAGGGTTATTGGTGATGCACTGCATGTGCACCTCCAAGCACAGAAAGAACTTGGACCTCATTCATGAATCTAATAAATGACTTCTGGGTTCCTAGAAAAAGAAATCTATGCCCCAGTCCAAAAAAAAAAAAAAAAAAAAAAAAAAAAGCTTCTTTCCTCATTCTAAGTATCTGGGTTCCAGCCTTTATTATGGTTCTAGTACTTTGAAACAGAAGACTCTGATATATTTAGAAAGATCCTTTAGCCACTACTTATCCAAATAAGATGTTTGGATGACCAAACCACCTCTCAGATGTTGCAAATTCTAGCTTGGATTCCCAAGTAATTTTTGGGTGATCCTGGAGGTGATGTCTCCAGGCCAGGTGACAGGCTGTTCTGACAAACCTAACCTTATATCACAACTCTATCTCCAAACTGACCACAGTAATTCTTTTTGCATTTGTTGCTATTTGCCAACTTGTTTTGAGTGCAGGAGCCTTTAAGTATGAACTCTCCCACGTTCAGTGATTCTTATGGCAGTATTTTCAGCCTTGCTTTAGTTAACAGGCCACCAACCCCTTGAGAGCAATCCCTATTTATCACTCAGCTGTAAATATTGTCTCCAGGCAAAGCTTGGCCTACATGGTCTGAGCCCTAAAGCATTTTTATTTTTATTCATTCTAAATAAAACTTGAATTACTCAGTATGTGTGGGTGGGTGAACAGGAAAGAGGAGGGTGACAATGGAGAGGCGAGGGGGGGGTAGAGGCGAGGGGGGGGTAGAGGCGAGGGGGGGGTAGAGGCGAGGGGGGGGTAGAGGCGAGGGGGGGTAGAGGCGAGGGGGGGTAGAGGCGAGGGGGGGTAGAGGCGAGGGGGGGTAGAGGCGAGGGGGGGGTAGAGGCGAGGGGGGGGTAGAGGCGAGGGGGGGGTAGAGGCGAGGGGGGGGTAGAGGCGAGGGGGGGGTAGAGGCGAGGGGGGGGTAGAGGCGAGGGGGGGGTGAGGCGAGGGGGGGGAGAGGCGAGGGGGGGGAGAGGCGAGGGGGGGGAGAGGCGAGGGGGGGGAGAGGCGGGGGGGGGAGAGGCGGGGGGGGGAGTATGTGTAAGTGCATGTTGTCTTCACGGTCTTAGAAATCTTTCAAAGAAGGATTAGGGGGAAAAATGAGAGGAAGTGAGAATAAAACAGGTAAGAAAACAAAATAGAGGTCAAGAAAGGATGAGGGGAACTTGTAACTTAAAAAGTGTGCAGAGAAAAAAATAGAAAGATAAGAGAGGGGTCATTAAGAAGCCTATTTAACTATGTGTCTCCATTTTTATTTGTTCTCTTTCTCACCAGTAAGAGAACTGATCAACAAGTGTTGAATGAGCATATCCTCTTTTCTGGGTATACAGGTCTCCTCAAATTCAGGTGCATCTGTTATTTGTGCAATGATGGGTAAGTGGCAAGTGGGTAGGACAGATTCTCAGAAGAAGGGGAGATCTGTGTCAGCTGGAGAACAGAGGAAAGGATTCATTACAGAAATGAGGGTTCAGCTGATAGTGCAGTCTGTGTAGGACCAAATCACTAGAAACAAGGGCTGAGAGCATGGTCAGCAGGGAGAGAAGCAGAGAGATACAAAGACTGGACTCATTTGGGAAATCACATGAACTTGAAATTATAAAAGTATTTGATGGAGGCAAGGCAGAGAGTGAAAACAGAATCCCATGTGCTATTTTAAGGAAAACTAGGAGTGAAGAAAAGAAAGTAATATAGAGGGATTAAAGGGAAGATCAATAAAAGAAAGAGGCGTGGAGAGAAAAAACAGCACATGAGCTTTCAGGTGCTTACACATTTTCTGGGCCAGAACCATACTGTTGGCCTCAAGGGCACTCCAGGAAGAGTCAGGCCTGCCTTTGGCTGAGCTTCTATATCTGTGCGCTTGGTGAGATGTGGGCAGAAAACCTTCAGGTCAAGCCTTGGCTAGATGTCCTGAATTGCAGTCCCGTGGGCAATAGAGCCATGTTATACAGCTGAACATACCCAACTGAAATGCTAGTGTTATTATAGGGGTACAGAAACCCAGACAATGATAGGCAAGGAAATCGACAGTCCAATTGGATTTCTCCTTGACAATGTTTCTGGAAAACTTTTTTTAATGTGGCCCACTGAACGTCTAAATCATAACACATGAAATGCATTTTCCTCAATCCAAATAGGATTAAAATAAATTTGGGAGTTATGGCTTCATGATTTCTCGTGCACTCCATAAATTAAAGTGATTCTTAGTTATAGCAATTATATGGCAGTCCTCAACCTTCGTATGGGACAAATGCGGCATTCAAATTCCCTATCCAAAGTCCAAGTACCATAATGTCATCTATAATCCTAGTTTTTCATAACTGGACAAAAGCCTAACTATGCTTGCCTTATCCTTCACTACTCAGTGATTCATACCCAGGACTCATGCTGGTTGAACCACTTTTGGTAACATGAATAATTTCTTACACATCTGTGGTTTGTATTCAGGCTGCTTGCTCCCCTAGGAACGTTTGCCCTTACCCATTATTCCCCTCCTCAAACTCTCTTGCTAGGCTACCTCTGTTCAATCATACTCCTGCAGGTGATTAAGTTAAAACCAGATTGTGAGGGTTGGGCCAAGTCCAGTCTGACTACTGTCCTTATAAGAAAAGGAAATGTGGACCAAGAAGTCTCCTTCTCTCCAGTCTCTGTATCTACTGCCCTCTACCCAAGAAAAGAAATTGTTATATTGGCTTTTAACAGTATAGATTATTGCTATCTGTGTTCAAACCTGACACAAATGCACTCATGTAGCATGTACTTGTTTGTGTCTGGTTTCTCTTCCTCAGTGTTAGGACTGTGGGACTCCTCTTCGCTGCTGTATGCAGCTCAAAGTTCATGCATGCTCATCGATGGGTGGTCTTTCCAAATAACAACGTACCACAGTTTATTTAGCTATTGTTGGAGATTCTTGGGTAGACCTTTTGGAATTTCTATTGGGTAGATACCTGTGACTAGGATCATTGCACAATAGGGAATGCATGTATTCAGCTTTAGTTGATGAAAAGGTTTTTTTTTATTTGTTTTCTTTTTATTTTAACTTGATTTATTTTGAGAGCCAGAGAGCGCTAGTAGGGGAGGGGGAGAGAGAGAGAGAGGAACAGAGAGAGAGAATCCCAAGCAGGCTCCATGCTGTCAGCACAGAGCTGACATGTCATGTCAGAGCCCAACGTGGGACTCAGTCTCACAAACTATGAGGTCCTGACCTGAGCCAAAATCAAGAGTTGGATGCTTAACTGACTAAGCCACCCAGGAGCCCCATAGCTGATACAAAGAGTTTTAAATCATATTTCAATACATTTACACCCACTCCATCAGTGAGTATTCCAGCTCTTCATTACCTATGCCTAGTATCATCTGTTGTTATCATTTTAGTCATTTTGGTCAGTTTGTAGAGGTTTTTCATGGTGGTTTTAGTTTACACATCATGAGGACATTCATTTGACCATCTCTTCACGTAGTCATTTGTCGTATCTCATTCTGTGGAGGTGGTTCAATTTTAAGCATTTTCTATTGGGCTTTAGCCTCTCAATCATTAATGTGAAGGAGTTACTTGTATATTCTGGTGATGAATCATTTGTTATATAAATGTATTGCAAATATTTTCTCCCTGTCTCGTCTTTTTATCCCCTTAATGTTGTTGAATGAAACTTCTTAATTTTAATGTCTCTATTAGTTTTTTATTTTGTTTGCTCTTCTTGTTTTACATTTAGGTAAACTTTGCCTTTCCCAAGATCTTATTTCTCTATTTTTTTTAGAAAATATACTTTATAAACAATTTATGATACATTTCAAATTAATGTTTTTAATACAAGGTGAAAAGATTGTTTTATCCCTTTCTATCTACCTATATATCTATGTTTAATATAAATATATATACATAGATATGATAAATTGGCTCTCCTTTACTCTTTTGATTTAAAAACTATTAATGTGTCTAGTTTAACAATATTTACGTTTTGAAAAATCTATTTGCCTACCTTAAGATCACAAAGATATTCTCCTATGCCTTTTAAAGACGTATTTATTATTTTTCAATTTCAATTTGTACTGCCTACAACTTTAAAAAAAAGTATTCTGGGTAGTAGAGTTCTATATATGTATTTTTTGCAATATGGATACCCCTAATTTATTAAAATATCCATTCTTTTCTATTCACACCACATTATCTTTTGTATAAAGAAGAAAATGTAATTGTGGGTCTGTCGATGTGGTTTTTTTTTTTTTTAATTGTGTTTCCATGGTCTACATGTCAATCCTTGTGCCAATCCACACTACCTGTATTATTGTAGCTTATTAATAATATTGTGATTTGGTAGTATAAATTCTCTGGCTTTTTTTTTATTGTTCCAAAAGAATGTCTAGGCTGTATTTTTTCACTTTGAATTCCCAAGTATACTTTACAATCAGTTTATGACTTCAAAATATCCTGATGGGATCTACAGTGTGACTGTGTTCACTTCATAAAATGTTTTGAGGAAAATTAAGATTTTCACACATAGCAAATATGTACACTCATATAACCTTAAACAGTTTACATCAATAACATTTGTGGTTTTCTGTGTAGATTTTAGACATTTTTGAAAAGATTTATTCCCAAGTATTTAGTGCTATTTGTTGCCATTTAAAAAAAGATTGATTTTAAAATTTGTTATATTTCTTTATTGGTGGCATATAATTTTATGTTTATATATGGACCTTACTGCTTTGTTAATTTATTAATCTCTGTACAGTTGAATATACTATAGGCATATTCATCATTTGAGGATACTGAGAGCTATTAAAAAAAATGAACAAAAAAATTTCCAAACTGGTATCCTTTATTTGCTTATCTTAAAGAAATAGTTCAAATATCCAGTACAATGTTAAATCAAGTGATTATAAAGGGCATTTTTCAAGGTGCCTGGGTGGCTCAATTGGTTAAGCGTCCAACTTGGGCTCGGGTCATGATCTCAGTTTGTGGGTTTGAGTTCGTGTTGGGCTCTGTGCTCACAGCTCAGAGCCTAGAGCCTGCTTCAGATTGTGTCTCCCTCTCTCTGCCCCTCCCCCACTCATGCTCAGACACCCTCACTCTCTCAAAAAAAAAAAAAAAAAAAAAAAAAAATTAAAAAGGGCTTATTTTTTCTTTTTCCATTTTTCTATGGTAAATTCATTATTTCACCACCAATAGTAAATACTATGAAGAAACATCATTATTTTTAATACCTATATAAATCTGCAATGATCTACTATTCTATAATTTTCACATTGATAGCTTTTTTCTGTCTTTGGTTGTTTGATTCAGTTTCACAAGCCTTGATGACGAGTGTTATAGTACCGTTGTTAGTGAAGAATGGAGTTTTTTTTAAATCTTATTAAATGAATTTTTTTTAATGCCGGTGTAGTTTCAAGATTTCTTTTTTACATCCTTCAAGTGTAATTCGCTGTTCTTTGATCCGAACTCCTCAAAATGAAAGCTTTGCTAATGGCTGTGACTCAGAAACAGATTTCCCCCATGCTAAATGCCTAATGCCCTTCACTTCTGAGTAGCTCCCATTTTAGATTCCTCTCTGCTGTTTGAATATCCGGAGTAGACATTTCGCCTGGACCATGGCCTTCTACTCTAGTTTTTTTTTTTTTTTTTTTTTTTGAGATGTAAAGACTGACCTCCCAACCCCTTTCATCTGAGTGTGTACTCAACCCAGAAGGCAGATCTACATTTAGAGTAGCTTAACCCTTCTGCTGGAAACTGAATTTCTCACCCCGCCCTCTATACATATGCAGTAATATCATCATCATGGTAGGAAAGCAAAGTATGAGCTCTCTTTTCTCTTAAATATAAGCATGACACCTACTTTTTCCACCCTCTGTCAACAATCAACTCTTCTGAGACTACACACACACACACACACACACACACACACACACACCACAGTTGACTTTAAACAGGGATGTGTTAAATGTTTGGGATATGCAGTGAATAATTTACTGTCTGGCACAGAGGAAGTACCCCAAATAACAAGAATGAAGGAGTAAATAAATTTAAAAAACCTGGAAGGATGGGACGGTGTCTTTTTATGCTAAGATTTATTCATTTATTCAACAAATACAGGATGAGTGGGAGATGCGCGTTCTTCAGCTTCAGGCACAGAAGTGGAAAAAGGTAAAATATGTATAAATATGCACATGATGTAGGTTATTTCTCCAATTGATTTAGTGCTCAATAAAAATAAACAAATAATACATAGCAACATCAGAATATTATCATATGGCTAGTGTACAACATGCATGTTGGCAAGAAGTTTATTCATTAGGGTCTTGCATTTAATCAATTTATGTTGAATTTCTCATCTATGTGAAGAACTGTGCCAATCACTGTCAGAGAAAAAGAGGCCAAGTACAGAGTTACCATTGACACAATCCTTGGCCTAAACTGGCCTAGCATCAAAAAAAAAAAAAAAAAAAAAAAAAAAAGCCAGAAAAAAGAAAATGTGTATCCAAATAAACATGTTATTAAAAAAAAGTGCTATAGGTAGATAGATAGATGACAGACACAGATCAATGTCATGTTTTTTATGTTAGAATCTATCCATTGATTCTTTAATGCAGCCAGCATCCCTTAGGTCCCACTTTACATTGGACAGTATGTGTTAGGCACTAAAATAATGCTACTTATCTGAAAACAAAGCCTCTTTCCCTCCTGTTGGAGGCAAGGCAATCAAGTCTCTGGGAGGGAGTATTTGCATTTGATAGGATAGGATCTACATAAGCAGTGTGGAAGGGAAGCGCACCCCAAGTACAATGAATGGTGTAAGTTTAAGTGCAGGGACAGGGGGAATAAATTTCCTAACAGACATCATGTCTAATCTGTATATGGGAGAATTATAAAATAGAAGTTAGAGAGATTGGGAGTAAGGTGAAAGAGTGTCTTAAGGTCTCAGCCTTTTCATCATTATACAATTTTTCACCTTTAGGTTAATCTACTAGTTTATTCATGGCATTGAGCATTGTCAGATCAGTTCAATTCAATGCAATCTAATACAATCAATTCAGTGCAAAATGATTAAATGCAACGTTATCTACATCAATGAATTAACTTTCAGCCATGATGCATGTTTTCTACTAATAGCTTAGCTTTAAGTAGTTAGGGTTCTCAGATCATTTTAAACAAGCTGGGGTCTGACTGTCAATCAGATATTTACTCACAGTGACTCAAAGTCAGAGAGTGAAACACAGGGACCTGAGACTGTGATCTACATTTGGGCAAAGAGGTTTTCTGTTGGAGTTAAGATGATCAGTCATAGTTCCTCCATGTGACCAGGTCCTATTTAATAGAGGAACCGACTTAAAGGAGAATACTTTTTTGAAGTCAGAACATCACAAGAAGGAGCCCCCAAGTGTTTGTTCTGTATGAGGAAAGAGGCATGCGTGGGTGTGGAATGATCATGATGAGGATGAATGTGATATTCCTACCTTTGCTCCTATCGAATTAAATACATGGTCTGTTTTCTCTCTAATTTAGGTCAGCCTGTTAATGGGTACAATGACCCCAGCAGGGAAGCATGAAAAACTAGTTTATGAGTTATTCAAATGGTCACATTTTAATTCTAAAAGCTGGATGTTAGCATGACAGTCACTCATTGGAAAAAAAAAAATTGATGAGATGCCTGGGTGGCTCAGTCAGCTGAACATCCAGCTCTTGATTTCGGCTCAGGTCATGATCTCAGTTTGGGAGATTGAGCCCCATGTCAGGCTCTGTGGAGCCTGCTTGGGATTCTCTCTCTGCCCCTTCCCCACTCATGCACACTCTCTCTCTCAAAATAAACTTAAAAGAATTCCAAGACCCTAGGTTTCATAATTATTCACCAATTGGAAGCAATAATTACAACAAAGCCAAACAGAAAAATATTTTAAATGCTCAAAATCTTCACTGGTATGTATTTTTCTCATTTTTTTTATTGCACAAAAATTGTATGGATATTGAAAGAAAATAAGAATTCAAGGTAAGCATGAAGAATAAAAATTATCCATCAACCCACCATCTAAAAATAATACCTGTAAATTTTGGTTTGTAAGCCTCTGCATCATGTCCTAAATCTACAAATTTATTCCTTTTAAAAATGGATTTACATAATATCACCTTTTTGTTTCTTAATTGTTATTTGTTTATTTTATTTATTTTTGAGATAGAGAGGGCACAAGTGAGTGAGGGCAGAGAGGGAGTGAGAGAAAAAGAGGGAAGCAGGGTTCACCCAGAGTGGGGCTCGTGCTCACAAACCATGAGATCATGACCTGAGCCAAAGTCAGACACTTAATGACTGAGCCACCTAGGTGCCCTACCTTGTACCTTTTTAAAGCAACTAAATGTACATCTATTTCTACCTCAACATACTTGTATCATTTTGATAACTTTACTATATTCTATTTTATAGAAGTCATAATTTATTTAACCAATTACTATTGTTGGACATGTGTGTTGTTGCAGATTTCCCAATACTCTGACCAATGCTGTGATCAATTTTTTTTATTAAATTTTTCATTTTAACTCCAGTATTAATATACAGTATTATATTAGTTTCAGGTGTATACTAGTGATTCAGCAATTCTATGCATTACTTAGTGCTCAGTGAACATTCTTAGACTTACATCTTTGCATATTTCTCTAATTACACCCCAGAGTAAATTCTGAGAGTGGAATCATTGGATCTAAAGGTTTAAAACATCCTTTAAGTTGGAATTTCAACTAATCTATTTCATTTTCTTTCTTTACTATATGCTACGTCTATGGCTTCAAATTATTCCATGAGTTTATACAGAAATGTGTAAAGATACCTAAAGTTTTAAGATTCCCATGTTCATTGCAGCATTACTCACAATAGCCAAGATGTGGAAACAATTTAAGTGTCCATCGATGGGTGAATGAACAAAGGAAGTATATGTATGTATTATTTAGTCATAAAAAAGAATGGTATCTTGCCATTTGCAGCAACATGGGTAGACCTAGATGGTATTATACTAAATGAGGTAAGTCAGACAGTGTAAGACACATGTTGTATGATCTTACTTCTATGTGGATTCTAAAACCAACAGAACAGCCAAACAAAACCAAGCTCAAAGATACAGAGAACATATTGATGTTCACCAGATGTGGGAAGAGGGAATGGGAAAATGGGTGAAGGGAGTCAAAAGATACAAACTTTCAGCTATAAGTCATAGAAATGTCATGCAGAGCATGGTGACTAGACTTAATACTATATTCCGTATTTATAGGTTGCTGAGAGAACGTCACAAGAAGAGAAACTCTACAACTAAGTATAATGATGGGTGTTCACTAGGCTTATTGTGGTGATCATTTCATAATATATACAAATACCCAATCATCCTGTTATATACCTGAAACTACTAGGATGCTGTAGTTCAATTGTACCTCAATAAAAAACTTAAGTAAAAACCTTTTTCATTTTTTTGTCAGATTATGAATAGGCTTGGTTAATTTATTTCCAACATTCATCTTTCTCTTTGTTAAATAGGTGAGATACCCCTATCCTAATAGCTGCTAATATAACCAGTGCTTGTGGCAATATTTGGACTTAAAGAACTTTTGACGGAGGTAGGAGTGGGGGGGGGGGGAGGGGGACTTAAAAAAATCCCTACCTACGTCTGGAGTACTTGTGACTTGTGACTCAGATTTTCCTGACTTGCGTCAATTTCAAATTTCTCTTTGAGATGCTAATATAACTTGTAACATCAATGAATTCCTGGATTCTTGGCAGAAAATAAAAAAAGGTTAAAACTTTAAAACTTCAATAGAAAGTTTTGTATGTATGGACGAGCTATGCACAGTTTTTTGTTTTCTTTTTTTCTACTGTGGTTTAACACCTAAACATAAAGTGTACCATCATAACCTTTTGGGTATACAGTCAGTGTTATTAAATGCATTCAAAATGTGCTACCATCACCAACATCTTTTCTGCAGAACTGTTTTCATCTCGTTAAACTGCAACTCTATACCTCTTCATCACTAACTCTCCAATCCCCTTCCCCACTTACTCCCTGGAAACTACCATGCTATTTTCTCTGTACTATATGATTTTGACTACTCTAAGTACATCATGTAAGTGGAATCCTATAGTTTGTCGTTCTGCACCCAGTTTATTTCACTTAGCATACATATTATCTTCAAGATTCATCCATGTTGTAGCATGTGTTAGAAATTCCTTCCTTTTTTAAGGCTAAGCAACATTCCATTGTGTGTATATATATCAAATTTTGTTTATCCATTTATTTACAGGTGGACACATGTGGGGCTTCCACAACCCTATGACTATTTTTGATGAGATTAAAAGGGAGATAAAACTAAAGCCAAAACCCAAGACTATTACTGTTCAAATAAAAATACCAAGACCAAATAAGATATGTGATTGTTTATCTCCTATAAATCTTAATAAATCAAGAGCTAAAGAATATAAAAAAGACTGCAAAATCACTATAAAATTGTCAAATAAGAAGAATTCCAAATGTCTACAGATTTAAAAAAGGCTAAAGAAAAAATAATGTAGTTGAAAAAAGTTGTGGAAAAATGTAACACAGCTTAGTGCAGGAAGGAAAGAAGGTAAAAATAACAGATTGCAGGAAGGGGAAGAAACCAGAATGGTAGAGCAAAATAATAAAATAAAAATATAAACACAATAGTAAGTTAGTAAATGGAAATTATAATTGTATGTTTGAAAAATTGGTCTCAAGATTTTTAAATAAGTATTTTACATAAAAGCAAGAGATATACCTAACAAAAATAGAGGAGAAACCATAAATATTAGGCAAAAATCTGGTATATTAATGTCGGCATCAGAAAAAATTGATTTGAATGTAAAGTTTTGCTATATAGAAGACATACATTATGAAGTTGCATGTTTTATACTCTTTTTAGTTCCAGAGATCCTGATATTAAAGTAAGTATAGACATATAAACTCATTTGTATGTAATGGTAATACCCATATTGACTATGTCATGTAGAGTATATTGGGCTCTCCAGGGATACTGCCTATTTGGAAATCAATGTGGAAAAAAAAATTCTCCATCAAGAATCCTGAAGATATATTTTGTTTGATGATATCTGAGCATTCCACCCCACCTAAGAATTCTTACATAAGAAAACACCGCAGCCCAGGGACTTGAGAGAGATAGTACTCATTCTGAGCCTCACCAATCACTGTATTTCCACAGCACTTAAAATAGTGCTGTGTATATAGGGCTTTGATCATTCATGCATTCACCCATTTAACCCTTCGTTTTTGCATCCTGGTCTTCAGCTGTGAAGGACTCTAGGTTTTGTTTTCCTCGGTGGTGCCAGTAAGGATTTAAGAAGCAGCCCCTCTGCAGAAGTTTCTAGCAATATAAAGGGTAAATGGTTAACTCTGAATAAGATTAGAATCTTGTCTAGTTCAATCTCCTTATTTTACATGTGGGGCAGTTTGTATGTAAACTTCTCTTTCACTGAACTTCCACCTTACTGAGTCACCTCATTGATTTGCAGCCATATGTGGAAGGACTCTTGTTACTAGTTCAGAGATGGACATGATGGTTAGAGTTTGAGCGATGAACCGACACTTAAAATCTCCATGACTTGAACTTGCTTTGTGACTTCAGTCGTTTTTATTTCCACGTTGCAGATTTATAACTGAAGTCTCACGAAGTTAAGATGTTTGCAGAATTTATAGGGTAATAATTAAATCACAGTGCTTACAAAGCCCATGGTTCAGCGCATGAGACCATAGATTAAGGCACTTGATTGATGAGAGTCATTACCAATATCCTGATTATTTTATTAACATTACTACCATGACATCAGCTGCTCCTTATTAGTTGGTTTAACATCTTCCAGTGATCTGTGTTTCCTCTTTGTTCCTTCTCAAGTACACAATGGAGAATACTTTCTCAACCTGATTTCCATTTCTGAGTCACATTCACTGCCTTTTAAAGTCAATCCCGTTTGTGCCCCCAGCATCTTGGTTCCTGAGCCACTTCTCAGAGGCTTATAAGTCGTGCTTGTTAGATGTTAAATTACTGCCACCGGAAAGTGACAAGCCTCACTTTGCAACCTTTTTGCCACAATAAAATTCACTCAATAAAAACAAAAAGTCATAGAAATGCAGGGTTTGGGGGATCATAAAGCATATATATGTTGTAAGCAGTGTGTGTTATCCAAGTGGCAGCATTCAGTGAGTTAATGCTTAAGAAGTAGACAGCTCCTGTTAATGAGATGTATTATTTAGGAAAACAGAACTGTCACTATTGCTTGCCATGTAAAGCTGTGGATTTGTTACTTTTGAATGTTGGTTGCATTAGTAAAAACATCATCTATTCATATTGAGATGTTCCCCAGAGCTGCACTTTGGTTAATAAAGATAAAAGCTTTATGTTGGTTGTCAGATGTTATCTTCCTATCCTGGGAACCTTTCCAACAGCAACATGGGAACTTAGTCTGAGATTCGTTTAGTGGGGGATCTTCAGAGGCCCAGTTGGGTTTTTTAACTGATCTCCGGGGGCACCTTCTATGAGAACCTAAGATCCACACCTGCATAGTTTGATAAAGCATGGCATTAAAGGGAGAAAAACATAGAATCTCAGACACATAGCAAGCTTGTATGTTTTCATGGAAAATATTATGCAACTTCCGATTTTTTTTTCCTTTTTACAATCAAGCTTCCTAGTTCTTCTCCACTAGGTCACCTCACCATCACTCGCCCGTTTTCACTACGATCAACAAGGGGCTCCTGGTCAGTAAATCCAAAAAATAGTTTTAGTCCTTTTCTACTCTATTAGAATATTTGACATTATCAATACACCCCTGCTTCTTTAGCCAATTAGTTTCCATGATTTGCACCATTCTACTTTCCCTCTCACCGCTCTTGCCAAATTTATCCACCCCCTCCCCCATAGTCACTCAGTGCTGGTGTCCCTTGAGGGGACACCACCTTTCTCAGTCCAAGCTCTGCTCTTTCCTCCTTCTATTCACTCTCCCTGGAGGACCTCACCTGCATCAACATTTCGAATGCTAGCTCTTTGCAGCTAACTCAAACCCCCTTGCATCTCGGACTCAGACATCTCCTTGAGCTCTCGACTCCCCTGACCAGCTGAACCTCTAATACTTTCCAAAAGAGGTCTCAAAATCTTTCAATTCTCAAAAGGTCCAGTCCAAATGTTTGAATTTCCTACCCGAACATAGGTTTCCTTTTAAAATCACTATACACATTGCTGCAAATGGCCAGATTTCATTCTTTCTCATTGCCAAAGTAGTATTCCATTGTATATATAAACTGCAACTTCTTTATCCACTCCTCAGTTGATGCACATTTAGGCTCTTTCCATAATTTGGCTATTGTTTAAAGTGCTGCTATAAACATTGGGGTACATGTACCCCTATGCATCAGCACTTCTGTATCCCTTAGGAAATTCCTAGCAGTGCTATTGCTGGGTCATAGGGTAGCTGTATTTTTAATTTTTTGAGGAACCTCCACACTCTTTTCCAAAGAGGCTGCACCTGTTTGCATTCCCACCAACAGTGCAAGAGGGTTCCCTTTTCTCCACATCCTTGCCAGCATCTATAGTCTCCTGATTTGTTCATTTTAGCCACTCTGACTGGCAGGAGGTGGTATTGCAGTGTGGTTTTGATTTGTATTTCCCTGATGAGGGGGGTATTATGCTAAGTGAAATAAGTCAGGCAGACAAAGACAGATACCATATGTCCCGAGAAACTTAACAGAAGACCATGGGGTAGGGGAAAGGGGAGAAAAAAAGTTACAGAGAGGGAGGGAGGCAAACCATCGGAGACTCTTGAATACTGAGAACAAACTGAGGGTTGATGGGGGTGGGGGAGAGGAGAGAGTGGGTGATGGGCTTTGGGGAGAGCACCTTTGGGATGAGCAGTGGGTGTTGTATGGAAACCTATTTGACAATAAATTATATTTAAAAATAAACAAAAAAACAAAATGAAAAATAAAAATCACTATACATTTTGTTTTCCAAAAGCCAGAGTTGAGTGTTATCCTTAAATTATTCTCTCTGGTTCTCCATATAGAAACTACCAACATGTCTTGCCTATTTTAACTCTTAAATATTTTTTATATAGGTTTACCTCTTTCCACTTCCAGACCCTAACTCAGAGCCTGACATTGAAGGGAAAAGCTGTCATTAAGTTTTGAATTAAAAAATCTTTATCATCAACACTCCAGTTAAAGCCTGTCCTGTTGCAGAGCTTCTGAATTCATCTCAAACCAAATTTGCTGCTCTGTAGAAATTCTCCATTTTACCACTATGGTGGATGCTCTCCTGAGCCAAACAAGACCATTTCATCTCTCTTCCCTCAGGTTGAGTCATTTAAATTGTTGATCGTCAAGAATCACATCAATGAGCCACTCTCACTTTACAGACCCTTCACACCCAACACTGTCCTTTCTCTGTTTGAGACAACCACAGGTCTGTTCTCTGCTCTTGATGCCTGTTGTATTCCCTGCACAGACTCTTCTGTCTGATCCTCAGTGCCCCTTGCCCTTAGTCACCTAATTAACAGGCACTCACTCTTTATAACAAGCTCATTTCTCACTCCTTTAGGAGTATTCACAGTTGCCTCCTTGACAAGGTCAATCATTTCTATTATATGCTCTCACAATACAGAAATTAAATTATAACTAGCTGTAATTTTTCCATTTTTGATTGATATTTGTAACTTCCTCTTAAATTATATTTCCCAGAGTGCAAGTCCATTAGAGCTAGGATGCCTGGTTATCCTCCCCATTTTATCTCTAGAAACAATCAGCTTGCTATCATTTATAGCAAGAGATATGTATTTAATACATCCATATATATGATTTATTTATCTAACATAATGTGAGTGTGTGTGGAGGTATTTATCTTGACTTGGACATTTCAATTTCCTCATCTGTTTAAGGGGTTAAAGTCATAATACCTGAAGTCTCTTCATGTCTAGATATTTAACCTCCTTCATAATGGAAACAAAATTAAACCGGATTGCCATTTCTCATGTCAGACTGGAAAAATAAGTATGACAACATGTGCTGTTGGTGAAGAGGTGGAGAAAGTCACTTTGATGCTCATGAGACACTCTTTGGAATATACTTGGTAATAAACTTATGGAGATTTTGTCAGTATTCAACAAAACTACTTGTATGTTCATATTATGTTCCCAAAACCCAGTATCTAGGAATTCCTCTGAAAATGCAGCTCCAAAAATAGAAAAAAAATGGTATTTAGGAATATTCATTGCAGCATTGATTATGGATGAAAGTATTGGAAACCTATGTACTTATATATAGAAGAGGGTTCAGTAAATTATGTGTCTACATAATGGAGTACAATGCAGTCAGAACAAAAGAATGGTGATGAGAAAGATTTCTAGGATATGGAATAATTTTCAGCGTACAAATTCAGTAAAAAAAGTCAAAATAGAAAAATTACACAAAGTATGCTATTTATTGTGTAAGAAATATGAGGAAATGAAAATATGCTTCTGTCTTAACTGTACATGTAGAACCACAGGAAGGACAAACTAGAGCTTAGTGAGACTGGTTACTTACAGAACATGGATGAACAAGATGGAAAATATAGAAGTATGGGGTAGGGAATGATGTTTCTCTGACCATCCATTTTACTTTTACAACTATGTTCACGTTTCTAATTCTCAAAAAAAGGAAAATACCAAAATGTACCAGGAGAATATTAAAACATATTACAAATAGAAGAACATTTTATAAACCATATTTGAAGAAATAATTTAGCCATATTGGAGGGAAACAAAAAAAAAATCAAGTAACTTCTCAACTTTTCAGTATTTAAGATTATATGCCTCAGCTGAAGACAAAATTACAAAATTCTAAAATATGTTGGACTCTGGCCCATAGGTTTCTTTTTCACAAAGGAATGGCTTAAAAATTCTGAAAACTACCATCTGTGTATTCTTGGTCTAAGCAAATAAGGATCTATATTGTAGCAAACAGGAGCCAGGTTTCTCTTGGTCCTAAAAAGAAATTACAAATACTGAGAGGGAGAATGACATTATGAACTCTCTGGTATTCAGTTGAAATTGGAGGCATTGGTGTCAACTGATGATTTTAATATAAATGAAGAAATAGTTATAGATGTTTTTGGTTATATATGTATGTTCACACATATGTATGGTTGTATGTATACACACACACATCAATAAATACAGGTATGTTGAGAAATACATATAAATATATGAATATGTGTCAGTGTATACATGTGTGTATATACATATATATGTGTGTATATATATATATATATATATATATATATATATATATACATATACACACACACACACACACATGTATATTTTTAATTCTTAATTCTGTGCACTGAGAGAGACTATAACCTAAGCAGCAATGAACACACCTAGTGGTCAGATCTCCGTTTCTCATACCATCTTCCATTTAAGGAATCTGGGTACTTAAGAGAAAGGGCTGATTTCAGGGATAGGGTGGAAGAAATTGAGTTGTGCCTAGAATATTATTTTGTGCCATAAAGTTAAGCAGTGCTCAAATAATGCTAGATTTAGCATGTGGGGCCCCATGAAGCTGGCACCCTTTATATTATTTATTTAGACAGGCTCGGAGTTTTTAATCCATACAATAAGATAATATTCCATGAGTCCAGTTGGATATGAATAAAGTTTTTCCTTGCAATAAAAATTTAAATCATAAATGTAGAAGGAATGATGCAATCAGAAAAATCACGAATTGGCAACCATCATTATCTTCATTGCTTCAGACAAAAAATTGTTAATGGATGCTGAAACTGGCCGGTGAAAAATTGAGGAGTAAGGGCATATTTACATAGTTTCTTAGTCTGCCTGGGCTACCACAACAAAACAGTAATGACCGGGTGTCTGAAACAATAGACACATATTTCTCAGAGTTCCACAGGCTAGGAATTCCAAGATAAGGTTGCAGCAAATTTGGTTTCTCTTGAGATTCATTTTTCTGCCTTGCATGCCTATCTTCCTGCTGTCCTCATGTGATCAGTGATGTGGGGGATGGGGAAAAGACAGAGGATGGGGAAGGAGGGTTAGTTTCTGTCTCTGCTCTTCTCATGAGGACACTAGTCTCATCATGAGGGCTGCACCCTCATTTAAAACACCTCTCAAAGGCCCTACCTCCAAAAGCCATCACATTGGGGTTTAGGTCTTCAACATATGAATTTTGGGGAGGGACAGCTTCAGTCCATAAAAGTTTCCAAGTGTCTGTTACTAAGGGATCTTCAAAGGGGAAGAGTAGTGACTATACCTTGGAGACACAAGGATAATAGTTAATATCACCAGAAATGTAATAGATCAACATCATGTGCTTTGGGACAAGATATACTGAGAATAGAACATAACTGGTGTAGAATTCCAGCCACTCATTATCTGAATCCAGTCATTAGCAAACATCAGGCAAGTCCCAAATTAGGGCAATTCTACAAAACAATTCTACAACTTATTTTGGAGTGTTCAAAACTATCAGTGTCCTAAAACAAAAATTTAACAGAACATCCAGATTAAAATCAGCTAAAGAGATATAAAAACTGACTGCAACAAATGATTTAAATATTTCCTTTGGACATGACTGGAACAGTGGTGAAACTAAAGAATATTCTATCAATTTTAATTTCCTGATTTGGTAACTTCACTGTGGTTATATATATAAAAAAAAAAAAAAATCACGTCCTAAGCCAATGTACTCTGAAGGGATACAGGCAATTACATCTCCAACTTATTTTTTTCTGTTTTATTGAGGTATAATTGGCAAATGAAATTGTACTTATCTGAGGTATACAACATGATGGTTTGATATACACATAGGTTATGAAATTACCACTATCAAGCCATTAAAAATATCCATCACTTCACAGCACTTTTTTTTTTGTTTGTGGTAAGAACACCTAAGATCTACTCTCCGCAAAATTTGAGTATATAATACAGTATTATTCACTATAGTCACCTTGCTGTATACTTCCCAAACTTATTAATTGTACAAGTGAAAGTTTGACCAGCCTCTCCCCATTTTCCCCACCCTCAGCAACTGGCAAACACCATCCTACTCAGTGCTTCTCCAAGTTAGACTTTTTTATATCCCACATATAAGTGAGATCATGCAGTATTAGTCTTCCTGTGTCTGGTTTATTTCACTTTGCATAATGCCCGCCAGATTCATTCATGGTGTTGCAAATGGCAGAATGCCTTTCCTTTTAAAGGTTGAAGTATATTCCATAGGAGTATGTTTTCAAGGTTCATCCATGTTGTAACATTTATCAATACCTCCTATCTTTTTATTTCCACAGAATATTCCATTGTGTGGTTATATCGCCCTTTATCTACCCATTCATCAGTTAAGTTTATCACCAGATAAACATCTGGATTGTTTACAAATTTTGGCTGTTATAATGAATGACCCTGTGAATGTTTACATACAAGTATTTGCATGGACATATTTAAATCTCCTTGGTCTACACTTAGGGGAGGACTTCGTGGTTCCTATGACAGCTCTGTGTTTAGCTATTTGAGGAATTCCCAAGTTATTTTCCAATGTACCATTTACATTCCCACCAGCTGTTTGTGAGGGTTCCAATTTCTCTGCATCCTTGTTAGCACTTATCTTCTTAGTACTTTTGCATTCTCAACAGCAAAGACCTTAAAAATATTTGAATTTGTGCAAGTTTAGATTTTCACATTAGAATAAGAGCGTCTATTCCACTCTAGAATGGACACTCTAGAATGTCTATTGGAGTAAGATGTGCTCACTGATGGGGTGAGGGTTAAATGTAAGTATTTGTTTCAACTTGCGGCCACACATTTGTGTGTAGAAATGCAATCCCACAGTTGACACCTGTGGGAGGCTCGCGTCCCCTTCAGGACATGAAAAGTCCCAAGTGAAAGTTAATCCCACTTTGAAAAAAATTTAAAAAAAAAAGCCCCTGGAGCAGACACCATACGTATTTTTTGTTACTTTTGTGCATTTGCCAGTCAGAGTTCTTAAAGCAGACATAGAAAAAAACAAAAACAGTCAAGTCAGAGACAGGAAAATCTGGGACCCAGAAAGGAGGATGGTGACATCAGAGCAGAGCACAGTTGTGTGTCTTCTGTAAGGAAGGCTAACCAGTCCTACTGGCTGGGGCCCATCAGGGAGTCCCTTATGTGGTTGCAGGAAACCACGATCTACTGTCTGAACATCAGGCTGGCTAGTGCCTAAGAATAGACAACAGTGCAGGTTTTGCAGGATGGCAAAGATACTTAAGGCTCAGTCCAGCTCCAAAACACACAGAAGGCGAAGGTAAGAATAAAAGGACTGGTAGAGACTGATTTGGGCTTGGAAAGCTTTTCAGTCAAAATAGCTTCTATCCAGTCAACCAGATGTGTCCAAATAGATATGAAACTGAGCATATGGAAGCTGTGCAAGGATTAACCTGTGGCTCTGTTCTCAGGCGTTCCAGGTCAGAGAAGCTCACATGTGATCAATCTAACATCATTTATCAGCATCCTTTAATTAAAAAATGTCAAGGATGTTGAAAGGATGGGAGAGGTAGGAGGCATAGAATCCCTTTACGACTATTTTGATGAAAATTCATCTGAGTGTATTTGTTCTTTAAGGAGGTTGCCCACTATTATAAAATGAAGTCATTACATGTGGTCTCAAAAAAGAAAAAAAAAAAAATCAGAATAGAGAACAAAGAGGCTCCAGCTCTGGGACCTGGTAACAGAGTGTTGAGTAGCCTTCAGCCACAGTCTGCCTTTTCTGAGGGTCTGCAATGTTACCACTCTTTCTAAATAAGTGATTCAGATTCCAGAAAGAACATTTCCCTTTAAAATAGTGGTATTCGTGTTTTACCAAGTACAAACCACAAAAATATATGAATAGGTCATTAATAATTATGTATGTGCATAATAAAACATAAAAGCCAAATTTTGATGTAATTGACCATCTATTTAAATATCACACAGGGGCACCTGGGTGGCTCAATCAGTTGAATGTCCCTTGATTTTGTCTCAGGTCATGATCCCAGGATAGTGGGATTGAGCCCCACATTGGGCTCAATGCTGAGCATGGAGCCTGCTTAAGATGCTCTGCCCCTCTGCCTCTCTCTGTCTCTGTCTCTCAAGTACTTAATATTTCTGAAATCTTTTTAGAACTTATATTTTTATTATTTTCTGAATTCCTGTAGAAAACTCCAAGGATAATATAAACATTAAAGAGATGTTATTGGGGGCATCTGGGTGGTTCAGTCAGTTAAGTGTCCAACTTTGGCTCAAGTCATGATCTCACTGTTTGTGGGTTTGAGCCCTGCATCTGGCTCTGTGCTGACAGTGCAGAGCCTGGAGCCTGTTTTGGATTCTGTGTCTCCTCTCTCTGACCCTCTCCTACTCGTGCTCTGTCTCTATCAAAAATGAATAAACGTTTAAAAAAATTAAAAAAGTTATTGGTCAGCAAACTATTTTAATAACTAGTAAAATAACGAGCATTTCCTATTACTGGGAAGTCTTGGACAGGGGGAAGTTCCACGGGACTCAGTTGTGTTGCAGCTAATGGCTCCTTGCTTTGGATGGACTTTGGTTCCAACTGGGACTTTTCTTCATGTTACTTTTCATGCCCCAGCAGATTAGCTAGGACTTATGATGGAACTGAGGTTCCAAGCGACAGAGTGGAAGCATGCAAAGCCTCTAGAGTCCCTGGCTTAGAACTTCTGGAGCATTCTATTGCCCAGAGCAAGTCAAAGTTCAGTCCAGATTTAAGGGTTGAGAAAATATGCACCAACTGTCATGAAGATGGGTGGAGCTATAAACAAATTCATACACAAAGTGGAAATGAATACAGGGAAGAGTGGAGAATTGGGAATCATTTTGTTAAAATCTTGTGTGTAGGAACATCAGCATTTAAATGTAAGTGTAAGCAGATATGTTACTAAATATTCTGGGACTGCAACCTAGCCTTTAGAACATCACCAGTCAGTATTTGTGGCAAATAACCCAAACATCCATGAGATGATTAAATTCCATCTCTACATCTCCACAAAGGCAGTCTCTCCAAGGATAGGAGTCTCAATCCATCCTGAGTCCTCTCTCAACTGAATCCCAGACCCACATATTCCTGAAAATACCTTTACATGGATGACGTAGAGGTATATTGCCTGGGCAAAAAGTAAATTCATTATTTCCTTCATAAAACTGTCTCTTTTCCTGTTTTCTGTATTTCATTGAAGGCATGACCAATTATGCAGTTGCACAGAAGATTTCTACTCTCACTTATCTTCTGTGCACAACTATTCGACAAGATCTATAACTGTACCTTTAGGTGGGTTTTAGTTCCAGTTTCACCCCTCCATTGTACTGCCCTGGCTTTATTTCAGCTTCTCCTTATTTCGATTATAGGACAATTTTTTAACTTATCTTCCTGTCCCTGGTCTCATTTGTCTGTAGTCCAGTTTTCCACAATTCCTCTGGAATAAGCTTATTAAATTGCAAATCCAACTGTGACATCCATCTAGCTAAATGTCCCTGGCCCCAGTTGCTTTCCATTTTAAGAACCTGAGTTCAGGGGCGCCTGGGTGGCGCAGTCGGTTAAGCGTCCGACTTCAGCTCAGGTCACGATCTCGCGGTCCGTGAGTTCGAGCCCCGCGTCAGGCTCTGGGCTGATGGCTCGGAGCCTGGAGCCTGTTTCCGATTCTGTGTCTCCCTCTCTCTCTGCCCCTCCCCCGTTCATGCTCTGTCTCTCTCTGTCCCAGAAATAAATAAAAAACGTTGAAAAAAAAAATTTAAAAAGAACCTGAGTTCATTACTGTGGCATTAAGGTCTTCTCTGATCTGATTCCTTCCTGCCCCTCTGGTATATTGTCATTTTCTTGCTTTGCTTTTTCTTGCCCAACTCCCTATTATTTCAGGTACTGTTGTTTACCTCCAGTGATCTTGCTCCATTGCAATATGGGAGGCAAGGTTCATGGTACTTAAGAGCAGGTGTTTTAGAGTTAGATACCCTGATTCTGAATGTTGTGTTTGTACTTAATTTCATTGAATTGCCATTTTTTTTTTGTAAAATAAAAATAGTGACATCTATCCCGTACGGTTGTTTACAATATTAAATGTAATGATGCATGCAAGTAAGTTAGCATAGTTCTAAAAACAGTCACTCCCCAATATTAACTATTGATGCTAATATTTCTATCCCCTCATTTTTCTATCTCTGAAGGTCCTATTCCTGTTTTCAAGACTTTAACCATACATCTTTGAGGACCCATTTCAGCCTGGAATTCTACTATCCTATTCTATTCTTACTCCTCCAATCGATTCCCATAAAACCCTGGCTATACTTTTATTGTAGCGTTTGTTATATAATGTTGGACTTTCTCCCTCCTTCTGTATGCCTAGCTCCTCTTATAAGACTGTAAACATCCTGAGGGAAAGGACTGTGCTCCATTCAGCTTTGAATGCCTCCTGTCAGTGTGTGGACCACCGCAGATGTTCAGTGAACAGGAGTTTTCTTTGTGAAGATGTGGGAGATCAGACCGCAGTTTTAAGAGGAATGAGCATGCATAGCCATAGATGAAAAGGTCAATAGGTGACCAAAATCTGTCAAAGTGGAGCTATTCACTCAATCATTTGGATTATGTCATGGCAGGTGAGAACTGACCTGAGTAAGAATTGCTAATTCAAACATGTCTCAAGTATCTTGGATTGGGTGCCTGGGTGGCTCAGTTGGTTAAGTGTCTGGTTCTTTATTTTGTCTCAAGTCATGATCTCAGGGTCCTGAGATTGAGTCCTGCTTTAGACTCTGTGCTGGGTATGGAGCCTCTTTAAGATAGTCTCATTTTCTCTCTTATAGCCCCTCCCCCTGCACTGGAACTTTCTAAAAAAAAAAAAAAAAAAAAAAAAAAAAAAAAGAAAGAAAGAAAGAAAGAAAGAAAGAAAGAAAGAAAGAAAGAAAGAAAGAAAGAAAGGAAGAAAGAAAAAGAAAAGAATATTCTTGCCTTGAGCAAGGACAGAGAGCTTTGGTCCTAAAACATTTAGTTGATTCTAAGCCTATTATCAGTCAAGGAATGCTGTACAGATTATGAAAAACATTAACACTGAGAAACCAAAATTTTGGCAACTTATCAACATATGATGGAAAGTAATGGGAAAAATTTTTGAATCTGATTTTTTCCCCCAAATTTCCAGAGCAACAAAATTGGGAATGAGTTCAACTATCCAACTTAATCACACAGGATTTCAATTGAGTCCTTTATTGGTTTGACCATATTTATCTTTCAAAAAAAAAAATCACTATTTTTGGTGTTAAGAATATGCTCTTAACCTTGAGACAGTATCTAAAATTTGTAGAGGAGATGGTCTTCTGTCTTTTGTTTACTATTCAAATCCCCTGAACTTGTTCCTCTATCAGGGAATTCACTAGAGGGGTAGAATTTTAACAATACATTGAATTTCCAAATTTCAGAGCAGGACTTTTAGCACAAGTCTCATTTCATAATTCTTTGCTTTTGATTCCAAATTATTTCTGTAGCTATTCCTCTTGACTGCTCTGGGTTATCTGGCAATTAGTGCTGTAATTATTTGTAGACATGGGAGCTTGAGAGAAATCCAGAACTGTCTGCCAATTTGTAGTTTGTCAAAACGTAGCTCTTTGCTTTCTCTCTTATCTCTTAAAACCTTTTTAGTACAACCCATTTTCCCTATTTGTCTTTCTGCTAGAGGTTGTCATTTACAAATACTATTTCAAAACCACTTCTGATTCCTTTTATTCTCTATAGAGGCAATCTTTTCCTTTAGAGGGAATCACCATCTCTAGTGGATTTCGTGGTTTATACCAGAAGAATATGGAGACCTAGAAGGATGAATTTCAAATGGCTCCACTTTTTTTATTACTGGGGACATGCCATTGCATTTGAGTTTCTATATACTAGCTCATTAGGCAAGATTAACCATTTAGAAAAAAGGAGACCTCTTGCAAGGTAATTTCAATAAGGTCACTATCTGAGTATTTATGTTTCTTTGATAACTTTATTTAATTATTTGTTGTATTGCTTTGACTTCTACTTAATTTTATTACAAAAATGAATGAGGATTTAGTTGACTTGGAGTCAATGTGTGCACAAGTTAAACTTGCTGTTCAAGCTCAAATAGGATAAGGATAATAGAGAAACATACACACACATGTATACCTAGATTCTTCTACATGCATATGTGCCAGATTTTTCTTAGCTAGGGTCATCGAGTAATAAAACCATACCAATACATATTGTACCTCCATACTATATATAAATATAACTAGATTATGTTTGTGGTTTCTTCCCTATAACTACATTCCATTCTTTTTCCTTCAATTTATATATTCTTCCTATATTTTACACAAAATATGGTCCAATGTGTCTCTAAGACTTTAAGCCCACATCCATTGGAAATTGTTAGGCTATTATTTCAGCAATCATCATTGGTTAAATTGATGGAGGCTGGTCATGCCTATTGAGAAATCATGAATCTCCTAGAAGCCATGGAAATCGAGGAATCCGGTACCCTATTTCTTTTTTCATCCATGAACCTTATTGGGTGTGCATGTAAAGGTTAGGGAAAATTTTTAAGCAGTGTCTTTTATGATACAGAGCTGGGAAGGGTACAAGGAGTTCAAGTAGATGAGACAATTCTTCTCCCCTATCTCCTCTAGAGAACAAAAGTCTTCATCTGTGTAGGGAAGGGTAAAAAGCAGTGTTGTACTTAGGGCATTGGTGAAGATCCATTGTAATGGAGGAAAAAGGACAGGACAACAAACAAAAGACTCCCTATCGTAGGGAGAAGCAGAAATGGATGGTGGGCTCAGAACTATAGCCAAGGTAGGAGCAAGACCGTAGTTTAGGCTACATCCCCAAGACCCAAGACACAGTACCAATGAGACACAAGGGGGAGTAGCATTGGAAACCAGCCACTTCTTTCAATAAGGAGTTGAGTTATCTGAAGAATGTGAGGCACTGACAGTAACCATAGTAACAAAAATCTCAGTATCAGTGGGATTTCTAACTACATTAAGTCAAAGCCCATCAATAAAGACCAAGCAGAAAGAAAAATGTGCCCATTTCCAGGCATAAAAGCTGTTTCTCTCATCTCCATCTTTACTACTCTGTATAAAATACCTGGCTTTCAAGAATGAAACATATTAAGGAAGTGAAAGAACATAAAGAAAATCAGCACTACCAAGAACACAGAGGTTAGGATTATCTGACAAGATTGAAAATATCTCTGCTTGGTAGGATCCAGATTCTTGTGGAAATGTTGGACAATGCAGAAGATTGGATAGATGGTTTCAGGAGAGAGATGGGAACTAGAAGAAACCATCACATTTAAGTGCTGAAAATGAAAACCACAGTAACAGAAACGGATCATCCCTTCTACTGTTCATCAGTAGACAGGACACAGAAGAGTAAGGGAACTTGAAGATTAGTCACAAGAAATTATCAAACTGAAATTAAAAAAGCAGCAAGAATAAAACATCAAGACATGGATGCAATATAAAAAAAAATCTAACATGTATAATTAGAATCCCAGAAGAGAGGAAAATGGTGCTGAAAAGATACTCAAGGAGAAGCTCAAAACTTACCAAAAATAATGGTATACATCAAAAAACATACCTGAGAACACCAGTTTACCAAGCAGAATACCAAGAACACTACATCTAGGCATATACTGTTGAGATTGCTAGAAACAAAAATCGAAGACCCGGAGAGGTGGGGGGTAGAAGGGGGTGACAGCAGGGGACACTTAGCATTTAGAGTAACAAATAGAAGAATTCTACAAGACTTCGAAACAGTGTAAAATAGAAGGAAACGAAAGGACATCTTTAAAGTGATGAAATGAAAAATACAAAAACCAGAGCATCAAACCAGAATTTCATACTTAGAGAAAGGAATTTTCAAAAATATAAGGATTTTCTCATACATACAACTGAAATACTTCATTTTCACCAAAGTTTACACAACATGTGAAATGGTAGAACGATACTTGAAAATCTGATAAATTAAACCTGTTTGATGCATTGAACTCCAGGGCAACCTCTAAAAAACATTTTTGAGAAAGTTCATTATTTTAAAAAATACTATTTACAATAGTAAGTGTTCACTACAATCCTGCAAAATACCTGCAACCTGAATGATGAAAACAGAACTCCGATAAAATGCAATAGATATATAGAGAACTGTACAGATTTTAGGTTGTGGGCCGAATTCAAAGCTTTGTGGTCCTAGGACAGAGATCTCTGCTTTCTTGTAAAAAGGTGTCTCTCCTATTTCCCGAAGATCACCTGAATTCCTCAGCACATTAAGCTCCCTTATCTTAAAACAAAGGTTGGTGGGTCAGGCAGTTTCATGTTTCAACACTGTCTGCCTTCACCTCTTCTACCTCTACTCTGTTGCCAGCCAGAGAAAGTTCTGTTTTAAGGGCTGTGTGATTTAATTAGGCTCACCCAGATAATCCAGAACATGCTCTATATAAGGCCCTAACTTCAATCACATCTTCAAGGGTCCCTTTCACCATGAAATATAACATTTTCATCAGTTCGTATGATTGGGTTATGTACATATCTGGGTGGCTATTATTCTGCTTAACACAAAAGGCATCAATAAAAGACTGAAATAAAAAATGCTAGAAATAACACATTTTACATATACACACACAGATACATATATAGTATTTTCGAACAAAATTTTCCAGACTCAGATAGGTTTTCAATGATCTGATCACAACAAAAAGTCAGTGAAAAGTAGGCCAACAAATTACCTAAGATAAAAAGAGGAACAACTGTGAATGAAGTACCCAAAGTGTATCTAAGAATCATGAGACAGTATCTCACATCCGTATATATGTAACTGAATTCTCAAAAAGCCGAGAGGCAAGGAAGTTTTCTCAAGAAATATTTGAAGTGTTCATGACTAAGAATCTTCCAAAGTTAATTAACAAAACAAACCACAGATCCAAGAAGCTCAGGGATCTCTATTCAGAATTTGAAAGAGAAGTAACAAAATCACCTCAACAAGATCAAACCAAACACATATACACACAGGCTTATCGTAGTCAAATTCTTGAAACACGAAGAAAAAGGAATAACCTTGAGTGTAGCCAGAAGAAAAAGAAACATACAGAAGGAAAAAGCTATGGATTCCTACACATCCCTTTTCAGAACTTGGAAAACTAGAAAACAAAGAAGCAATATCTTTAAAGTTTTAACAGTACTGAAAGCTGGGAGAGGAAAGCAAAGAACAGAAAAGCTATCTGTTTGGAGTTCTATAATCATAAAAAATATCTCCCAAAAATAAATCAAGTAAAGACTTTTTCAAACAATAAAATATAACTTTAAGAATTAATTCCCAGCATATCTTTAAAGTTTATTTTGAGAGGGTGGGGGAAGGGCAGAGAGAGGGAGAGAGAGAATCCTTAACAGGCTCCACTTTGACCCTGCAGGGCTTTAAGGGAGCAGAAATCAAGAGTCAGATGGTAACTGACTGCACCATCTAAGAAATACTGCAGTAATTTGGTCAACTGTATGTTTGTTTTTCTATTTGCAGAAGAAAATTTGAAAAGCTTAACGTTGATCCATCATAAAAACTCTCAAACTAAAATTACAAGGGAATTTCCTTAATATAATCAAGAGCATCCATGAAACACCTGCAGTTAACATCCTACCCTGAATGGCAAAATACCGAACACTTTCTTCTCAAGATTGTGAGCCAGACATCTAGGATCCCTGTCTCCTCTTCTATTCATCATTACACTGGAGGTCCCAGTCATTGAAATAAAAAAGAAAATTATTTTCACTAACACTTTTATAAAATCTACAACACTCCTGGAACTGGTAAATGCATTTAGCAAGATTATAGAATAGATCTAAAAATCACTATCTTCTAGTATACCTGTAAACAATGAAACAAATGAAGTATTTACACAGATTTTAGTCAAATTTCTTTCACCTTGTTCCTCTTAGTCATCTAACTAAGCACTTCTGGTTTGCCTATGCCCAATTCAAATGGATTTTTGCTCAAATAAACTCAAAATGTATAATATTGATCAAGTCTAGCTTTCAAAAATAGTCTTTCAATTTTTTTCAAGTTTTTAATTAAATTTCTTTTAGTTAACCATGTAATATTACTTTCAGGTTTAAGGTCTCATTTCTAAAGCCTCCTAGTTCATTTTCTCATTTCTTTCTACCACCATCCAGATTGTTTTTGAACAGGTTTGAAGATGTTCTCTCTTGAGAGCTCATCTATTTTGTGTACCACAGTCTAGGTCAACACAGCCCGTCATGGTTAAGTCGTGTTAAAGAGAAAACCCAACTGGAGTCACGTATGTTCAAGTTCGAGGTCAGTAAACCAAAACTTAATATAAACTACCAAACTGCAATTTCAGCTGTCCCAGGAATATAACCATTAACCAAACTGGAAGTTCTCCACCAACTTATTAATCCATTGTTAAGTCCCTTCCATTTCCCTTAGGAGGGTGAACTTTGTACTCCACCTTTAAAAACCTTTTCTTTTCTGCAGCTGGACAGAGCTTCTTTCTGTTTGCTGAGTAGGATGCTGCTCAATTCATAAATCATTTAATGAAGCCAATTAAATCATTAAATTTACTCTGTTGAATTGTGTTTTTTTAACGAGAGAACTGTCATACCACGCCTGAGAGGCCATCTGGCTTCCATTGTTACAGTGTTATTTTAGAAGAGCACAAAACACCTGAGTAAGCATAATTGTGTAATACAATTACCCCACTGTTATTTTCAGGAAGGTCATTATCACTAATGTAAATGGTATTATTTAAAACAGTGAAATATAATTGTAATGGTCTTACGTGAATACATAGGTCATGCATACATGTAATAATTGGCTCTTGCGTCTGTTTAGGATTCTGGTAATGTAATGCATTTCTCCCTGAGCCCTGCTGATGGCATCTGCCAGTATCTTCATTTGGTGAAAAATGCTGGAAGCAACAACACTGGATGCTGATTTTGTTAATGAAGAAAGGGCTCTAAGATCTGACCGGCTTACTTATCCAGAATCGGTTTAGATTTTTTTAAAAAAATGTTTATTTAGTTTTGAGAGACAGAAGATGACAGAGCGTGAGTGGGGAAGGGGCAGAGAAAGAGGGAGACAAAGAATCCGAAGCCGGCTCAAAGTCATGGGGCTAAAAGTCATGAACTGTGAGATCATGACCTGAACCGAAGTCAGAAGCTTAACCCACTGAGCCACCCAGGTGCCCCAAGAAGCATTTTAATTTAGCAAAATTTGGTCTGCTTTGGGTTGGGAAAAAAAACTGACTTACTTCTATTGTCCTATCTTGAAGGGAAAAATAAATCAAAGAGGCAAATAGACCCATCTGATCATCATAAAACACTCATGCTGCGTTTGTGCAGCTGAGAAGGCATCAGAAAAGGCCATTTATAATACCGTAGGCACTGCCCCTTTTCTGATGCTGGTCAAGTTGATTGTGCTTGTATTATTCAGTTTGCTTTACATATTTGCCACATTCCTGCTCCCTCAGCTCATTTTGAGTAAATTCTGTGTGTCTCTAAGTGCTGATATGCATTATATTTGGGCAGGAAGCCAAGGTATTAATCAAATGAACACATCGAATTTGGAAAATCTTCCCCCCCCCCCCCTCCGATTCTTCTCTCACTATCCCTGTCCCTTGAATTAATCTCACATATATGCTACAGGAGGCGTTTAGTACTCAGGTGTGGGTTGGAAGACAGGTAACCACAGTTGCTGTGGGTGAGGTGGAAGGCTTTACAAGAGCCATTGCTCCCAAGACTTGCCCAGGTGTTATGATCTTCCTGGAGGCACTTCCTTCTGCTCTCATGGATCCTCTGATTCCAAGGGGGATCTCTTTTGAGACCCAAGGAAACATGCATTGGGCAGGAGGTATAGAAATCTTCCACTTCATCACTGCATAGCCTCAAAAGTATTACTTTCCTCATTTGTAAAAGAACCATCCCCATGGAATAGGACAAGCACTACACAAGATCATGAAAGGAATGCAAATATTCATAGTCCACCGTACAACGTGTGTGCTCAATGCAACGTATTTTCAAAGCTATTTCAGAGAATCCTGAACCTGACACGGGACTTTTCGGGATATTAGTGGTGGCTACAACAGAGCAACCGGGCGTTGCTTGCTCAAAACACGTTTGCAAGTTTCCCTGCACCTAGTGCATCAGATTCTACTATGTTTGGATATTTAATATCCTCCTCCAGGATTCTGAGGAACTGCAGGGCTTGTGCAGCTGGGCCACAGGAACCCCAGGTTTTAAACTCCCATCTCGTTCAAAGCATCACTACTTCTAGCTTCTCTTTAGAGGTTTTCAGGAATCAGGAACTTGGGATCTCTTGGGTAGGTCTGACAGCTGTGAAACCTGCTACTCTTTTGCAAAAGAAAAGCTGCCTCCAGATGCTAATTCTAACCCTTGGAGCTACGAAGAGCAAATTTAACCCCTTTTCTCATGAGAACAGCCTCAATTTCTTTGAAACGACTCATCTTCCTGATTCTTCCCTCTCCTGTGACCCCACACCCTGAGCAAGTTTATGTCCCAAAATCCCAGCTCCCAATTTACTAAGTTTTGCCAAATACATACCCACTGCTAGAGTTTCAGCTGCCTTATCTTTACTATTCTCTCCTAACTACCCCCTTAGAAGTTACTTTTTAAATGTCTTGTTCTTTCTCAAATGCAAAGAGAATGTATTCTTTAAGCTTTTGCAAAAGGAATCTCAGCTCTTTTTATCTATGTGATCTCCATATCCTCAATCATGATTTGGATCCAGAGGTTTTTTTTTTTTTTTTTTTCCCATAGAGAGCTCAAAGATTTAGAATGAGATAGAGTTGAAGGCATTAAGACAACATATGGCCCAAGTTTCTACCCTCAGACCCATTTTACAGAGAAAACATCAGAGCTTCTACAAAACTAAGGAATTTCCTCCCGTCTCCTAGTACAAAAGCTACTTCTATAAATGAAACTATGTGTTATCCACAGAACTCAGGCTAGCATTCTGGAGACTTTTTTTGTTCACCATAACCTTTTCCTGGTTAATTTTTTTTTAACTCAAATATTTCACCTACTACTCCTGAAGAAACTATAAGAGACCTTACAATTTCCACATTCCTGCGTAGTAACAAATGGCTGAAGACTGTAGAGAATGTATTCTTTAAGCTTTTGCAAAAGGAATCTCAGCTCTTTTTATCTATGTGATCTCCATATCCTCAATCATGATTTGGATCCAGAGGGTTTTTTTTTTTTTTTTCCCATAGAGAGCTCAAAGATTTAGAATGAGATAGAGTTGAAGGCATTAAGACAACATATGGCCTAAGTTTCTACCCTCAGACCCATTTTACAGAGAAAACATCAGAGCTTCTACAAAACTAAGGAATTTCCTCCCGTCTCCTAGTACAAAAGCTACTTCTATAAATGAAACTATGTTTGTGTTATCCACAGAACTCAGGCTAGCATTCTGGAGACTTTTTTTGTTCACCATAACCTTTTCCTGGTTAATTTTTTTTTAACTCAAATATTTCACCTACTCCTGAAGAAACTATAAAAGACCTTACAACTTCCACATTCCTGCATAGTAACAAATGGCTGGAGACTGTAAGAGAGATAGAGAGATAGAGAGAGATAGAGAGATAGAGAGATAGAGAGAGATAGAGAGAGAGAGAGAGAGAGAGAGAGAGAGAGAGAGAGAGAGAGAGAGAGAGAGAGAGAGAGATAAGCCCATCCCAGAGAATCTTTTCAAAATAAGCTCTAGAGGCCAGAGGGGAGGGAATTTATAGACTTTCTCATTGGGGGAACGGGTGGATCTTTGTCCAGCTGCAAGCCCTCAACCTGAACTGAATTCCGCCCCCACCAGGACACCTGAATCCTTTGCATTCCTTGAAAGGATCCAACACCGTTTGACAAGTCTCAATCATTCCCAGGTAACCATGTTTCAATCCCTGTTTTGCATACAGGGCCTAAATGACCTTTGGCTTTAAAAATCTGCCCTCTTCAAGTTTCTAACCTGAATTTGTGTTTCCTGAATTGCAATTCTAATTCCCCAAATACATGCCTGTTTATTTAAATTTTCAGTGAATTCTTTCTTGGTTGACAAGGTAAATGTCGAATTACCTGTTCCACACTACCTGTCTGGACAACATAGACCTTTAATTTTACCTCATATTCTCTTGTATGCACTTTTTTTTTTTTTAACTTGAACTGCAGGTCAATCCTATGCAATACCCAGAATTGGCATGTGCACACACATATATCACAGATGTTTATAGATTGAGTTATCTGAGGTCCCTAACAAAAGAAGCAGTACATAGTTTTTAGTAGTTTGGAATAGTTTCCAGGATCAGCCTGCCAGCTTTAAATCCTCATTTTAGCACTTACAAGCTCTGCAATAGTAGGCAAATCATTTCATCTTCGTTAACGTGGTTACTTCCGCAGCAAATGAACAATGTAACATTATTTGGAAGCTCAGATGAGAAAAAGAATGAAAATTTTTAGCTGAGAGCTTGATAAACATCACTATCCTTATTTTGTACACACTGGGCACCAGAACCCGTGTCTCCTGTTTCTGTCTTGCCCCCCTGCTACACCTGTTGTCTCACGTGTCTCCTGAGTCCACGGTTTCTGGAGCTTCACAGGAGAAAACCACATTAGACCTGTTAATGAGCACTGATGAGCCCCTGAAACCACTCACTATCTGCCCCGCCCCAGAGCTTCTTATATGGTAGACATGCAGAAGGCTCCATCTGTGAGATGACCCTGATCACATAA
The DNA here is from genome assembly GCF_028018385.1 of Neofelis nebulosa. Lineage (NCBI taxonomy): Eukaryota > Metazoa > Chordata > Mammalia > Carnivora > Felidae > Neofelis > Neofelis nebulosa. Next base: position 70,005,955 of record NC_080794.1, read on the forward strand.
AAAGTCCGGACTGTAAATAGGATTGAATTATTTAATGGCCATTTCCCAACAACTGGTAAGGGAACAAAATGAGAGTAATCAGATTACTTAGGTACCTGATTTGTTAGGTAAATGATGGCTCGAATTTCAGCTGGTCATGACTTTAGCAAATCTTAGAGTGTTGCAAAACATATTGGCCACCCAAGTGTATGGCTTTCTTCTGTGGCATCATTAATCTGGAAAATTCACTTGTAAAAGACCTGTGCTACTTAGCATCTCCACGTCCAGAGGTAGCAGCTAGGTGTCTTCAAAGTACACATTCCCAGCAGCGATCTTTTCTACTTCTGGTTTTCACTTTTTTTTTTTTTTTTAAGTGATTAGGATTTTGAGGGATGTGTGGTGAGCAGAGATGTTCTCATTTATTAGGACAGCATTTACTAATGATTTAGGAACACTCTGGAAAGAATCAGGTAAAAGTTCCTCACTAACATTTTTTCAGTTTAATTTTTTTCTCACCTGCCTCAGAATAATTTGTGTTAATGTTATGAAAATGGAAGTAAAATTCCTGAGTCTATCCAAGATCCTCTACCTTGAAAACTCTTTACATACATATTCCCAAACTCCCTAGATAATATTAAGATAGGGAAATTTGAGAATTAACACATCAGTAGTTAGAGAAACGTGCTAACACACGTGGAAATAGTTGGGCTCACCATAGCAGCGAGTATTACTAGAAACTTTTGTGTAAGGAATACAAAATTGTGAGCAGAGCTCCTCAGGGGTATGGAGGCTGCTTTGGCTCTAAAAATGTAAACATAACAAAACAAAACAAAATATGAGAAATAGGTAAGAAAAAGAGAACTCCCATGAACAAGTATTAAAATGAATTATGTGCATTTAAGTGAGAAATGATATGGGGTTTCAATGGTTGAGCAATGAACATAGTGATGGTTTGGGAAGGAAGTGGTAAGATAAGAATTAGGTCTTAAAATGTGGTCAGGATTTAGACTGGACAGATGAAAAAGATTTTTGTGGTAGGGAAAGGTTTTTTTTGTGTGAATAAATGTGAAGTTGTAATAAATACAGGGCTTAGGTTAGTAAAAAGTTGAGAGAATATTGAAAATAAAGGGTACACACATCTGTGCATGTCCAAAGTAGTGACGGCAAGATCTGAGATCCAAACAATTTAAAAGTACATTGCGTTGTAGAGAGAAAGTCATCTCTTGATCCAACATGGAGAACGTACATGGTTTTTGTTGTTGTTTTGTTTTGTTTTTTGTTTTGTTTTATAGTTAAATGTTACTGGGCATCTGACAAATGGAATCCCTTGTCCCCACCAAAGGCATGGGCTGAAAATATGTGGACCAGCTTCACTTTGGGCAAAAGGGATGGTAAACACAATCACGGAAGAATGAACCATTTGTGACAGCAATGTGACCCTATTCAAAGAACAAAGGGAAATGAAAAGGGGAAAATAAGTTGAAAGTCAAGAGATTTATCTGTCTCTGCTTGTCTCTTTAGTTGTGTCTCAAAGGACCACTCCTCTGCTCTGGAAACCCGAGTAGTATGTCTCTGGTAATCCGTGTGTGTGCAGCAGGACCAACCTACAAAGCATAGCTTTAGAAAATATTGTTGCTGAAATGGGAACTGGCAGCCTCATTCATTTTAAATAAGACTAAAACATAGAATCACATTCTTTCTCAAGGTTTTAGATTGAATTTAATATTTCTTATGCTAAATCCCAGATCGGTAGGAAAAAAACACAGAAGATTAAACTCATATTCTTGTATGTATATACATACTCTTGTTAACATTAGAAAAATAAAGTTTTTGCCATTCCTTTTTTTTTTCTCCCCAGCATTGAAATAAGTCAGTGTCATTAGCCTACACCTCCCTGAAACTATGCTAGGTGGATGGACAGCATCTAAGGCACTATGTGGGCAAGATTTGGCTGCTAAGGAGTTTGGTAGAGATCCGACTCAAATCTTTCAGTTGTAAGGACAGTGTTGTGTGAGAGAGGCCTCCAATGGGCATAAAAGACCTACATGTTGTAGCAAGGCCAAGGTCTCCATAATTTTGGAAAGTCTTATCAGCCTTTTTGCATGAGTTATTTCCTAGCATAGATTAAAATAGAATATGCATGTACATGCTGGATAAAGTGTGTATCTGTTATTATTTTAGCCATGCAACTTGGGATTCCCTTTCTCTAGTAAAAATACCCTCATTACTCTGAGCAACTGAAATTCATTTAATCTCAAGTTGTGTGCTTTGGTGGAACTGACCCCAACAAAGAGAGAGAGAGAGGTACGCAATTTAGGATTGAACACCTCCCTTGGTCACAAAATTGGATGTACAGGTAGTTAGGGAACCGAAATGGAACCAATAAAACTAATCTTAGGAGGCAGTTGGCACACCCAAGAAAGGGACATGCTTTTTGTATTTCCTTTTCCTCGTGAAATTTCTCTAGCCTTCTTTTCATCACAAAGGGAGATCCTGTCTGAAAGTGGGGCCCATGCGGAGAAGAAAGTGGAGCCCACACATATATATGGAAAAAAATGATATTGTACTCCTGGATTCATGCTACCCATGAAGGTAAGTTTTATTTTTGATTTTTTTTTACATGTGTTCATGAAAAAATATGTTTTATTTCAAACCACTGAGGTAGGATCCAGTAGTATACTGGCAAATATCAGTTGTACCCTGGCAAATGTTTGTAACTTCCGGCAGGGAGAAGAAGAGAAATGAGGGTGGAAATCAAGTTCCAGTTTGTAGTGTTTGGCAACCTCTCTCGAGTAAATGCTCTATTATGCCGATTTTAAGCTATTAGTCTGATGCCACTGACCATGGACGTGGAAAGAAATTTTGTATAATTGGCTCATGCACGTTCACAGGAACTGTTTCTAAAACACCATATTTTTTTTCTCCATCTGTAAAATGTTTCTGTGACATGATAATGCCTGGAATACTTTCTTCTTAGTTTGTCAGTAGAGGAAGGAGAATAACATCCCCATTAAAAATTTAGTAGGAATAGATTTAAAATATTTTATAAAACTCTTATTAATAAAAGATAAGATGTATTAAGAGCCACAAACATGGAGATTGGACAGACTAAAGATACGTGTGGCAGTATTTAGTTTTTTCTGTCCCTCTGGGACCTTGGGGGAAGCCAGTTAAGTTCTCTGAGTCTCATTTTACACATCTGTGAAATGGGAGTGTACTAATACCTAACACATAGGGTCAATAAGAGAACTAAATGTACTACTCTGTATGAAATGGTTTAGCATAATGCCTAGTACATGGCAAATGCTTAATAAATATTAGTGATAATTATCGTAAGGGTTGGTAAGAAATCACTACTCTTTCTCTCCTCTTCTTGTAGAGTTTCAAATACACAGATAGTAAGTCACTGGATTATCTCATGGGTTACTGAAACTTTCCTCATCTGTTTTCTACATTGTTTTTCTAATTGAGTATTTTTTATTGATCTGTTTTCATTATCACTGAACCTATCTTTTTTTGCTGTTCAGTTGGCTCATAACAGCATCAGTATGTTTTTCAATTCGTATATTTCATTTTGAGATCCTAGAATTTCGATTTTCTTCTTTTACAGGCAGCTAATTTATCTGTTGCATTTTCACCTTGAGATTTCTCCTTTTCTGCTAACTTTAACACCTGTGTAATACTGACACTTTTTTGTTGACTGCTATTTTTTTTTTAAATCTTAACTAAAATTGCTCTGTTTCTTCACATTCCTAGAAAACTTGGTATACTGGAGAAAATCATATGTTAGATATGTTAAATTGTAGATTCTGGCTTCAGCTATTTTCCTCTGAGGAGTGATCACTTTTATTCTAATAAACAATTAGTAGGTAATCACACTGACATTGTGCATTCTTAGGTTTATGCTCTGTAATGGTGTTTTTGTTTACCTACAGGTTTTCCCTTAGTCTTACGGAACCTAAGAATTCTTAGTTCTGGAATCTTGTCTATATTCCTAAGGCTTAATGCCTCTGGAGTCTCAATGGAATCACAATGTTTTTACCAACTATATAATTTAGTAGGATTCAAACCTCAGACTCCCCTCTACCTATTGTGGTTTGAGCAGCCCAAATTTATGCTCAGTTCTTTCGGTTTTGCACTTACTGCTTTCCTCTGGGTTCTCTGGAGTTTTCCCTGTGTATGTGAAATGCAGGGTCAGCTGTGGGTTTGAGGAGTTAATATATAAATTTGGGGGATGCCTCAACTATGGCTCTTTCCTTTTTAGGATGATTCCTTCAATTTCCAGCCACTATTTCAACTACAGTCTGTCTTCTATCACCTCAATCTCGTAACCCTGCCATTTACAACATGAGTTGTGTACCAGAGTAATGCAGAATGCCCCAACGGTAAAATCCATAAAACGCTGATCTCAAAAAATACCATTTTACTCCCTCCAAAGTTCAAATGGCTTCGAGTTTTTGCCTGCTTCTTGTCCTTCTTCAGGATGGCAAACAGCATTTTTTAATAATTTTTCCAGAGTTTTAATTTTTTATTTAAGACGGGTTAATAAAAGGTACTCTGGCATTGCTGGAACTGGAATCCACTCATTCTCTTTTGATTTCTACCATTTTTAGGATGTCTCTGTGTCTCTCATCTGAAGTCCTTCCTTCTTGTGTTCAAGAAATATTATATTTTAAAGATATTATCTCTGGGGATGCCTGGCTGGCTCAGCCAGCAGAGCATGTGACTCTTGATCTCCAGGTCGTGAGTTCAAGACCCATATTGGGCATAAAGCTTACTTAAAAACAAACAAACAAACAAACAAACAAGCAATAAAAATACTAGCTTCGGCATTTCTGATAACTTTGAATAGAGGAGGTTATAGCTTATGCTTAGTTCTTCAGAGGAACAAAACTTTCTAAATAAAGTTATTAAATGGCTCTCTTTGATAAATATTTACCTCTAATTGTACTTAAATATTTTTTGGTAATGGGTTTGGTTTATGTAAGTATCAGTTTTTCCTATGGTTAGAAGAAAGAATTATTTTTATTATGATTTAGGGTCTTTTTAACTAGCTCCTAAAGAGGGGGTTCCTAAGGGTTTGGGCGGAACAGTAACTTCCCTTGTGGTGTATGGAGGGCGCAGAAGTAGTTGACATCATTGCGTTCATGACTTGTTCCTTGAAATCAATGACAGCTGATCCTGAATATAGATAATAATTGGAAAAGCAAGACAGAAGCAGGTTTAGGCTTTCAGAAAACAGCTGGAATCCGAGCCTGTCTTCCTTTTGCGCAAATTATAGTTTGGTTTGTGCTTTTCCACCAGCCTAAGCTTCCCCAGTCACCCTCAGTAAACCTGGGCTTTGCCCCAGTGGCCTCCAAATCTGCCAAATGTAAATCAGCTCAGGCTGCTAAAGGGCGGTGGGGGAGGGGAAGCAAAAAGAAACAAAAAAACAGCCACTAAGAAAAAGAGCACAAGAAACTCTTCAAAACTCCCTACCCCACTGATTTATGAGAATCTTCTAGAATGAGGAACTATAGTTTCTTTCACATTCCTGGTTATGTAAAAGAATGCGTCAAACCTACCTCAAATAAAAGTTCAATTATTCAGAACAGAAGGGAAGCTCTTATCTCAGCTGTGATCTTAATTAAGATTGATTTGAAATCCAGCTAAGAGTTCTCTTTGACCAGAGGTAGAGAGTGAGAAAGTGCCAAGAGGACCTTTTAGAAGGTCTCAAAGGAGTTCAGAATCCCTTTCCACTTGAGATTAGCAGGGAGAAATGATCATAATTTTACCTCCTTATGTTTTGCTTAGGATACATATGCGCTCTGGTACCCAAACCCGGACTATATACTACGCTGTCTGGTTCCTTTCAAATAGAAATACAAATTAATATTCTTCAGAATTCTGTGTGTTAACAGTGATTTGATTTCTCATCCTATGTTTTCAGAGAAGCCTTTAAGTCACCTTAAGTCAGGTGTCATTGTAGATGTTTTGTGTTTTCTAAGTAAAGGAAATTACGAGATATTTTGGAGACAATAAGAAATGAATTTATGATCACAAACATACAGTCTATCAATCCTTGGGCATCCTGAGTATATATTTTACTTTACTTTTTTTGTTTGTTTGTTTGTCTCTTGGTTTGCGATATGGCTGATTCAGCTATAGGTGCCCTAAAGTATGTGAATGTAGGCATGTGACTTTTAAATCCATCAGTTCTATGTATATACACTGTACATCAGGCTTTCCATTCATTAACTCATTAATATCTAGTAGACACTTAATAAATGCAGGGCACAATGGGTAACTTGGACAAAGCTAGATTTGGTTTGAAAGGATAGCTGGTTATGATGGTAAGCCAGTTATGGGCAGTTTTCCAAATCAAATATTTTCCTCTTGATAATCTCTCACTGGAGCCAGATTTTGTTATTCAAATTTATTTCTCTTGGTTAAGATAGCTCCTTTGAATAAGCATTCCTTTTCTTTTTTTTTTAAGTTTATTTATTTACTGTGAGAGAAAGAAAATGCATGAAAGCTCAGGAACCCTGAGTTCATGACCTGAGCTGAAATCAAGATTTGGACGCTTAATCAACTGAGTTGCCCAGGCACCCCTGAACAAGCATTCAAATGTTTGTGGTGGCAAGGGGAAATTTGGAATAAGGAGGTGACCAGTTTCATTTTTGACATGTTTATCTGTAGGCGCCCAAACGAATATGCCAGGTGGATCTATCATCTGGACTAGGGGGACAGATTGATGTTAGAGACTTAATGTTCAGAAGGTCTGCCAATGCGAGGCAGTAGAAACCCCAAGTACTGATACAATTGGTTAAGGAGAGGTTTAAAGGAAGATGAATCACTTGTAGCAAGCCTATGAGGCAGATAATATTATTATATTTTCAAGAGAAGAAAATTAGTCCCGTGGAATTTACTTAATTTTTACATGACCAGTAAGTTGTGAAGCCAAAATTAGAATCTCTTGCTTCTCTTAATTCAAAAATATTTTTATTACACCATGCTTTGTTTCTTGCCCATGACTACGTGTTGAGGGCCAACCCTGTGCTGAGCATGTGGAAGGCACTATAAAGGCAAGAAAACAAGAATAAGGGGAAGGTGTTTGACCTGCCAACAAACTGAGACTTTTTTTTTATACATATAAATTTGGAATTAGTCTCATACATATACATTTCCACCCCACCCCTCTTTTAGGACTTTCATTGTGCGATTTGTGAATCATTAGAGTTTTCCAATAATTTTCTTACCCAGAGTTAGTCACCTCTTTCCAAGTCTTGGTCTGCACACCCCTGCCAGGAATTATCTTCTGAAGATGCCAAATGCTTTACTTTCGTCGAAGAGAAAATACTGAACTTTTCAGCGCAAAATTCAAGTTTCCCTTGGGTAGCCTAACCATGCTTTCCAGTTTTGTTTCACTCTTATCTCCAAGATGATATATATATTTTTTTCTCCAGCCAGACTGATCATACAGTTACTATTCTCCTATTTTTGTTATCTATTGCTATGTAATCATATACCCAAAATTTAGAGACATGAGCAACAACAATCATTTATGATTATTGTCTCTCATGGCTCTTTGGGTTGTCTGAACTAAGTTGGGTACTCTTTGTTTGGTCTTCTCATGCACTGGAAGAGAGGTGGCTGCTTGAGGTCTTCTTTAGTTCCATGTGTGGGACTTGAACTGGGAAGATTTGAAGACCTGGGGGATAAATCAGCAGATCTCTTTAGGCTTCTCCATTTTCTTCCATGTAGTTTCTCCATGGGTTCCCCAGTAAGGCAGCTTTAAGGTAGACAGGGTTCTAGATGGCAGTTTAGAGTTCTTTAGTCACATCTACCCTAAAAGAGGGAGCCAGGCAGAAGCTGGAATACCTTTTATGATTTAGCCTTGGAGGTCATGTGTCATCATTTTGCTACATTCTATTGGTTATAAGCAAGTCAGTAAGGCCAGGATATACTCAAGGGTATGGAATTAGACTCCAACTCTTGAATGAAGATGTGTAAAAGTGCTACCATACCAAAATAAAACATGTATCTCCATCTCCGTCTCTCTATCTCTATCTCTATCTCTATCTCTATCTCTACCTCTGTATCTATATCTGTCTATATCTATCCCTATCAATATAGATTGACATAGATAGATATAGATACAGAGGTAGAGATAGAGATATAGATGATGCAGATTCTGCATTAATAGAGATACCATTTTCCAAGATTACCTCATTTTTCTACTCCCCTAAATCCTATTTATTTGAACATCACAGTTAGCTGTCACTTTCTCTAGGAAAACTTCACTTATCACAGAAGCCACTGGTGAAGTCAGAACTACTTTCTTCAACACTCGTTTGTTTGTGTTCTTCAACGCTTGTTACAGTATGCCATACTAGGTATCATTTTGAATGTATACATCCTACCTCCCCAACGAGAAAGATACAGTGAAGCCTTAAAAGAGAAGAGAACAACTCTAAATGGCTGTCATTGATTAATTCAAATATTGAGGGTCACTTATTATATCAGTAATAAAAACAGAAACTATTCCATAATTGATAAAAACCTAGAGCTTTCTTAATTATCTGGCAGAGTGGGGCTCTAGGTAGAGGCTCAGTTTTGGGGATAAGGAAGACTTAGCTCTAATTTAGAAACTTTCGACAGAACAAATCCCATCTACCCTGAGTCTCAACTCTGCACAATCATAAAATTCAAATAAGATCCCTTGGGTGACTTGGAGAAGGGAAACTAATCACCCTCCAGCTGCATTGTTATTTTTGGTATGATATCCCTTTTGAATCCAGCAAATCTTGGAGACTGTTGTAGACTTTAGACCCTTCAGTCTTTCTTCATTGTAATGGGGTGGCAGTAGCTTACAGAAAACTCTAATCTTGGCAAATACTTATTAAAATAAAAGGTCTCTCAGAGCCCCTGGAGGAAAACTTTATCAGGAAACCAATTACTTGAGGTCCAACCCTTGACTCTCTCCATTTAGAAGTTGAAAACTACTACCTTATTTCCTATTTTATTTTCTTAACCTGTAATTAATTACTGCCCATTATGAATTCCCAGACCACAGGAAGCATTTATCTGCAACATTAGGTCACTTGGAAGAAAGATTAAATCTGTGAAGAGAGGATGCTAAGTGATTAAAGAATTTCAGGACAAATATTCTAACTCCAGAAACAGCTCCCTGATTTGGGAAATAATCCAAGACCTCCTGCCATCCATCCATAGAGAACACGATCCTGTGAGCCAGTTGAGAACGGCAGGTGCTTGTGAAACGTGTGTTACTACCAACACTGGATTTTGGGTGGTAGGGAGGTTGTCAAGGCTTGGGCTTGATTCTGAAATGACTCTGACCTTCTCCTACCAAAAAAGAACTAAATAAAGACGAATACACTTATAAATTTAGGATGATGACAAATCAGACTAAACTTTGTTAAATAGTGATTTTTTTTTTTCAAATTTGACTGTTGAATCTTGGCATCTTAGAATCCTTAGGTTTTAGAGACTTTATCACTTATTTCCTACCTTACATACAGACCAGGCTAGTGACATGCATTATTTCATTTAAGCTTACCATGAGGTAAATATTGTTACCCTGTATTTAAGAAGAGAAAATGAGGTGCAGAGAAGTTAAGTATTTTTTAAGATCATAGGTTATGGTAGAGATTCTATTTAAACCTAGGATCTGTTACTTCCAAAATATATGTTCATTTCATTATATCCTATTTTTACAAATAGATACTGGTTAATACATAAAACACTTGTGGTATGCAAAACATTTGTCCTACAGAACAAAAGGCAGGCTGGAGCATGGGGGGATTTGCTTTCTCAGACATCAATACATCCTGCCCCCATTAGCTGGAGAAAATTAGTACTCAGAGAAATGAATTGGTAAAGGTACATGTCACCTGCAAACCAGCCCAACACTTCCAGTTTGGTCCTCCTCTTTTCCAACTTATTCAGTACATGTTGAGATGTGTTCCATGCTTTAGGTCTCTGTGAGCCTCGCAGGATGACAAAATGAGCATCATACCTGAAGGCCAATGTCCTGGGAAAACACAAAGGGAATCAGTTGGTGAAACAAAAGGAGAACTGAAGTCAAGGTCATACTGTCTTACTGGCTGTAAACCATGATAACTGTTCTTTAAATGGCACTTGCTCCTATATGTATTTGGTGAATGAGTGAATGAGTAAATGAATAAATATTATTTTTGCCTCCTCTCCCTCCTCTTCCAAGTATGTTAACTGAGCACCTACTCTGTGCTGTGATTATAGTAAGATCCTATCTTTGTCCTCAATCTAATAAGAAAAGGCGATGTGAAGTACTGTGTCTCAGACTCCAATTAGAAGAAAAAGAAGATTCAGAGGGAGGTTCAGAACAGGGAATGATCATGACAGTGTGCCCACAGGATCCTACATAAACGCTCAACTCAATATTCTAGGAGCATCATCCCCATTTTCTAGATGAAGGTGATAGAGGCACAGAGTCTAAGATACTAAGTATCTTTTCTCAATAAAAATCCTCCTAGTTGTTAAAGAAGGGCTAGAAACTCATCATCTGGCCTCTATTACATTCCTACATATTCTTTCTCAAAAGATAGAAAATATAAAAACAAAAGAAATCTATAAACAAAAATATTCTGTTACAATATCATTTGCAGCAACGGACACATAATACCAGCTCCTATCTAGTTAAAATTTTCAAAGTTGAGGAGTGACTGGGTTGGATCTGGTCATAATCTCACTGCTCGTGGGTTCGAGCCCCGCATCAGGCTCTGTGCTGACAGCTCAGAGCCTGGAGCCTGCTTTGGATTCTGTGTCTCACTCTCTCCCTGCCCCTCGCCTGCTCCTGTTCTCTCTCTCTTTCTCTCTCTGTCTCTCTCTCTCCCTTCCCCTATCAAAAATAAATAAATATTAAAAATTTTTAAAAAAATATTCAAAGTTGATTGAGTTTGATACATGACTTATGACTCAAGCAAATCTATTAATGCTGGGATAATTTGGAACTTTAGCATTAAGGATTCTTTTCAATAAAAACAAAACTCTTTCCCTCTTTCCAGATTCCATATCCTCCCGCACTGCAGCCAGAAGGGACAATTGACCATCTTGTGAAGATACCAATATTTGCATACACTGTGCTGATAGACCCCAATCCTTGGTGTCCCCTTGCTCCTGGCAGTAATCCCACCTTAGGACTTCCGTTCTGACAATTCCCCAGCTCTGTAGCAGAAAGGCTGAGTGCTCAGCTTTGAAAAAGTCAGGGTTCTTGGAGCCCTACGATACCTTCCATTCATTTTCATAGCAGACATCATGAGGAATCCAGTAAATACAAAGCCTGACGCCACCTCCTGGACAACTTCACCTTTCTTGCAATGAAAATTACTCATTCCCCATGAAATGGGCAGAGTATGTGAATAAATATTTATTCACATTTCAGATATTTCATCTTGTGGCTCCAGACACACACACACAAAGAAGGAGAAAAGGAGAAACAAATCCTGCTCTTAGGAAATTCTCCTCTGGCAAGCAGTCATGTGTGAGCTCCTTGAGGTCAAGTAATGAATCTTTCATTTCCATCTCCCCAGTGCCTAATAGTCTGAGCTCAATAATTGCTTATTGAATAAATAAACAAATAATTCAGTGTATGTTGTTTTTACTATCCACTTACTCATTGATGGGACAAATATTTATTGAACTCTGTTTGGTGAAGATAACAGCAAAATCATAATGATGGGAGACAAGGAGTAAGCTGTGGGCTGGACTTATATGGGAAAAATTTACTGGCATTTTCCTGAAGAGGTAGGAAGGGACACATTAAAGGAGGAAATGGATGTGGCATGGAAGGAGTAAATATTTTATATTCTACACAAGAAGCCAGTTTATATCGTTTTATGTAAATGAAGATGTTCCTTTCTGCCCCTAGTAGGCATTTTGAACCATCCTGCTGATAGTAAATATCACTCTCGCTTATTTTCTCATTAACATTTTGTTCTATCTTATTTCTTTGAATTGATTTATTATCCAGATAATTCAGCTTTTCTTCTTCATAAACATATGGTCTTTATTTGTTACACTAATTCTTGGGAGTTTTTCCACCATTTCACTTTTGCAGTTAAGGGGTGATGAGTGAAAAAGAAAAATACGAACATACCAATAACAAAAATGTTCCACCACATAGCTGTTCCGTCAAACTGTATTTTCAATCTTTCTCAATTTTTCCCATTGCCAAAACCTCTATCTTCTTTCATATTAACATAGGGGTGCACTTGTGCTTCCTTTTCAAGGCTCACATGACATTCTTTTCCTAGCTGATCATGACCAAACACTACTCTCTGAGAAGACATCTCTGGCTCTAAACCCAGTCTGAATTAGGTGTCCCTCATCCTTTAGTACCTTGTGCTAATATCAAAATGGTCACACTTCAGACACAGCTGATCAAAGGTCACAAATCATGTCAACAAAATCTATATTTTTCCCCCCTCTCTGTCCCAGTGTTAAACTCATTATGGAGAAACATTCTTCATATATTGAGTTCTGGCCCACCGTCTCTGAAAGAAAAAAATAGTCTTCTCTGAATTTGCTTTAATGAAAGCACCAGTGAAAGCTTTCACTGGCCAGGGCCTGAGTTATGCGTTTACCTTTGGAACCGGGATGTACAGTTCACCCAACCTGAATTTAATGGACAGAGAATGGAAAAAGTGATGATTTCTCAAGAGTATATTGAAGTGGGGGTGTAGGGTGCAATTACTCAGAAGAAAGAATAAGTTAAACAATAGAGGTTGTTAAACAATAGAGAGGCAATAGAGGTTGCCAGATGGGTTGAAGGAGAATAATCTTGAAATTGGTGGACAGCCCTGCTCAAAGCACCACACACACACACACACACACACACACACACACACGGGGAGAAATGGCAGCCCCAATATCCTTAGTGTTCAATAAAAGAGGGGTTTTCTCCTGTAGAGCTGTTCATTTGGAAATTAACAAGATGTCTTTGCTGAAATGATAGGTTTAGGACTCAAATTAAATCTTTCTCCTGGGTGATGCTAGAGGGTACTAGTCATGGAACCGACTTTGGTGAACAACTACCTTGATGCAGACATTTAGCCAGAGTGTTGTGGACATTAAAATTTCTCCTTTAACTGTCACAACAATCCGCACTACCATTATCTCTGTTTCAGAGATGACGAAAGAGCCTGCAATATTAAGTAAACTGCTCAGCAGTCTCACAGATGGTAAATGGTCAATGGAGGACTGGATCCTGGGTCTGTATTTGCGATAGTCCCTGCTTCTCCCACTGCATCATGGGGCCACTTTGCCTGTCTTCGGTTTGGCTTGTAGGTACAGTTCCAACTTTCCATTTGGCATACTGACATTACCCCTTTTCTGTTAGTTCTTTTTTTTTTTTTTTTTTTTTTTTTAATTTTTTTTCAACGTTTTTTTATTTTTGGGACAGAGAGAGACAGAGCATGAACGGGGGAGGGGCAGAGAGAGAGGGAGACACAGAATCGGAAACAGGCTCCAGGCTCCGAGCCATCAGCCCAGAGCCTGACGCGGGGCTCGAACTCACAGACCGCGAGATCGTGACCTGGCTGAAGTCGGACGCTTAACCGACTGCGCCACCCAGGCGCCCCTGTTAGTTCTTATATACAAACCTTTCTGACTCTAAAAAAACTGGTACAGAAAAATCAACCCCTTTTTCTGCCAACTGAGGGTACTTTCTCTGATGTCCACACTATCTGGTGAAGCAGCCATGCTAATAATAGGTTGAAATCATACAGCATTGGAAAGCCTAGTTGTTGTGTTTCCCGAGGGGACTGATGTGGAGGTGTATACATGCAATCAGCTCTTAGGCAGAATGTTGACTTTATTACCAAGATGTGCTGGTAATAATTTGAAGGCTTGTTTACATGGTCTGTTGCCTACTTGTGTGAACTATTGACCATCTGTGTGTGTTGCCTAGGCAATGGATTGAGAATGAGGAGTCCAAGATTTATCTGTGCTGGTCATAAGCAAAAAAGGGACTTTTCCAAGCAAAGGTTTGATAAAAAATAAATCAGTCTGAAACTGATTCTCTAGACACAAATTACTTAGGGAGGGAGAAGTGGCTGATGGGAAGCTTTGCTAATACTGTAATTTTTATGAATTTGTTGTCCTTTAAAATAAAGCGTAAATAACTGACAGATGAGAAATGAGCTACACAATGAGTTATAAACACAAATGAGTTCATAAAATATTTACCTGCAGTGAAGTAGATTTGACACTCTTTGACAATAAATATATACAAATATAGCATTCCACTGCAAACAGATTTTTTTATTTGTCCCTTAAAAAGTTCTTTTTTGAAATAAACCATTTTGAACCTTAATAGGTACTTGCAAATATGTTTGTCTTCCTGTTTCTATTGCAGTCTTCTCCAGATGCCAGTATCTTAACTATAGGGTGGGATATACTTGAATCTCCTTGTTATTTTGGGTTATAATGGTCACAATTTTTACTATTTGCAAGTGGTTCTAAGGTGCATATTTAAGAGTAATTACAGCTATCCCACAGTGTTGTTGTGGAGGTAAAAGAGACCACGAGGGATCTGAATCAAGTTAGCAGTGAGGCTGGTACAAAGGAGCACATATGGAGCTAATAAAGGTCTCTAGTCGATTGTCCAGCATTCAGGTCTGTTAGTGTTAATTCCCTACACTCTGGAGTCCATACAGTGCAGGACTTGAGAGCACTGGACTCAGATTGTCTGGCCTTGATTCCCAGTTCTTCTACTCCCTAGCTATGTGATCATGGGAACGTTACTACTCAATGCCTCGAGTCCTGACTTGTAAGTTAGTAGCATGTTCTTTGTAGGCTAATTAGTGGAGGGTGGGGAGAGATAGGAGAGGGAGATGGAGAGAGAGGATGTGTTGAGCATAGTTACATATGTTGAGTGTCAGTCATATTCCGAATGACTTAATGCCAGTATGGGCTCAGTGGCACTCCCCAGGCTCCTGTTGATAGAACCAGCAGTATGCATAGAATGGCAGTATGTATAGATACATGTTGGTAATCTCTTCTCTTCTAGGAGAGTCAATAATGTCAACCTTTGCCTTCTTTGCAAATAGAGTCTAGACAAAACCCTCCGTCCTTCTCAACACCTATTCTAGACAGCACTATTAATCCATTCCAGTGCCTGAGATGTAACAAATTTGCCAACTCCAGGCTGACATAATGCTGAATTGAAGCTCAGATACAGAGTTAAGCTGGAGAAAGGACTGGAGTTTCACTCAGATGGTCAGAAAGAGGACCAAGACCGACTGCTATTGCCCGCAACTTGTGCTAAACTCATTTCCTGTCATTCTTCATTAACCCAGCATTGTGATTTACAAGACCTTAAAATTAGTTAATTTTGGAAATTTATCAATGAAAAAGCTAACATAGTAAAAGTTTCAAATTCATATAGATGCTTCCATTAAAAATGACAGAAGAATTTATCTGTGCAGCTCAGGGTGTAGAGGAGAGAAAATGCAGAGAGTGTCACCTGGCAGTTATTCTTAATGAGTGGGAAAAGACTATGAAATTTATTGTTTCACTTACGGGAAGGTTGATTAACCCTCAATGCAGATAATTACTGGATTAATGCTGGGTATATTTTTTAACTGAGTGGGATTTGGTGCATTCCCTGCAGCCATGGTTTTTTATTTGAACAGGAAGTAGTGGGAAACTTTTACACACTGACTCCCCAAGAAAATTCTTAGCCTAATGTAAAAACCAAATGTTTTCTGATGGGAAATTGAAATATGAAGGTAGTGATGGAAAAAATCTCTAATCCCCACTTCTTCTGACTGAGGAAAACAACAGTCCGCCATATTTCTTCCTCCAGACTCTGTCCAGTTGAACATTTCTTCTCTTAGCATGTCCATTTCCCATTGCTTCACTTGAAGCAAACCAGTGAGAAAAACTGCCACTAAATTCCCTGTGTAAAGTGGGGAACTCTTTGGGCAACTATTGCTTATTTACCTTTTGTAGTATCTACTGACTCATACTGTATTCTTGCCCGCAGTATGACCCTGACCCTCTGGCCTCTGGCACTTGCTGCAAGTTAGGTAATTATCACCTCTCTAACAGGTGTTGTGAATGCAAACCGGAAGCTGATTTGGCCAGAGGGAGTCTGTGCCTATGTGTGGAATTACAATATGTGCATTTGAGAATTGAGGGAAGCTGTCTACTACCACCATATGACCTCTGTAGCAGAGAAAACTTTTCTGAAAGAGGAGAGAGAAACCAGAGAGAAACCATGAGAAGGAGAAATAAGGAATATAAAGAAGAAGCTAAGTAGCCATGTCCTGGATTTCTGCAAGTTTTAATTTTCTGGGATCTGGAAACTTCTGAAGATCTGGCTGCATGGTTTCATCACGAAGACAGGTCTGAGTGAGTCTAACAGAGGCAAACACTGCTTGTTAAGGTGATTATTTGATAGGTTTATTTTTCCTGCTTGCCCTACCTTTTTTACAGGACACTCACATTAGTAGCTGTCAGCTCTAAACATGCAACAGTTTACTCTGTTGTTTTTTTCCCCCCACCATCTCCAGCCTTTAGACATTAATTCCACTGCCAGTGAGAGATGTTTTTCAGTCCCCAACTAACACGTCAAAGAAATTTTTGCACCTTCTGATCAGGGATTGATAGTCTTTATCTGGACTATTCATTATCATCCCAATCTTTTTAGCCTAAGTCAAGAGGTAGCATAAGAAGGACACATAGTCTTTCCTTATTCTCTTCCTATAAATCATTCCTTTGCATGATTAAGCTGCTCTTTTCTAAGTATTAAGAATAATCCTTACAAGAGCCACAGGGTGGACTTAGTATTTCCATTTGCTGATGGGCAAGCTAAGAAAATTAAAATGACATATCCATTGCAAAGAATTGGTACATCCAAGGGCTGGAATTTTAACTGAGGGCTGCCTATCTCCCAAGCCAAAGCTCTTTTTAGGACCCTATACTGCCTCTTGCTCCCCCTCAGTATCAAGAACTTCATCTTGGATTCTTTGTTTACCTCATTCCTATGGCATTTTATAATAGTCAATGCCAAGAATGATAGTAAGCACTTCTGCATTTCATTCTTCATTACAATCCTAAAATGAATGCATTTATTCACATTTTAAAGATAAGGTAACCGAGTCTTAGAGAGATTAGCGAACTTGGTAAGGCCACAGCATTTATGCATTGTTGTGTAAGACATCATACCCAGATAGGTCTGGCTGCCATTCTAACCTACATCACATGTGCTAGATCTTTACTTTTTTCAGGCATAATCAGCATATGTCAAACTGGGACACACTTGGCCCAGCCTCATGCTGCTCTCAGAATCCGATGATTTGATGCACTAATTTTTTTTTTTAAACAGAAAGGAGAATGGAGAGAGGGTGAGGGAGAAGTTACCACTACCAACAGATTACAAAAGGAAGGAAGGACTTATTCAATTAACAATAAACCTCTCAGGTCTAGGTTATCTCTTGACTCTAAGAAAAAACTAAGTTGGTTGACTTTGTATCACATCTCTCTCCTAGCTGTCACATACTCCAGCCCCCGTGCTGAAAGTTGCCACCTTATAGCACAGTTTCTGGTTTTTATTTCTTCCATACTGTTGATGCTCATTTCAACCTGATGACACTCATCCTGCAAGTTACTGAATGATGGATGCATCCACTGGGAGCTTTCTTCCTGTCTTCCCTATTCCTTTCTTCTTGTCATGTCTCTTCTATGCTCATTCATTCATTCATTCACTCACTCATTCTTTCCACTACCCCCACCCCATTCTCCCAATCTCTTCTCTCTCTCTTTCTCCTCTATACTGTGAATTAAATATAGGATGAGGGGGAACTAATCTCTTTCTTCTATCTATTTCTTCTTATTTCTCTGACATATACCTTAACATTTATTTCTGTAATGAGAAGAAATCTTGCAAGGACATTGTAGGATTTTTTTTTTAACCACAAGTGGTAATCTGTCCTTCTCAGACCTGGAGAGATGTGGCTTCAATTACTACTGTTTGGCCTCCATTCTAAAGCCTATCCATCCACCTGGTTCAAAAGTTTTAATTCTGCCTTGTCCAAATTCTTATAGGTTCATGGCCGGCTCATTCCCACTTGCTTAACCCACTATTTATTAAGGTTAATGACTAAACAATTTATCCTACATAAGAGCTACTCACATTGAACCTGAAGCTTTTCTCAGAGATCCACTTTGCCCTTCTTTAATTCCACTGCCAATGAGAGATGTTCCTCCCACCAGACCTCTCTACATTCCTGATGACACTTGAGAACAGAGTTGGTTATCAACTGGGCCCTCAACATGCTTCACCCTATCTCCCTGCTACCTGATTCCTGAAACAGCTTCTTGACAAGAAAGGCTACATAATTATTCTCTAAGCTCAGTCTTAGCCTGGCTTCAATAAAGATCTGTTACCAGGAAACTTATGTAGGTTTTTATGAGTCCTGAGATGCTTACTTAATCACTGCCTACACAGAGCACAAGATCTGTTGGGAACAATAAAGGGTCCTTCTCATTATAAACTCAAATTTACCTGTATCCCACCCATGACATCAAGTTTTATGAGTGTAAATTCTGACCATGATAAACCAAAGATAGTAAACCAAGGTTAATCCATTTAAGATATGAAGGCTGGCATGTCACTGCTTTTTGTTTCAGTGTGGGATGAGGAATAGAAAATGTCAGTCAGTGGATGTATAAAAATGATTCAATCTCTTTAAGAGGATAATTGTCTTGGCAACCTATCCCTTACCCAGTTCAGAGTTAGAAGGTTCTCTTTCTGAGGTGGAAAATGTTGAGGAGCAAAGGCAAAAAAAAGCAACACTCACACAGACTGGCTGAGGGCCTGGTGAAGGAAGAGAAGGGACAGGAGGAGTGGGGGGGGGGCAGCTTTCTCAGAAGCAGCAGTATGTGAAATTACTCCCGTAAAAGAAATAATAAACCAACAGTGCAAGCTAAATATATGACATTTAGTTATTGAAAAATGCATCTCTTCGCAGCTCCTCACACACTTTAATATTTCTAAATAGGACACAGTGGAACAGCTTCATTTTGGATGTTTTGTAATAAATATCCATGTTCTCCTGATTTACCTTTTGTTTAGAGATCCCAAAATCTTTTGCTCAATTGTATTTAAAGTTATTAAATTCTCCTTCATGCAACAAAAACAACTCTGCCACCACCAACAAAGGGAATTGAAGTTGTTACTTGTGGGAAGGGCTGTATTTGGCGGTTCTGATATGCCACCAGGATTCTGTCTCTCATTCTTGGTTCTGTGGCCTCTGCTGGATTCTCTCTAAGGCAAACTCTGTCCTGTGGTGGGAACACCGTGACTTCCAGCAGCTGCATTCCTAAGTGCTCCTCAACAGTCATAAGCATGACTTGAGATGGTTCATCTACCTCAGTCTTCAAAAGAGCTATTAATGGCTGGACTGGGGCCAACCTTCTTTCCCAGGATGAAGTGTCAATATCCCTTGATTCACAGCCATAGCAGAATCACAGAGAGGGGAAGAAAAGTTGCAAAAGAGTAACAGTCCAGGACATGTCATTTTCTGCAGAATTCTTTCCCAATAAACCCTCATTCCTTTAAATCTAGTCCCTCCTTCCTAATACTGATCTATGCCACATAATGTACATCATTGAACTCGCAAGGCGGTTATTGCATTTCTCCATCTGAATATCTTTGCTTGTACTGGTGCCCATACAGGAAAAGCTCTTCCTTTATAGTGTTTCCACAAGACCTCCCCTAACACTACCCCCCTACTTAAAAAATTGTTAACAGCTTGGAACAACCAATTTTGTACTTAAAATAGAATACTTTATGTTTATTGACATTTCCTGTCATACTCAGTATCCCTTAGTTCCTACACATTTTGCCTTTATCGGCCACCACACCTAACACACTGTATGCTATATACTCTGATTAGATAAAAACCATATATCTTGAATCAATTGTTCAGTGATCCATCACATGAGGATAAAAATACCGACCTGGTATGCCTGGTGTGAGATAATGTCTCTAAAGAACTTACCACTTAATAGATACACGACTCAAAATCTTATACACATGCACCCAATTTTTATGACAAATTACTCAAGAACAAGGCTTTCAAACCCAGAGGTAGCATACATTCTTCACTCAATATATGCATTTACTGCTTCATTCTAATACACAGGTTCGACTACTTTTATCATGTTTCTCATGGTGGTAACATATAGAATGACTGCCACTATAAATATATCTTTTCCGGGGGCACCTGGGTGGCTCAGTTTGTTAAGTGTCCAACTCTTGATTTCAGCTCAGGTCATGATCTCATAGTTTGTGAGTTCAAGGTCTGCATCAGTCTCTGCACTGATGGTGCAGAGCCTGCTTAGAATTTTCTCTTTCCCTCTCCTCTGTCTGTATGCTCTCTCTCTCTCTCTCAAAAAAAGTAAATAAACTTTAAAATACATATATATTTGTTTTTCCCGAATCTCATTCCTCAAAATGAGTAGAAGTCTCCAAAGTATATTTGATTTTTGAATATATGAGTTAAGGTTAAAGAAAATATTTGCAAGTATGTTAAAGAAACATAGGGGCGCCTGGGTGGCGCAGTCAGTTAAGCCTCCGACTTCAGCCAGGTCACGATCTCGCGGTCCGTGAGTTCGAGCCCCGCGTCAGGCTCTGGGCTGATGGCTCGGAGCCTGGAGCCTGTTTCCGATTCTGTGTCTCCCTCTCTCTCTGCCCCTCCCCCGTTCATGCTCTGTCTCTCTCTGTCCCAAAAATAAATAAAAAACGTTGAAAAAAAAAAAAAAGAAACATAGGCAAGCAATATATGTAAATTCTCCCAGCAGTCCTCCTTCCGGTTCCCGTCTTTGGAGAGTAATTTAGGATTCCTGTGCAGTTATCTGTGGAACTACTTGCTTTCCTCATCTTTCTGTGGTACTCTTAAGGAAATGACCAGCTGCAACATTTTGTAAAGAAATGGAAGTTAAAGTTAGTATGACTAATTTCCATTTTCAAAGGCTTGCTCCAAGGGGAAAAATGTTCCTGGGTCTTGTTCCAATGTTTGTTTGCAAGTTGACAACATTCACACACTGGCCACTCTGAGTTTTGCCTTTTAATTTATGGATCACCCTGTCCATAAATTAAATTTTTGAATTGCTAAGTTTATTCTTGTTTGAAAACTGAGAATCCTATAAAAGCCATAAGGGGTTTAACATAGCAAAAAATGTTACAAATTATGTATACAGGAACACATTATACATGTATATTTATGTATGTATATTTAGATGTATATATATGTGTGTAATGTATGTAAAATTTCTAACATGAAAATTAAGGTCGTACTAGCTTCTTAATGAGAAGGGTTCAAAACTAAAAACAATGCTATAAACACTGGGGGACTTGGGCCCCTATGAATCAGCACTCTTGTATCCTTGCATAAATTCCGAGTAGTGCTGTTGCTGGGTCTTAGGGTAATTCTATCTTTAATTTCTAAAGAACCTCTACACTATTTTCCAGAGAGGCTGCACCAGTTTGCATTCCCACCGGCAATGCAAGAGGGTTCCCTTTCTCCACATCCTCATCAACATCTGTTGTTTCCTGAGTTGTTCATTTTAGCCACTCTGACCGGTGTGAGGTGGTATTTCAATGTAGTTTTGATTTGTATTTCCCTGATGATGAGTGATGTTGAGCATATTTTCATGTGTCTGATAGCCATTTAGATATCTTCTTTGGAAATATGTCTATTCATGTCTTCTGCCCATTTCTTTACTGGATTATTTGTTTTTTGGGTGTTGAGTTTGGTAAGTTCTTTATAGATTTTAGATACTAACCCTTTATCCAATAGGTCATTGGCAGATACCTTCTCCCACTCTGTTGGTTGCCTTTTAGTTTTGTTGATTGTTTCCTTTGCTGTGCACAAGCTTTTTCTCTTGATGAGTTCCAATAGTTCATTTTTGTTTTTATTTCCCTTGTCTTGGGAGCTGTGTCAAGTAAGAAGTTGCTGCGGCCTCTAGGATTTTGATGGTTTCTGGTTTCACATTCAGGTCTTTCATCCATTTTGAGTTTATTTTTACGTATGGTGTAAAAAAAGTGGTCCAGTTTTATTCTTCTGAATGTTGTTGTCCAGTTCTCCCAGCACCATTTGCTAAAGAGAGTATCTTTTTTCTACTGGCTACTCTTTCCTGCTTTGTCAAGGATTAGTTGGCCATACATTTGTGGGTCCAATTCTGGGTTCTTTATTATATTCCATTGGTCTATGTGTCTATTTTTGTGCCAATACCATACTCTCTTGATGATTACAGCTGTGTAGTACAGGCTATCAACAATAGCCAAATTATGGAAGGAGCCCAAATGTCCATCAACTTATGAATGGATATAGAAGATGTGGTGTGTGTATATGTATATGTATATGTATATATATACACACATGCACACACACACATATACACATATACACACTGGAATACTACTTGGCAATGACAAAGAATGAAATCTTGACATTTGCAACAACATGGATGGAACTGGAGAGTATTATGCTAAGTGGAATAAATCAATCAGAGAAAGACAGATATACGTTTTCACTCATATGTGAGAGTTGGGACATGTAACAGAAGACCATGGGGAAAGGGATAGAAAAAAATATATAAAGTTATAAACAAAGAGTGAGGTAAACCATAAAAGACTTTTAAATACAGAGAACAAACTGAGGGTGGAAGGGGATGGGGAGGCGGGAAAATGGGTAATGGACATCGTGGAGAACACTTGTTGGGATGAGCTCTGGGTGTTTTATATAAATGATGAATCACAGAAATCTACTCCCGAGGCCGAAAGCACACCATATACACTGTATGTTAGCTCAATTGACAATAAACTGTATACAAAATATGAAAGCATGTACGATGACCATTATACTTGGCATAATAAATTGGAAAGTATAATTTAAAAAACTAAAAATAATGAAAGGAAATATTTTGAAAGTATAAATGTCGAAATCTTAATATTACCAGGTATCTGAGATTATTTTTATTGGATGGGATAAGATATAGAGGCCAGGTTTTAAAGAACATAGGGGCTATGTATTGGTTGGGATGGAAATCATCAAGAATGGAAACATCTGTTTCTTCCATATTTCTGGATCTTGTAAAGAATCCTGAAATGGCTCAGTCTTTGATTGCTCTTACTCTGCATTCATGAGGGGGATGGAGCTTAGTGGACAAGAGCATGACGTTTGAATCTCACAGACCCAAACCTAACCAAGATTCTATATTTTTGCAGGTATGGGACCCAGAGCAAGTTCCCTATAAGTTTCAGAGTTGTTTTTGTTTGTTTGTTTGGTATGAATGTCAATTGTAAAATTAGGGTAATCAAATATCTCTTACTGAATTTTCTAACAGAAGAGGAAATGAGCTTATGTATGCCTGATACATCAAAAGCATTCAGTAAAAGATTGCAATGATGTCAATGATGATTCCAGATGTTGCGCCTACAACATGTCCAACCACAAAGATTTTCAAAGAACATTATAAAGTTCTCTGACATGCATCATTTTCATGACAAATTGCATCAGGGTACTAAATCCTGGAAGCAAGCAATGTTAAAACTGGAAAAAGCAGAGTCTGACATCTTTATTTATAGTAGTTGAAAGTGAGGATCAATAACATAGTTATTGGCACGTATGGCTCTAGAGTCTCAGTCCTGTGAGTTATACCACACTGAAAATTTTCCATGAGTTTCCACCTTTCCCCCAAACTCTCTAAGAGATCCTTTCAGTAAGGTTGAGCCGATGACACAACACAGATGGAGACAGTACAGACAAAACCAGAGGGAGAAAGCAGAAGCACAGTTAGCATGCTTCTGCACTGCGCAGTGTATTGAACACTCGGCTGCACATACTGGCTATGAGCATAGGTACTACATTCATTTTTTGAAATGTAAGCCAAGTTAATATGTGACTGAAGAAATATATTTCATGGATTACTAAGTGTTCTCTACACCAGTGGCTATGGGAAAATTTCAGAATGTGCCTTTTAAAACATCCATCTTCCCCAATTATAGAGAGGTAATCTTGGTTTTCAGAGGTGTTTGGACAATAATATTTACATATATCTGCCATGTACAATTCCAGACCTGCAAGGAACGTCACTGTGATTGACTGAATACCAAAATGTCCCAACGTTCCAACCCACAACGTTCCGCAAAGTGACTTGCATATTCCCATACTTCCCTCTTCCCACCATTAAAGATGGAATTTATTGCCACACTTTTCAGCCCCATTAAAAATCTTTTTGATCAGTAGAAGGCAATAGAAGTGACAGTGTGCCAGTTTTCAGCTTAGGTCTCAAGAGGACTTTTCTTATTCTGTTCTGACTCTATGACTGAATCTGATATGAGAATAAGCCTCAGCTGGTTTACTAGAGAATGTAGGACCATTTGGAGCAGAACAAAATTGTCTTATCCAGGACTACCCTAGTCTACTATCCAATAGTAATGATAATAATGATGATGATGATGATGATAATAATAATAATAATAATAAATTGAAAGGGGACTCCTTTTCTTGAGAGACACGGAGGAGGGAAAAGCTAAATATCTGCTCAAGAATTTGGAAAGATTTCTCAGAGAGGTAACCTTTTGACCGACATACAATATCACCAGTCACAGAAAACCATTTCAGAGAGAATTTAAAACATGTGTAATGGCATCAGTGAACATAGTATATTTGGGAAATGGCCAGAGTGTGATTATATGGTTGGAATATCCAGTCGGGACAAAATTCTGAAATTTTTAACATGACATGCCAAGAATTTGGATGTAACCTACAGGCAAATGCAAAGTCAAGAGAAATGTTTAATCATAGTGGGGATACAGTGTGTGGTATTTAAATCAGATGTCAGTGAGTATAAATTTTAGTTGGGGAAGAATAAATGTCCTCAGATATACAAAAATTGGAACTCTGAAAAATGATAATATAATCCTTCTGATAGAGTCATTTAATGAAGATCCCACCTCGAGCTAGAGAGGAAACCAATACAAACTCTTTTAAGATTTCAGGAATCCATCTTCTTTCTGTAGCTATAAAAAGGGATGGGGGTTCTGGCAAGAATATCTTGTCCACCTGCCCATGCATAATCATGCTCTAATTGCTAGGTGCTCTTTACCTTGAAAATGACATTCTTGAACTTATCATGAATAAGTCATACATGTTGATTTCCCTAAAATTAGTGTAGGTCCATATGCACTGACCTAAATATGCCTTCTCCCTTCCTTCACGTTGTGACAAAGCGATACCTCTTTATGAAATGATTAAATAAGAATTTAGCCACAGCCCAGGGACAGGGACTGAATTTAACTAGGACACCCAGGAAGTGAATCCTTCCCTGTAGACTCTGTACTGGGCACTAACCATGGACAACTTTAATCATCACAGAGGCGATATCATCCAGTCCTTTGACATGAGTTGGTAGCTAAGCACCTGAGCCCATCAGGGATAGTTGAGTTTTCCCCACTGCACAGCTGATAAGCAGCAGAAAATAGAGATTTCACCTTTCCTTGAAATTCAAGGTAGAATTGTTGCATGACCTCCTGAAAAATGGATCCATTTTCAAGCCCTAACCTTGTGCAGTAAACACAGAAAAATAAGAGGCTCTGCTAGACATTTTAAGCAGTATCTTTTCCCTACTCCCTTGGCATTTCCTCCATCACCCCACCTCATGTGTCCTGTTAGTTCCATGATGAATTGAGCAGTCAAAATGCCTCAGCCTACTTCTCAGTTTATTATAGAGACTCCCTGGTACCTGACAAAATGCATTGGTGAAGCTCTGATGACCTCAGTAGGCCTCCCTTGCTGCTTAAATGCTCTCACACACAAAAACAAATGGTGTTAAATAAGAGTGATGAAGTGAGTGACTTTCCCTGAATGAAGGTGCTGGAAAGAAATGGAGAGGCACACAAAAGCACTGGAGACATATCGGCAGACCTTAGAGAAGCTGTTCACACCTGAGCACAGAGGCAAATATAAAAACTAATGGAGGGTTTGTAAAGGGATGTGCATTTACCAGGAAGAACAGTGGAAGAAAAGTGGGGATCCTAGCCTCCCTTAGAGGGAAGGCTATGTGTTTTGTTAAGGAGTAGAGGGTAGGGCAGAGAAGAACACAAGCTCCCAAGCTGTTTTGTTTTGTTTTTGTTTTATGAAAAGGGGATGGGGGTAAGATTGCAAGGACTGAAGTGTATAGTGGACCCTGTGTGTTTACCTACCTAACATCTCTTTTCTTTTTAGCACTCATTGCTTTCTTATCTTCCTTGGTGAACCATCCTTTTCCTACTCTCAAACCATGTGTTGAGTTGGGGATGTGGTGTCTCCCCTGTCCTCTGTTCCAGGGATGGAAAGATATAGTTCAAGAGCCAGACCATCGCATCATCTCAGGCAACAACTGGCCGGGACGGGGTATAGATACAACCCATTGATCTAAGACAATGATGTGATGTATAATTCCAAGCCTTTTATTGGAATTTCCAAGAAAGAAAACATGTCTTTCTGTTGAACTTGAAACTATTTTCTGTATGTCTATAGCTGCCTGGGGTCACCGTGCCTGGGGAACTGCTTCAAAATGAAGCTACCACAAGAAGCAAGCAGAGTGGAAAGATGCTCATAAAAGTATCTAAGCCCTTAGATCCAGACTTGCCTAGATTTAAGACTTAATTTGGCTAATAAGTCACATTGTGTGTTTAAACCATTCTGGGTTAGATATCTGTCACTTGCAAGCAAGAGCTCTAACTTCCATAAAATACTAAGACATTGATTTTAGGATAGGTGATCCCCTAACTTCACCTCTACAGTCCATACATCAGAGCCTGAAGCAAGGCTCATGTGCAGGTAATTTATTCTGGTAAATAATACCATGGGACAGGTGTGAAACAGAAAAAGAGGGAAGGTAAATCCAACAGTGGGTTTTCAAGCTTTCTCCACTAGGAGCATAGAGGAAACGGAACTGGATCCCATATGGGATTTTGTGAAAATTTATGCAGAGTGAGTCTCAGCATTTTATATATGGGGAATGGGGAAAGAGAATTGGCTTCTGTCTCCATGGGTCACAGACTGTCCCTCAGAGTTTTAACTTCCTTCTACTTCCAGACATAGGTATTAGACATGGCTGAGAAGATTCCTATAGGTGTTGTCTTAAGCAAGGTACAGGAAGTACCTGATAATAGTCCATCCTTGGGTGACTCAGATCCTCTAATGTTCACATGAAGTCCAATCCATAAAAAGGTTCTTAATCTATGACAAGCCATACATCTCTTCAAAAGACCTAACACACCAGGCTTAGTGTAACAAATTATAGTAACACAGCTGAGGGCACAGCTGTGAAGGCACAGCTGAGGCACCAGGTTGAGTTGACAATCCTTGAGTGTTGGTCAACATTTTAAAACTTAAACCAATAGTCATGATATAGTATTGTGGTTCCAATGGGTCTGGGATTTTAAAGGTAAAGACAGGAGTGGCCCTTCTTCCCAACCCTCATAATAAACAACTTGAAACATTTGTGCACCATGTCCCCATGGATATAGAAGTAGTTGTTCTTAATTAGGGAATCCCTTGACCAAGTGTAGGATGACCAACTTGTTCCTAGTTTGCCTAGGACTATCCAGGTTTTAAAACTGAAGGTATTGTCTCCTAGGATCTTCCTTCATCACAGACAAAATTGAATGGTTGTTCATTCTAACCAGGCAATATGAGTTCCACTAACCTTGAAATCTGGATTGGTCACTTTTGCTTCCTGAGCAAATAAAGAAAGAAATTTTCATATGAGCATTAATAACTGAACTTGATCATCAAAAGATAGGTGCTACTTTATTATGGGACATAGAAAACTGTGATTGACATCCAGTTAATATATTTGAACATCTATTGCTATTTCCATGCCCAGGTTTAACTGTAAGTAGATAATTTCAGCAACCATGGCCTGATAAGTGCATGTCACGGTAGGCTCAGACCATTCAGGAATAAGTGTCTTGGTTGCTGTTAGGTGACAGGTATATAACCCAAATTTGCTTAAGAACGCAATGTAACATATTGGCCAAATTAACTATTAAATCTAAGCAAGTCTCAATCCATAGTCAGAAGTGCTGTCAACTTACCGTTGCATGCAACTGGTTGCTTAGCAATGACTAGAATAAAATATGACCTGAGTTTGGGTAAGAGTGGTATACCATACAGCATTCCTACCCATCTGTGTGTTGAGTACTGGGGCAGGTGCTTTTCCCTTCATGGTCTTTATGAATGAAATTCCTAGGGCCTGTTTCAGGAGTTTACAATTGCCTACATGTCAGGAACTCAAGGAACCACTCTCTTCTCTGTTGCCTGAAAGTCTTCACTTCACTTTGTCAGGATATCCACATCTTTCATGATTATTGGCTTTCCTCCAGCCAGTATTGATTTCTCCATTATTAATTTCTTTCAACAATTTCTTATGGTAAACCATTAGTGTGCAATGATGTTAAGAAGGACATAGCAATTAGCCAAAACTAAACCTCACCTTCACATTCCTGTGAAATAACTGGGGAAAAATAAGTATCAGAACTTCCATACCATCATAGTTTTCTCTTTCTTACTTCTGGAAACAATTTTTGTGTCTTTGAGTTAAAGGACACTATTCTAGGTTTTCAGAGATGAAATAAAATTAATTGGAGTCAGGAAATGAAGACGTAGTTTAGCATCTCCAAGGTTTAAGTTGGTAAACAAGAGACTAAAAACAGGGATATTCAGTTGGAGAAAAATGATCAGATATTGAAGTCCGGAACTCAAAAATACAGGTTCTTTGGGAGAAGATAAATGAAAAAGTTGACATTATTCTAGGCCATGGAGCAAATGTTCTTGAGCAATATTTTTAAATGGTAGAAACATGGTATTTTCAGAGTTGACATTTGAAATTTCAACTATTATCAATGGTTCTGAAAATCCAATAATGATTGATACCTTGTAAGACAGAGAATTAAATCCTAAACATACCATTGACATGTAGGAAAGAGAACTGAACTGAGGAGTACCTTAGCCTGCTGCACAGTGTCCCTATCCAAACACATGAAAGGGTAGAAGGACTACATGGTGAGCAATGGAGGCCTTAGTCTTTCATGCACTTCTAGAAGGTGGCTTGTTCCAGAAAGAGGGACAGAGCCTCATGTTGACTATGGATTCCCTTGGAACAGAGGCAGAGGACTTAAGGCAAGAAAGGGTAATATGTGCCAAATTAAAATAAGTAATAAATCTAACTGGACATTGTACTTGAAAGGTTTGTGAGGCCATTCCTGGGCTGAGTGCAGAAGAGTTCCATGATTCATAAGTGGCGGGTAATGGAGGAGAGAACATCAGCACAAGTGACTTATAATTAACATCTTTGAAAAAGAGTAAGAAAAATGTTCTCTTAGTGTGGGTTCACCTTATAGCTTAGCATGAGAAAAAGTGTTCTGAGAAGGTAAACTCATAGAGCACATATGAGGTACAGAGGAGGTAAAGTAAGCCAACACAAGGACAAGCTATTGATTTGGCTGCTGTTAGGGGTGGTTGATCCCATGCACCTTCTGAGGAGATTTTGAAATGGCTCTCTAAATTTATTATTCAGGGGATGAAAGGGGGAAACGTATTCATAAACCCCTCACCTATGGGTCAAGGGGTGGCTCCATGGGCATCGATTGGTTGAACTTCCACATTGTGCATACCTGAATGCCAAATAAATTCCCATCAGTTTTCTAGGACACAGCTTCATTAAAAGAGTATGTGGCCCAGGGCCTGAGGTTGAATTTGAACAAAGTTGTTCATAGTCTGTGTTGAACTGAGAACTATAGCTATTTCTGGAATCAGATTAACCTCTCAGAGCAAAAAATGTTGCACGGGAGATTATTGATACATATATCTTCACATCCTTCTTTATGTTCCTGTTTTCCGCAAGCCTATGCTGACTCTACAAACAAAACGCAACCAAATATCACCAATTCGAGGGGGTATGCACACAAGCCGTGACCTTCTCAGGAATGATATTGCCTGGATTTTTTCCAAGTCCAGATTTAATCTTTGAGTAGTAAATCATGCCGTTCATGCTTAGGACCCAGCTGCTACAAAGGCAACAGTGTCAACAAAATAAAATTAACAGTGCAGCATGCTAATAAAATGGGGAAATCCCAGTGTTCCCTATTAAAAAAAAAAGATATTAGCCTGACCCATATTTATTATCCTTTTCTGCAAAAATTAGTTTTCCCAGAAGCTTTTGAGGAGCACACGAACAGTAATGAAGCAGAAAAATGATGGATGTTAAGAAATTAAGGTACTCCAGAATGGGTTATAAACTTGTACCTCTTTGTTGCCCATGCACTTTTGATGAGCTTGCAAAGTTTTAGACCTCTTTAATTTAAGATGGAACAGTTTTATTTCTTTCAGCTACAGTGGAAATAATTTCCTTATCTATCATTAGAATGGTTTAATACTTTCATTAATCCACACATCATAAAGCAGAAAGTGATTTTTATACCTACTCCAATCAGTCATTGGGCCTGCTTCAGAATAGAAAACGATTGTTTTCTGCTGATTCCAAAGATAGACTTAAGGCCAGTATCTTCATGAGCCATCACAATTACAGGGGCAATACTGAGACATAGAAATGCTGCTGTCACCACCTCTCCCTTGGCATAATTTGGATTATTGCTATGAGCAGCAGAATGTTTGCAAATACATCAGAGACCCTTGACTTTGTGGCAGTACATAGATGTGGGATATCAGGAGATGTCCATGGGATGTAGGGAATTTGTTTCATCACATCTACAGGAAGCCTGTGGGGTTTTGTATCTTATTCTGTTCATTCTCTCAGTGGCCAAGACAGAGGACTGGGATTGAAAACAAATAAAACAAATCCTAGCATAAGAAGTCATATGTTCTCCATGTTAGATGTCCCCACTGGGCCTGGATAAGCCCCACCTAATGTTCTTATCTCACCAGTCCACTAAACATATTCAGTATACTCTCCCTTTTCCCATACAGAACATTGTGTTTCTGTTCAAAACATGCTAGAAAGAGAGAAGAAACACTTACATTGTTATATTAAATTTGTCAGTCCCTAGTGACATGGATTCCGATGGAATTTTAGCCTTTCAGGTGATTATTTGGTCCTGTGCAATTTAGACAGAATGCAGTATGAAGAAAAGACACTGAGGAGACTACCAGACTGGTTGGAATTCACAACGGCAAGGCTCTGAATACTGGAAACATACCACTAATGAAATGCTGTGTGATTTGTGACCTCACTGGGCAATTGTGAATAATGTGCCCTATGTGTCCTGAGAAGCAATATGGGTCCTAACACCAAGGAAGAAGAATGGAGACCTTAGAAAAGAAGAAAATGAAGAAGAAAATGCAGAAGAGAAATGGCAAATGCACAGCACCCCATCCCCATCCCATGCATGGGATGAAGCATGTTTTGTTTTCTTAAAACCCCAGATATGCTAAATCTTAATCCTTGAGTGATAATGAATGTCTAGAAAAGGATAATTACATAAACTACCAATACTACTTAATTTTCTCCATTTTTAGAACACTCCTGGTTTATAACACAATTTATTACTTAAAAACTGTGCTAACTTTGTGCTTTTGTTGTCATGCCCTAATAATATCTTAGATACATGTGATATTTTCACGGTATTTTCACATAAATTACCTGTTTGATTTTTATAACACTCTGTGGAGTAAGACAGCTGTTATTATTCCGATTCAAATATTAAAAATAAGTGAGGCTTAGAGAAATAAAGTGACTTTTCAATTTCACATTTTTAGTAATATTTTTAGCTAAGATGAAAATTTGAATTTCTTATCAGAGGACTTGGCTTCTATGTATTATTTGTGTTGAATTAATTGTCGAAGACTGACTTAGAAAAAATGTCAGCAGCCAAAAGAAGGTTGTAAATCATGAAAATAAATGATGTTGAAGTTCCTTTCCAGAGAGGAACTAGAGAGATCATAGAATTACTTACCAGGTTTCCCAAAGTCTTTGGTGTAACCTATTTGGATTTGAAAGCAACCCTGTGTAATGTAGCAATCTTGTCCCCATACTGAACAATATCTCGGAAAATTAGACAATAATGTGCCATGGTGAAAGAGAATACTTTCTGGTCCTCCAAGGCAATAGTTTTATTCACTGAAACTTGATTACTCTTTTAGCTGACTTCAGTGGAAAGGCTAAGAATGATATTAAGCACTAGGATAATACCTAGCCTTGTTAAAATTATGGAACAAGTTCCCCATAACCATGGCTTGCACATATACACTTTTTATCACTCAAATGCACCATGCTGTTGGTGGGGACACTGTTGGGTTCCAGTCTCAGGAAGTACCTGAGGTCAAAATTCATGAGTTACTTTTTGTCTTTAAATTCATTGCTGGTGCCTGAAATTGTGTGCTCTGTTTTTTTTTTTTTTTTTTTTTTCTGGAATGAAATGACACTACATATTTTTCCTATAGAAGGGGGAAAAATCCCCACCCTAAATCTTTAAATCTAATGGGAGTGCATTGTTCAATGAAATCTTGTTCTGATGAAGAACTTAAATCCTCTTGGTTTATCACAATGGGAGCAGAGTTATTCTGAGGTACATGTTTGCCTAGCCTAGTCCTCTGAGCCTTAATGATTAAGCATGTATATACGGACCATCTGTTGTATGTGTATTGTAGTCGGTTCTGTCCGTACCTTATCTCCTGAGATTATCAACAAGTTTTAATACATTGTCTTTAGGTTTCTCAGGTGATTTCTTCCACAGTACAAGTGTTTTGAAGTTTTAACAATATTTTGCCTTATTGGAGTGCCTGGGTGGCTCAGTCAGTTGAATGTCTGACTCTGATTTCAGCTCAAGTTATGACCCCAGGGTTGTGGGATCCACGCTCAGCATGGAGCTTGCTTAGTATTCTCTCTCTCCTTCTCTCTCTGCCTCTCTCCTTTCCTCATGCTCTCTCTTTCCCTAAAAAAAATATGTATATATGCATATATTTTTGGCTTACTTATTGACTTAATGAGGATTTTGTCTCCATATTACAAAATAAAAGTATAATCTATATAGTATTATAAAAATAATCCTGGGGTAAAAATAGGGAGACTGTAGTAATGAGGTAGAATGAGGAAGGAAGAAGTAAGTTGTATCTAAAATTAAGAATGAAATAGGTGAAAATTAATGAATTTGTGGCATAAAGTTTTAAGACAGATTGTTAGGACGTTTCCTGGCTATCTCTATCTCTAAAATTATAGACTAATAAAGACCAATCAGATCTTTCACATGAAATTTAAGAACTAATGCCAAATTGAAGGGAGATTAGGCTCTATATTCATGTACACACACACACACACACACACACACATACACACACACCCCTTTTTTTTTCTCTCTCAGTGGGCTGCAGAATTTAGTCCAAACGTTGTAACTTGGCCATCAGACTTATCCTCTGCCACTTCTTCCATTTTTCTCCTTATGTTTCCGCCCAGGAAGGGGGCCTGCTGGGAAAGTAGTTGTCCAGGACACTAAGCTATAAAGCACACTAAAATAGAGCTCAAATCTTACAAGAGGAAAATATTCACTAACCACATCTCGTTTGGGGGTAATTTTACAATGGTTGTAAGTAATAGTTTTCTGGGCTTCTTTGGGTCCATAGGGAGACTTCCAAAATGCAAGGCTGAATTTCATCATCTGGTCTCTACACTAGACCCTATACTAAGACAAGTGTAACTATGGAATGTAACTTTGGCTACAGGTGAATTTGGGATAGATGTGAACGTCTCACAGCAATAAAAACCAGGCAGATTCCCAATAGTCCTTTTTCTTGAGCTTGATGCCAAATGACAATAAGTCACATGTTTTAAAATAGATAAATATGTATGTGTGTGTATGTATATTAATATGTATTTATTTATAATGGTCTAAATGAACACCTAGATATTAGCTTGTTCATATCTCTACCTGTATTTTTCTGTTCCTACTCCAGTCACATTGAAGGGCCTCCTGTTTCCTCACCACTCTGGGCACTTTGTGTCCTGGCCCATTCTCTTGTCTGAGACTGAGACACATTTAAATGCCTTCTGCTCGCTGCAGCTCAGCATTTTTATCCTCAGTGACTTAACTTAAAACATGCCAGTGTTTTCAGTTTGGCTCAGTTACTTGCTTCTTCTTCTGTAATCTAATTGTATTTGGTTCAGACCCTACTTACTGTGCTGATTGCAAAGCCCTTTTTCCATGACAAGTTTTCAGTCTTCACATGCAAGGTGTGCCTAACCCAGGACCTGGCATTGGAGAAGTACTCAATAAATACTTGTTAAATTACTCATGCTAAGTTGTATGGTGTTGGGTTTTAGTCCTGAATAAGTTACTAATCAGCTGCTTAACCTTGGAAAAGCAGCTCTATTTCTGATGCTTCAGAAAAGTAAGAAAATTGCCACTGTCCCACTTACCTTGAAGCATTTGTTCCAAATTCAAAGGAAACATGCTTTAAAAATAAGTATAAAAGCCCTCTGCAATTCACTGACATGGAGTGAAATGGAATACAGTGGATCAGTGACAGATCAATGTCCAGGCTGGTGCAGAACATATTACTATAAAACTTCTAGGTTTGATTACAGTACCTGTCTCCTGACTAAGACGCTTTGAAATCCATAAGCACCACCATTGGAAATTTTCATTCTTCCAAGAACATCTCCAAGATGTGGCATTTATTGTCAGTTCGCATGTGATGCTCCAAGGGCCTAGCAATAGTTTTGTGCCTGAGCATTCTTTGAGACACTCTGGAAAGCAAAACAAAATCTTAGGTGCTAGATTTTAAAACTAAGGTTCAATATGGCAAAATCTGCTAAAGGGACTATACAGAGACAGAGTGTCAAGGAAGGTCTTTGCACAACTTCGTTTGAAATAATATATAAAGTGAAATTCAGTTGATTGAAAGGACATATTGGTTTGAACCAACATTTTCTAGGTTTATTTATCACTTACATTCTGTACTTCCAACACACCCCACCAAAAAAATTTTTGGGAAACAAATATAAAAACACATTGGTTTCACTTAAATTATTGTATTCCTTAAGAGCTGGTGGTGGATATATGTTGTTTTATTTGCTCTAAATTGCAAATAAATTTCTTTTCTATTTTAAATTGCTGTGTCACAAATTATACCCAAACTCATTTGCTTAAAATAGCTAATTTAGTATTCCTGTGGATTCTGCAAGTTGGGAATTTGGTGATTGTTCCCGAGTTTATTTTTATTACCGAAGCCTCAGGTGGGTATTCTCAGAGACTGGAGGTGACTCTGTAGCTGACGGCTAGACTCATCAAAAAGATAATTCACATGCATTCATGTGATGGAAATGACTCAAAGATCAGTACTGCCAGCCTTAGAGTTTATATGTGATCATTTTATCTGGCTTTCTCAAAGCATGGATTCTTTAGGGGAGTTAAATTTCTTAAATGGTAGTTCAAGTCTCCAAAGATAGGTGTTGCAGTGAAGCAGGCGGAAGCTGTAATTAATCTAAGAGTCGTGCAGTGTCCTTTCCTCTGCATTTTATTGATTACACGCAAGTAATATGCCCACTTGAGAGAGAGGGCATCTCATTGGAAACAGTGGCAGTTCATTCTCTTGGGGGAATCCATTGGTTTGTCCTTAGGAGGATATATGTCCAGAAATTGGACACTTCATTTTTATTACTCATATACCAAATCAAACACCTTCCTCATCCCTGGCAGACTCCTTTGAAATGAAGCAATTGAAAGTGAGGATTTGGGATGGATGTGAAAGTTAGGAAGTTGGCATTTTGTCTCAGTAGATCATATATCTCCTAATGTCCTGTGTGTAAATTACTTTCCTCTATTCCCCATCTCATAACCCTGCTCTCTTGTAGCTGATTACATTTGTCTTTGATAGCTTTAACATTCAGAAGCCCTCATGTCCTAGGTCCCTATCAGGCGGCTTCCTGAAAGCCTCTGTTTTTGGTAAATTCTCTGCTATTTCATGGGTTTTTTTCTGATAAATTCCCTGGAAATGGGACCTGGAAAGTGCCTCACATTATGTGTTCTATGAATAAAGAAGCTCTATATAATCACAATGCAACTGAATACTTTTTAAAATTAATACAAGTAGAATATTTAAAGATCTGGACTAGGATATGTTGGATGAATTTTTAAAATATGCCAATACTTTAGAAATTAATGCACTTTGGCTAGTTTGTGAAGAGATGAGTTTTCTTTTGCTGTGATTAAGAATACATTTAAATTAAAATTCACTTATCAGGTAGAACAGAAAAGCTTAAATGCCTCATCCAACTGAAAACATCTCATGGAAGTAATTTCTTCTGCCTACTTAGACATGGTTTATGGCATGTACATTGTGCTAGAGGGACAATAACAACGTTTGCAGCTCAATGAGAATATTGAGATTGATTCACATTCCTTTTCATTGGAGCATACATTTATTTCAGTCGCCATGAGAAAGTAAGGGCTTAATTTTCTAACTGTAACTTTTTTAAAGCAGTCAAGAAACTTGTTTTCTTCTGCAAGAAAACTTCCCAGTAATTTTCAATGGCATAACATTCTTCCTTGAGAACATTGAAAGGAACTTGTATAGTTTGTCTGGGAAATGAAATGGTAGATTTCAATAAAATGGTGGACGCTATTGGAAAAATATTAAATTTTCTATAAAACTAAAGTTCTAATCTATTATGATGACTGTCATCATTAATTATTTTGCTATTAAAATCACCTGACATTCTTTTGACAACAAAGTGAAGAGAGACAGAGAGAGACAGAGAGAGAAGCATAAATACTTAAACAGAAGAGACTAGGAAAAGCTAACATGTTTACAGTTCCACATGCCTGTGGCCTTGTATATAATATGGCACTAAAATGTGCAGTGTGGCATTGGCAATGGTATCCAGTAAATAATAATGAATAATAGAGCCGTGAACATTCAAATCGTCAGAGTTCTTGCTAGATAGAGCACGTGGGACTTGGGCCAACCCCTGGTAACTAACAGAATTTGAATGAGTGGAAGAGAGGGCACAAAGTTTGGACTGACGATGGTATGGGGTGGAAAGGCATGAGGCATGAGCCTAGAAAACATCACAAGTATGCCAAACAAGGTGTCCAGGACTTCAAAGAAACAAGTATGGTGTGAATAAATGTGAATTTGTTTCCAATGAACATGATAGGCATTGATACCTCCACCACACTTCTCAAATTTCTGGACTGAGTGACACTGACTGAAACAGTTTAATATTAGCTTAGTACAATGAATGAACATATACCCAAAGCTAGGAACCTATTTCAGAATTTCAGAAGGCCAGGGATAAAGACAAAATCCCACAAGAGACGTTAAGGATCCTATGATTAGAAAAAAGCTTCTTGAAAAAGTGAGAATGATCCTCCATCCAGAAATGGATCAAATCATCCCACAAAACTTGAAAATACTGCAAGACGAAACATGGCCAGGGCTTGAATTGTCACAAAATAACCTATTTCGTTGCCTTATCCAAAGAGATGTGTTAATGGGATGACTGTCTTGAGATTAGAGTAGTCTGGTTGGCGCCAAGCTGGTCCAAAGCTTTCATCCTCATTAAAACTAATATTTTTGAGTCTGTTTCCTGACCTCTCTTTGGACTGCTTGCCCAGGTCCTTCCCATGATTGTGTTGTCTACTGGAGGCTCAGAATCTGCCTGCCCTTGCCTGCTTAGTGATTCTTATTCCCTAGGCTCTACTGAGACAAAATGGATCTTTATTGGGCTTTTCTTGGGGTTTCTATCATTGTTGTTTCATTGTTCCCAGTGGATTAACCTTTGGTGTATACAGGATCTGAGATCCAATGCATTCTAAAGAGGTCATATTAAGTCCATTTAAATTGTTCTTCATCAAGAAGCACACATTTTAATAGTGTCTAACATTTTTTCTTCAGCTTTCTTGAGGTACAATTGACAAAAAAAATTGTATATATTTAAAGTGTACAATGTGATGCTTTGATGTGAGTATATTTTGTGAAATGGCTACCATGATCAAGTTAATTAACAAATACATCACCTCACATAGTTAACATTATTTTTTTATGTGTGTGTGGAGAATGCTTAAGGCCTACTCTTTTAGAAAATTTGAAGTACACAATACAGTGTCATTAATTATAATTAATTTTTAATTCGCATAAAACCTAGTGATGGAGCTCTTGTGGCTTGTAAGCAATTAGGATACAATTATATTTAAATTGAATTTAATATAACAAAAATGTACAGCTGTAATGGATTTTCACCATGACCCTGCCCAATTTCCACATTGTACAGATGCAAAAACTAAGGTCCAACAATGCTGTATCAAAGAGCTCACATGGTTTGTGTGGGTGGAAATACAACAGAAATCTTGGAGTCCTATCCTCTCCTTTTTTTAGGTAGTGATCCTCTAACAGGGTTTTGATCCAGAATATACAAAGACACCCAAACCCAGTAAAGCCTTAGTAGTAGAATGACAGGCATGCAGTTTGACATTAGATGATCAGAGGCCAGTCCTGAGGGACGTCACAACACAGGACTATGTTTCTGCAACTGTCACTTCCTTTTTTTAAATGTTTATTTATTTTCAAGAGAGAGAGAGAAAGAGAGAGAGAGAGAGAATCCTAAGTGGGATCCACACTGCCAGCACAGAGCCTGGCGCTGGGTTTGAACCCATGAACCGTGAGATTATGACCTGAGCCAAAATCAAGAGTCAGATGTTTAATAGACTGAGCCACTCAGGCATCTGGAAAGAAAAATAATGAATTTGAGTTGGTAGAAACAGAGAGGAACATAGTAACTGAAGGGACACAGAGCTGCGTCTGAGAACAAAGTCTCCATAAGTAGTGTGTGGGTACTGTAGATTACTAACAGGGTAAGATTTAAGACTATATATAGATCCAAAAGCATTTTCAAATCCTTAAAAAAAATAAAAAAGTAAAGATCCCATGAGGAGAGATTGGCCACTACACGGATGCCATAGATTATCACTGGGACTTGATAAATTT
The DNA here is from genome assembly GCF_028018385.1 of Neofelis nebulosa. Taxonomy (NCBI): domain Eukaryota; kingdom Metazoa; phylum Chordata; class Mammalia; order Carnivora; family Felidae; genus Neofelis; species Neofelis nebulosa. Next base: position 70,044,975 of record NC_080794.1, read on the forward strand.
TATATCAAATTATATTGTTAATGACTTGATGGGACATCAATTAATGCTGTAATACAGTAATTATAAAATGATTATAACTAAATCCCAACAATGAACTTTACAGGCAAAAAGGAAATGAAGAAAATAGGATACAAAGTTCAACAGTAAAATTGCATAATTAATCAAAAAATGATGGTCTTCCCCCCCTCCCCCCCCAAAAAAAAATCTCTATACTACCAGCATTCATTGCAGGGAGAAGGATGAACTTCTGGCATGCAGCTGTAAAAAACAAGTGATTCCACCCTCAGCATGGAGAATTCTTTATGGAAAACAACTAACACAATTAAACTCATCCCTGTCCTGATCCCAGCATGATGTAACACTGAAGGACTCTAAGATGCCTCTCATTGGGCCACCTGATTCTGCTATTCACAAATACTTCTCCTCCACAGCTTCTAGATTCTGCCTACAGGATCCTCAAGCATGCACTTCTTATGCACATGGTCTTTTACAGCTGGAGCATTGGAAATGAGGATAATACAGTTGTAAAGTAAGAGTAAGAGGTAGGAAGCCTACTGGGCCAGCCGATTTTGCTCATGCCTTATCTTGATTTGTCTCTCCTGCCATCCACAGACACAAATTGCAGAAATCTATATGTCTACCTGTTCTGGGCTGAGCGCCCCAGCCCTTAGCTCTCAGCACTGTCCTTTCACAAAAGCCAGCTCTGTCAGAGTTACATTTGCTCAAACTTTAAGCTGTTTAAATGTACATGAAGTTCATTCCTTGGCCCTTCAGAAACGTTTTCCATATAATTAACACTGGGACTATCAGATGTGTGCTAACAAGGAGTGCCTGTTAACGCAGACGTGCACTGAATCCAGAGAAAAAAAATCCAGGAGAAAATATCTAAACTCTTGATTACAGAGAGAGAGAGAGAGAGAGAGAGAGAGAGAGAGAGAGACTCCATGACACCAAATGACCTTCTGAGAACAATTTGAAAAATATTCAGGGATAAGGGACATAACAATTTCCCTAACAAGGACTTGGATGAGAGACTTCTAAGGCGGGGGGAGGAGGTATCTAAGAAGAGTGACAATTCTGTCAGAATAGCCAAGCCTCAGTTTCCTGAAGCAGAGGTCAGAGAGTGGTTGTTTTGCCAGACTTGGAGAATAACTGCACTGTTTGCATAATTCTTTTCTGAGGCAGGTCATCAGCCCCTGGAGCACTGAGCTGCCACAGAATTGTCAATCTCTGAGCTGCCGCAGAATGCCAGTGCCCGAGCTGCCACAGAATGCCAATTCCTAGCACACTTGGTGATTTGCACATAAGCAGTACTCCACCAAACGTCTGTTGGTGACATAGATGCAAATGGAATAGGTTGGATTTGTTAGCATCTTACGACTCATCCAGAAAACAATCTGAAGATTTGAGAAGTACAAAATGAAGCAAAAAGTTAAGTAAATTTTTGTTACGTATTTCATACCAAACTTTATTCTGGGAAATGAGAAATTGATCTTTTATTTGGACTACATTAAGCCCAAAGCACACACAATCTATTTAAATCAAAGTAAGTTCATTCTTGGACCAGGCTGTTGGCTAGAGAAGTTAGACGTTGACAACCCCTTCCCTTTTCTGCCACAAACGTGAATGGTTTTGTAAAAGGGAACTAGATTAATCATCTAACAAAGATGAGCTGAATATTTCCTTGTGTTTTTTTGCCAGATAGGCAACCACGCTGTCTTACTTCACAATCAATCTTAACTATATTTTCTAGTATGTACTTCCGGTTGTTCCAGACAAGACTCATTTATTTTATGCAAGTCACTGAGCAGTCACCACTAAAATGAGATTGATTTTGAATTTCTCTCAAGCAACCCCTCCTTTTTTTTATAGTTTTAAGTCAGCATTAAAAAAAAAAAACAGAGTCTTGCAAAATTCATTTTATGATTATTTTTCACCTGCAGAACTTTAGACCCCTAAGAAATCTTTCATTTGTGGAACATAAAAATAAGAGACAGGATTTTTTTTTCCTAAATAATTTTATAAAATGAAAAATCTAGAAAGCATTTTGAGAAAAAAAAGAGGCATATGTCTCTTTACATGTATATCCTCCTCGAGGAATTGGTAATACTCAGTATTTGAGAAGGATTTCATAACCATTATTTGTTAAGTCTTAATCTGAAACAAAACAGTCCACTGAAAACTTTTTTATATTATTTTATGAAAATGAGTATTTGGTATATGATTCAAATGCAATACTTTTTCCTTCTGTTTTTCCTAGAATGAAACATCATTTCAGATATTATTTCTTAAATAAAATGTCAAGATGACATTTAGCCAGTGCTAGATGAAATTTTGTTCTGTAGTAAATGCTCACATACTACAAAAAACAATAGTTTAATACATTGCCATTTTCCTTTATTTAAAAAAAATTTACATTTATTCATTTTTGAGAGACAGAGAGAGACAGAGCACAAGTGGGGTAGGGGCAGAGAGAGAGGGACACACAGAATCTGAAGCAGACTCCAGGCTCTGAGCTGTCAGCACAGAGCCTGACGCGGGGCTCGAACTCACAAACTGTGAGATCATGACCTGGGCTGAAGTCGGACACTTAACTGACCGAGCCACCCAGGCGTCCGCCATTTTCCTTTATTTAGCCATCTATTAAATATTTGTTTGGCACCTACTATATGCTGGGCACTCTTCTTGGTGCTGTTTATTTTTACTGTTATATTTACTCTTATAATTATCTTTTTCATACATAATATAATTGACCCTACTCCCAAAACTAGCTTTAACTTATCTTTAATACTTAAAAATAAAAATCAGGTTACAGTGTCTTGGATATTTGGGTTTTAAAGATCCTTCAGTTAGCATGATATATTTCCTGCTAACCATATTCATTCTGAAAATCAAATGGGAAATAAGACCAGTGCACACTCTAAGGGGTATATCTGAAAGCATTTCTTATGAGTAGAGTTTGGGTAAAATAACTATATTTAAGCAAATGTTAGTAGGATTGGGTGCTGGCCCTGTCTGTAGTGGCTTTCTTCAGCTGGATTCTTGAGTCTCTGGCACACAAAATGCATCGTAACTTTGTTTTCATGCTCTCGATTTGGAGCCTACAGTCATGTCTCATAACTATTCTTGGTGACAGTCACCAAAAACTTTCAGAATTTGGTGGGAGAAGGTTAATGAAGTCAATAGCCTAGGCCCTCATTGGATTTCTCCTATTAGAACGTACTTTCTCCATTCTCTCACTGCAATTAGCACCTGCACTACAGCACTCTCCTGCATGATGGGAATGTGCATGCCAAATGTGCATGAGTGAGTGAGCGTGTGTGTGCACACGTACATTGAGTTGCATAGGGGGTTAAGAGCTTCGTGGTAGAATAACAAAATAAACTTCTCTCTGAATCATGGCTCAAGAACTTCCAGAGCATGGTTTGTAAATTCCTCTGTCCTCATTTACTGGAGCTGTCCAGCGGGCTTGTTATATAACCCTTTACAGGATTGTTTTAAGTATTATAGACTTTATGCATTGGACCTAGGGGTCCCCAGTAAATAGCAGGTGTTTCTTTCTAAGCTTATTTATTTATTTTGAGAGAGAAAGAGACAGTGTGAGTGGGGGAGGGGCAGAGAAGGAGGGAGAGAGAGAGAGAGAAGAATCTCAAGCTGGCTTCATACTGCCAGCTGTGGAGTTCAGAGCACAACATGAAATCATGAACCATGAGATCATAACCGGAGTCAAAACCAAGAGTGGATCGCTTCACCAACTGAGCCACCCAGGCGTCCCAAAGTAGGTGTTGTTATTCTTGAGTAGGAATCGACCAGCAATCTCAATTTTCTAACTGAATGAGTGTATGTGGGGACAGGAGGGATATCTCATCAATACAGGAAAGGCCTAAAAACTTTTGTTAAATCGAATGCCTTTACCCAATATTCTATGTAAAAGAATTCTTAGCACTCCTGATATCAAAATAACTCTACTGATTACCCAATTACTGATGAATATATAAAATATGTTCCCATCCAACACTGACACTTCACCTTTCATAATTCTTCCTGGGAGAAGACACTCCAACTATTTGAATAATTGCCCAATGATTTCAGCATCTAGACCTCATTTTCGACAGTTCATTAATGATAGTATAAGGATTGTGTCAGTTTAAGAAGTTAATATTCATAATAGATAGTTCAGCAAAATCATAAAAATCACTTGGACATTTCATTAAAAAAAAAAGTTGTGCAAGGACATATACTTTTTATTCCAGCCTTTTACAAACTTGTTCTTCTCAACATTTTAAGAAAAATATTGTCAAGTTCTGACTTGCCTTAAGATGGAAGCAAATTACCCTGTCATAATTAATTAAAAGAGAAGACGCTTGGAAACACTGTTTGTTTTTCAACCTCAGTCTGACACGCTGATGAAAGCAATTAAGCCGTAAGGCCTGCTGCCAGGAAGCACAGACCAGCCCAGGGGACGCAGGGCATTTGTGAACAAGTTACTAGCTATATTCTCTTCATTTCCTCTTAACCAGGCCATGTTTTCAGAATAAAATGCACATTTTAATTTTATTTCAATAGTAAAATGGTCTTTCTTTTTGTAAAGTATCAAAAGCATATTCAGCATGGTTGCTCATAGCGAAAGATGGACAGGACACAGTGAGTTTCCTGGAAGTCAGCAAATGTGAGGCAAATACCACTTTCTTTTTTTTTTCCTTTAATTTTTTTTAAAACTTTTATTCATTTTTGAGAGACAGAGAGAGACAGAGCGTGAGTGGGGGAGGAGCAGAGACAGGGGGAGACACAGAATCCGAAGCAGGCTCCAGGCTCTGAGCCGGACACAGGGCTCGAACTCACAGACCACAAGACCATGACCTGAGCCAAAGTCGGATGCTTAACCAACTGAGTCACCCAGGCGCCCCAGCAAACACCACTTTTAAAAAAAAAAATTAAAAATCAGAAATGCTCTTTGATGAACAAAACATTAGCAGGTGATAACTGATTTGCCATTTTCAAATTCCTCAAATCCTTAAAAAGAAAAAGAGCTGTGCATGAACTTAAGTCTAAGGAAGGTACCTGTGTATTATGAGATATTGGAGGAAAGCAGTTACCATCTTTCTGCTTATTTCCATACTACTAGCAAGAGATAATTTGGTGGCAAACAGGTAACTAAACAAAGGTTGCAGTTTGGAAATGTGGTTATTATGACTTTAATGAAGTTTCCAGTTCCCTAGACCTTTGTGTGCTGCTGACAAGAGCCAGGAGGCAATGAATAATGCTTCCCTATTTAGCCACATTTCAATTACCCTCAGCCCACCCAGAGGACCAACTACAGGCTTTATAGTCTGCCTGATTCAAATGTCAGGGTTGCGTGAGCCTTGGGTGTCACTAGCCTCTGTGCTAAGCTATTATTTTGTAATAGGATGTGTTTATGTCTTAGTTCTGGGGCATGGAGGGTCCTATCCGACCTTTCCTAGGTTCAAATTTTCCTTGACATTATTTCTACATTAATCAAAGTTGTATGTTTTTATACAATTGCAGAATAAATAATTCTGATGTATGTTTTAAAATTTAGTCATTCCATGTACTTTTCACAGTCCAGTTTTAACAATGACATCTAAAGTTTCCTCCAACTGTTAGAAGTGAACGAGGATGTATCATCTCCCTTCTAGTATGGTTGTGAATTAAAACGTGGTACAAAATTGGGGCACCTGTGTGTCTCAGTCAGTTGAGAGTCCGACTTCGGCTCAGGCCATGATCTCACGCTTTGTGGGTTCGAGCCCTGTTTCGGGCTCTGTGTGGACTGCTCGGAACCTGTTGCCTGCTTCTGATTCTGTGTCTTCCTCTCCCTCTGCCCCTCTCCTTGCTCTCTCTCTCTGTCTCTCTCTCTCTCTCTCTCAAATAAATAAACATTAAAAAAATAAAAACGTGGTACAAAAGACAGCGGGGTGAAAAAACCCCAAAGAGTATATGTTGGGCTTGAATCAGAAAGATTTTAGCTAATCAAAATAGCTTAGAATAAGTGTGTTTCTTCTGTCACTAGGCAAGATGTAAAAAGGTCCAGGGTGTTTTCATTAGGTGTCACAGTGGTGTCAGTAACCCATGTGTTTCCAACTTTCTTCCTAGCCATCTTCGGTTTGCTGGCTACAACTCTCATCTCTGCCCTCCAGATCGTGACAGATCACACGCTGGCTGCCCTTGCTCCAGGCATGCTCTTGCACATCTGTGCTCCATGGCAGGAAGGAAACTATGTCCTGCAGCTCTCCCATAAGTTCTCTGCCTACATCTCCCATCTTCCCTCTGGCCACTCTTGCTTTCTCTTAGTAGATATCCTCTCACCTATTCTAGGTGTCATTCACCAACTCTAGGTCCAAACTAACTTCAAAGTAGGGTAGGAAATCAAATATATTATCTGAATTTTTTAGCCTTTGTGAGCAATAAAGGAAGCAGAGAGAGTCAAAAGACATGGCACCACTTCAGTTCAAATAGTCTCATCTTCAGAGTCCTAGACATTCAAATGCCATCTGTCTATATAGAGGGTCCAGTACATGTGCTGTTGTGGGAAGAGTGGGGATAAGCAATAGAAATACAGAATGGAGAAGACACTGAGGGATCTTTAGGCCAGGCTGTGCTCATAACCCAGTTTTATCAACGGACATCCAAGAACCAGCCAGAGGCCAAAGGCCAAAGTATTCCATTTACGTAGGAAATCATCTGAGAAATGGCACTGGAGGATGCTCAAAAATGAAGTTCAGAAGCTTTGTAACTGCGTAGCAGGCAAGGATTTTAAACACCTTGTGTTTGCACCATGAATGTTACCCATGGGACATCCAAAGAAAGCCACTGAACTTTGGTACTTAACCGCCCAGAGTTTGGAAAGGGAAGCTGTAACCTTTCAAAACAGATATGATTTTAATGCAATATTATCACTAGTTTATTTCTTTCAAAAGGCAGAAGTTCTGTTTCCAAAATTTCATAGCTTCCTCCTGATTACTGCAGAATTCTGAAAGTTTTTTGGCTTACATTATGATTTGGGAGGTAGCTTAGAGCTTGAGAGCTTTTTTTTTTTTCTTTTTCTGAAGATTATTCATAGTTTTTTAATAAGAGAATTCACAGAATCGTAGACTATCGGGAAAGAAAAACATACTCAAATCCAAGTCCTCTGGTCCTTGGAGCAAGAAACCTAGGCCAAGACAGAGTGGCGACCTGGGGTCTTCAGTGTTGGTTCTGCACTCAATTGTATGCAACGAGGAAACACCAGATTGGAAGATGCAGACTCTCGCCTTAGGGTGTATACATTCTACCTGGAGACATTAGAATCACACATGAAACAATTTAATGGTGAACCTCACAAGACTTCTGGTGCAATATTTCAGAGAAGGACCATGGGTATACGGGGAGAGCTATTTGCTTCTGCAAGTTCTCCCTGAGACAGGACACAAGTAATATAAAGATGATTCTGTCCTGCCTGGAAATCATAGGCACTGAGAGGGCTCACTCATCAGTAGTCAATTTTGAATTATTATTATTTTTTCCATAGGCAAAGTGCATAACAAGTAACTTAAAGTATCTCTATACCTACCTCCCAGCCAAAGAAATAGAACATTACCTATAGATTTTAAGCCATCTATAAACTCTCTCAATATTCCATGTTATTATTTCCAATACAGTCTTGACCATCCAAAATACTGGAAACTAATGGTGTCAGTGTCATCAGAGTCAGGATTTCCTAATTACTTGGAGGATACGAATGACTAGTCACTCATGAAAATATGTTGGTTTACATCAAAACAGCCACACATGATAAAAAATTATGGCCTTTTATCTGAATTTTGGTACAATTTTAAAGTTCAAGTTAATAGTTTCTTACCTTAATACCAGGTAATATACTGTGCATTTCCTATTTTGCCTTTTGCCTCCTCTTCCAAGATAAGGAAACTGCACCTCTGAGAAACTAGAATGTTTGAGTAAGAGCCACTCATGAAAATTAGGGTAATTTGGATTTAAACTCAGTTCTCCTGGCTCTAAATCCAGGTCTGTTTCTCTACTGTTACCAAATTTTCCATAGACTTTTCAAAGCTTATGTTCTGTGGTCATTCTGAATTGGTTTCTAATATTGATTTATTGTACATGTGTCTTCAAGGGCAAGCCAAATAACCTATATAAACCTCAATTTGCTTACATGAAAAATAGAATATCATGTGTCTTTTTGTTATAGAGTTGCTATGGATAGTAAATGAAATTATTGTAAAGTACTCAGCCCATTGTCTGACATCAGTAAGTGTTCAATAAATGATTAGCTACTCTTGCCTTTATTGTTGAAGAAGAGGATTTGAAAATTCCAAAGCAAATAGTGCTTACATCTGAAATGTCTTTGTAAGTGGGAGGGTCTGCCCATGGGGTATGATGTGGATGTCATATGGGAGCGATCATTTCTGAGTGCTGAGGAGGTAGGTTGATGCAATTGTAACTATGTTTGACATATGGTCTTGCTTATTATTTATTACATAATTCTCTCTATGTGTCATATAAAATTACATATGCATGTATTAATATATGTACATGTATGCACATGTATGTTTTGTTAATAAAGGGTGAATCTTGGTTCTTGCTTATTCTTGCCTCAGCTCAGAATTAATCCAGGCCAATTCAGGGGCAGGGTGGATAACGTTTGTCTCCTCAAAGCAAAAATGTTTCCAATGGCAAACATGAAAACCACTTGAAAATGAAGTCTTAAAGTTCATTCTAATTCATGTTTTGGATGCAAAACCTTTCATTCCCAGGCAGGCTGAGGAGACTCTGGTGCCCTCAAGTAATGAGTTGCTTGCCAAAAGCTCTAGGAAGAACAATCTCATGGTGCAGATACTAAGATTTACAGTCTTTCCTGAATGAAACTCTAAAAAATCAACACATGTAAAGTATCTGTTCATTCACCAGTCCAGTGACCAGTGAAAGAAAGTTTGAATCAACTGAGCAGCATTTTAACATAGACCTTTGAAAATAGAATATTGCAAATGTTAACTTCCACAAACCCCACAGGCCTTTTCTTTCAACCAAACACAAATACTGAAGTGGACAGGAACATCTGACGAAAAGTAGTTTAGAATATTATTTCATATGGGAAGCAAAGGAAGATTTACAAGCAAGCAGCTGGCCTTCTCTAAGACACTTTTTGATTTAATCTGTTTCACATTTTGCTTTTCTAAGGCACTTCTTTGAAACTTTCTCCAGTATGGATGCCAATTATGAAACTTGTTGGGATCACAGACCATTGCTAGGTTTTATGTTACCTCAAGAGAAAGCATGGGTAAGAGAAGGTGAAGCTTGTTCCCTATCAGAGAAAGAATACTTTCATAGAAGCTACAAGGGGTGTCCGGGTGACTCAGTTGATTAAGCATCCAACTGTTGATTTAGGTTATGGTCATGATCTCAGGGTCATGGGACTGAACCCCGCATTGAGCTCTGTGCTGGGTATCGAGCCTGCTTATGAGTCTCTCTCTCCCTTTCTCTCTGTCCTTACCCCCACCTCCTGCTAAAAAAAAAAAAAAAAAAAAAGAGAGAGAGAGAGAGAGAGAGAGAGAGAGAGAAACCCCGAAGCATCAAGACTCAAACTCTGCCTCTTTCATAAAACCTCTGCCTATCTCCCCTCTCTTAACCTCAACCACACTTATTTGCTCCAGGAGCATACTCTAGTCCTATTTGTCTTCTTTCTGTCTCTTAAATGTACCAAGATTATGTCTCCCTTGGGTCCAAGCTATATCTTCTTTCCAGTTTACCCCTCCCCCTTTCCCTCCCTGTTTCATTTATTTCCATTATTCAGAATAATGTTCACATCTGCAGACAGAGTATCTTGAAAGTCCAAAATAAGTTAAGTGCCCCTGTTTTTCATAGTAGTCTGGACTATTCCTTCATAAGAATTTGATAGTGCATTAGTGTTTGATTGTTTAGTGTTTGGGCCCTCATCACACTGGCAGAATAGGTTTTTTATGATTGTCTTGTTACATGTATTCTGTAAGCTCCATGATAGCAGAGATGTATGTTTAAGCCTTTTGGAGACTGTCTTTTTCACAGAGGAATCCAATGGTATTTGTTGATTGACATTTGATGTGTTCTGAGTATAAACTTTAAATATCTCACAGAGAAGTTTACAAACATTATGGAGAGTTCTGGTTCCACTAGGATGTTAAAACCTGTTGGAAATGCAGTAAGAAATAGCTACATTGAAACAGAGCGAGTGGAGTCTCCCTGCATTTGTATGTGGGACTCCAGGATACTATAGTACACTATGAATTTGTGCCAAGTACTCTAGCTGTCTGTTTGTCTGATCTACATGCCTATCGGCAAGAAAAGTGATACAAGCAATGAAAAACGATGAAACAACAAGAATTTCTTCTTCAGAAAACTATAATTCATTATTATCATGAAACTGAAATAGAGTTTGAGAAACACTTGGGTAAATATTGAGATCACAAGAGATCAAGTGTCAGATCTGGAGAAGCAGAGACCAAAAAAAGAGCCAAGATTTGCCTCAGGGCCCTAACCTCCACATCAATGGCAGATAATACTCCCCCCTCCCCAACTCTTGCACCTGACCTTTCATTTAAAGACAGTTTCTATCTCTGGATTATGTGGATTTAATAAGGCACAGGTCAGTAATTCTGCTCTCTCTGTCTCTCTCAGGAGTGCTCCTCTGTGCTGAATAGTGATGAATCTGCTAAACAATTTAGCCAGGCATTTGCATGCCAATTGTAAGTCAAAAACGTTCTAATGAAACTGTTGAAGTGAGATTTTTTTCCCTCATAAATATATTAAAAATAAAATAGAAGAAATGCTATGTCTATTCACATGAAGCTGAGATTTTTGTTCAGTGATTTTAATGAATGCACGGACTTACTTTAACTCCCCCTTCCAGGAACTGATTGCCAGATAAGATCACTGCCAAGTCTCTGCAGTAACCAGTTCTCCCATTACAAACACAAAAAAAGGATTTCATTTCCATTCCCATTTTATAGGTATGACATTCCAGTGCTTCATTAAGAAAACGTAGAAGCCATACATTTATAAACACATCTCAACATTCTTGGGCTTTTCTTTCTAGAATATGTTCTCCCTTGAAGTGATATTGCTGTCACTCACCTAGAGCTCAGAATAAAATGAGTAAATATGAACTTTAAAATGGTAGGGATACCCAGAAGGGTAAAATTAAGTGCTATTTGAAAACAATTCTGACCTGATCATATATCAGAGCTTTCTGTATTTCTCTTCTTGCTTCATTTCAATGAAACTGACATGAAACAAACTTTGTTTCTCCAATACCCAGGGACATCGGGAAAAGATGTTTGGAAGATATTGTGTCAATTAAAGACAAAACTGAAGGATCCAGGCCCTTTCTCTGGGATAGAATTGGTTTATTCTCTGAAGACAGCTGCCTAGAAAGTCTCAACTGGCACTAGAGCCTTGCTGGTAATAAAGAATCAGGACAATTACAGATTCCCATTTGTCCAGAGAAACAGAACACACATACTCCCAGAAAGGCTCTTCTGCCCATTTCGTATCCCAACATCAAACCACTCTTGGTTTTAGCCATGTCTCTGGACATGTTACTTATTTTAGAACAATCTTACAGAAGAGTAACAAGTAGGTCACATGCATTTTAAAAATACTATAACCCTAAGAGTTTTATAAATTGGGCCATTAAATGCCTCTTCCATAAAGAGAACAATGACAAACATTTGTGATTTCAAAATTGGTAAAACGAATGAACGTCTGACTTCAGTTCCTTTTATTATATAGGAAGAACCACTTTCTTTCTTTCATTATGCAATTAGAACTCTGTCATATGTCCCCTTTGACTTTTTGCTTTGGTTCTCTGGAAGATCATTACTGAGTTTTATTTTTTATTTTATTTTTATTTTTTTTTCTTTTTTTATTTTTTAATATATGAAATTTACTGTCAAATTGGTTTCCATACAACACCCAGTGCTCATCCCAAAAGGTGCCCTCCTCAATACCCATCACCCACCCTGCCCTCCCTCCCACCCCCCATCAACCCTCAGTTTGTTCTCAGTTTTTAACAGTCTCTTATGCTTTGGCTCTCTCCCACTCTAACCTCTTTTCTTTTTTTTTTTTCCTTCCCCTCCCGCATGGGTTTCTGTTACGTTTCTCAGGATCCACATAAGAGTGAAACCATATGGTATCTGTCTTACTCTGTATGGCTTATTTCACTTAGCATCACACTCTCCAGTTCCATCCACGTTGCTACAAAAGGCCATATTTCATTTTTTCTCATTGCCACGTAGTATTCCATTGTGTATATAAACCACAATTTCTTTATCCATTCATCAGTTGATGGACATTTAGGCTCTTTCCATAATTTGGCTATTGTTGAGAGTGCTGCTATAAACATTGGGGTACAAGTGCCCCTATGCATCAGTACTCCTGTATCCCTTGGATAAATTCCTAGCAGTGCTATTGCTGGGTCATAGGGTAGGTCTATTTTTAATTTTCTGAGGAACCTCCACACTGCTTTCCAGAGCAGCTGCACCAATTTGCATTCCCACCAACAGTGCAAGAGGGTTCCCGTTTCTCCACATCCTCTCCAGCATCTATAGTCTCCTGATTTGTTCATTTTGGCCACTCTGGCGTGAGGTGATATCTGAGTGTGGTTTTGATTTGTATTTCCCTGATAAGGAGCGACGTTGAGCATCTTTTCATGTGCCTGTTGGCCATCCGGATGTCTCCTTTAGAGAAGTGTCTATTCATGTTTTCTGCCCATTTCTTCACTGGGTTATTTGTTGTTCGGGTGTGGAGTTTGGTGAGCTCTTTATAGATTTTGGATACTAGCCCTTTGTCCGATATGTCATTTGCAAATATCTTTTCCCATTCCGTTGGTTGCCTTTTAGTTTTGTTGGTTGTTTCCTTTGCTGTGCAGAAGCTTTTTATCTTCATAAGGTCCCAGTAATTCACTTTTGCTTTTAATTCCCTTGCCTTTGGGGATGTGCCGAGTAAGAGATTGCTACGGCTGAGGTCAGAGAGGTCTTTTCCTGTTTCTCCTCTAAAGTTTTGATGGTTTCCTGTCTCACATTCAGGTCCTTTATCCATTTTGAGTTTATTTTTGTGAATGGTGTGAGAAAGTGGTCTAGTTTCAACCTTCTGCATGTTGCTGTCCAGTTCTCCCAGCACCATTTGTTAAAGAGACTGTCTTGTTTCCATTGGATGTTCTTTCCTGCTTTGTCAAAGATGAGTTGGCCATACGTTTGTGGGTCTAGATCTGGGGTTTCTATTCTATTCCATTGGTCTATGTGTCTGTTTTAATGCCAATACCATGCTGTCTTGACGATTACAGCTTTGTAGTAGAGGCTAAAGTCTGGGATTGTGATGCCTCCTGCTTTGGTCTTCTTCTTCAAAATTACTTTGGCTATTCGGGGCCTTTTGTGGTTCCATATGAATTTTAGGATTGCTTGTTCTAGTTTCGAGAAGAATGCTGGTGCAATTTTGATTGGGATTGCATTGAATGTGTAGATAGCTTTGGGTAGTATTGACATTTTGACAATATTTATTCTTCCAATCCATGAGCAGGGAATGTCTTTCCATTTCTTTATATCTTCTTCAATTACCTGCATAAGCTTTCTATAGTTTTCAGCATACAGATCTTGTACATCTTTGGTTAGATTTATTCCTAGGTATTTTATGCTTCTTGGTGCAATTGTGAATGGGATCAGTTTCTTTATTTGTCTTTCTGTTGCTTCATTGTTAGTGTATAAGAATGCAACTGATTTCTGTACATTGATTTTGTATCCTGCAACTTTGCTGAATTCATGTATCAGTTCTAGCAGACTTCTGGTGGAGTCTATCGGATTTTCCATGTATAATATCATGTCATCTGCAAAAAGCGAAAGCTTGACTTCATCTTTGCCAATTTGGATGCCTTTGATTTCCTTTTGTTGTCTGATTGCTGATGCTAGAACTTCCACACTATATTAAACAACAGCGGTGAGAGTGGGCATCCCTGTCATGTTCCTGATCTCAGGGAAAAAGCTCTCAGTTTTTCCCCATTGAGGATGATGTTAGCTGTGGGCTTTTCATAAATGGCTTTTATGATCTTTAAGTATGTTCCTTCTATCCCGACTTTCTCAAGGGTTTTTATTAAGAAAGGGTGCTGGATTTTGTCAAAGGCCTTTTCTGCATCGATTGACAGGATCATATGGTTCTTCTCTCTTTTTTTGCTAATGTGATGTATCACGTTGATCGATTTGTGAATGTTGAACCAGCCCTGCATCCCAGGAATGAATCCCACTTGATCATGGTGAATAATTCTTTTTATATGCTGTTGAATTCGATTTGCTAGTATCTTATTGAGAATTTTTGCATCCATATTCATCAGAGATATTGGCCTGTAGTTCTCTTTTTTTACTGGGTCTCTGTCTGGTTTAGGAATCAAAGTAATACTGGCTTCACAGACTGAGTCTGGAAGTTTTCCTTCCCTTTCTATTTCTTGGAATAGCTTGAGAAGGATAGGTATTATCTCTGCTTTAAACGTCTGGTAGAACTCCCCTGGGAAGCCATCTGGTCCTGGACTCTTATTTGTTGGGAGATTTTTGATAACCGATTCACTTTCTTCACTGGTTATGGGTCTGTTCAAGCTTTCTATTTCCTCCTGATTGAGTTTTGGAAGAGTGTGGGTGTTTAGGAATTTGTCCATTGCTTCCAGGTTGTCCAATTTGTTGGCATATAATTTTTCATAGTATTCCCTGATAATTGTTTGTATCTCTGAGGGATTGGTTGTAATAATTCCATTTTCATTCATGATTTTATCTATTTGGGTCATCTCCCTTTTCTTTTTGAGAAGCCTGGCTAGAGGTTTGTCAATTTTGTTTATTTTTTAAAAAAACCAACTCTTGGTTTCGTTGATCTGCTCTACCGTTTTTTTTAGATTCTATATTGTTTATTTCTGCTCTGATCTTTATTATTTCTCTTCTTCTGCTGGGTTTAGGCTGCCTTTGCTGTTCTGCTTCTATTTCCTTTAGGTGTGCTGTTAGATTTTGTATTTGGGATTTTTCTTGTTTCTTGAGATAGGCCTGGATTGCAATGTATTTTCCTCTCAGGACTGCCTTCGCTGCATCCCAAAGCGTTTGGATTGTTGTATTTTCATTTTCGTTTGTTTCCATATATTTTTTAATTTCTTCTCTAATTGCCTGGTTGACCCACTCATTCGTTAGTAGGGTGTTCTTTAACCTCCATGCTTTTGGAGGTTTTCCAGACTTTTTCCTGTGGTTGATTTCAAGCTTCATAGCATTGTGGTCTGAAAGTATGCATGGTATAATTTCAATTCTTGTAAACTTATGAAGCGCTGTTTTGTGACCCAGTATATGATCTATCTTGGAGAATGTTCCATGTGCACTCGAGAAGAAAGTATATTCTGTTGCTTTGGGATGCAGAGTTCTAAATATATCTGTCAAGTCCATCTGATCCAATGTATCATTCAGAGCCCTTGTTTCTTTATTGACTGTGTGTCTAGATGATCTATCCATTTCTGTAAGTGGGGTGTTAAAGTCCCCTGCAATGACCACATTCTTATCAATAAGGTTGCTTATGTTTATGAGTAATTGTTTTATATATCTGGGGGCTCCGGTATTTGGCGCATAGACATTTATAATTGTTAGCTCTTCCTGATGGATAGACCCTGTAATTATTATATAATGGCCTTCTTCATCTCTTGTTACAGCCTTTAATTTAAAGTCTAGTTTGTCTGATATAAGTATGGCTACTCCAGCTTTCTTTTGGCTTCCAGTAGCATGACAAATAGTTCTCCATCCCCTCACTCTCAATCTAAAGGTGTCCTCAGATCTCAAATGAGTCTCTTGTAGACAGCAAATAGATGGGTCTTGTTTTTTTATCCATTCTGATACCCTATGTCTTTTGGTTGGCGCATTTAATCCATTTACATTCAGTGTTATTATAGAAAGATACGGGTTTAGAGTCATTGTGATGTCTGTATGTTTTGTGCTTGTAGTGATGTCTCTGGTACTTTGTCTCACAGGATCCCCCTTAGGATCTCTTGTAGGGCTGGTTTGGTGGTGACAAATTCCTTCAGTTTTTGTTTGTTTGGGAAGACCTTTATCTCTCCTTCTATTCTAAATGACAGACTTGCTGGATAAAGGATTCTCGGCTGCATATTTTTTCTGTTTAGCACACTGAAGATCTCGTGCCAAGCCTTTCTGGACTGCCAAGTTTCAAAGGAGAGATCAGTCACGAGTCTTATAGGTCTCCCTTTATATGTGAGGGCACGTTTATCCCTTGCTGCTTTCAGAATTTTCTCTTTATCCTTGTATTTTGCCAGTTTCACTATGATATGTTGTGCAGAAGATCGATTCAAGTTACGTCTGAAGGGAGTTCTCTGTGCCTCTTGGATTTCAATGCCTTTTTCCTTCCCCAGTTCAGGGAAGTTCTCAGCTATAATTTCTTCAAGTACCCCTTCAGCACCTTTCCCTCTCTCTTCCTCCTCTGGGATACCAATTATGCATATATTATTTCTTTTTAGTGTATCACTTAGTTCTCTAATTTTCCCCTCATACTCCTGGATTTTTTTATCTCTCTTTCTTTCAGCTTCTTCTTTCTCCATAACTTTATCTTCTAGTTCACCTATTCTCTCCTCTGCCTCTTCAATCCGAGCCGTCGTGGTTTCCATTTTGTTTTGCATTTCGTTTAAAGCGTTTTTCAGCTCCTCGTGACTGTTCCTTAGTCCCTTGATCTCTGTGGCAAGAGATTCTCTGCTGTCCTCTATACTGTTTTCAAGCCCAGCGATTAATTTTATGACTATTATTCTAAATTCACTTTCTGTTATATTATTTAAATCCTTTTTGATCAGTTCATTAGCTGTTGTTATTTCCTGGAGATTCTTCTGAGGGGAATTCTTCCGTTTGGTCATTTTGGATAGTCCCTGGAGTGGTGAGGACCTGCAGGGCACTTCCCCCGTGCTGTGGTGTATAACTGGAGTTGGTGGGTGGGGCCGCAGTCTGACCTGATGTCTGCCCCCAGCCCACCGTTGGGGCCACAGTCGGACTGGTGTGTGCCTTCTCTTCCCCTCTCCTAGGGGCGGGATTCACTGTGGGGTGGCGTGGCCCGTCTGGGCTACTTGCACAGTGCCAGGCTTGTGGTGCTGGGGATCTGGCGTATTAGCTGGGGTGGGTAGGCAAGGTGCACGGGGGCAGGAGGGGCAGGCTTAGCTCGCTTCTCCTTAGGTGATCCACTTCAGGAGGGGCCCTGTGGCAGCGGGAGGGAGTCAGATCCCCTGCTGGAGGTTTGGCTCTGCAGAAGACAGAGTTGGGTGTTTGTGAGGCGCGAGCAAGTTCCCTGGCAGGAACTGGTTCCCTTTGGGATTTTGGCTGGGGGATGGGCGGGGGAGATGGCGCTGGCGAGCGCCTTCATTCCCCGCCAAGCTGAGCTCTGCCGTCCGGGGGCTCAGCAGCTCTCCCTCCCTTTGTCCTCCAGCCTTCCCGCTTTCTGAGCAGAGCTGTTAACTTCTGACCTCCCAGACGCTAAGTCGCGCTTGCTGTGGGAACACAGTCCGTCCGGCCCCTCCGCTTTTGCCAGCCCGACTCGGGGGCTCTGCTTGGCCGGCGAGCCGCCCCTCCGCCCCGGCTCCCTCCCGCCAGTCCGTGGAGCGCGCACCGCCTCGCCGCCCTTCCTACCCTCTTCCGTGGGCCTCTCGTCTGCGCTTGGCTCCGGAGACTCCGTTCTGCTCCATTACTGAGTTTTATATCTCATGATCTTACAGTTCTGAAATGTACACTTTCTGATTTCAATCCTGTCATTATTATTATTGCTTAATTCTTTCTTTTCCATTGGTGATTATATTTACCTTTGTTTGAGCTTTGTTTTCATTGTTTTGGGATTTTTAGTTAGTGAGTTTTGTCCTGTTTTGGTGTTTGTACATTTTATTAAACACTACTTTAAGTGTTTTTGAAAGCTCTTAAGGAAAGAGGAATAAAGAATACTTATAAGGACACTCAGTACTTCTGGAGAGCAAAATAGTTTCACATAAAAATCAAAGTTCCAGTAAAGAGAGCATCATGCATAATGCATTTGTGTGTTTCACAGTGCTTTCAACACAAGAGGTACCCCAACTGCTTGAATCAGACCACCTGGATGTGAAGTGAAGGGAGAGAAAGGCCAAATTACCCTAATTTGATGACTTTGTAGAACCAACACATTTTCTTTACAGGCATTGTGTAAACGTTATCATGCACAGTGTAATCTATACTATTGGATGTTTTCTAAATCCTGTGGTAGAAGTTGGGAAAGCATGACCCAGGTGGATTTTAGAGACAGATGCCTTGGGTTAGAGACCCCAGCTCTTTTACTGCTATGAAACTATTTATAAGGTACTTGACTTTTGTCAACTGCATTGTCCTTCACTATGAAGTGGAGATAGTGGTAGAGTCTGCATTCAGTCTGACGTTCAATCAACAGTGATTTGGTACTTATTAGTGCAAGTTAATTTTATTATCTTATTAGCTCATTTGATCTTTATGCTAGCTGTATGATTTTGGTAAAACAGCATTGAGTTCCCTCAATGCTTAGAAAGATCGAGCAATTGGACGTTAATAAGAAGCACATGGGCTCTGAAATTTTCTACCTTTTAATTGACATGATATTCAAGGCCATCCTTTGGAAATGTAAAGTGTAAGTGTTCCTTCAGCGAGCACATCATCTGGGAAGTCTTCACTTACCTCCGTCCTGGGGGCCCACCTGCCCTTCCTTCGTGCTTCCTTAGCTGCACCATGGTTCTCCTTTCATAGTGGGTACCCCATGGCAGTGCAACCATCCATATGTCTGTTTCACTGGACCATATGTTTGAAGAAAGGGATTGTATCCACGTTTTGTACCATCAGTACCACTATTATAATAACTCAACCGACATTTGCTTAATGAGTATGTGAATGAATTAATATAATTTGCTTCATATTTAGTTTCCTCCAAAGCAGGAGCTCCTCTGCACGAGACTATCATAGGTGTAATCTCTTTTACGTAACCTTTATTTTAGGATGGTCAGTAACGTGGCAAACTAGAATATTCAATTTCCCAGTTTTTCTTGAAGGTAAGAGAGGCCAAATGATAGTACTTTCCTAGGAAATTAAGCAAATATCTACTGGGAATTTCTGGAAATACTTTAGTTTTCTAAGGTAAGCATTACCATTTCTTGTTGCTTCTATCTTTTCTTCTACCTGGAATACTGACATGAGCCAAGAGGTGGGGAAGCCTTCTTGTAAGTTGAGAAATAAATCCCTGAGCTAAGTTATAGGAAAACAGAAGAAGCCTGGTTCTTGGATCAGCTGAACAAACCCAAGATTATCTAGCTCTGGGTTTTCATTACACAATGAACATCAATAATCTCCACTTAGCTAAGCCATTATAATACCTTTTCTGTTACGTAGAGTCTAATAAAATCCATAACTGACAGCATCTAAAAGATTTCTTGAACTAATAGCTTTGTAGGAGAACAAATGAATAGGCACATAGTTATGCTAGTGAACAAGACATTTTCTATTTCGTTTCCAAAACTTAATTAGTATAGGACTTAGGATCCATTTCTAGGGAGAAATGATAACTTTTGTATTGCACTTTGCTGGGATTAAGGGATCACTTGTGTGAAGTTCTAGAATGCCGGCATTCCCATGGACTGCTATGGCAGATAGCTCTCATATCCTCTGTAAGAGTTTGTCTTTTCAACATGCACAAATTCATGTCCAATCCCAGCTCCAACTGGAAAGAGAGATATGTATGGAAGAAAGTAACACTGGACTAAAAATTAAAAGTCATCTGTTTCAGACTTAGTTTTTGCCACTTGATGGCCAAGTTATGTAATTTTTAAATGAATTTAAAATCACTGAGGAAAGCAGCCACCACCTGTCACCCATTTTCTACTGCAATTGAGACCTTAGCCTGAAATTAAAACTCCTCTGTTTCCCCATTTACCCTTCCAACTGCTGCCTACTGACACTCATGGAACTGGCATCTTAAAGGAACCCACACATCCCTTCACACTCTTGCAAACCACAGCCAACCACCCCTGCGTTCTCACAAGTGTTCCCAGGATGGCTTGTCTTGAGCTGTCACCCTTATTCAGGCAACACCCCCACTGAGCAGGGATCAAGGGATTGAATTGTCTGAGCTTGCTCATGAGTAAGTTGAGCTGTAAACTCAGGAAAATTGAGTTTTGCAAAGAGAGGGAGCCCAGTTTTACAGATTGCACTCCTGAGAAAGAAGACTTGGAGACAGCTGCAATCTCTTTGCTCATCATTTGGTGAAACATAAAAACATCCTCTGTGAAGATGACTCCATAAAGGCAGTAACTGGAGAGCCCATGCTTTTAATCACACATCATATGTAAGGACACACTCTCAATGGCAAATATCAAGAAAATTATAACTAAATTAGATGGTTGCTGGAGCCTGTGGCCCTGAAGATGTAGGCAAAATTGCCTTAAATGTAGAACACAAACAATTCCATGGCCTGTGGGGGCCCATGGCTCCCTAAAAGATTTCTGCAAATTTCATGTGGGCCTCAGTTTCCTTGACCTCTCCTGCTTCTTAGGGCTGGTGCTTTTGTTTGCTTCCTGAACTCTTATCCAGATTTTAAGCTTAATCCTCTAATGTATTCCCTATCAATGCCACAAATGCAGTTAATTCACTTATCTTACTTCACTGAAGACTTAGGCATTATGAAGAAATCATTAATTTTGTGAAAACCTATACAGTAATCAATTTGATAGTTTTCATTAGACATTTTTCCTCCTGAGGTCCTTGTTAGTACCTTACAACCCAGAATCTAGACCTCTCCCTGCCAACTGCTCTTCTCTTGTCTAGTTAGCCCTTTGCTTTGCCTTGGACTCACTATCAAAGAGTATCTTGGGATAAGAAAATTGCAGCCATGCATCATCAGATTTCCAAAAATGCAAAGACCCTGAAATCCTGGATATGTATGTGTGTGTGTGAGTGATCTACAACATGCGTGCGCACACACACACACACACACACACACACACACACACCTATGAGTTTTAGAAATTATGATCTATAAGGTACCAGATATTCTAATATGCTGACATCCAAACCACTTTTTCTAGATTAACTTTTACCTCTTGATCAAATCTATCATCAAATCTATCATCAGAACAAAGTCTTAACATTAGTCCAACCACTGGAGTCCTTCTGAATCTTGAGTGTTTGTACAGCACCCTACATCAGCATAATATGGAGGTACAAGGAATTTGAAGGTGTGTCTTATCGGTTAGCATGCATTATTGGAACATAAGTCATTTGTCTATATCCTAAACTAGTATACAAATAGTTTGCCTTAAAAAAATACTCAACCCAAATCCCCAAGCTTATACCCTGAGAAAGCTGACAAATAACAAGTGTAATAATTTTAGCACCTACTCCATACCAGGTATTTTCCTAAGCTTTCACAGTAATTATATAATGTCACAATCCAATCTAATGAAATAGGTACTTTTATTTTATATATATATATATGGGGGATTTAAGTCCTGGGTTTTAATCCTTATGCTGCATCCCACTCTTTATTTTTTCATTTTAATTCCAGTATAGTTAGCATACAGTATTATCTTAGTTTCAGGTGTACTGTATAGTGATTCAACAATTCTATAAATTTATCAGTGCTGATCATGGGAAGTATATTCTTAATCCCCATCACCTATTTCACTCACCCCCAACCCCCCACTGATCTTCCCTCTGGTAACTATCAGTTTGTTCTCTATAGTTAAGAATCTGTTCTCTAATTTGTCTCTTTTTTCCTTTGTTCATTTGTTTTGTTTCTTAAATTCCACATATGAATGAAATCATATGCTATTTGTCTTTCTCTGAGTTATTTCGCTTAGAATTGCAAATAGCAAGATGCCATTCTTCTTTATGGCTGAATTATATTCTACTGTATATATACCACGTCTTTATGCATTCATCATTTGATGGACACTTGACTTGGGCTGCTTCCATAAATTGGTATTTGTATATAATTCTGTCGCAAACATATGCAATAAACATATCTTTTTGAGTTAGTGTTTTCATATTCTTTTGAGTAAATACCCAGTAGCAGAATTGCTAGATCATATGGTAATTCTATTTTTAATTTTTGGAAGAACTTCCATACTGTTTTTCACAGTGGCTGCATCAGTTTGCATTCCCACGAATGGTGCATGAGGGTTACTTCCTCTTTACATCCTTGCCAAAACTTGTTTTTTCACCCCTATGTTTCAGATTAGGAAACTGAGGCCCAGAGATATTAGGTCAACAGGATTATAAACAAAATTGTGCAAAACTGAGATTTGAATAAAGGTTTCTCTAAATCTGTATTGTAAATCTAACATTTCTAGAATTTGGTTTGTGTGGATTTTTAATGGATATAGCTATTGAATAAAAGTGGCCCACATAGTTAGATAAACGTATAACAGTTAAGGGAATTAATGAGTGGGATCAATATAGGAGTTGTATGTTCAAACCAAGCCAAGAAGTATGTTTCCAATAGCACACCCATTTCTATAATCCTTGTCAACACTGAATACTCAGACCAGATGAGTTCCTAATCCAAACTGAAGCAATAGTAGGTGTTCAATATTTTAAAGCTTCTTGATTGTTATACCCAATAGTTAGCAACTGCCCCACCCACAACCCCACCGCCAACTGCACTACTCTAATGGGGAAGCCGTTCAAATGTTAACAGTCCATCTGTTCACTTGAGAATAAAGGACCTATCTGCTCTCAGTCCAATGTATGTTGCTTTTACAACTTTAAATACAATGCCAGAGGTAGGCTCTTATATTTCCCTCACTCTCTCTGGCATTTCTAGTTGGAGATCCTAAAATGGACTACATCTGCATCTCAGATGTAATACACATCAACTAGGAACTGCACGTAGATTTTCCAAGTGTGCCTTCATTAGTCGTGTGACTGAGAAGAAAAGTGTCCTGGAGTCTAATAGATGATACCTAAAAAATAACAGGCTACACTCTGCTGTGACCATGTCTTACTTTCTAAAGTCCTTGCTCCACACAGGCCCTACTTCTCTGCTTCATTTGGCTAGGTAAATATTCTCTCCTGTTGTGTTCTCTTTGGAGCATAAGCATTCTGTACGAATGTATGTGTGGGTGTGTGGGTGTGTGTTTTGGAATAAAAACTATTCAGTGTTCCATTAATGAGATAATGTATTTATGTATCATGACAATAAACACAGCTGCAAAATGGACCATAAAGAAGTAGATGACATGCAGATTTCTGTGCCCAACGTGTCAACTGTAATTGAGAAATAAATTAAATGATCCATCTGCTTCCCATCATTTACTCCTTTATTTTTTTTTCAGTATCCATGGTTTTTAAAACCAGTCAGAATTATTTATACTAATTACTCACTAAAAAAAAAAAAAGAAAATCCATATATAAATTAAATGACTTTGTAATGCAATTTTGCCAGCCCTTAACGTACCGTGCTTCTTTCCAACCCTCAAATCTAATGACTATGATGAACTCTTTCTCCTTATTAATAGTTTTCACTTTATCATGCCAATACTATTGAATTTGCTCTTCATTACTGTCTTATAGGCACTGCTAAAATAATGTATCATATAATAGACTTCACAGCAATCTAATCTATTACTCTGGTAGTGCTTGCCAAGGAAAAAGAAAACAAACAAACAAGAAATAAAAATAAAATAAGCAAGTGAACTAAAAACCTATTTAATGCAGCTTACAATGGTAAGATTCAATCTGCTCGCTAATAATATTCATAGGTTAGGGTTAAAATAGCCAACAGCCACTGGAACTAATTAAATATAATTGTACTATTTTTTTTCCTACTTCAGTGTTATAATTATCCCACTGAGAAACCGCAAGTCAGTGCTGGCGAAAGCAAAAAAAAAAAACCTTCATTGTTTTCTCAAACATTTTCATGTTCATGCTTCTCTGCTCTGGAAACTCCGTTTGTTTTCCTGAGCCCCAGGGATATCCCTGAGATAATCCTATAAAATATTTGTAGCATTTGGGGTGAGATGGAGGGGAATAAAAATGGAAAACTCTCTTTCAAAAGGTCTTTATTGGCATCATTTTCTTTTACCTTTTTATTACGAATGATTTAAATCTGTGTTCACCATAAAAAAGGAGTGAAGGGATAGAACATATAGAAAACCAAAAAGAAAAGATGTAGAAACCATCTATATCCTAATCCAGCAAATATAACCACTGCTAACACCTTGTTGTTTATTCTGGAAGCATTTATTTATGCATTGTACACATATTTTTTTTTAAAAAAAGTGAGATGCTGTGAGATTGTTTTGTAACCTATTTTTCTCAACTAACAAGATGGTACATCTTCCCATGTCTGTAAATATAGATTCACATCATCATTTTAATGGTCACAGAGATACAAGTTATGTTGCCAATTTTCCATTGCTATGTACAGCTTACCCTTTGAACAACACGGGATTTAGGGGCACTGACCCCCACACAGAATATCTGCATATAACGTTTTACTCCCCCAAATTTAACAACTAATAACCTACTGTTAACTGAAAGCCTTATTGATAACATACTCAATTACCATATATTTTGTGTTATATATATCATCTACTGTATTATTACAGTGAAGTAAGCTAGAATAAGAAAGAAAATGTTATTAAGGAAATCATAAGAGAAAATACATTTATGATACTGTACTGTATAAAAAAAAAATACCGCGCATACAAGGGGACTCATGCAGCTCAATCCCGTGTTGTTCAAGGGTTAACTCTATTCACTATGTGGGTGTAGCCAGTCTGGTTCAATTTCTTTCTGATTGCTCTTCTGTAGCCTCGTGGGAGGACTGGTGTGGGATTTCCCTCAAAAATGGGAATGGTTCTGACCCATGTTACAGGCCTTATGGATCTGTGACAGCAACTCTCCTACCGCAGTCTTGGAAGTCACTTTTTTCCCCTAGTTTCACTGAAGTATAACTGATGAAGAAAAGTTATACATATTTGAGGTTTATAACTTGATATTGTGATATTATACATATACACAACATATCCACAATGCACATACACACATACACACACACACAGTGAAATAATTACCACACTCAAGCTAATTATCTGTCACCTCACATAATTACCATTTTCTTTCTTTTTTGTGATGAGAACACTGAAGAATCACACTTTCAGCAAATTTCAGGAATACAATGCAGTATTGTTAACTAAACTCACAATTGCTGTGCAAAATTTCAGTTATGCAATATGGCTTCTAGATGTCACCCTTTTTAAAAAAATAACTGGATAAACAAAGGCAAAGCTATTTTTAAGAGTTTGAGGGTAAGTCTTGTTCTATGTCTCTCGTCTCAACATTTCCTGTTGTACAAGTCAACTCCCCTACCTGGTTAGGGTCTTGAGATTTCTGTCTGTGACATGGGTTATTGTGGTGGGTGTAGGGGAGAAAAGTAAAGCCGCTTTCTAATTAACACTATTCCTCTGCCTTAACAGTTACTCTTACCTCAGCCTGGGATGTCCTGCAGAAGAACTTTTCCACTCAGGATGTGTGTGCTTTGGGGTAAATAGCTTAACCTGTCTCTGTCTTCCTTTAGCCATTTGTTGTAATGGAATGATAGTAGTCCCTACCTTATGAGACATTTGTAACAAATAAAGGAATTTACACAGCACTTACTAAAAGTGCCCTGCCACTTACCAAGTACCATATCTATTCTTATCGGTTAAGCCCCAAATATCCCCATCCTTCAAATTCCAGTTCAACCCTCTCCTTTAGGAAACTTTTCCTGTATCCTTAGATGGGTATGAGCATTCTCTCTTTTGACCTCCCATTTCCCCAGTATTTCTCTTTTTATAAAGCAGTGTAATTAAATATATTAATTTCCCTTGCTAGACCATATAGCTCTTAAGAAGAAAGGTATCACTTTCTGTTTGTGGCTGGCTGAACAGTATTCTCACCACCACCACCACCATCACCCCCTGCCACACACACACAAATTCACTTCTTAACTCCCCAAAGCTATTAATCATACCTCATATGAAAAAAAAATGGGTTTAATAGATGTAATTAAGGTAAGGATCTTGGATTGGGGAAATATACTGGGTTATCCTGTAGGGTATGATATAATCACAAAGATCCTTACAACTGGGAGGCAGAGGAAGACCAGAGCCAGACACAATACTTAAGACAGAAAATATGGCCAGAATAATCTAGTGATGAGCCAAGGAATGCCAATAGCCTCTGAAAGTGGAAAAAGCAAGACAAAGATTCTTCCTTGAGCGTCAAGTGGGAACCAGCCCTGCTCACACCTTGATTTTAGCTCAGTAAAAACCATTTCAAATTTTGACAGCCAGAATGGTAAGAAGATATATTTGTGTTGTTTTAAGCCATGAAATTTGTGGTAATTTGCTACAATGGTGATAGAAAACAAAGCATCTAATAGGATGCTTAGCATATTGTGGACCTTCAACAAATATTTGATGAATAAATTCATTACATACATAACACAAACAATAAGAAGAGTCCATTTAGGTAAGCCTTGGCTCAGTCATTTAAGTGTCCAACTCTTGATTTCAGCTCAGGTCATGATATCTCGGGTTTAATGGGTTCCAGACCTGCATGGGGCTCTGTGCCAACAGTGTGGAGCCTGCTTGGGATTCTCTCTGTCCCTCTATCTCTCTGTCCCTCCCCCACTCCTTGCTGTCTCTGTCTCTCTCAAAAACAAATAAATAAACTTAAAAAAAAAGAGAGAGACCATTTAATCATGTCAATTGAGAAGGTCTTAATCAGTTCATACGAAAAAAAAGAAAATTAGCAATTTCAGAGCTATGTTTTCCCCCAGGAAATAAAACACGTTTTAAAACTGTGGAAGTTAAATTACAATTCAGTTTCATGTGCCCATCACTTACAAGTCAGGGTGGATTCAACTGTGGTACTTAATTTAAATAATAGAAAAAAATAAATCACGACAAATGAGAAGAGATTGACAAGCTTTTTCCATTTTATTTTGTTTTAATGGTACCACAAATCCCTAGAAAATGTGACAATTGATTCTGTGCTATGTTTATCAAACATACCTCAGCTCTAAGGAGCCAGAACTTGCTCAAAGGAGCATGAGTAGTGTCCAACCACATGTCTCTTCCCAGTCTCTTCTCTGCTTCCTGATTTAAATATCTGTTCAAGGCATGCTCACACAAAATAATCACCACATTAAGATGGCAATTTAGAAAGAGTTACATGGAACAGCTTCTGCTTTATAATTTATAATTTGTAAGCGATGCCCTCCATTCATCCACATGGAATCATAGAACTCTGAGTGCAAGTCCCTGTCAATATTCACGCTCTCCCTGACAGTATTTCCAAGTAAAAATTAGGATGATGTTCCCACCACAGGAATGAAATTGGCCAAATTTTTCTTTCTGTCCTACATTTCTCCTTCTCTCCCTGTGCTTCTTGGGATTAGTTTTCTCTGGAGTCACACAGGAATCTAATCACCTTGTGTATATCAAGTGACTGAGAACCTATCATTTACTTCCTATACAGCACTGTTGAGATTAGAAACAGAAAAATCTGCAGGACATGAATTAACAGTCTGGACAGGTCAATTCTCAGGCATTTGGTAAGAATGAAAGATACTTAAGGATAGAATCTATGTTGTGAATAATGTTTTACTATTCCAAGAACAAGGAAATGCTAAAGACTCTAGCATATCCTTTCCTAAGCATTCAATCTATGAAGTAGCTGTCCAAGTGATTAGTGTTCTCCATCAACTTAGG
The DNA here is from genome assembly GCF_028018385.1 of Neofelis nebulosa. NCBI lineage: Eukaryota > Metazoa > Chordata > Mammalia > Carnivora > Felidae > Neofelis > Neofelis nebulosa. The sequence goes on from NC_080794.1 coordinate 70,072,762, forward strand.
CCAGGCCCACAAATCACGTGGTTTTCATGCTCCAGGCAAAGTTTTTCTTTCTCACTAAGTGTCAAGATCTTTTGGACAAATCCCTGAGCTGGGAATCAATAAACTTACATTCCATTCTTGACTGTCCTCATTAATGAAGGTGCTTTTGGCTACAAATAATGGAAAACTCAACACCAACTGGCTTAAACAATGAAAACATTTATTATGTGAAGAGTTTGGCAGTTCAAGGATTATTAAGACAGGAGTTTAACAGCCTTCTCACAGCCTGTGCTCTATCTCTGCTCTCCAGCCTCACTATGCTCCTCTTACCCATCAGACAAACTCCTCTCATGGTCACAGACTATCTGCTAGAGTTTCTTGTATCATATAGGTATGAAAAAAAAATCTAACCAAAGAAATGCTACCAGTCTCTTCTCCTGTGTTTCTTTTTAGGAAAAAGACATTTTTCCCTCCAGAAGATCATTCATGTTTTTATCAGTCATATAGATATCTTTAAACTAATCACAGGAGAAAAGAAAAAAATAAAGTGAGAAAAGAAAAAAAATGGCTAATTTGGCTTAAACTAACCAATATTTCCTCTCAAAATCACATGTGAAGAAGTAAATACCCAGGTCTGATTTGAGGTAGGAAAATACAGTGGTTATTATACTACATCTTTGACTAGTTGTACAAATTTACACAAAAGTCTTATATAAAATTTAAAGATATATATATATAATTGAAGAAGAATTTCTTTCTGATAATCATGGGGTCACTGAACTCATCTAATTCAACAGATCTTTATCTAATGTATCTGCTAAATATAGGTTACTGACCTTTATCTTCAAAGGCATCAAAATTTCTACTCTTAAGAATTATACATGCTTGTGGCACCTGGGTGGCTGAGTCACTTAAGCATCCAACTCTTGATTTCAGCTCAGGTCATGATCTCCCAGTTTGTGAGATCAAGCCCCGCGTTGGGCTATGTGCTGACACCATGGAACCTGCTTGGGATGTACTCTCTTTACCCCTCCTCTTGCTTACACAGTCTCTCTTCCTCTCTCTCAAAATAAATAAATAAACGTTAAAAAAAATTATACATGCTTGTGGAAAATCTAAGAGAAGTGCAACAACAGTTATAAGACAGGCTGATTATATAAAGCCACACAAGAAATTTAGAATTCAATTTAACCTAAATTAGAAGGAAATCTAGTTCAGGTGGTTAAAAGAGGTGAATGAATCAAGATAGATTTCATGAAGGCAGTGGCATTTTAGACAGAACTTTAAGGTTGGGTAAGATTCAACAGGTGGAGATGGTAAGTGATGGTCCTTCATGTGAAAGAACAGCCTAACTGTGATGGAAAGTTGTATCTGCCTCTTAGCATCAGGTCATTATTTTCTTGGTAAAAATACCACTACTGTTTTCTGTAGAAATAACTGTCCCACTCATATGCCTTTTGAATCCAGATATTTTCATACACTCCCTTGTTCCAGGACTGTATGTGATCACGAGCATGTGATCTATGTGATCTAGGCTCATTATTCTATTTTCCTGTCCACAATGCTAGTTCAGATCCAATCAGAACTAATCCTGGGACTTTTTTCTTGTTTTAATTACTAAAAAAATTGGCATCTTTGCCAATGAATTTGAACATGGGGGTATACAGCCCTAAAACATCTTACTGAAACTTTGCCATTGCAAAAGCACTGAATGAAGATAGAGTCTGAAAATGGAGACACTGAGATCTGATCACACCATTTGATTCCCTAGTTTAATCCTCATTTAAAATCAGGTGACTTGTCTCTTCCATTTTGGAGATCAGAAAAGTTTGTTCTTTTGACCAAGAATATTTTAAAATATTTGTACCTAGGACACCTGGGTGGCTGAGTCAGTTAAGAGTCTGACTTCAACTCAGGTCATGATCTCACAGTTTGTGAGTCTGAGCCCCACATCAGGCCTTGTGCTGACAACTGAGAGCCTGGAGACTGCTTTGGATTCTGTGTCTCCCTCTCTCTCTGCCCCTTCCCTGCTCACCCTTTCTCTTCTCTCTCTCTCTCTCTCTCTCTCTCTCTCTCTCTCTCTCTCCCTCTCTCTCTCAAAAATAAATAAACAATAAAAAATTTTAAAAAATAAAATGTAGGTCCCTGAAAATCTGATTTTAGTGAGACATTCAGTCACTTATAATAAAATGGATCCAACTGATCATTGAACAAATGTATAAAATTGGGAAAACACTGGGGTTTAATAGAAACGAACAGGTTGGAGAAGGGAAAATTCTTTGGAGAACAAAATATTTTCTGCAGTTGACATTTACATCCAGTGGGAGCCCACACTTCACATTCTCATGAAAAACAATCTCGAAGGGAACTCTAGTATGATCAAAGGTGCTGACAAATCATTTGTTACTTTTCCTATAGGGAAGTGGACTCTAATTCTCTCTTGTTGAACCCAGTGTGGTATTAGTGACTTGCTTTAGAAAACGTATACAGTGAAGGGAAGTTCTGAGGCATCTGATGCTAGGTCATTACAAGCCTTGGGGCTTCCATTCAGGCCTCTTGAAAAAGTCATTGAAAGTTGTAAATCCATAAGTAAGAAATCCAAACCTGAAAATCCATGCCTAAAAAGCACAATGTAAGTATTTAGCTTGAGTTTCCCATATGAGCCCAGAATTCCTGTCATCTACATCTAGGTACAACAAATATGAATGAAGTTATTTTGGAGCCTGCATACCAACTCATTCTGCAGATGAATATAATCTGTCGACCTACATTAGTGCTATGTGAACAAAAGTCTCACACAGCCAATCCTTGCTTAAAGTCCTGACCCATAATATTTAAAATTTAAGCCACTAGGTTTTGGAGTAGTTTCTTACTCAACAACCACTTCTTGGAATATAATTTGGTACGTGGAAGCAGGGTGCTTCTGTAACAAAATCTAACACTGAAATGGGACTGGGAAGCAGGCATGCTGGAAATGTCTCAGGCAGACTGATGATGAAGGCAGAAAGGACAAGGAGAAAATTCTTGTTGGAATGTACATTAAAAGCAACACTTGTAATGTGGTGGCAGAAAGTTTGGCCACACTGTCACCTATGGTACAATGGAAAATATAAAACATACCTAATGAACTGGTGATTTGGCTAAGATGATAACTACACATATCTGGTCTCTCTCAGTGACAGATGATAAAATATGGATATCTATCTATCTATCTATCTATATCGAGTTTTAAAAAAAGAGCTATTCAGACTTTAGGCAAACTTCATATGAAATATAAATGAGCAAAGTTAAAACTATTTTTCATTACCAGCCTATCCAGAAAGCAAATACCTCTTGAAATAAGAAATGACACCAGGATAAAGAACATTTAGAAGGTTTAAAACCTAGGCCCTTTGTTAATATTTCAAAAAGATATAAAGCTATGCTTCATAGACCCTCTTAACCAGATAAAGGGGCTTTTAAGTACCTTAGGAGCTTTGTCTCTAGCATTCTGACTCTCAGCCCAACCATAGAGAAACCTGCCTAGAAGATATTTGCAGGTATGACTTCTTCTAATGTATTGAACCCCAAAACATTTCAGAAGAATCTCATGAAGATTTTAAGATAATTTCAATTAAGGAAAAAAATGAAAGAATGATTCACAGAAATGAACTAAGGGCAAGGAGGTAGACCCCAAAGCTGCAGAGAAACATTCTCAGGCAGTAGAGTTGAACTTTAATCCAGGAACAGATACCATGTTTCCAGCTGGATTTGAGAATCATTTTGGGCCAATGACTCCTATTTACCTCTTACTGTACTCCTTTTTTAAAAACAGGATTATCTATTTCAACTCGTATTCTTTGCAGGACTCAATGTTCCTTTTCCTCATACCAAGAAAGGCCAGTAGTATTGGTCAGAGCTGTGGCTGAAGAAAGTGGAGACGGATTTTGGAATCAGAAACCGTGTATTTCCATCTCAGCTTCTCTATGCACCAGCCCTATTGGTCAGGGGAATTTTCACTTAAGTGATAGATGCTTACTGAAAGGGGTATAATAAGACCTATCTTGTAGAAGTATCAGGAGGACTAAATGAGATACCACCCATCAATGTGCCTGTTTAGCACACTGCCTGACATATAGCAGGTATTCAGTAGATATTAATTTGTATCAGGAATGGAAGTAGTGCTCTGTAAGTCAGATTCTACTAAAATTTTGGCAACATAGACATTTGGATTTCTATCACTTTCCCTTTTCTTTATGGGATTGAAGGACTGATGTAAATGCCTTTGTGACTGATAAACTATAACAGTGAATCTTAGTGACTCACTGTTTCCCATACTTAGGTTAGCATTACTGTAGAAATCTTGCCTATTTCTGAGAAGTTTAGTATTAACAACCTACTAAATCTTTAGGGGAGGAGAGAACTCGAGAAAATAAATAGTACCTGCTATTAATGTAAGTACACCTTTACTTGGATGGGCAACTTTCCTTGGCACAGGAAAAATGTGTGGCCTTCTAAGGAGAGTTGCTGGAATTTATGTGTTGCCAATTGGTACTTTTTGATAAAGCAAGCTGAATGTTGCCAACAGAACTAGAATTCTGAATAAGAATGGCTCAGTTAAAAAAAAAACTTTTAAAATAGTTTTCTTGGGTTAAATAACTTTAAGAATCGGTGCATATATTATACTCCTCCTTGAACAACGAGAAGTTCTGTTATACGCATTTTCAGTCAACTTAGAGAAAAACTGGAAACTGTTAATGCTAGAAACTTTTTCACAAGTAATATCTACTAATATTCCCAGGAATTAGCCCATTGGACAAATATTCACAAAATGAAAATCTATGCTGATAGTACACAATAAATCTCAAATATAAAAGTAATGCATCTGCACTTGGTTATAAGAAGTGGTTTTTTTTAATTTCAACTGGCTTGAAATTTCACTGGGTTTCAGAGACAATCTGGAAAAGCATACTTTAAGAAAACATAGGATGTTGTTTGTTTCTCATCCACTACCTTCATTTTTATAGAATCAATGCCTATTTTTAGAGGTACAAGAGATCTAAACATCTATTTAATCCAATGTGAGAAAATAAAAGGCAAGTAAGGGTCAATGATTTGTTTGAAGCTTACAACTTGAGCCTCTGAAAGAGCCAGAACTACAAGTCAGATCTCTGGACTCCAACCAAGGGGAATATTATGTAGTGTTTTTAGGCTGCTCAAATTTAAATCTCAAGCTCTGTATTCTAGCACATATAATTCATTCTTTGTAAGCCCCAGTTAACTTATTTGTGAATTGAGGATAATAATCTTAGTACATTGATCATAGAGTCATTATGTGGACTAAATGACACAATGACATGTGAGAATACTTTGCCTATCTTTTAATGGGTACATTTATTAATGGTTATTATTTTATTAGCAAGCCTCATACTTTTCCACCATGATGTTTTATAAAACATTTTACTTTAACATTTTCCTATTTGTTAAACATACCATTTTTCAAGTATTTCTCTAATATCCCTTCTTCTAGCCATCAAGGAAAAAAATATATTGTATTTGCTGACAGTGTGATTTGGCAGGCTGGAAGGGACCGGTTGAAACCAGAAGCCCTGGGTTCCCATCTGAAATCTGCCATTTACAAGCTCTCATTTGGGCAAACATTTAATTTTTTGAGGGTTAAGTGTCTTGTAAAAGAGAATAGAAATTTTACCTTATTAAATATAATACTACCTATGAGTATGCCAAGCATGGAAGGCCAGATTTTGAGTATACGATCTATGCCATCATACAAGGCTCCCATTTCCAAGGGTCTTACACTTGGTTTTTAAGCTCTGCTTTTGCTTACTTTAAATTCTTGATAATATTGGATAAATGAACCCACAGTTTTTGATGTTTATTTATTTATTTTTAAGAGAGAGAGAAAGAGAGCACAAGTAGGGTAGGGGGAGTGAGGAGGGGGGAGATAGAGAATCCCAAACAGGTTCCACACTCAGCGCAGAGCTGGATGTGGGGCTCCAACTCACAAACCATGGTTATGACCTGAGCTGAAATCAAGAGTCAGCTGCTTAACTGACGGAGCCACCCAGGTGTCCTGAACTCACATTTTATTTTTAACCCTTCAAATTACTTAGCTGGTCCTGGTTACCATGTTGTCTTTCAATATTAGGTGCTCAATAAATAGCTTTAATTGGGGGAAAATTATTAGCATGTTTTAATTATTTTTGGCAACACAGACAACTCTGAGTGTTCATTGTCTCTATCTTTTTTATGAAATTTAAAACCCTTTTGAAAGCCTTTGTAATTTATTATAACATAAATGATTTTTAGTGATATAATTATTTGCCCTTTCAATTACTTGAAGATATTAGGGAAAGTTTCTAATAACCATGAGATCTGATTTTTAATAAACTTCTAATCTTGTGGGGGGTGAGTTGAGAAAGCAATTGGGCCCTCCTTTATCATAAACCCATCCAATTGATCATGGGCAGGAAACTTTTACCTGGCACATAGAAGATCCATAGTCTGTCGAGAGTGTGAAATTCCTATGTTGTTATTTAGTGACACTTTGCTAATTCAACTATAAGTACCTAGTGAGAATAACCAAGATCTGTGTATCTCAGCATTTCTCAAAGTATATTTTATGAAGTACTCATCCTATACACAAACAAACAAGCAACAAATCTTCTGAATACAAAATCACGTAGAATCAAATAATTTGGGGGAGGATTTCCTTATATTAATCCCTGCATGGAAAGTCCCACTGTGCATGAACAGATCATAACTGTGGCATGAGCCATACCATATTCAACACTGGCCAAATACCCAATAAATATCATTATTTGATTCTAGATTTTTTTAATTAAAAGCTATTAATATGAGAAACACATCCAGAATAATTGAGTCAGGTTTGCCAAAAACATGTTCCTCCTTAACGCCAATCAGATCATTGGCAAACTTTGTCAAATCAAATTTTCAGAATTCCAGACATATTATAGCAATCTGAGGAGACCTTAGTTGAGAGAAATGGCTAACTCTTGCAAGGAACAATACAATTTACAGTGCTGTAACTCACTCTACTCCCATACCCCTCTCCACAGGTTCAAGGTAAACTTGAAAGCTAGTAGCTTCAGAAACCATGGAGGCTGTGAAAATCAGCACTCTAGTAATCACCTGAGGGGTAGAATAGATTTGGCACCACTCCACAAAATTGTCATCCCTGGGGAATTTTCACAACTTAACTTCTTGGGGAACTCACTGGAAAAGTTCCATTCAAAGGGCTAGTCTTGTTTCCAGAGCTTGCTCATAGAGGAAAGCCTTACCCTAATGTTTGTTGAGAACAACCAGCAGCAATTGTTTAACATTGCAGCTACTTGAAATAGTGGCTAAATTAAGTCAAACAAGAAGCTAGGCAAAAAAACTTAAAATGAAAATCAGGAGAATGAAATGTCTACTGAGTTTTTAAAAGCACTGGCATTTTCCTAGGGTTCTAGCAGGTCAGAACTCATCCTAAGGGAAAAAAAATCTATGAAAGCCAAATATTTCACCTCTGGCTGACCTTGAGACTCTGCATAAGAAATAAATGAAGACTAATGCAGTGATTTAAACTTCTGGAATGTTGAAGGTGTGCCCCACTGCACACACAGAGGCCAGCAGCAAGGGTGGGAGATTTTCTGGTTCAAGGACTTTAATAAATCTCTGTTCAGTTATTAGTTGACTGCTAAGATTACCGAGCAGAGATTTCAATGACCATAAATGACAAGAATACAGACTTTACAGAAAAATGTATGGAGGGTGCAAAGGGTGTGGGACTGAGTGTTTCCCTTCCTGCACCTTAATTAGGCTTTGGCGAAATTGTTTCCCTTTATAGAATGTGAGAATGGAGTACCCTGGGAATATTTTTAAATGATTACTTTCTGATAGAAATACAGGGGGTTTTTCTCTGATCTTCACTGTGAGAACCTGGTTAGGCTGCTGGAAGTAAAACACAAAATGTAGAAGTCCTCAAGACCGAGCCCCCAGCAGTCTCCAACTTTAGTCTATTTATTTAGACTAAATAACTAAACAGTTATTTAGTCCATGATTAACCTCCAGAAATTAGTCAATTATGATTTAAGTATTCCTATCAGTTTCTGCCTCCAGCATCTTTGTATCCTAGTATGTTCCAATTCCCTGTATTTATCCGTCTCTCCAGTTTTCAGGGCATTTGTTTGTTCTGAGACCTCAATCTCTACTGCATTTAGCAGTTGCTGATTTTTAGTTTGGTCACTTTTTTCTTATTGTAGGATGGGTATGGTGACTTCCAAGTTCTTTACATGTTGGAGGAAAAGCAGAAGTCCAAGTAACTTTTAAAAATATAAAGAACAACTAAGCAGAAGACCAAAAAAGGAAATAGAAAACCTGAACCACACACTATAAATCAAATAGACACAATAGATATTGATAGAATAATTCACCCCAAAACAGCACAATACACAATCTTCTCAAGTGCATATGGAATCATCTTCTTATTGGATAATACTTGGGATAATACTCATAAATATAAACAATATGGATGGAAGCATATGAAATAAAAATTGTGCCCATATTTGACTATGGTATATACCATAGCAAATTTCATTTGCATGAAATTTGAGACTGAAGAAATTGTACTCTAGAACAATTCTGTCCAACAGAATTTTCTGAAATGATGAAAATACTGCATATCTGCATTGTCTAAAACGGCAGGCACTACTGAGACCTTGAAATGTGGCTAGTGCCAGTGAAGAACTGAATTTGTATTTTTATTTAGTGCACTTTAGTATATATTTAAGACTCTACTTAAGTAACACTAGTGTTTCTGGTATTGGACAACACAGAGAAGAGGGAGAGGAATGGTTAATTGGCTTCTTTATTCTACTTCCTTAGCAATTGTATGTCCCTTCTGCCCTCCTTACCATAATTAAATGGCATCCGTCATTAGACGAGGGCTAAAAAAGGTGATTATCTCTTTATAAACCTGTCTATATATGTCTTATTTGTAGGCATGAAATAATTAGTGTTGATTTTTATATCTTTCTTTCAAATGGCTGCTGGCCTAAGGATTCAAAATCAGAGGTGTGCCATGTGGGGGTAGGGCATACTAATTAGAATATTAGCAAATATCAATAACATTTTAAAATTCAAATCTTTCTATAGGAAAATGAGAGAAGTTTGCCATTCAGCCATGTCAAGTAATTTTCTCGTGACAATTTATTAACAAAACAAAACATTACTAGTTTATTTCCTTTTTATATACATAAACATTTATAATATGAATTAGTGAGCATGGCCTGTAATTAACAAACTATCAATTAAATTTGGCATATTTTGTTAAGGTATATTTTAATCTTCCCCCTATTGATTTAGACCATAGGTTGTTTTGGTTTTGGTTTAGTTTGTTTCCCTGAGCAGACATTGACATTAGCCATCTGATGTGAGCTTGAGACTTGTCAGGGTTTTCTGTGTTTACAGAGTTTACAAGATTGCTTTTGCCTTCTGTGAATGTGTCAGGACAATATTTTGCTATCTGCCATACCTAATCAAGGAAATATAAAACCTAGCTCTTCTCTTCTCCCAAACCACAATCCACTCAAGAGAAGCTTAGCCCCTAAAGTGGGCATGGTATTAGTCTTATTTATAAACACAGTTATTTTAAACCACAACTGAGAGCCATATCTCTTATATCACCATCATATTTCCATCTTAGAGAAAGCGCTTTTCCCCAAAGACAAGCATCCTTAAATATTATGGTCGACAGCAACCTAGCTCTAAAACCAGTTGTAACCAGTTGCTGCGGCTGAATAACCAGCAGACTACTGGAGTAAGGCACACTGTATGTGAAATTCTGCTTTATAGACAAAGAGGAATGAAGCGGGGAGAGAGGGGGGTGGAGAAAGAGAGAGAGAAAGAAAAGAAAGACCGCCTGCCTGATACCATTCTTTGGGTGGTTGTAGCTCAGGATGAGAGGAACATCCAAATTGCACCCAAGAGTGAAATCTTCTGGTTTGACTTGGATAGAGGTTGCCCCTTGATGGCAGTTTTCGCAGAGTATACGGGAGGACAGAATCTTGTAAAATTAAGACAGTGCCATGCTTAAAGTATTTGCCACTACATTGAATTCATTAACTCTCTCGCGTGCACTGTCCTAGTTATTGGCCATACAGCCATGAGCAAGAAAAATGAGGCTGCTGCTTTTATTAGGCTTATATTCTAGGAGTCAAAAAATATGCATAAGATCTACATCTGTTACTGTATTTCCTCATTTCTATGAAGCAGTTTCTGTATCAGTTATCTCTTGCTATGTAACAAACCACGCTGAAATTTAGTAAAAAAATTAGTCAAAACAAAACAAAACACTTTTTTTTTTTAGTTCATAATGATGAGAATCAGTTGGTCACTTCCTCTGGTTGCTCTCAGCTGGGCTCACTGTAAGTCTCTAGTCTGCTGGCTGTAGCCAGCAGATTGCCTAGCTGTTGGGTGAACCGGGATCCAGTCATTCCCAAGTCTGGCACGTGGCAGGTTGTCAGCTGTGGCAACAGTCGGGGCCTGGAAGCCTCAGTTTCCTCACACAGGGGTGCAGGAATCCAAAAGCAGCAGTAGCCAAAGCTACAGGCATCTTCAAGCCTCGGCCCAGGACCTACCTTCACAAGGTCACCTCTTCCAGAGGGCAGTCAAAACACCACAGCACAGCAGAAAGAGTTGGGGATTCAAGCCCCATCTTTTAATCAGAGGTACTATAAAGTACTGTGACCATTTTTATAATCAACCACAGTTTCCTTTGCAGATTTTTTCAACATTCTGCAACCACTATTTATTACTAATGGCTATTTCTATTCACTCAAAGGCTGATAATATTTCTAAATTAAGAAAAAAAATGAAAACAGGAAATTATGCTTCTATGGAGCAGTATGTGCAGGAGAGATGAAATAAACAGGCAGATGCCCAAATGGCCCACAATCATCTCCAGGCAGATTAAGAAAACCTCAGCAGGTGCTATTTTTAAAACTAAGATGCTTTTCTGTGGCAACAGACGACGCTGCTCTGGGAATGTCTTTCAATAACAGAGCATTTCCACCAGAAAAAGAATTTCAACCAGTGTGGTTTTGTCCCCAGAAGAAGGTGCTCCAGGAGTTAAAAGGCCCCAAAGACACTGTTGTTACTGCTCTCTGTTTACTCCGCTAATGCATCCACGAGGAAGAGAAGCCTCGCACATCACAATACATAACATTTGTACGGCACTTTGGAGCAACACTTCAGGAACATTTAACAACAAAAGTTTTATTGGTTATGGCCTGGCTTCCGTGGTGTATTCCCTGATAGAAATCCAATAATCAGCCACCATAACAGAAGAAAGTTTCATTCAGTTAGCTTCTAGGAAGGCAGGCTCCTACCACATTTCTGGGAAACCTGAAAATTCTGAACTGTATGTAGCAGGGTGAGATAATCTGAAAGGAGAGTAAAGGAAAGGGCTTTTTAATGTCTTGAAACCATTGTAAAAGATTCATCTAGGGGCGCCTGGGTGGCTCAGTCAGTTAAGTGTCCAACTCTTGATTTCAGCTCAGGTCGTGATCTCATAGTTCATTCGTTTGAGCCCCACATTAGGCTCTGTGATGACAGAACAGAGCCTGCTTGGGATTCCCTCTCTCTCTCTCTCTCTCTCTCTCTCTCTCTCTGCACCTCCCCTGTGCACACACTCTCTGTCTTAAAATAAATAAATAAACTTAAAAAAAAATAGCTCCCACTCCCCAAAATTGTTCCCTTCTTTAAAAAAAAAAAAAAAGATTCATCTCATGGCCCCAGGATAAGAAATCTATCTCTCCCACATACAAAAAGCTTCATTTTTTGTGGTGCTTCACAGACGGTGGGGCAGATTTTCCTAACTGCACAAAGGGTAGGCAAATTAGGTGCATACATTTAATGGAATTCTAAAATATCATGTCAGAAGGGGAAAAAAATCTTATAAATCATGTAGTTCAAGCCCTACCCGATGCCTGCATCCTTGTGATGAGATAGACAGTGTGTGATCGTTTGGGGAGTGTAAAAAACTCCAATGATGGGGAACTCATAGCTACTCATTAGTAGTAGCTAACTCAGTACTTCTATATGTGAAGATTTCTGAACTCGTTCACTTGTGAATGCATGTAATTTTTAAAAATATCTCCTATTTACAGCCACTGTTCTAGCAAGAGAAACATAACGGTGATCAAGGAATATGTGATTCCTACCCTAGAGAAGCAATAATATATTAAGAGAGAAAATTGTATCAGCCAAGATAACATTTTTCTGACTTGAAACTGTACCCTCCTGTCTCAGATTACACTCACTGTTCTGAGGTAAATTCTACCATTAAACACAACAATTATAATTTTCTCCCATTGAACATATCCATTCTCTGTTCAAAATACTGACCACAACACTATGCTAGAGATTGGTTTATAACCGTGTTTCCTAACTGAGGGGCAATTTTGCCCCTCGGGGGATATTTGGCAATGTCTGAAGGCATTTTTTGGTCATCACACCTGTGTTGCCACTGGCATCGGTTGCAAGGATGCTGCTAAATACCTTATCACACACAGGACAGCCCCCAACATCCAAGAATTATCAGTCCCAACATGTCAGTAATGCCAAAGTTAAAAAAAAAAACAAAAAACCCTGATTTACATAAGAAAGTATAAAATCCTCTGCTTCAAGGAATTTCCATTATGCCTACAGAATCTTCCCTGTTCCATGTATGTTCATCCACACCATTTGTTATTCACCGACCAGGATAATATGTTATATAACATACACCAGGTTTATATATTTCCCTTTACCAGAATTACTGATAATGTCTGAAAATATGGAAAAAACTACTTTAATGATAAGGCTTGGTTGACATAAATACAGCACAACGCGTTTGTCCAATAAGGAACATTTGCTGTAGACCGTGTCAAAGGACGTTTCCTTGACAATTTGAGCCCGGTGAAAGCGGAAGTCCCTCCTATCCGTTTAGCCCTTCCCAGCTTTGGTGGCGTTTGGCTGCACTATTACTGTTAGTGTCTACGAGCTTTCTGTCTTGCTAGACTGTCCTTTTCAAGGTCCTTTGGCTCGAGAGAGCAACATTTTGCTGGACCTGTTTAGTCTGCATCCATGAAAACTTATGGGTTGCCAGACAGCTGGTGCTGGCTCCTTATTGGAATGTGATGAGGCTCTTCATGGGACTGTGGGGAATAGAGTCAATTGTTGTATTCTATAATGAGCTGTTGCTTCTAGGATCAACTCCCACTAGCATGATGAAAAACTTTGGCTGAGACGAGGCTGGAAGCAACAGAAAGGAGTGTGTCTCTTCCTTTCTAGAGATGTTCAGATTCCTTTCCACGCCACTTATTGGCAGAGCCTAATAACGAGCAGCTGGCAAAGTAAATACACGGTTTGCGTAGCTGCCGCCCCCAAATCGTGAAAAAGAGCATAGAAGGCTGGGTTCAAAGTGGAGAGATGCTAGTTTAAAGCTGCAGGCTCCTTAGAGAGGTCTCCTCTGGCCACTCATTCTAACAATACATCCATGGTAACTCTTTCTTACATGATCTTGTCTTAGGTTTCTTCATGGTTGCTTTTCATTTATGCTCCTATTTTTTTTTAAATGTGTTCTTTATTTAATTTCCATGAAATCCTACATCCTGCTAGAATATATGCTCCATGAAGGCAGGCCAGGTTGTTTTGTTTACCAAGACAGTCTGTATTTGTTGAAGGCATGCTTGAAGTGGATATATATTTGCTTTAAATTTTACAAAGTTCAGAAAAAACTACCAATTAATCAGGTAAATTGCTCCATTTCAGAATTCATTTGTGCTGTAAATAGACTTATTTCATGCTCTGATTTGCCTGACAATTATAGTGACATGAACTCAATTACTTTCAATAAGTAATTAATAGTTGGGTTGCTTAATCACTAAACATATTCTTTTTTTTTTCAGTATGAAAACCTAGAGTTTGGATGCCCGTGTTTCTGTAGCATTTCTAATATTTGTGTGAACAAACACCCACATATATGTATGAACTCACACACATATACACATGATTGGTAGAGAGGAAGGACAGACAGGGTTATGTGAACCACAGTAAGTTCCTTATTCAGAATTTCAGACTTCAGAAGAAATCCTCAACGCACTTCATAAGAAGTACACATCTTTTCTACACTTTCAGAAATACATATCCATCATTTCTGTTCAATGAAACTCCTTTCAAGTGAGAGTTTGAAGTATAGGACGATATGAAGAATTAACCAGTTCTAAAATCTCTTTCTTGGAGATAACTTTGTATTTTTTTAAACTTTATTTTAAATCATGTTAGATTTACAGAAGAGTTTCACAGAGAGTACGGAGAATTCCTGCCCTTGTATAACCCAGTTTCCCCTAATGTTAACATCTTACAAAACCATAATGCAGTTATCAAAACTAAGATACTAGTATTGATGCAACACCATTGAACTGCAGACTATTTGGATTTCAAAAGTTTCTTCACTAATGTCCTTTTTTTCTATTTTAAAATTCAATCCAGGATACCGCATTGCATTTAATTATCATGTCTACATAACCTCTTCCAATCTGTGATGATTTCTCAAGTTTTCCTTGTCTTTTATAACCTTTCTATATACATATTTAGGTACATATTTAGGTACATGAATACGTACATATTTATATAAATATGTAGGTAAACTTTATTCCCTTATGTTTTCTTAATGCTAAATCTAGAATGAGCCATAGTAAAGGTGGGTACCTTCTCCTACATTAGTACAACATTGGGAAGATTTGAGAAAATGGTCCCCTTTTGTCAGAGTGAACACGGGGCCAGGATGTGGTTCTAAGAAACAAGGACAGAAAAGAAAATGAAGACATTACTGGGCCTGAGCTGAGGGTCTCACTACTTTTTACTCCCCAGCTCAAAAACCATGACCCTAAGTGAGCTGCATCACTTTCTACAAGGTTATCTATATGAGCAAACCAAAGACATATTGTTTTGGGTAAACTGTAAGGTTATTGATAACATTTGTTCTGAAGTACAGTTTGGGCAGTGAAGAGTTTAATTTGTACAGCTCCCATATTTATTTTCTTTCTTTCTTGCTTGCTTTCTTGCTTTCTAGCTTTCTTTCTAGCTTTCTTTACTTCTATATTAAAAAGAGCCCCAGGGAACACCATTATTAGCTCTTAGGCTTTACTATTGTTTTTAGATCCTAGAACATACAGGATGATTCTCCTACATGTTTCTTGTTGCAGGTAGAGACCATATGGAGGAAGTCTTATCCCAAACTCTTGATGAAATCACAATGACTGACATAAAGAGGAATGTCCTGAAATCTTAACACACCTAACAATTATTGAGCACTCACATTGTATAAGAACTTGTGTTTAGTTAGCACTTCACCTTACCATATCACCCTGGATTCTCAGTCTTTGAAACATTATATAAATGCATATATATGTATGTATATGCACACATGGATGCATATATGTGCACATATAGACACACATGCAAATACATATATGTATATATACATGGATAATGTGTATTGTGCATATACACATGGGTGTATATAAACCAGTTATATAAAAACACAATCCTAAAATTCTAGGATTTCCATCAGTTTTTTTTGCTCTATATTTCCCATACCTGCCCCTTAGGTTTTGCCTGGTTCAAAGGGAGTTATCTTTCTAACAATCTTACACACTGGAGATGGATAATAGAAATTTAATAAAAAATCACAGTACCCCAGCATATAAGGCAAAAATTAAAAAAAAAATAGGACTCACACCATATCATATGTACATATACCTATATATCTTATTATAACTATTTGCATGATGCTAGCTGAAGTTTCTCAAAATTACAGAGTGTATGTGTGAAAAGAGAGAAAGAGAGAGAGAGAGCTTGAGAAGAATGATAATAGATTATGGACAATTCTACACAAAATAAAAGGAAAGAACCCTAGAACTGAGTACACAAGGTGTCCCCTGAAGTATGGAAATGCAGCAGATACACATCATGTCTCCAAGTACATCTTCAGTATTAAAATTAATAGTTATCATATTAGTATCTATGTTTCCAGACTCAGTGGATGGTTGATTTGCTGTTGAGCAATTCAGCTTGTTCCCTTGATGAATTCCTAATATTTCTGCTTCTGAAGGTCATACACGAGGGAATAATTATTACAAGAATTTTTCTCTCATTCTTTTTTTTTTTTTCTAGAAATGCTTCACAACAACCACTTAACAAAATGTCATCATGAGATTCAGGGTTTATAATTAAAAAAACAAAAAACAAAAAACATCAAGTAAGAGCCCTGGCCAGTATGATTCATAAAAAAATGCAATAAGATGTTTGAGAATGAAAAAACAGGAAGAATATGTATGCTCTCAGCAGGCAAAATATTGCTGACATTTAAATAGTAATGAAATCCAAGAATTTAATCAATTTTGCATGTCAAAGAATAGGCCATTAATTTGTATAGGTTATTTGGTTAAGTTTTGTGTTTCTTATGGAATAAGTGCTAGGGTATGAAAACTAAAACAAAAGCCTAGTGATTGTAGAAAAGTAACTGATAATTGACTTTTAAAACCACACTGTAAAGATATCTGTGCAACAAGTGACTTCTTAGCTCCTTCAATACAGTTGTGTTTCACTTGCAGAAGGCAGAAGGAAAAACCCACAATTAGCCAACTTATACTAATATGATCTATGTCCCTGTGGCTGTGCACAAATTAGGGCTCTATCTTGCTTCTTGTTCTCACTGGTGAGATTTAACTGCCTTGAACCCCTGAAATTTAAATGTGTGGAGGTCATCTAACGTTACTGAATCTCTCTCCCATGGAAAAGCTAAAGGGACAGGACTGTGATTCAAGGTGAAATACAGCTTCACAGGACAAAATTCGTGTTCAGGGCTGCTGATCTCATAGGTGGGAGGCATAGCTTTTAATGCTTACATATTTTGTCAGAGAGAGAGAGAGAGAGAGAGAGGGAGAGGGAGAGAGAGAGAGAGAGAGAGAGAGAAGCAGAGAGAAAGACAGGGAGATACAGAACCCAAAGCAGACTCCAGGCTCTGAGCGGTCAGCCAGAAGCAGGGCTCAAACTCACCAACTGTGAGATCATGACCTGAGCCAAAGTCGAATGCTTAACCTGTTGAGCCACCCAGGTGCTCCTCGAGCCATAGCTTTTTATATCAATAAGATTTGGATCTTAATCATAGGCTTAGATGATATATTAATTTCAAATGAGGATCTATTTGCCATTTGCCATTTGCCTTGTGAAATCTGATAAAAATTTTCTTAATATCACAATTTCTTGAGTATTTTCAAAACATATCTTACCAATCTCTTCTAAATATTCATGGGTCTCCTCTGTGGCATTTTTGAATCTTAATCTCCTCACTTGTCTCCGAATTCCTGGTTCTACCTTCATTTTATTTGAGAGCTTGGAAAAATTACCTACATTTTCCTGGCAGAAGTATACTAATTTATGAAAGGCAGACACTACATTCACCTTTAAGTTATAAAAATCAAATGGAATAATATATGTCTAATGCTAAAAATGAGACCAAGTCTCTAAGAATGTGACAGTACAGCTATTATTATTATAACTAATACATCATAATATTTTCTCAAAATCATACTCTCTTAACAGAAACAAATGAGTTAACTGTAAACTCATGTCTCCTGGTGTTAATTGATCAATTGCTTATCCCTAAGATAAATACCTAATGTAGGAACTATGTGTTATTTCCATTTTTTATAGATCTTTGAAATAAAATCTTTTGGAATTACAGGAATTGGAATTTTCATAAACACCTGTCTTGTTGCTGTTTAGTTTATGTTTTACATGTAAGAAAATATGCAATATAGGGAAGCATGAGTTTTGACATAGCATGTCAGATCAGCCCAGAAAAATTCAAAATATACAATGATATATATTTTAAAGAATAAGTAATAATGTACAAATTATAACTTATGTTACCCAAGGTTATAGAAAACCTTCAATTTCTTCTTTATTTCATTAGGAATATATTATAGGTTATTTCACTTATTATAATAGTAGAGTAAATTTTGTTGGACTAGCTCTCCCATAGATAAGAAATATAAATTCTAATAAATATCGTATTTTTAAAAATCTCTTTGAAGCCATAAGAAAGCAAAAAATACAAATAAAAGTGAACAGAAACTAGAAGACAATTGAACCTTGAAATTAGGGAACTGCAACGGGAAGGATTGCTACAGAATTTCAGCTGGGTATATCCTCTATAGTCAGGGTTTGGGGTAGTTGAAATGCAAAGATAAAGCAAGAGTATTACTGAATTGAGACATTACAGGACTGACTCTAAGTCCACCAAATAGACTAGAAAATAAGGGAATTTCCTAGAAAGGACCAAGAACCAGGAGTGAGGGAAAGAATGAAAATCTAGTTCTGTTGACTGACCCTGAAATACCTTTATTAGGGGAAGGGCGAAGGGAACAAGTTCAACTTATAAGGTAAAGGATGAGGGAATTAAGCAGACATTTCCACTGCTTCCCACTGCAGAACCAAATTACCTACCTACCCTCAGAATTTCTATTATGTAGTCCACATGATATTTGGTATACAATAAAAAATTACTAGTCATGTAAAGAAATTAAAAAATGTGACTCAAAGTCAAGGAGTAAAAACAGTCAGTAGAAAGTGACCCTGAGATATCTCAGCTGTTAGAATTTGCAGAAAAAGATCTGATAGCATCTATTAGAAGAACATTCAAGGGTATACCCAAAATAAAATGAAATAAGAAAATAAGTTCATCATGCAGGAAGAAATATGATATGTCAGTGCACAAGTGTAAACTATAAAAATTCTAATCTGACAATACTAGAACAATAGAGTTTGTTATCTAATAGATAAACGAATAAATACAGAAGTCTTTCTGCATGTTGGTTAGTATAAATATGTATAGTGTTTAGTTTCGTCCACTGAGCGGGCCTAGAAAAAGTAAAACCATAATAGCAATAAACATACCTAGAACCCAGATGTTGGTTTCTAAATACCATTCTCTATAAAACAAATCAGGGATCCTGGGAGAAATGGCTGGTTCTGGAGATGGGGAAAGGAAAAATATAATGATCCCGGAGCATCTGCCAACACCAGAAAGTAAATAGATGCTTTGGATAAAAGAAAGAAAGGATGGGAATATTCCAGAATGACAAAGCTGCAGCAATATGAACAAAATAAATATCGCACAGACACTGGGTAATTTTGAGAAACTTCAGCTAGCATCATGCAAATAGTTATAATAAGATATATAGGTATATGTACATATGATATGGTGTGAGTCCTGTCTTTTAATTTTTGCCTTATATGCTGGGGTACTGTGATTTTTTATTAAATTTCTATTATCCATCTCCAGTGTGTAAGATTGTTAGAAAGATAACTCCCTTTGAACCAGGCAAAACCTAAGGGGCAGGTATGGGAAATATAGAGCAAAAAAAACTGATGGAAATCCTAGAATTTTAGGATTGTGTTTTTATATAACTGGTTTATATACACCCATGTGTATATGCACAATACACATTATCCATGTATATATACATATATGTATTTGCATGTGTGTCTATATGTGCACATATATGCATCCATGTGTGCATATACATACATATATATGCATTTATATAATGTTTCAAAGACTGAGAATCCAGGGTGATATGGTAAGGTGAAGTGCTAACTAAACACAAGTTCTTATACAATGTGAGTGCTCAATAATTGTTAGGTGTGTTAAGATTTCAGGACATTCCTCTTTATGTCAGTCATTGTGATTTCATCAAGAGTTTGGGATAAGACTTCCTCCATATGGTCTCTACCTGCAACAAGAAACATGTAGGAGAATCATCCTGTATGTTCTAGGATCTAAAAACAATAGTAAAGCCTAAGAGCTAATAATGGTGTTCCCTGGGGCTCTTTTTAATATAGAAGTAAAGAAAGCTAGAAAGAAAGCTAGAAAGCTAGAAAGCTAGAAAGCAAGAAAGCAAGCAAGCAAGCAAGAGAGAGTGTGAGAGAGGGGGGTCTGGGTGGCTCAGTCGGTTAGGCATCTGACTTTGGCTCAGGTCATGATCTCACAGTCTGAGTTTGAGCCCCGCATCAGGCTCTGTGCTGACAGCTCAGAGCCTGGAGTCTGCTTCAAATTCTCTTTCTCCCTCTCTCTCTGCCTCTCCCCTGTTTGTGCTCTGTCTCTGTCTCTCAAAAATAAATAAACATTAAAAATAAAAGAAAAAAAAGAGTGTGAGAGAGAAAGAAATAGATAAAGTGAAAGAGTGAAAGAAAGAAGAGTTCTGTACAAATCAACTGTTCACTGCCCCCAAATTGCACTTCAGAACATATGTTATCAATGACCTTACAGTTTACCCAAAACAGCTTTGTCTTTGGTTTGCTCATGTAGATAACCTTGTAGAAAGTGATGCAGCTCACTTAGGGTCATGGTTTTTGAGCTGGGGAGTAAAAAGTAGTGAGACCCTCAGCTCAGGCCCAGTAATGTCTTCATTTTCTTTTCTTTCCTTGTTACTTAGAACCACATCCTGGCCCCGTGTTCACTCTGACAAAAGGGGACCATTTTCTCAAATCTTCCCAATGTTGTACTAATGTAGGAGAATGTACCCACCTTTATCATGGTTCATTCTAGATTCAGCATTAACAAAACATAAGGAATAAAGTTCACCTTTCATCCCCACTCTCATCTGTTCCATTTCTCTCTCCCCTCCTCCCATTACCATTAATGATACTTCCTAATCCTGAGAACTTTCTAGCCAATGTTAGACTCATGGGAACTGCCACTGGAGAGGCAGGGATGCTTAAATTTTTCCATTTAAAGCTTTCTCTCTTCCAATCAAAACTAAATTCTGGGTATGGTTTTCCTATGAGTTTTAGCTCTTACATTTAGATCTATAATCTGTGTTGAATTAAATTTTGCATATGATATCATTTCACTCTTTTGTATGGGTTGACCCAGCTGTCCCAGGATTATTGAAAAGACTATTCTTTCTCCACTTAATTTTACTTGTAAAATATGGGACAAATATTTAAAAGGTGGTATTTGAACAACTTGAGTTAGTGCAGTTTAACACAGTAAATAAATACATTGTATTAGTTTTCTAGCCTTATCATAACAAAGTACCACAGACTGTGTGGCTTAAGTACTGGAGATTTATTTCCACACTCTTCTAGAAGATAGAAATCTAAGGTCAAGTTGTCAGGATTGTTTTTTTTTTTTTTTTTTTTTTTGAGTATTTTTCCCCCTGACTTGCAGATGGACATTTCTTCCAGTATGTTCTCATGGACTTCTCTCTGTGTATGTCCCAATCTTCTCTTAGTATAAGGACCTCAGTTGTATTGGAGTAGGACCCACTCATATGACTTTGTTTTACTTTAATTACCTCTTTCAAGACCCTATCTCCAAATACACTCACATTCTGAGGTACTATGGTTAGGACTTCAACATAGGAATTTGGGCGGGAATGTAACGTAGTCCCTAACATACATAAATACATATTATCATATTCCCTCGTAAGAAGACTTGTCTAAATTCAATAGGCTACAGAAATCAGGATGACGACAGCCCTTTAAGGAAGTTTCTGTAATCTCTGATTCTTTCAGATTCTGAGCACTTGAACCAGAGGATTAATAGCGCTCACTATTATACACACAGATTCCAGTTCCCAGTGGATGTTCAGCCCCTTAGATCAGTAGTTAACTAATGTGAAGTGGTTAACTGATAGTGTGCTTACTATGATCTCAGCCAGCTCAAATAGCTCGGGCTCTAAGAAGGAAATCATATTGCTCACCTCTGCTTTATTATCTAACCCATTTTCAATTGATTTGCTCTGATCATTTTTTTCAGAGTAAAGCAAAGCAATAAAAACAACAGATAACTCTCTTCTAACTTAGAACTTTATAAGACTGAGAGACTCCTAAAAACTGAGAACAAACTGAGGGTTTATGGTGGGTGGGAGGGAGGGGTGGGTGGGTGATGGGTATTGAGGAGGGCACCTGTTGGGATGAGCACTGGGTGTTGTATGGAAACCAATTTGACAATAAATTGCATATTTAAAAAAAAGAAGTTTATAAGACTGGAACCCAAATACATATGGGGGAAACAAGACAGGATATGAGCCCTGTTTAAAAATAATGTGAGGATAGGGATGAAATCAGCAAGATTTATCATGTGTGGACATCAAAGCACATTTCTGAGAAATTCATAATATGTCAGAAAATGAGCTCATAAGATACAGACACATAATCTTGCATATATGTCAGCCTAGAGATCCAAATGTCAAAATTATATCTGTATCCATTTCTATAGTCATTTCATGTCTATATCTATATATTTATATCCATTTATATTGTCTCCACGTCTGTCTCTGTCTCAGTCATCTATGTTTTTACTGCCATAATTTTAATCCTTCACTATTTAGGTTAGACTTAAAGGGCATTCAGGCTTATTTTAAGTACAGAATCAAATATTTTCTTTCTGGATATGTTTTAGTTTGTAAATGTTTGATTTTTATTTTGTTGTTAACAATGAAATAATTTTAACAAACAGAATCATTTTAGATCACAGTTGTGGTTTTCAAGACACAGCCTAGTTTATACACAGCACCCCCCCCAAAAAAAAAGGCAGTAAAAAAGGAAAATAACAAATGAATAGAAAACAAAGAAGAAGGTAGACTTTAAACTCACTCTTATCAATAATTACAGTAAAAAAGATAAAAAAATAAATAAATGGCTTCGAGAGTCCAATTAAAAGACAGATTATCAGGTTGGAGCAAAAAGCAAGTTATGGTTGTTCGTTGTTGGTATATAACAAACTTACGTTGTTTCAGTTATAAGAAGAGTAAATTCTGGGATCTAATATCTAGCATGGTGACTATAGTTAACAATACTATGTTATAATACCTTAAACTTGCCAAGAGAGTAGATCTTAAATGTCCTCAACACATACACAGTAAAAATGTAATTACGTGAGGTGATGGATGTGTTACTAACCTTATGGTGGTAATCGTTTTGCCGTATATTCATGTATCAAATCACCACACTGTACACCTTAAACTTACACCGTGTTATGTCAATTATATTTCCATAAAGCTGAAAAAACGCTTACGATATAAACACAAAAGTGAGTTAAAACTGAAAGGATGGGAAATGATGTATGACCTAACACTAATTAAAAGAAAGCTAAAGGTGAAGAGGCTATATACATATTATAAAATTAGATTCCACACAAAGAATATTGTCAGGGATAGAAAGGGCATGTTATAATGACAATTTATTAAAAAGACAAAAAATATCTAATTGATTATTATTCTCCTGTGTGCTGGCCTCTCTTCTCCTGTATTCTGCCCTATAAACTCTAGCTGCCTTGACCTCTCCTGCCTTTTAACGTTGTCTCCTCACCTCAAGGAGACCACCAGTCTCTCCCTGGATTCCCCTCATGGTGCCATGGCTCAGACATGTTCTCTAGACAATAAGCAATCAATCATAACTGACTTTATCCATTTTCTTATTTTCAGGGATTACTATCTCAGTTACCTGATGCCCAAGGTGTTAAAAACTCTTGTTTCATGTGTTCCATTTTTTTAAATTAGTTTGTGCAATAAGGTAAAATTTAGCTCTGGTTACTCTTTCTGAGCTGGAAATGAAAGTATCCTCTTTTATTATTTTTTATTTATTTATTATTTATTTTTGAATTTATTTATTATTGAATTACTTCATTGATTCTAATATTTTCTACCACTATAAACTCATAGTTATGTGGAAACATCAGAAAATATCAGATTAGAAAATAGTGCCATAAGGAGTAAAACTTAAAATGCCAAGGAAAATAATTAGTTCACAAGGTGAGGAGGGAAGGAGGTGATATTTGACCCTTGTTTTGAGGTCTAGGTATGGATTTATCCAGAGAAAGGAATGTGAGTGAAGCATTTTAAGGCAAATAGTGTATGTCTTGTTGCAAAATGATTTGGAAGCATGGCACTTTAGAGAGACAAAGAACCAAGAGGCAAGAAAGGGAAAGACTAACATATAATTAAAGACAGCTGACAAATCATGAAGAGCCTGGTATGTAATTCCAGTTAAGGAGTTTGAGTTTTAGAGTCTGAGATTAAAGAAACCACCCTGGGATTTTAAACAAGGAAATTCTTTCCTGCTTTGTCACGTGGATGGAACTGGAGGGTATTATGCTAAGTGAAATACATCAGTCATAGAAAGACAGACACCATATATTTTCACCCATATGTGGATCTTGAGAAACTTAACAGAAGACCATGGGAGAGGGGAAGGGGAAAAAGTTACAACAGAGAGGAAGGGAGGCAAACCCTAAGAGACTCTTAAATACAAGAAAAAAACTGAGGGTTTATGGGGGAAGGGAGAGGGGAAAGTGGGTGATGGGCATTGAGGACGGCACTTGTTGGGATGAGCACTGGGTATTGTATGGAAGGCAATTTGACAATAAATTATATTTAAAAAATAAAAAAGAAGAAAAAAGAAGAAACAACATCCATTTGCATATTGGTAAAATCATACTGGTGACAGCAGGGATATGGATGAAAAGGGACAAGACTGGAGTGAACAGTTCAAGGGTCTTGCAAGTAATTTAGTTGGGAAGAAATGCATTAGGAACTTACGTGGTTGAAAACGCATTGGCAGCTTGGGAAAAAACATTGAATGCAAAGTCAACAACTACTGGTGACAATTAGATGTGAGATTTGAGACAGGAGAAAATGGGAAGAAAAATGTTTGTGCTTGGATGGCAAAGGAGACAGTAATACCATGAAATGGGATGATGGGTGCCGAAGGAGAAGATTGAAGAAGAGGAAGAGTTCTCAAATCATGCTAATTCAAGAAGCTAACAGACTTTCTGCTGTAGACAAGCAGGAGATCATTAGAAATACAAGTATAGATGCTCATTTAAGACCCAAAGCAATCATTTTTTTCCTAACAGCAGGGGTATATACTTCACATCAGAAATGGAGTATAGAGGGCCTGCTTACATGAAATTACAAAGAATCACAGGAGAGTAGGTTGCAAGAAGACCAGGGACATGACAGAGGGAGGAGAGAGGAGAAAAGACAGAAAAATGAAGAAAATATATTTTCACAAGCCTTGCTCTGAACTATTGGGGTTTGAAGGCTGTGGACCAATTTTTAGTAAGTGCTCTGTTTTCACCAGGAGATCTTTAATTGGAATCTCACTTTCTCTAGAATCTCTTGAGCTATGTCATTGTTCATAATGGTTCCTTATGGCTAACAATAAGCAGCACAGAGTATGGATGACAACTTCTATTGTAAGGTTTGTTGAACAACCACATATAGCTCAGCAGTTAGCATTAAAACCCCATAAAAAGCAAATCAGCTGCCTTAGTATATGCCCCTATCTGTGCCACCCCCTCACCTTGAATCTTTTTTGGGCTAAGCTACATGGAGCAAGGCCAGCAAACAATGCCGGAACACAGAGCTCTTAAGGGGAATCAAGCATGTCCTCATGGGAAAGCAGCAGCCCATAAAGTCAAGGAGAAGTTACAATTATTATAAATGGTGGGTGAAGAGTGAAGGGGGAGATCTCTTACCTCTCAGTCACAGCTGTGACATCAGTCATCTTTTAGCTTTCCCCAAAAGTTTGAAAAGCAGCAATGACACCTGTTCTCAACCATTAAAATGATATATTTTCTAATTTTAACTTTAAAATAGAGTAAACAAGTCACAGCAGTTATATTCATCCTTTTGAGTCTTCTTGGTTGGGTGGTGAGCTGGGAGTGGGATGAGGAGGGCATATTGCTTGTGAACTGTGCCAGAGCCAACAGGCATAAAGGATAGAAAAATATAAACTAACTTCCTTCCTTCTTTCCTTCCTTCCTTCCTTCCTTCCTTCCTTCCTTCCTTCCTTCCTTCCTTCTTTCCTTACTTTCTTTTCTTTCTTACCTTCATTAAATAAAAACACTACCTGAGAAGGGACTTAAATCAAGTTCTTCACACTTGTAAGTGGTGGCATACAAGTTCTTCTCAGAATTTTCCTGTAGTAAGTATAAGGAGAAAAGTTGGTGCTGATACAGCAGTATCAGTTACTATGCTTAGAAGTCTCAGTCCATCTAGAAACAAAAAGCTGCAGTGTGGACAAAAAGAGTGGAACATCTTACATGCATCCCGATGTCTGTATGACAAAGCAGAAGCAGAGAGAGAGGGAGACCAGTGAGGAAACGTGGCCATAGGCAGGCCTGTTTCATATGAAAGTAAGAGGTGAGGGCCAGTTGATTCTGAACAAGTGTTTTCAGCCGACCAGAAACTCATGCATCAAAGTCAGCTAAAACCACAGGCTCCCCAATAGTACTTCTGAAGGACACTTACATGAGAATAGTATAGAAAGAGCAAGTCAAGATCCACCAGCCTCTTTAGCTACACAAAGATTGGTGACAAGTGCATCATAAATATGTGTCATAGACCAAGATCAATAACCATCTCAAGTGTGGAACAGAGAAAAATAATGCCAAGTCCATTAGGCACACTTCTTTCTATCAAGGGTAATAATTTGTTAACAGTGTGATGGTCTATCTTAATTAAGTCATTAGTGGCCATTAAAATGTTTTTCTGTGCTCACTTCTGTTTTAACGTCCTATATTTTATTAGTTCACAGTAGGACTTTCCTTAAGTTCTATTTCTACAAGTAACTCTGAGCATTTGAGAAATAAATTAGCTTTCACAAGAGATGTATGAGCAGACCCTTACTTCATTAATTTGCTGAATGTTACCTTCTACCCTAAATTATATATTTACTGAATGTTTTTGACTATAAATACAGGAAAGAGTTTCATCTTAAGCTTCAATATTTTGTGACATCAAAATATGGATGCACTGGATTATTGGTTGTTGAATAAAAGTTGTTGAAGGTTACTCACACTGCCCTATTTTAGAGAGCAAAGGCAAAGTATATCTAATTGAAAACAGCTTGCATGTTGTCTATACCTTTATTAAGTAAATGCCCAGCTAGTATTTTTAGCACTCCAGGCAGTTTATATTCTCAAGCACAATTTGTTGCCTTTTTCATATATCTTCATAATAAAGAGATAAATAGTATTGTTGGCTGGTTTTCCTGGAAAATAATCAGGGTATTCATTACTTCCTATATAGTAACTATTTCCTCAGCCTGCTTTCTAGAAATATGTTTTAAGGGAAAGTAGAAGAATAAATCTCTTTAGTTGAATGTTAGCTGCAGTAAAATGCAGACGGTCACTGAGGTAGTGATCAGCAAATGGCTTCACTCCTGAGGACCCTGGCGAGTGGTCCTTCACCAGTCTTTCCTGTGGCAGTGTTGGCATGTCATGTGTGAGTGACGTCTGATCTGCCTTAATTCCATCGGGGAAACAGTGTCTAAATGTAGTGCTTATAACTGAACCCTGGCTTTCATGTGTGCCCAAGGAGCCAATGCCATCAGACAACAAGGTTATACTGAGGCTGTACCTACCCCTCACTAAGTCCACCACCAAGACCCTCACTGATTTTTCACAAAAAATCTAAATATTTCAGTTTCAAGGTACTATACAAAGCTTGTGTGTTTATCTTCATATTTTCTGACATTCTTATTTATGAGTGAGTATAACAGAAAGCAAAAGCAAAAAGGAAAGATGGACCTTTGCCTTTGTTTATGCCCATTTCTTCTTGTCCCTTTACCCTGGCGGCATAGCATTAATCAAACTGGAGCTCTTGGTTGTAACTCAGCTTCCCTGCATCCATCCTCTTCATGAATATTTCAGTGTTTACACTTGTACTCAATGTACCAGGATTGATAACACTGTCCCCTGATAGATAGCCACCTAGGTTCTTCTGCTATTGATATGTTTATTCCCCCTTCTAATTTTCTATTATAATCTGAAGTTCATTTCACTGCTCATATCCTTCTAGTGTGCTCATTTTTCAAATATCCATCTTCCAAGATCATATTGTCAGGGTAACAGCATTTACCCAGAGGAATTATTTGATTAGTGAAAACAGTGTACTGTTTCAAATGCTGCAGCCTGCACAGGTCAGTCGGCTTCTGTCTTGCCTTTTCTCAGGTAGGACCTCTCTGTGAGTTCACCATGACCTATGAAAGAGTTCATACAAGGTGGACCAGAGTTTGGAAGTATAAAGAAAAGAGGGAGGGAGGGTAGGAAGGAGAGAGAGAAAGAGAGGATATGAAGGAGGGAAGGAGGGAGGGAGGGAGGCAAGGAAGGGGCAAGGGAGGAGATAGGAAAGAAAGAGACAAGGAAAATAAGAGAGAGCCTCATCTGGTGAAAAACGATGCCACCAGAATGCTCTTAAGACCCTAATTTAGCCAAGATGTTGTTTTATTTTTACTGCAACTCCCCAGATAAGAAAGCAAAATTTATACCTAAAAATAAATCCAAGCACACATCATACATGATTTAAAATCTAACACTATGAACACTATAGCAAAAGACAATGAAATGTACCAATAGAAAATCTAAAGGTAAATGCAGAATAGCAATAACAACCTATTTTTTAGATAAGCCATGCCTTGGAGGACATGAGGATTCACTGGAAGAAACAGTTTTAGGAGATGTAATACAAGAAGAAAAGCCTGGAGAGAAGGCCCTCCTGGGCACTCCTGCCATTATCAACGGAAAAAAAACAGTCAGCTATTAATCGTGTTTACATTTGCATGAGAGTCACATTTATCTTTTATATTATGCTTTACCAATGGTGAGATGAGAGAGAAGTATGCAAAGACAGAAACTAAGGAGTAAGATAAAAGCACAATAGGCAAAGGGCAAGAGGCAAGAGGCAAGAAACTAAACACAGATATATTCATATTCACCAAAACCACCTTATCATTCCCCTCAGCTTGACGGCATTTTATACTGAATTCTTTCTGCCTCTAGGCTCCTGATTTCCCTTCTCTTAGAGTACTTCCTTTTGAAAACTTGTAATTATAAATCTTTTTCCTGCCCCTTTGGGATGTAAATCTTTTTTTTTTTTTTAAAGTCTGTTGCCAATTTTAGGAGCCAGGAATGTCTTTCTGAAGGACCTGGGAGCGATCTGTTTGAGGAGATGTCATCATCAAGGAAGACAGTCCTTCTACGTCTCAGTCTCTGTGGAAGAGTAGGAGCCTAACTTCCCCTGGGGATGCCTTGCCCCAAGTAGTAAAATTGCCTCCTGTCATGAAGATATGAGAAAGCTTACTTTTCCTTTGGGTAAAGCCAACTAGCGAACACAGATGGCCTATGATCTAATCCAGCTCTTAAAACCCTACTGTTTGTTTCCGTGGGGTTGAATTCAGACTCAGTTCTGGCTTCTTTTCTCTATTGCAGTAGCCTGAATAAAATCTTATTTTTTGTTTAATATTGTCCGGTGTATTTTTCGCTTTGACATGTGTAATAAATATATCCCTCCATACCTTTCTTCCATTTTTATCTTAATGCAATGGAGCATGGAAGAATGTAAACAAATATTAAACTGGTGGCAATCTCTGCTGTATAATACACCAGCTGTGTATCCTGAGACAACTTATTTGATGTCTTTGAGACTTTTTCTCTTAAGTTATAAAATGAACTCTCTTGCAGTGTTATTATAAGAATAAGTGGAAAGTTCCTGGCACAAAACGATCAACAAACAGATCCTGGCCCCATCTTCATTCAGCAACTGTGTTGTGTGGTCTGAGACACATGTTCTAAATGTGATTCTTCATCAGGAATGTTTGGTGTTGGTGATGTTAGTGAGGCGTGTGTGACCAACACAGAGATTTACTGAAAGAAAATATATACCTTCCTCATGGGAAGTTGACTTTGTTTCTGGAATTAGAATAGATTCCGTGTTAAGATGACCTGCCTAAAGTGGGCATTACTTTATTATCCGAATGTCATATAGAGGTCACACACTTGTGGTCAACAACACACCTATTCTAAATAAAATAGACCTTCTGTCTGGTGTTTTGTTTCTGCTGCATTTTACTTTCTTTACAGATATATATACATTCACATACACACGTATATATACATGTGTGCATATAAATATACACCCATTTATGCATATGTATATATCACATGAAACGCAAAGCAAATACGGGGTTATGAAAATTTTCCCAAAGCTAGCATACTGATTTTGTAGGAGTAATTAAGTCCAAATCCAACAGGTGTAATGCAGCAGCCCAATTTTACTCAATAGGAAATACAGAGAAACTATTAAGCCATAATAACCATTTCTATGTGGATTTAAATTTTTATTTATAGCAGGTTGTTTTCTTAAGTAAATTTTATTCAAACTATTATGAAAAAAAAACAAAACACTGTTTCTAGAACACCAAATTATGGCATCATGTTTGACCAGAAATACATTGGGGTTGGAGTGAGCCTCATTGTTACATCCTTTTACAGGGAATTAAGATCAGTTAACATTCCTGTGTTGAAAATCTACTGTGTGTTAAGACGTGAAAACCTTCCCTAAGTTGCAAGCAGGTGTTCTAACTAGAGTCACTATGTATTTGTCCATCTGTATGAAGCCTTGATTCTATTACCAGGTATGTACCCAAAGGCCAGGGTGTTTTTGGGAACAGTATTGGTTCTATCTATGTCTGACTCTGGCAGGAGAAGTTTAATGCATTAGGTTGAAGTTTTCTGAGAGATTTGGAAACAATGTAGCCGTATGACCATCCTTGGCTGTGATTTACCCTTGAACTGGGTTGTGGGGTGTACCAAAATGACCACACAACATCTGGGATCTGAGAGCAGGTAGCTCCATGTCATACTTTATGGACTTAACAGCACTCTGAAATAAAGAGGTGCCTACAGATAGAGGAAGGAAATCTCTAGTGCATCTGGAGTTAATATTTATCTATCCTAATGATCAATCTGGTTTGAAAAACTTTCCTATTGCACTCCCCAAAGATTAACTGTTTTTTAAAAGAGCTACTGAAAACATTTGACTCCTTTATTTTTTATATTGTCATTTTCCTGGGGTTGAATTTTGATTGGAGTCCCAGGGGCCACAGTATATATTTACATGTGATTAAATTTGTAATGGGGTGATCATTAACTGTACCCACACAAAGATGTCAGAATGTGGCAGGTATTGCCCCCAGTGAATTACTCCTACCACCTTTCAAGGTATTTAACTAACGTAATTAATTAGTGACAGATCCAATTTTCCTCTGGTAAAGTAAAGTTATATAGCTCAATATCAGTGGGCTGAATAAATGTCCATTTCAATGGCAGAAGGAAACTCTCTTGTTAAAAACTAAGCTTGTAAGATGCCACCCACAATTTTTATGATACTTCCTGATAGTTCTTGGCACTTTGTGTCTTCTTCTCTGCCTCTTCTTTTTCTTCCTCTTTGTCTTCCTGCTCCTCTTTCCCCCATCTCCTCCTTCTACTTCTCTACCACACGGATAAGATGTAAATATACATCATATACTAGATACAACATATACTAGGCTAAGCTCTTTATGAGCATTATCTAATTTACTTTTCATTCAAATTTCTATGAAGTAGGGACTCTCACCATAACCATTACACATATAAAAATTAAAGATATCTGCAAATTTCAGAACGCTAAAAAGTTTGCAAATTACCTTTCTAAACCTAGAGCCTGAGTCTTTAACCATTATGCTTTGCCACCTCTCATCTCAAAGCATGTCTGAACTCTTTGATGCAGAGGTCTTGATACATGCAGAAGTGATTAATAAGCTTCGTGTTTTATAGTAGCATTAATGTATAGATAATAAGACTGTCTTATTAATGCACAGAAGAAATTTTCTTAACTAAAAGTAACAAATCAAGTGTCAACATAGGAAGGAAAATCCTGATGTATTTGCTACTATTGTTAATAAATATTTTAGTGCATTTTAAAATTGCTAATTACATGAAGTATTTTGGGGGTAGGGGGAGACCAAAATTACCAAGGAATTAAAACTCACCTAGCAAGGACTGGAACTTCTGCTTCTGACCTTGATTCCATAGCTGGAAATAGACTCTCCCTCCTACTGTTAACAGTGAGAAAAGAGAACAAAATATGGGAAATAAATGTTTTCAGATATTGATCCACTGGCAGTATAAGACTATGGTCTCTGATAGCAGGGAAACTAATAATGTCAGTCCTACAATTATCCTGGTGAGGAATATTCTGCAAATCACTGTCTGAGGGGTCAAAAGTAACCCAGTAGAACTTGACAGATAATGGGGTGACTGGGTGGTCAGTCCGTTAAGCGTCCAACTCTTGGTATTGACTCAGGTCATGATCTCATGGTTCCTGGGATCAAGCCCCACTGTTATCACAGAACCAAGTTGGGATTCTCTTTTTCTTCCTCTCTCTCCACCCCTCCTCCACTCTCACTCATTCTCTCCCTCTCAAAATAAATAAACATTAAAAAAAGAGAATTTTGCAGATATAGTGAGTTGAACTCTGAGATAGAGTTTAGAATTCAGGATAGTAGAGGCAAGTAGAATTTGAGTTGCTGAATGCTAGAGATTTCTTCCTAGGGAAAGAATACCAGAAATCGACACTTGAGTCCCTCGACCTTTGGATTAAGTACTAAGAAACCTCATGTGAAAATCCATAGTGCTAGGCAAAAGATTATCAAACAGCTGCAAGCTGAACATTCCTAACTTTCACACAGGGCTGGAAGGCGTTGAGGTTCCAACTAGTCAGAGTGAGGAATCATTGCTAAACATCTAGCACATTCAAGAGAAGCCCAAGTAATGTTTGTAATGTCAAATAAAGGCTACTCTATCCTAATACAACTAAAACATTAATCGTGAGAGTATGAAATTGTTCCACAAGTAATTTAATTGCATTTTAGATCAAAGTCCAATGACCTATAAACCTGGGTAGAAAATAAAATCAAACACAAACTTCAGAAAACTCACAACATATGCAACCAATCAAAAATGAGTAAACATAAGAAGAAATTAAAAATGTCACCCATAACAAAGAGTAAAATCAATCATTAGAAACCTGCTAATAATGAGAGACAGGCTTGGATATGCAGAGAAATGTTTTACCATATCTGTTATAAATATAATCAAGGAATTAAAGACAAAGTATAAATAGAATTTGAGGAAATGGGTAATTTAAAAGGTAATCTTACAGAATTTCTAGAATTGAAATATATCATATCTTAAAATTAAAAAAAAAATAACATTCCCAGATTAGACAGACACAGCAGAAAAAAAAAAAAAAAAAAAGAACAATGTACCTGACCTCATAGTTATAGAAACTATCCAAATTGAAGCAGTCAGGAAATATACATGACCAAAAATAAGCAAAGAATCTGTGACAATAGCACATTTATGTATAATTGGAGTCCAAGAAGGAGAGGAGAGATGTGTGGGGTTAGACACAAAAAAGAAAGGAGGAGAAAGAGAAGGGGAAGAGGAGGACGAGGAGGAACAGGAAGGAAGGAAGAAGAAGAAAAGAAGGAGAAGAAAAGGAAGAAAGGATAGAAAGGCCAATTTAAAATTAATGAAAACACCATTAATCTACATAACCAAGATATTAAAATAACTTGAACCAAGAAAATCATCATAAGGAGGTCATATCATAATAAGATTAAAAAAATAAAGATGAAAACTTAAAAGAAGTCTGAGGGGAAATTAAAACATTATTCACAGGGGAATGAAAATTAAAATTTCACCTGGGTAAAGTCAGGGAGAGTGGCAGAAAAAGGACCTCTGAAAGTTCTTTCCTCCCTGAAGTAATGAGCACAGTGGAAAAAAATTGTGAAAATCAATATTTTCAGAGCTCTGGGAATTAAGCAAATGCCTATAACTATCTGAGTGGTATTTATTAGAGAGAAAGAACTTTGGTAATAATAATGAACTTTATTGCATTTATTCCCTTATTGCCCTATTACCATCTCTCTCTCTTTGCCTCTGCTGTAGCCTTGAGAATCAGCATCCCCACAATCCAGGAGGTAGGCAGCACTGGATGGGGCAGAATGGGACTGGAGCTTCTCCTAAGCACCATTCCCAAAGAACTGCTATTTGATCTGGCTAGAAGTTCCCTATTAAACCTAACTCGTTTGTCTTTATTGGACCTGGCTCGGAGTTAAAACCACATGAACATACTTTCTCCCAGGGGTGTTTGTAAAAGAAAAAAAAAGTGTCAATTGTTTAATATCAAATAGGCTTGATATGATAAGAAAGGGGTACAGTGGGGCTCCTGAGTGGCTCAGTCGGTTAAGTGTCCAACTCTTGATTTCAGCTCAGGTCATGGTCTCACAGTTTGTGGGTTTGAGCACTGTGTCAGGCTCCACACTTGCAGTGCAGAGCCTGCTTGGGATTCTCTCTGTACCTTTCTCTCTCTGCTCCTTCCCCACTCTCATTCTCTCTCTCTCTCTCTCTCTCTCTCTCTCTCTCTCTCTCTCTCTCTCTCTCTCTCTCTCTCTCTCTCTCTCTCTCTCTCTCTCTCTCTCTCTCTCAAAATAAATGGATAAACTTAAAAAAAAAGAAATGGGGCACAAAATAAGCATTCACCAAAGAATAAAAATAATACAATAAAAGAAAATGCTGGTGGGATAGATGACTAGATGTTCGCAGGGGGCTGTGAAAATCTCAGACACATTTTTGGGAACTTAAAAGGCTACACGCATACCACAGGGATTTTTCATGCCCAGGGCTGAGCACATGTGCAGGAAAAGACCTGAAAAGTCCCTACCCTCTCACCTCTGGCTGACCTTGAGACTCTAGTCAAGAAATTAAGACTCAGGCAGAGGTATAAACTTCCTGCATAAGCATCAGAGATATGCACTAACACACATAAAGAACCCATAAGCAAAGTCTAGCAGGGTTAATTGCAGTCTTCACTACTCTACTTTCCATAATGTACAGAACAACTAGATGGAAGATCAATAAGGAAAAACAAAACTGGGACCACAGAATAGACTAACTAGACCTAACAGACATGTATCTATATAACATTCTACCCAACGACAGCAGGATTCTTCAAAATAATCCATATGTCAGGTCATTTAAAAATTCAATAATTTGAAATTCAATAAATTCAATAGTCTGAAATCATACAAAGTATGTTAACCAACCACAATGAAATCTAATTAGGAATCAGTAACAAAAGGGAATTTGGGAAATTCACAAATATGGGAAAATCATACAATGCACTCCTAAGTAACCAATGACTCGAAAAATGAGAACAATCAGAAAATATTTTGATATAAATGAAAGTGAAGACACAACATACCAAAACTTATTGGATGCAGCAAAACCAGATACAGAAGAGCAAACTGAACTTAAAGCAAGGCAAAGGGAGGCAGTAATAAAGATTCAAGTGCGAATGAGGGGAATAGAGAATAGAAACACATACAGAAAATTCGTTAAACTGAAAGGTTGCTTTTGGAAAAGATCAACAACTCTACATGGTAGGTCTATTTGAACCTTCATTTCGTGGATGCAGAAAACAAAATCCTGAAAAGATCTACAGTTTGACCAAGGTCTTTTTGGAGAGTGTCAGAGTCAGAATCTGAACAAAGGTGGTCTGACCACCAAACTACACAGTACCTCCTGTGACTGAGCCAAGTAACCATGGCCATGGATTTGAGGGACACAATGCTAAGATCAGAGATACTGGAAAGGCATGATGTCAGTAAGAATAAATGAAGATCTACACAACTGTTCTGAGGATAGAAAGAAATTATACTCAATGGGAGGCAGGAACCATGTTTTCAACAGTTTCCCTCCTGCCTGTCCCATAAACTTGTGTTGACTGATTGGCTTCATAAATCACAAGCTGGCACCCTCCCATTGAGATTGATTTCTTTATCTTTAAATCTGTGGCTCGGGAATAGCTGTTCTTAGGAAGAGAATTCCTTCCTAGTTCCATATTCAGTTACCCTGTAAGGTATCTTCTTTATAAAGAAAATGGATTCTTCTACCCCTGAGCTGACAAGCTAAATTAGAGTCTTCATTATATAAAAGAGTTACAAGTTGTGCAATAATTTATGCTGAAGAATTTATCCTACTAAGGCCCTCCCTGCCACACACAAAATTTAATGTTCTGGCCTTTTCACAAACTTTGGGGAGGAGGGCTTTCTCTGTTTGTAGAGGCTGGGGGGCATGTCCAGATCTGCCCAAGAATAACTATTCCTGCTGTGAGCATTCTGTTTGCATTATGACTTCAATTGGTACTGCAATATAATATGTACATACCAATTTTCAGTTTCTCTAGGAACATTATTTGGTGCCCAAGCTTAGTGTAACTGTCAAAAGTGTTCATGACTCAGGAATCAAGTTACAGTTTCCTGCTTAGAGTACTCAAATCATAAAACTAAAGGCAAATAGGACTGGCTTTTTTTTTTTTTCACACATTTTTCACTCATATCCACTACCACTTCTCGCTTTCATTGAAAAAAAATGTTTTTCTGGGGCGCCTGGGTGGCTCAGTCGGTTAAGCGTCCGACTTCAACTCAGGTCACGATCTTGCGGTCCGCGAGTTCGAGCCCCGCATCAGGCTCTGGGCTGATGGCTCAGAGCCTGGAGCCTGCTTCCAATTCTGTGTCTCCCTCTCTCTCTGCCCCTCCCCTG
Source organism: Neofelis nebulosa (assembly GCF_028018385.1). Classification (NCBI taxonomy): domain Eukaryota; kingdom Metazoa; phylum Chordata; class Mammalia; order Carnivora; family Felidae; genus Neofelis; species Neofelis nebulosa. The sequence goes on from NC_080794.1 coordinate 70,109,291, forward strand.
TTCATGCTGTGTCTCTCTCTGTCTCAAAAATAAATAAACGTTAAAAAAAAATTTTTTTAAAAAAAGAAAAAAAATGTTTTTCTGTTTATGTTATGGCAGAGTTTATCAGGAAAAGAAGGTGATAACAAATCCATTTCCTGATGATTGGAAAGCTCCATACAGGTAGTTAATATTCCTGGTAAGTGCCCCAGGATATTTAGGTTGGACAAAAATAAACTAATAGGCTGTTTAGGACAGAGGGCTATCATTTAAGCAAAATAGTCCTTATAGCCAAGGCCATGACCTCTGTAAGGTTGCTGTGGATGGTTATATAAGGTTTTTTGGTTGTTTTTTTTTTTTTTTACTACTGCACAAAAACAACAGGTTAGGGGGTGGGCAAGTGGAGACTATAAGATATTCTGTGCTCCTTTGATGAGTCTTATACTTACAGGGCAACCAGAGGGAATATCTTTATTTTAATTTACACAATGGTGCTGTAAGGACAAGAATAGGCTGAACTTTGCATCTCCAAATCAGTTGTTAATTTGTCGTCTTCATCCATATGTGCTGCCACAACGAAATACCACAGATTGGGTCCCTTTTAAACAACTGAAATATATTTCTGACCGTTGTGGAGGCTAGAAGCACAAGATCAAGGTGCCAGCATGGTAGATAGAGGGCCCTCTTCTGGGTTGAAGATTTGTATATCTTCTCTTGGCAGAAGGGGCAAAGGAGAGATGTGGGGCGTCTTTTATAAAGCCATTAATTCCCTTCGCAAGGGCTCTATCCTTATGGCTTCATCCCGTCTCTCAGGCTCCACTTCCTAAAACCATCCTGGCAGGTTAAGATTTCAACATGAATTTTGGGGAGGGGTGCAGACATAAATATTCAGAACATAGCATTTGTTAAAGAAGAAGTATCTTTTTACTTGCAAGTACTAAAAAGGTACGGTAAGGACAAGATGGTGGTTGGGCTTTAAATAGAACCATCAACATACTCAAGATGATCTCTCTCTCTCTCTCTCTCTCTCTCTCTCTCTCTCTCTCTCACACACACACACACACACACGTGCATGCATGCACACTCATTTGTCTCTGTGTGTCAACTTCATTCTTCTCTCCTACCACAGAGCAGCTGTTTACTCCTGGTTAAACATGAAAGTGATAATAGCTTCCAAGTTTCACATCTTACAGATGCAAATAAAGAAAGTGGTCTAATGATCTCCCTTGTTCCAAGATCAAAAATCTTGTCTAGGAGACTCATTTGTTAAACTTAGTTCAAGGTCTATTCCTGAGCCAATCAAATATGGCCAGAAGGTATATACAGATATTTTCTAGGGGGAAAAAAGTCTCTAGAAACTATACAGATTGAGCTAGGGAGGAGTATTCCAAGAAGTAGATTGCTATTCTAATAAATATTAAATATCAGACACAGCAATAAGATCTAATGAGACTGCCTAAATTGGGAGAAGCCCAAATCATTGACATTCATGAATTTACCTTCATTTAAAGCAAAGGATAAAAAAGGGCAGCCTACTATACTAACTCTCCCAAAGGCATCAATAGTTCAGCCCTGAAGTCACTTTGAAATCTTAATCTCAAATCTCTCTTCTCACATTTTATTCTATTTATATCCTAGTCACACACAGCTCTCACCCTCAGGCTCAATTCATGCCTCACCTCCCTCATGAAGCTTCCCCCAGGTATTATATCCTATCTTCTCTAGATTCCCATGAACACTGACAACAGGATTCACAAATTGCTTTCCTTAATCATATACTGTCTCTGTTGCTCATTAACTATTTTGGGCTATCATTCATCTCCCCAAAAGAACTATAAGCTCCATAAATCTTGTATAATGACTATTATTGGTAAACTAACAACTAAAATTACCTTTATTCTGCCTCTTACAGCAAATAGCACTGTGCTGAGTGTACTCTTGGTAAACATATGAATAGGAACAAATTTGGGGAAGATAACATTAACACTAATTGTGCAAAGCACATTGAAGATCCTCAAAGTAAGCAGAACAGATGAGTGACAAGGGCATAGTCTCTTTCTTGAGACATAAATGGGCTAATAAATACTGAATAATATGTTAAGGGATAAACTCAAACACCCAGTATTTGGAAAATGCTTAAACTTTGAATAAGGAATCAGAATTCTATTTTGCCTTTTCCTTTCCTTATTTATGGAGTGTCTCAGAAGCAAAGGTAGTTAATAAAATTTACAGAGAAAAATAATTTATTTTCTAGAAAAATGGAGTTTCTGCATTAACACAAAATCCCAAGCATAAGGCTTGTCAACTCAGACCATGAAAATGGCTGGCATACAAGCTCACTAATTTGGCTAACAGAAATGACCAACAATGGAATTGGGTAAAACCTTGCTTGCAAAGTGTACTTTAGAGCCACAACAAATAAAATCTGAATTAACTAAGTTAATATTCAAGGGAGAGACCTTTGTTAATGAACTAAGGGTGAACACATGCCATTTGTGAATTCTGTTACAATATAATTTATGCTTTAAGAGTAATTCAAAGAGACTTGTATTTGGAAAGTAAATTTTCTCTTCCATCGTTGTTTACATTATTGTTTGTTGAATTCACTTATTGAATATTTTCCCACATAGTGTATATTGCACTTGTTAAAAAATTCATTCACATTCATTCATGATCCCATCTGTAAAAAAAACAAAAACAAAACAAAACAAAACAACAAAAGAAAACACAACAACAACAACAAAAACATGACCATGACTCCCTTTCAGAAGCAAACAATGTAAGGTTTAAAATGCTTCCAGATTTGCCTCAGCTTGCAGTGTAAATACGGAACACAGCGGGAGCAGAAATCCATACGTGAGATGTCTTTCTGATACCTCTAATGAACTAACTACTGGCCTGAACAGCAACACTTCCAAGTCAGTAATATTTGAAAAAAGTAAGATTTTACTACATTTGAGTTTTTAAAGAGAAAAATATAAGCTGATGTGCCCAGAGGTGAAACAATCACCCAGACAAAAGATACCTCATCTCCTCCAGATTAATGCCATAGATGTTAGGTGCAATGTTTACTAGATGTCTGCACAGAAAACACACCTGATTTGGGCTGAGCTTGGCTGCAATTACAAGCTATTTTTTGTATCATTTACCTGGTTTACTTGAAAATGCATATAGATAATAGACACATATTGTCTGTCTCTCTCCTTTCTGAAATGATAGAATCACACACTTGTAACCAAATGGATAAACGGGTGAAGTTTGGGGCTTACACTGCAGAATCCTCCCTCCTTACCCTTTCATGTACACCACGTTTGCAGAGGGATGTTTATGGAAGAAATTGGATTCACTGTTTACATACAGAAATATATTTAGCTGGTGGCTGTAAGCGTAGGTCCAATTAACTCTTTTAACAATATGGATGAAATGAGGTTATTGGATTATGTTTGTAGCCAATTATAATTGTTTTGGTTGAATACTCCCTCTTGTAACCTTATTTACAGTTAAGAAAACAGCGTTGAAAAATATTCCTTAGCATGGAAGAAAAAAGCCTAGGGAAAAATTGAAAGAATAATTTCTTTTCTCTAGATCATGAAACATGACCTCTTATTTATGTTTGGGCACAAAGGAAAGCCTACTTTTTCAGAAATAAAAATAAAAATGCCAGACATGAAACATTTTGAATACATGTCATTATCTTCATTATCATCATTATCTCTGTCTCATCATAAAAAGGAATGTCATAGATGGGAAACAGTGCAATTCAAAGCAAGGAACACAAGACTGGGACCAAGTCGACCCCAGTTCTAATGTTAGCCCTGCAGCTAGTGAGCCACAACCTCTCTGAATTTAATGTCCTTCATCTAGAAAGTACAAATAATAAGACTGTTATCACAATGATCAAATGAGGAAATGTTCATGATGTGCTTTAAAAACCAAAAATCATAAGGCATTGGTTGTGAAAAGAGTATTGATAAATAGGTATTTCCTCTAAAGTTATTTTAAACTATGGTGCCAGGAGATTTTATTCCATGTATTAAAATTATCCTGGGGCACCTGGATGGCTCAGTCAGTTAAGCTCAGTCAGTTGAGCATCCTACTTCGTTTGGCTCAGGTCATGATCTCACAGTTCATGAGTTCGAGCCCCACATAGGTCTGTGTGCTGACAGCTCAGAGCCTGGAGCCTGTTTCTGCTTTGGATTCTGTGTCTCCCTCTGTCTCTGCCCCTCCCCTGCTCATATTCTCTCTCTGCCTCTCTGTCTCTTTCTCTGTCTCTCTCTCTCTCTCTCTCTCAAGAAATAAATAAACACTAAAGAAAAATGTAAAAATTATCCCTAGGGTAATACTAAGACAATTTTTGTCAACTCATCACCCTCTTTCCTTACCTATTGCAAATATCTTGTGAATGGGATTTCCTAAAGGCATGAGAAAGTCCATGCTACTTGATTGGAAAAGCAAAATCACTGGAATGAATGGATCACCATGAGAAGAACAAGTGACTCTTTAAAAAACTAGAATCAAATGTCCAAGACCTGGCAAGTAAGTGACTAGTAATCTCAGAATCTGTTAAAAAATGTAGGTTTCATTATTTTACGGGTATGATGAGGTCAATACATCAGGAGACAATTGCACTTAACAAATAATTTGTTATTCAGAGTTCCCAAAAAGAAGGGGCATGCCACACCTCCTGGGGCCACAGGGGAACCAATGGGGTCAGTGCAGAGGCAGAGGGATCACTCTTGGGAATGAATACAGTCTGTAGAACTAGTCCCCAACCCAGCTCTCTCACAGAGAAACCCAGGTTAGAAACTACAGATTATTCAGTGGCACCTGGATGGCTCAGTCAGTGAAGCATCTGACTTCAGCTCATGAGTTCCAGCCCTGCATCGGGCTCCGTGCTGACAGCTCAGAGCCTCCATGCTGACAGCTCTGCCCCTTCCCCACTTGCACTCCCTCCCCCCACCTCTCTCTCTCTCTCTCTTTTTCCCTCTCTCTCTCTTAACATTAAATAAACATTAAAAAAAAAGTAAAGATTATTCAGAGCAAATCCATAACCACTATTAGGGGAAACTTCAAGGAGAAGTTATACTGGCAGTGAGGCAATAACATCTTTTATTTAAATATAGAAAACACTGATAAGTCTTTTCCATAGAGCTAGTTAAGTCTACGTATCCATGTATGCATGTATGTATTGTCCTGTAAGTAGAAATGGTGGTTACATGGCATTTGACAAGAACTGATTTACCTGTAATTTATCTCTATTAATCATAAAGGGTATATTAATAAGAATCAGGATAGCTAAGTATCTGGATCTTACAGTTTCATGAGGAATATTTATAAAAGGACTATTTCAGAAAGTATGTAGTTCTACATACGTGCATCACTTCACGACCTGCCATAGTTCCCGGAGGGAGTGGCCCAATTTACCTTGTCACACATCCATAGTCTCATAGCTAATAAGTGGCTAAGTGAATATTTAAACCTCAGCAGTCTGTTTACAGGGTCTGTGCAGGGAATCTCCAGTCCACACTGTATTGTTCCATCTGATCTTCATATCAACCCAATTATTCTCTCCGGTATTTGGGTGTTGTATGATTTATCATACAAATGGGGACACTTCTGAGAGCGAAACTGAGCAGTATTAAAAACTATGTTGGAAAAACAACCATAAAAAGGGCTGCCTTATTTGAACAAGGACTAAGTTCTCCTGATTATTACTGATGTGCAATCTGAGGCCTGGAGATGCCTGGTTCATTGGTGCCAGAGCCGGGACCAACCAGGTTTCCACGGTCCTCATCAGGGCCACCCCACCTCACTTCTATGGTGTCCTGCCTCCCCTTTCCCAGCTGACACTGGTACTCACAAAACACAAACCCAAACTGCCATAAGGAGAAAGCTAATCTACACCTTCAATTAAATAGTTGATGAAGAAGTGAGGCCAAGAAGGTAAAGGGATGAGGACAGATTTCTTGACTTAAGAAAAGGAAACAATCTGTTGCAAAGACAAGAATCTCCTTTTGGCTCTAGGTTGCTGTTCACATTCAGGCCTGTATTTGTAGTATCTACTCCTGACACCATATTCCTAGGAACAGACAAATCAGACAACTGACCATGACATTGCTGGTGTCCTCTCTGTTAACTCTGGTGCTTGGCAGGTGACCTAGCAGAAGAAATGCACCATGTCACATCTCAGTGCTTGTCACTTGGAGGGAACTGAGGATTTGAACATTCAGAAGGACCACTCATCTCTGTGCATGGGACTGTGGTAAAATGGCACGGGTCTGTGGCCAACATCTTGTGACATTCACAGAGTCTCTGACACGGAAGAACAGGGTGATAAGAACGTTACATCTCCAACATCAGTGGAAAAGACTGTGCTTTGTCACTTGTGTGTGCCAATGTGGCATTGTTGGCAGGCCAAAGGATCTGGGAATTGTCTTTAAGATCAAAATGTCAAGGTCTACTTCTTAATACCAGTATAATGATTAATAGAATGGATTTGGAAATAGCATAACCTGGATTTGTAGCCTCACTTTGACACTTACTAGTGGTGTGACCATCAATGACTTATTTAAAATTTCAAATCCTCATAAAAAAATGGGGATAATGACTATTCATATTTCATAGGACTATTTGAGGATTAAGTGGTATAAAGCATGCAAAGTACTTCAAATAGAACTTTGGTTATTTTTATTAATAATTTTTAAGTTCAGTATAAAATTTAGGTGAACCCAGGGAACATTTTTCAGGAGCTGAATAAAACAACAATATACATTTTTTTAGTCTTAAGGAACGGGATGTTTTAGTTTTTTTTTTTTCCAATGGTTTAGAGTTTTTTTCCAATGGTTTAGGTCAATCTTTTCTGACATTATGTCAGACTTAATTGTCAGAGCATGCACATAATAAAGGCATGGAAATCAAGGGGGAACAATGTCTGTCTCTCTCACAAACACAGACACACAAACAGACACACAATGTTTTTTCAGAAAGATTTTATAGGAATTTGGAGACATATCTTATTATCCTTAAAATACATCAAAGTATATTCTTAAAACAAGGGCATTCTATCACATAACCAAAGTACAACTGGCCCAATAATGAAATGTAATGTTATATAATAATATTATGCAACCCATAGTCTGTATTCAAATGTCTCCAATTTCTGGAATAGTTATCTTTATAACTTTATTTATATGTTTGCTTCCTGGTCTAGTATATAAGTCAGGATCACAAACAGCATTTAGTGGCATGGCTCTTTAGTCTCATTTATTCTGTAAAATTCTTCAATCTATTCTCATCTTCCATGAACTTGACATTTTTTTGATTAGTCTAGTTCTTTTGTAGAATATCCATGAATTTGTGCTTGTCTGATGCTTCACTCATAAATAGATTTGTATTATGCATTTTTGGCAATAAAACTATATTGGCAAAGCCTCAGGTGGGTCTCTCTTGGTCCGTATCACGTGGCCCTGTTGCCCTGCAGCCACACCTCTCCCATCCCTCTCTCTAAACTCTGCATTCCTGCCATATTGAGCTATTTCATGCTTCTCACCGTATCAGAGTCTCTGTGTCATATGCCTCTGCCTAGAACACTTTCCTCTGCCTGCCCCTTTGTCATCTCTCATTCTCCATCATTCTTCTTTCTGATCTGAGCTCCAAGGTCTCCCCTTCCCCAGAGAACATCCCCTTAGACAAGGTTACATTCCCACCCCCACCCCTCTTTCCCTATGGCACTTATGTCTTTTGTAATTGTGTGTCTATGTCCACTTTGGGTCTGTGAGCTCCCTGAGGAGACGGGGTACTGTGTCACACAACCTTCTATCCCCCCATTTAGGCTATTGCTCAAGATACAGAAGGCACAATGGATATGTGTTACATAAATAAGTTATACTTTTACTCCTTTATTGCTTCTGTAATTTCTGATTGACTGGGTTGCTTCACACTGTCTATCACATGGTGCTATTCCTTTTAATAGGTGTTAACAGAAAATAAATTACTATCGATGTAGTTGTTACTTATAAGACTGGACCTTAAGCCCAGCACCATGCTAACAGGGTTTAAGGACAGCCAACTGTAGGAAAAAATTCCAAGAGGTAAACCAATTATTATCATATGCTTTGTCTAATATTGTATCTGTTTTTTCTGCCTTAGATTTTAAGGACATCTATATCTTTGAGGCACAATGGTTGCTTGCCCACAAATTATTGGTTAAGCTAATAGTTTGGTTAAAAATGCAAGCAAAACTAGGGTCAGAGAGGTGATGAACTTACATAAAGTAAAACAAAAAGAATAAAAGAAAGAAAAGAATAAATTTTAAATTATTTTAAAAGTTAAAAGATTGAGCTCATTCAACAGTCTAAACACATTACTGCAGCTTGCATATATTTATGATCAATAATTTATTCAATGATATGGCAGAATTCAGCTAAATTATCTTCTAGAGACAACCAACTAGCCCACCCCAGAGACAATCCTCTCCTCAGGAAGAGGTTCTGCAACAAGGTAGGCACTGGATGCTCCTTTGTTTCACCTGGATCCAGAATCTTCCCGTCTGCCTGCTCCTCAAGCTCTGAGGGGAATTTTAGATTGATGTCAGTGATTTCATTAAGCTTCCTTGGACATGTCAACATAGAAATTGTCCTTGAAAACACAGCTCCACATGCTGTGGAGAATTTGCTGAGGAACGCCTTTCTATGTATAAATATAACACAGCTCTGGTGCTGTGAATGTAGCATCTGTTAGCTGCTTCCCATTGGGTGGACTGCTGATCATGGGGCCAGGGGAGAGACTATGGTGTGGCAGAGTACAGGAAATAAAAAAGAAAAATACTACTGTTCAGTGTAGACCTCTGTGCAGATCAAGAGGCAGCTAGACCATGAAGTCCAATAGGAACTAGGGGTCCATGCCAGATGCTTAGGATTGAGCACAGAACTGGGTTTCTACATTTAATAATGTTAAGTTGAATTAATTAATTCCCTGTCTTGGTTTTGACTCTATAAGAGAGAGGTACTGGCCCTGAAAAAAACTGTCATGTGTAGATACCTGGTAATGTCTTACTACCTGCTCTTTAGCTTGTGGAATACCAACTTTAACCAAAGTACTGTTTAATGTCACCGTATTACCAATGTGGCCATTTTATTGTCAGTGATAAAGCTGAAAATCTCTTAACAAATCACATTACTTTGGGGTTGACAATTGTATTATACAAAAATCCTCTAAAAGCCTTGGTGGTCCAATCGATGCTGACAAACCAAAACAGGAATAACCTGAGTAGTCTGTGGGCACTCAGGGAAGTGACAGGCTCATCAGGAGATAGTTACTGCAGGAAGAGAAAAAAAAAAATCAAAGCAGAGGCCAAAGCTGCCATTTCGCTTGTGCAAAATGAACTTTTATTGCTCTGAATGTAAAAAGTGATTCTAATGGTTGCCTTTTTAAAAAAGTAGTAATTTAAGGTCTCAGAGAAGAAGGAACTTATGTATAAACTGAAGCTGTACCAACTTTAAACCATGTTATGAACGCATGAAGGAAAATTAGAATGGAGGTTAAATCTATGTGTATCCTGGATTGCATCTTTTCCATTGACCCACAGCAATTCCAAGGACAATGTTTTGATTCAGTCCTAGTCCCTCACAGAGGTAACCTAGTCGGGGAGTAGGGGATGTCTACCTGAAAATGTGACATTTAAATTTGTATTTAGAAGATGAACACAAGGTAGCTTAGAAAAAAAGGGGAATGAGAAGAGAAAGAGAGATAGAGATAGAGAGAGATAGAGAGACGGGGGGGGGAGAGAGAGAGAGAGAGAGAGAGAAAGGAAATGGGGGATGAGCCCAGGCTCAGGGAACTGAATGTTCTTTGACTGTATTGAGTAAAACCAAAGACCAAAGGGTGAACTGTGGGAACTCCTTGTTCCGTTAAAGTGGCCATAGGGAAAACTGACCTCTTAATAGTTTTCTCCACACAAGGAAAACTCCCTCCAAACTCCTTTGGCTTCCAGTGTGTTCAACTTACACTAATTGTGGAAGATTCATTTCTCTAATTCCCCTTTGCATGCTGGCTGGAACTTCCTCTCACTTTCTTCCCATTGATTGTGACCACTCTTAATGCTAAGTACTTACTTAGTCCCTTGACATCTTTCTCTTTCTCTCCCAACTAATTCCGCCACAAGTGCCCATCACTGTTTGCATCTTCCTGAGATTCATCCCATGATTTCCCATTGCCTCATTATTTAATATTTAGGGTGAGCTTATGATTTATCAGCAAAAGTAGGAAACATGAGAGTACGTGACTACTACTATTATTCCAAGGAAACAGATGTAAGCCATTATTGTCTCTGGGAAAACTTAAATGTATGGTCACCCCCCTTTCATTGAAAAGACACATATACACAGGTATACACACGCACACACACATATAGAAGTAGCAACTTTTTACTGTGATCTCTGGACTTTTCATTAACCATTTAATATACGGTTGACTTGAGCCCCAATCTAAAATGTCATGTCCTAGAGACTAGAGACCCTGTATTATGTCTTTCATTTTCCAATCACTGCTTAACCCTCTGTTATCAGGTACACAGCAGGTACATAATGAACACCTAGTATGTGATTTTAAAACAAAATAAATGATTCATGGCTGATTACTATACAATAGTCATTCTTGACCTTAACTGCTCATTGGAATAACCTGATAAATCACATACACACACACACACACACACACACACACACACACACACACACACACACATGCCTCAGTCCCATCTCCAACAGTCAGGTATTCTGATTTAATTTGTCATGGGTTTGGCTTGGGTGTCAGGGCTTTTAAACACTGCCAGGTGATTCTGATGTCCAGCCAACATTGTAGACAAGCCCCAGGGAGGTCATTTGTCAAGCACTGTGGTGATGAAAACACATAGTTTGTGAATGAAGAGGCCAGGAAAGAACAGCCCTACAGAATCATAGAATACTAGACCTAGAAACCATGTCAGGATTGAAGCATTATTATTAAGCACTCAGACTTTAAGCCAGATTGATTCAGATTCAAGTTACCTGAATAGGATAGATTCTGCTGGACCCAATAACAAGGAAACGGTAATCTGATTTACTTCTCATAGAAAACATTAAAAGGTATTAAATTAGCATAGATTGCCTCCAGCTATTTTAATTTAAAATATGCTCGCTTGTGGTCAGGCATAAATCCAAAATTGCTCTGAAAACATGATCATCAAATTCCTATACTTCTAGTAAATCACTCCATTCCCCCCTGTGGAGGTATGACTTTCATCCAGATGTCAGAACAAGGCAGCGTAGGAAGATGGTTTCTTTCATTGTCTGCCAATTGTGGAGACAGTAAAGCAAACAACAGAGGTTGAAGGTCTTGTTTATTGCTTAAATCCAAATCCCTTGATGTTCAACTTACTGATCTGATTCTTGCTCTTCCCTCTAATGGTACCCTGACATCTCTTCCCCATATATATTCCAGTCATTCAGAGTTGCTATACTGTGCTTCTTTTTACTTCTGCCAATGCAATCTTACTTAATTGTATACTAATCATCCTTGACTTAAGGAGACAGGGGTACCAATGAAAATATGTTTCTCTTCATATTGTCATTTTTGTTGTCCACATCTCTTTACCCCATAGAATGTGAGACTTGCAAGGACAAAGAGCATGATTAATGTTCCTTTATATAGCTCCAAGGATGAGCAGAGAACTGGTCTCTAGTAAGTTCTCAAAAGGGTTGAACCAGTGAAAGAAAGAAAACATATTGATTATACAATGTTAATGGTCACCAAAACACAAAATTGGATCATTCACATCTATGAGAAAAATGTCTCCTTGTTGATGATGAAAAGGAAAAGATCCCATACAGAAATAGAAAAAAAAAGTTGATACTTTTATTTTGTTATTTGATATTTTTACCTTTTCCCTTTGTTTGGGAAGAAAGCAAAAACTTGCAGCAAAATGGCTTGCTCATCATGCAAAAAGGCTGTTCTGCCTGAGTAAAGAAAATAAGTTTGTTTAATACAGGAGCTTGAAGCCCTCCTGCTATTACAACAGAAGTAGTTCCACTGAGAGGGGACAGGAAGGAGGTCATGACTTAGAATCCACTGGTCTCAATATCTATTGGCTGTATAGGCCATGGAAAAATTTTGGATATGCCTGAACCCCTGTTTTCTCATTTTTAAAACAGTTATAATAACATCTGCTTTATTTGCCTAAATTGTAAGTGAAGTGACCAGAGTAGTTCAACACATAGGGCAGAAGAATACTTTAGTTTCCTACTCTTCTAAGTCATTCTGGTGCAGGATGTTGATAATGGGGAAGGCTATGCATGTGCGGGGATGGGGGGTGCACTATATGGGATATCTCTGAAACTTCCCCTCAATTTTGGATGACCCTAGAATTTCCCTAAAAATAAATCCTTAAACTCCTATTTTTTTTTTTAAAGTGGATTTCAAAGTATAACACTTGAAACTTTGCCACTCAGAATGATTTTCTGTAAATGCTGTCTGAGTCACTGGGGTGGATCTGTAGTCAATCTACCAATCATATCAGTATCTATCAACATACTAAGGTAACTCACCTATGAATCAAGCTCAAAACTTTTTGTTGTTGGCTGGTCTCTGTTAGCAGAGCATAAGGTAACTAAAGCAAAAATGGCAGATGGCATGGCTATCTAGGAAAGGTGATTGATCAGCTTACTTGTGCCTTACTCCTGCCTGACCTTGGATACACCATTTCTATGTAATTGTATCCAAGTTTATAAACTGCTGAGTCTGAGAGAAATGAATTCATGATGAACATTTATGGTCACATAGTCATGTGATATCATGGCCTGACTCAAGAAACATAGGGAATCTATATTCTGCCTCTTTAATGGATTTGCCCTTAAAATCTATATGACATTGTTGCCCATTATAGATACATCTAATACCAACACGTGTGATGGGTCATATGGTAGAACTTGAACCACATCCTGAATTTGATTCAGAGTCTTTATACAGTGTAGGGTCCACTCAAAGCAGGTAGACTTTTATGCTACTGGGCAAATGCTTTGAAATAATATAAAGTGTAAACTACACTACCCTACAACATGAAGAAGATAATCAAGTTGTGCTTCTTTCTTAGTGGTGGGAGGTGCAAGAGAAGCAACAATTTGTGCTTTATTTTCAAGCAGATACTCCGTTATGTCAAGCATATGTGATCCCTAAAAACACCACTTTTGTGCCTGGCCCCCAAACTCTTACAGAATTTACCTCCCACCTTAAAGTGTATATGACTACCCAAAGCTCCAACATATTTGCGATTTCCTGCTCATATGGTCTGATTTACATAATGTTATTAAACTAGTAGAACAACATAATGTTCTGTAGACTGTCCAGACAGTGAAGATCATTTGAGACTCTATTATACCAAAGGATAGTAGAATAAATATAGCCCTAAAGCATAAATATAAATGTATACTGCTATGTACCCTCCATGAAGGCAAAATATTTTTGATAATTCTTGGTAGGGATGGGGAAGAATACATTTTCCAGATCAATGACCTCATAATATATAACTGAGGTTTTGTCAATCTGCTCTAGCAAAGATACCTCATCTGGCAGAGCATCTGCATATATATTTATTACTTCATGGATTTTTGTGATAATTTGCTGCCATCTTCCCATATCTATGTTTTTTGGTGGAGCCATTAAATATGGTTACAATCTGGGCCATATTCCTGGCATCCATTACGTCTTCAGGTATGCCACTAATCTTTGCCTCCTAATTCAGGTTCAGAGTCAGGGCTAGAGTACATGATCTTGAAAGTGCAAGTTTTCTTAAATTTTGTGCTTTAGGTGCCTCACTTATTCCACCCTAGTCCTGGCCTTCCTTGGGATACATTATTGTTTTTAATTTAAAATCTTAGTCTTTGTGGCTTTCATCACTTTGGTAGTTCTTCCCCCAAAGGCCAAGGAACTGGTGGAAGCTCCTACCAACAACCACATATGCTTACTCCAACTACACATTTGAGGACCAAGGGAATGATCCCTGGGAATACTCATATCCTACTTTAAGAGGGGCACAATAATGACATGTCTGATTCCTGGGCTTTAATGTCAAAGTGGATCGTGCATCTAATATTCTTCAAAATGCCATAGTATTCCCATTTCTCAAGTGAAAATTTATCTATTTGTAGTCTCGACTCTCTTTGAGAATGGGGGACTCCATTATTGTATATACTTGTGGAATTATATGATCCTTCCTCCTGAGAACACAACCTATTCACCAATGTATTAGTTCAGTTCCATAACATTGAGCAAATGTGGGCCAAGAATTATGATTTTATTATTAGGGTATCTTACATTTGCCCCTTGATTGTTCTTGATTTCTTTGGATTGAAGAGATTAAGCAACACTCTTGTTTCCAGCCTAACATTCTTGCCCTTAGAAATACTATATTTTATTAATTTTTTCCATAGCTCTCTATGAGTTAGGCTTCCCTGGCTGTCATTCTGCCTGTATAACTCATTATCAGTTTTGTGCCCACCTATCTAATGTTTTAGGATGGCAACCTGGCCCCTGTGATTTTAGCATCCCACCATTTCACTGTTATTAGGCAGGTCAATTTTGTAACAGCCTCTCCCACCATAGCCTCAACCTACAGAGGACAGTCAATGTGAACTTACAAGTGATGCTGGGGCTCCTCTCACCAGGGCATACCTTATCTCTTTGAAACACAAAGCCCTCTAGTCCTGTCACAGAACAAATCCAGCTAGTTTGTAAATAGCCTTCCATAGTATACACACTCTAGTATTTTCATGCCTCTGAACCTTTTAATCCCTTTTTCCAATATCTACCTCAGTGGTCCTGACATTTCTACATCAGTTTATTATGAGCCATCACATTATTAAAGGCTTCAGGAGCTACCCTAGCAGCATATCAGCACTGTCTCCAAGAGTCTTGCTAGAGGGTTAAGTCCTGTATCTTGGGATAGATCATTTTCTTCAGCAACATATTTCTTGCCCAACTATGTGTTCCTGTCCCTAGATGAAGCATCCTCAGGATCCAGTCCTACATATAATTTCCTGGCTTCTGTCAGTTGGAGCTGGCTTGGTTCTACGGGTCCAGCAGCTCCATGAGGTAGAGTACTTCCCAACTTTAGTAATTTAGACTCCCCTGACTTGCGTGTGCTGTGATTAACCCTACATACTGGTGTTGGGACAGGATGGGTTATAAGGGTTGATTCTCAAAGGAGATTTAATCTTATAAGGCAGAAGACTGTTCTTTGTCTTCAAATGATGGGGGAACACTGGCTTTTAACAAGGAAGAGTGTTCTACTTCTGAAGCTTGGGGACTTATGAGGATTCAAGATTTATGAGTTTACCTAATTGAGGCAATAATCAGACCTTTATTTCCCTATGTCAATCTGCCATTTGATGGAGGGGTGCCATGGAGAGGGGTGTAAACATGGGTAAAGCAGTTCCCTTTGGCCAAGAGAATTTTCTGGGGAGAAATACGCAGCTGAGATCTATCACGAGCAACATTCCCTGAAGCCAGGTTAGTGAATGCCTGAGTCCTAAAGGGGAAACTTCAGTGACACACCACAATACACAACACAGACTGCCTTACATTTTCTGTCCTGGACTTTCAGGGCATCTCATGCTTGGTAGAGGATAGCAAGAATGTGGGAGACAGGGGCGGGAAATGGCCAAAAGTGGTTAATTCTCAAACAGTTTACACAGTTCTGGAATATTGCTTGTTCTACGTATGGCACCGCAAAAGGGAAAATAGAATGCCATACATTATATTGAGCCTTAGAATCCCGGAAAACTAGATTTGAATTCCCTGTCAGCTATCTTGGGCAAGTCAATTTATCTCTAGGTCCTAGATTCTCCCTCTATGGAGGATGGTTTTGTAGTAATACCTCTCTTGAAGGATTGGGAAAATTTTCCTAGGGCCAGAGGTCTGAAAATCTCCATTTCAACATCCCTTGCTGCTTTGGCAAGAGGAACTTAACTGGATTTCCCTCCTATTCCTACCAACAAGTAGTCAATGTCTCAAGAGTGTGGGTGGGTTTGGGTAGAGCCATCTACTCTTTCTCAAATGAGTATATTAAAGAGCTATTTAGAAGGTTCGCCTTGAGTAGGAGAACATGTATTCTGTGCTGGTGGAACATGGGTTTTTCTCTACATGAAGCTACTTGCCTGGAAAACTTCGTGCCACAATTCCAAATTCATTATCTGTATGCTCAGCTGACCAGCCCTGGCCATCCAAAGCCTTAGGCCGGACTCAGGAAAAAAATGAATAAAAGAGTACCTACATATATGCACTTTTCCATGTGCCCAATGCTCTCTGTAAAGGCTTCCAAAACTTTCATAATCCAAAACACGCAGATATGTGTTACAATTTCAGAATTACTAAAGAGGGGATTCAGTTATGAGGAACAATGAAAGCTGTAGAGGACTGACTTGATTTTGGATCCTACCAGGTGTTCAAAGAAAGCCAACTGTTTTCTGAGTAGATCACACCTGTTTAATTAGCAATAATAAGAGCCTTTAGATGATCACAGAGAAATTAAATAGCTAAAGATAAATGACCTAAGAGGGCTAACAATTTAATCCTAACTGAAGAACAAACAGAATGCAATCTAAAAATATAATCACAAGTAGAATTGTAGGTTAATGACCTTGTACTTTATAATTTAATGGAGCACACATAGTACCAGGCTGAAAGTAATGGATTATAGAAAATAAATACATATACTGGCATTTTATGAATAAATTATTCTAACACAAATTGCAATTAAATTGCTTTGTTTTAATATGATTTAGTAATTAAGCCACAAGTGGCTTACTGCCTGGTTATTGCCTGAACAGGCATCAAACAAAAGTATTTGACTCAGCTAAAATATATTTGTGGAATATCCCCAAACTTTTTCTTTCGTTAGGGTGCAAGTTGCTAGGAATATTAATTACATGCAAAAGATTTTTTTTTCCTTTTCCTCCCCACTTAGGATATATATCTTTATAGGAAAAGCGTTATTATAATAAGTAGCTAGACCTGAGCCCTCTTTTATGTAAGAAATGCTGTCAATGCTGACTCAGTCCTCTCTCCAAGAGGGGCTTGTTTCTAGTTCATTCAATTTTACCTACCCACTGTCCTAACTATATGTTAACCTATCCTGGCTTCTGTGTCCCTCTTCTGTTAACCTGTGCCTCTTCTGTGTCCCTCTTCTATGTCTCTGCGTGTAGCTCTATAGCATTGACATATCACATTCCAATCATCAGTCTATGGATATGCTTGTGCAGGTTTCTGTGGTGTGGATCATGACACACCGTGTGTTCAATAAATATTAATCACTTAAGGGAGGGAGGGAGGGAGGGAGGAAGGAAGGAAGGAAGGAAGGAAGGAAGGAAGGAAGAAGGAAGAGAGAGAGGCAGAGGGAGGGAAGAAAGAAGAAAAGGAGGGAGGGAGAACAAAAGAAAGGTGATATGTCCTGTAGATCAATCAACTCACTGCTTGTCCATTTGTACTGTTATTCATTTTAAGAAACAGTGTCTGAGTTACAGAGATCTGTAAGAGTTAAAAGAGAAAGGAAACACTCCCCCCACCACCCAGAGAGAGACAAAGAGAGAGAGAGAGACATCCTACTGTCCCTGCCCTTCACAGTGTCACATTTACCTGCCCCACCCACCCACCCAAGTTAAAGAGCACCTTTATTTCAGAGAATAACATGAACACGGAAACCCAATACACAAATAGGACCCAGTAGCCTTGAAAATTTTGGGGCCAGGGCCCCTCTGCCCTATAAGAAGTGTTTGAGGTATTCAGATAAAGTACCATCTACCCATGGGCAAATGGCTTGGTGAGCAAAGGACAACCCT
Source organism: Neofelis nebulosa (assembly GCF_028018385.1). Classification (NCBI taxonomy): domain Eukaryota; kingdom Metazoa; phylum Chordata; class Mammalia; order Carnivora; family Felidae; genus Neofelis; species Neofelis nebulosa. Next base: position 70,127,137 of record NC_080794.1, read on the forward strand.
GCACAAATTAGAAAAAGGAACAGCACTGAGCAGAGCCAGCTTAGAGTTAGTAGTGTGGCTATGGTGCACCTGCACATCGTCACGCCCATTAACCCCCTCCCGAGAAACATCTGTGCAGTGCATAGACTTCATAACACTGTACAGAATAGCACTTACTTCACAGAAAAGCTTAAAAAGAAACTGTTCTAGGAGGGCCTGGGTGGCTCAGTAGGTTAAGCAGACAACTGTTGCTTTCAGCCCAGGTCATGATGCCACAGATGTGAGATCGAGCCCCACATTAGGCTCTGTGCTGGCAGCATGGAGCCTGCTTGGGCTTCTCTCTCTCTCCTTCTCTCTCCACCCCTCCTCCCTGCCCATGCTCTCTCTTTCTCTAAAAATAAATAAATAAACATTTAAAAAACTGTTCTACAAATTTTCAAAGATTTATATCATTTTACATGCTTACAAATATTGTTTATAAGATATGCATACTCAAATTTGATGAAACTCACATTAAAGAATAAGAAAAGGAGGTTGTTGCAAACATTGTGTAAAAAAGTTTATAAAAATAATTATATTATTAGTAGTAATTTTAACCCAGTAATTCTAGGAGTAAAAACTAATGAAATGTTTTCTCTAACCTTCAAAAAGCCTTTATACATAGAAATGTTCAGTGTAGTCTATGGTCAAATTGGAAGTGATGAGATGTTTATCAATAAACCCATTGGAATATAATTAAACTGTTACTTATTTTACTATATATGTTCAGAATAACATTGGGAAATGATGATATTATAAGTCTTATTTAACTATAAAATTGTATTTATCCAACTTATTTTTAAATGTGTTAAAATATAATAGCAAAACCAGTATTATATTATTTTTTTCTTATTTTCAGGTTTCTACAATTTTTCTGCAATTGTATTTATTATTTGCCTGATTACAAATATTAGAAATCCCAAGGAATTTCATGCTAAATATATATTTGTCACACAACTACTCTGTCCCTGGCATTATGCTAGATTCTCAAAAGATTACAGGGAAAAAGATAACGTTTCTTGCCTTTAAAAACCTTATAATTTAGTGTCTTACAAAAAACCTTAATTAAAAAAAAAGTTGCATGTAGCATATTCTAGGAGGTGAGTAGAGTCAAAGGAATCATAAATCCCCACAGAAGGGATGTTTATTTGCTCAGGGCCTTAAAGGAAGTGCTTCTTGTCCCTATCTCCCTCCTGGTAAGGTCAGCTGGGCCTCTCTGAGGGTTTTCTACTTTGACATAAGTAAATGAAGGGATTTCTGATGTAAAATAAGATCTAATGAAAATAAAAATCCTCTCTCTGCTTGAAGAACAAACTAGAATACAGACAAAAGGAGAAAATAATTGTGAAGAGACTAAGCTGGGGAGGGAGATTTGACAAAGGAAACAGAGTTTATGATTTGTAGGAAAAGATACCACTTCACACTCCGGGGGAAAAATAAGCTTACTGGTATCAAATTAAGTAGGTGCTTCATTTATTTATGATTATGACAAATAACCTCAGAAATAGGAGGATTAGACCAACTTATAACCATTCATTTTGGACCAGGGCAGCCACCATGTTTATGTAGGGCACAAAGAAGGAGCCTGCCCCAGGAGAACAGCAGAGAATACCTCCTCTCCACCGGCAGATCCCCCCAAGGAGAAGAAAAGGAGTTAAACTAAGTATCCTAGTTTGTTCTTTGCAACTTTACAAACTTTACCATAAGACATAACATTCTATATCCCCTGTGGTAGAGGGAGTAAATGGTAGAGGGAGTAAACTCAAAGAAAGAGTTCATAAATTACCCTAATCTAGCTCTTATCACAGGGAAAGAAATATCATCCATTCTCAATGCAAACAAATTACCAGTGAAGCTTGTTTAAAATGCAGATTTGTAAGCTACACCCACAGAGATCTCGTTCATGATGCTAGGATATAGCTCATAGCTTTGTATTTTTAACATTCACCTCCCTCACTAACCCTGAGGCATCTATTAGCATTGACTTTTGGACCACACTTTTAGAAACCATAAACCACCTCATGTCACCTATTTATGTGTTTTGTTTTGTTTTGTTTTTTAAGGAAGACCTAATAAGATAATGGAAGTAAAATATGTAATTACCTAGCTATTTATTATAACTAGTGTTATTATTAGTCCATTGAATTCTGATGCTGCTTACATTCTGGTCCACAGAGTAATTATGGTTTTGAAGAAAATTCTCTTGCCTTCATTTGGTTCAAAGGATGTTTAAATCACAATACACAAAGTGTTCCATGACCACTCAAGTGAACTGAAAGCATTTCTTTAATTTCTGAAATATCAGTTACTAGAAACACTCATCAAAACTCCACAGCTGATACTTCTCCAAGAGTTCTTCACTGAGCCTAAATAACATAAGTGCCCTTTCAACCCCGGCATTCAAATAATCCTGATCCCTGGAGTGGCAAGTAGAATTCTAAGATTCCTGACACCTGGCATACACACACGTCCCAGAAATCTACTCAGACACTAAGGTAGGTAATGACACAGAGGGCTTTGATGGATGTAACTATGGCCCTCAATCTGCTGGCCTTAAGATAGGGAGATTATCTAAGTAGGCCAGACAAATCACATGAGTGCCTTAAATATGAGTCTAGAGGTCAGAGGGGGAAAAAAAGGGGGAAAAAAAAGGTAAAAAGTTTTAAAAAATATGAGAGGGATTTAACCTGAGAAACTCTCCTGCTGGTTTTGAAGATGGAGACAGCCATGTGTCAGGAATATGGGTGGCTTCTAGGAACTAGGAGTGGCATCCTGCTGGCAAGCCAACAAGGAAACATGAACTCAGTTCTACAGCTGCAAAAAAGTGAATTCTGCCAACAACCAGTGTAAATTAGAAGTGCTTCCAGATCGAAATGCAGTATGAAATTCAGCCGGTGAAACCCTAAGCACACAACTCAGTTACATGGTGTCTGAATTTCTGACCTTCTGAGCCGATGAGCATTGTTTTAAGCTCCTACCTTTGTGGTAATTTGTTTTCCAGCAATAGAATAATACTCTGGGTGTCTTGGCTGAAGTGCTCACTGAAGCTATAACATTTTATTTCTCCCCAGATCTGTTAAGTGGTTTTTCTAATGATAGTTGAACTGTAATTGGATAAACTCTGACCTCTCTCTTTTCTTGCTCAGCAACACAAAAGTTGGCCAATGGTAGGAGAATGTTTGCTCCAATGAGGTGCCACAGGGCTTGATATCTGCCCATTTTCCCCTTTCCAGAAGGTTTATAAGGGATATTTTCTTGGTTTGCTGGTGCTTAAGTTGTCGATGTTCAGTTGCTTTAAGCAATTCTGACACCATGCTTTGGATGAAGCAGAAAGAGAAATGCTTGGATGTTCATCTTATATTGTCAGTGAAATCCCTATTCAGAGGGATGACAGTCCCCCCCTCTGTCCCCAGATGAAAGTTGGAATCAATAGCCATTTCGAGCACTACTGTCTTAGTTAACAATATATTTCATTGAATTAGGATGGTGAATGATGGAGATGTCCTTGGGTCTTATCAATTATGAAAAAGATGCAGTTTGAAGTAAACAAGATGGGCCCTGTCTTGGCAGAGATCAGCCAGGCTATGCCTCTGCGGGGACAGGCTTTCTGAGCTAGGGGATGATCAGATTTGGCCTTACTGAACTGGGCACCAATATAATGCAATCACAATCTCTTGTGCTCAGCCTGACTCACTGAGGACATCTCCCTACAAGGCAGGCCCTGACCTTCAGGAAGCTACTAAGAACAGTGATGTCATTGTAGTAGCTGTGATTTGGAGGGCACTTCCTTAGTGCCAGGCACTGTGCTAAGTGATAAATTTATAACTGCTTCAAGTAATTGAGTATGGTAGAGGTGACATTATGGGACTTCAGTGTCTAGGTCACATTAGACCATAGGTCTTCCTTGTTCACTGACATACTCTTAGACTTTAAGACACTACATAAATCTAATTATCCTGAAAAAAAAAAAAAACATGCAGAAAAGTTCACACTTAAGCTCTCCTGTCTGTTGTACCACTGAGCCCAGCCTTCCAGCCACCCTTACCAAAGTGTCAGACATGTGAGTTAGGCCTTTATAAATATACTAGACCAGACTATCTGCCAGTTGTATACCAGAAGTGACTTTTACCCATGCCACTTGGAATGGAAGATCACTCAGTCACACCCTGCTTGAATTTTTAATCCACAAAAGTGTGAGCTATAATATAATAGCTGTCACATTAAGCTACTAAATTTTCAAGCACCAGGAAAAGATAACTGGAACAACTGTGTGTGTGCATGTGTGTGTGTGTGTGTGTGTGTGTGTGTGCACGCATTGAGATGTGGGGATACAGGTGATCCTGATGGCTTCATCTCAGTCACAGAAAGTGGCTTAAAGGGGCTAGGGGTAGTCCGTCCTTTTGTTTTTAAAACATAGCCCAGAGCCATCCTTAGTTTTTAATCCTTATCCATCTGGACCACCATAGTCCAAAGTGGCCTGAATAGTTTTCGGACCATCTGGTTGGAAAGACGAGGAGACTAGGAAGAGTGAAGAAAGTTGCCTTGTTTTTGTTCTAAATCATGCACTAGTGATTAAAGCATGTTAATCATTTTAGATGATTTAGCAATTAAAGCATGTTAATCACTTTAGATGGCTTGAAAGTACTGAGATTTTATGATGGCCGGGTTTTTCTCCAGTATGCCATTGAAATGGGAGCAGAAATTCAGAGATTTTTCCAGAGTTAAATATTAATTATATATATATAAATTATAAATATATATAATTATATATTATATTTAAGAAAATATATTATATAATATTATATTTAAGAATATATAGTATATAATATTATATAACCTTAATAATGTATTATACATTATATTATAGAATAACATTATTAACTATGTTTTCAAATACAAATTTTATTAATTTATATAAGTTATATTCATATTTTTTGTAAATAACATTAATAGTATTTTTGGTAATGCAAAACTATTATCATTGTCATTGTTACCAAATTACTAAAGTAAATTAATCATCAGAAGAAATCAATGAGCCCTGTAATCACACTTACTTGTAAAAGTGCTAATTGCTTCAGCATAAAACCAGGCTTTGGGGACAGCCAAGCATGATAGTTAGTCTCCCTCTCCTAGGAAAAATGACTTCAAACTGGGCAAAAAACACACCCACCAGTGTATACATATACAGCACACACACATACACATCCTAGTGACAGCTTTCCTTTGATGGTGATAAAAGCTGAAGTATAGGTCCCTTCTGACCAGTATTTGCAAACTTGATTTGTGCCTCCAAATAGCCTAGGTCCACAAGAAATGTTAAGTGTCAGGGGGAGGTAACTTAGACGTGTCATAGCCAGAGAAACAAGCCTATTGCTCCTCGTGTATGGGAGATTTCCTGTTAGGTGTTCCCATTGGGCATATTGGCATTAACCACTGTAGTGTGGTAAATCAGAATACAAGCTCTAGAGTCTGGGTTTATATTCCATCTAAACATCTTAGTTTCTGGGTTATCTTGGATATTATATTTTATATTTCCAAGACTTTATTTTACATCTTGTGAAATAAAGAATAATGATATTAGCTACCACATAGGGGCTTCCTGAAGATCGAATGAACTAAACACGGTGCCTGACTTAAATACATTCTCAATACCTGTTACATAAAGAAAGATACAATGGTAAGGTTGGCTATGACCAGAAGAAACTCAAGGGTCCAAATAAGAAGCCACATATTAAGGGTGTACCAGGCCAGAGCAAAGGTCATCTGACTGCCAATCTAAACAGGCTACCCCAGAACCACAACCTAACTGGGCTACTCTGGTGGAAATGGAGACATCTACAATGGAGACAGCCAGATCATGAGGGAGGTTTTAAGCAAAGGGTGCAAATTAGAACCTAGTGTCATATCAGATTTAACATGCACGTGGCTGAAGGTACTATAGGTCTGCTGGCCACTGATCTTAGCAGGGTTACAACTTTTAAAGGGGTGATGGTAATATGGGCACCAAAAAATAAAGAGCCAGTTTCTTTTTTCCCTGAAATTTAAGAGCCATTCATTCTCTTCATTCCTACCCTAAGACATGTTTATCCTTCCATCAGGCCCAACTTCATCCTTGGATGAGCACCTTGGTTATTGTAGCCTTTGCCATGGATTGGATAGGTTATGACCTTTCCAAAGTATAATATCAGCTAGAGAATCTGGAAAGTTCATTAAATCTATTTTAGGAATCTGTCAATCTATGCCCATTAATATGGGCTCCCAACTCTTCGTACCTTGGAGTGTGTGCCATACCATGTGCCCCAAGCCTAAATCCTGTACCTAACCAAATCTCAGCAGAAACCAGCTATAGCTAAATATAACAGGATAAGATACCTGAGTAGGATATCTATCATGGAAGGAAGAGTAAGCCAATGGGACCCCCAAGGTTGGGAATTCAAATAGGGAGATACAGAATTCCAAATGGTGGATTTGAGAGGTACTGGTAAGTCAGGACTAGGGCTCCTCATATCAGGACATGTGCAAACAGATATATATGAAGTAGAGCCACAGAGAAAGCAGATGAGTAAAAGAATGGAACAGATGAGGAAAGAAATCCATAGAAACCCTGAGAAAAAGGGATTAAATTAAAAAAAAAAAAGGAGGGGTGTCTGGGTGGCTCAGTCTGTTGAGTGTCTGTTGATTTCATCTCAGGTCGTGATCTCATAGTTGTGAGATCAAGCCCCGTGTCTGGCTCTGTGCTGACTGTGGAGCCTGGTTAAGATTCTCTCTCTCTCTCTCTCTCTCTCTCTGTACCCCTCTCTTCCCTTCTCTCTAATTAAAACAAAAACAAACAAACAAACAAACAAACAAACAAAAAACAACCAAGACTTGATCTTCCCAAAGCTTGGTGTTCTGCTTTCCTCGTGTCCCATGAGACTTCCTGGTGGTCCTTCCATCCTCCCTCTGAATTTGAACTTGTTTGTCTGTCTTGCCTCAAAATGCATCTTGATTAGAAGAGCAGCGTGTGTTTATTATGCAAGTAGAGTTTGAGTAGTCTTTTGAGACATTTTTCATGCTGTGAGAGTGACTTGGGGACATAAGCAAGAAAATAATTCAATAACTGCCTGGGGCAGTCACAGAAAAGCTACCTTTTCCCATTTCATCTAAGGTAGGACATGGAACCCTTCCCTAGGAACCCATTTCAATTGTACAGTAGAGGACTTAGAACCCAGTGGATAAGCACAGGGCATGGAAGAGGCACAGAGCAGGCTTTTAAATCCAATGTTCAACTATGGGCTATGGTTGCTTCTCTGAACTTCAGTTCCCATACATCTAAGGTAGGGGGAATGACTACGAATTTAAAGACTTTTGTACACATTAAATATAATAAAGTCTATAGAGCTTCTAGTCTTTTCCTGGCACATGGTAGTTAATTTCTGTTTGTTCATATGGTGTTTTTGTGTAAATTAGAAAAAGAAGCCCCTTCCTCTGGGTGGCCAACTTGGCAAGTGGAGTATGGGCAGGATTCCAGACACTAGTTTTCTCCTTGGCTGGGGGCCCTTGTGTGATGTACAACTCATACAACAGTAGATGGGGGCCCCACGGACTCCAAAATCATTAACTGATTTATCTTGATGTTTCTGAAAATAACACATATCCGAGTCCATTTCCTTCAGGAAAACAGCACAGATACACACATGGAACTTGCAACTAGTATTTTTTTTCATTGTACAAATAGTTTTATTTAAAAAAAAAGAGGATAGTACAGGTGAAAATAAAAGTGTCATCAAGGTTTCCAGATGGATAGGAAAATCAATGCAATTCCTGGTGTTGCCAATATCACCAATTATATCTCATTGGGTGTAATCAAAAGTGGTTTGCACTCACCTATTACAGATTATTTTTTTCACCTGATGCTTGGTCACTTGTCACCTCAACCACTGAACCGGAAGCAGGATAAAATTAAACACACATCCATGTCTCCTAAAATCATGCCTACCAGCTGGGGAGTAGTCAATCTATCAAGTATACTGAGTACATAATTCAAATTAAAATCAGAGAGAAAAAATGCTTTGCTTAATTTCATATATGTGAAGAGTTAGGTTACTGACAGATTTATGACATTCAACATGCTGACACTTTCCACTCGCTGACATTTTTTACTCATTTCCGATTGAGGACAGGAAGATCAGTTAATCTTAAGGCCCTTTGGATGATTTTTCCCTGGGTCTCGACAGAGCTTAAATCTGTCAGAGAGAAATTTATTCAACCTGATTTGATGTTACAAATGGTAGTGGTCTGAGGCCCTGAGCTGCAGCAGTTGTAAAAGTGACAGACTTCCCCAAGTGGCATTTATAGAGGTCAACACCATAAAAGGGTCTTGTGACGCACAACCCCAGACTGAGGGCACTGCGCAGCCATGCTGTGTTCTCTTTTGACAGGGGGCGGAGGGAGGGAGGTGATAGTAAGAAGAACTCAAAACCATATGATCCCCTCACCCCCAGATCAAAAGGGACAGGGAGAGGTTTTTTTAAAGAAGGGCTTCAAGTCAAGGCTGAGAATTTAGGAATATCATTTGGGGGAAATGCAAGGGAAAACATTTTGTTGCAAAGCTGACAACTCCCAGCTGGCTGTGTCGAAGGATTCTAGAGTAAAGACATGCAGGAAAGCTCCAGTGGGTGATGAAGACCATGAGAAAGCTGAGAATGGCAATGAACCTGTAAACTGGGACTCCAGGTTTTCTTTCCATCTCTGTGCCTTGTAAAGTAGCATTCCAGCCCCCAATTCCAAACATGAGAGAAAGTAGTAAGTTTTCCATGAGATAAGTCTAAAGGTGCCTAGCACACAGGAGGGGGTCAGAAAGGGGTCCTCCCTCTTTCCTCAGGAAAAACACCTTGTTCTTCTCCTACTAGTATTGAACAGGGAAGAATTGGTTCTGCCCAAAGAGGAGCTAAACTTGCAAATTCCAGATGCCATGACAGAAAAGCACCCTCTCAGCAGGACGTAGAGTTTAGAAACCATCCCATCCTCTGCCACCCCACCTCCAAAAGCCAGGCAAATACTTGCCTCAACGAGCAGAGAAGTACTTCACTGATTTGCCACACTAAGTACGAATCTATCTCCCAGATCACAGTCCTATAGGAGACAGGGATTTGGGACGCCAGAGTAGCCAAAATAAGCAGGAGGAGGAAGGAACAAATCAACAAGACATTGCAATTTCCCAAGCCTCAATGAAATTCACATTTCTTTTTTGAGAGAGAGGGCACAACTGAGTGAGGGGCAGAGGGAGAGAGAGAGAGAAGAGGGGTTTACCCCAAGCAGGGCTTGTGTTCACCGGATGTGGGACTCGAACTCAGGAACCGTGAGATCATGACCTGAGCCAAAGTCAGATGCTTAATGACTGAGCCACCTGGGCATCCAAAATTCACATTCTTTATAGAAAAACAAGACACCATTTGCCAGATATTTCCTCATTATCACAAATATGTCATTAAATAGTAACACAAAGACACTTGAATCTTACTAAAATATGAGGTAGAAAAAGCTGAAGTGTAAATTTGGAGTTTTAAATTGAACAGGAATGGCACAGCACTGAGAAAGTGGTAATCTTTTTCAAAAGGAAAAAAATAAATGAAGATGGGGGAGAAATGAGAAGACGTATTGCTAATTCCCTGACTTTTATTTGTAAACAAAAGAGCAGGTTGAGTGCACAAAGCAGCTGACATATGACACTGTCTGTTTTCAAGACCGTCATGAAATCCTCTCCCTAATTGTGAGATTCCTGTGATTTAAGATGACTGTAAGGTTCCTAGTTGTTTTGGAATGCATCCTGCCTGAATTGGAACTCTAGAATAAGACTTCTTAGATGTGAGACCATGGGCAGGTCACCCTGACTTTCCAAGTTTCAGATTCCTCCTTCCTAATACTAGTAATGAACTCAGGAGACTTTCTGAGGAGTAAACACGATTGCATACACAGAGTACTTACCCAGGTGCTTGAGTCATATATATTATTCTATTATTACTATTGTTATTGTTGTTAATATTCTGGAATATTTATTAATCCAGAAACAGAAACAGTCATAAACAGCCTTCAGTGGGAAGATGTCAAAATGCATGATAGTCTACTTTGCATTTTCCTAGGTGGTTGTCAGCTGGGAGTTGGTCAGTTAGAACTTAGGCACTTCCAGAATGGTCTAAGCCTACTTAAATCTTATTTATGTATTTATTTAGAGAGAGAGAGAGAGAGAGAGAGAGAGAGAGAGAAGGTGAGGCAGAGAGAGAGTAAGAATCTCAAGCAGGCTCCACCTGTCAGCGCAGAGCCAGATGCTGGGCTCGAACCCTGTGAGCTCATGACCTGAGCCAAAGCCAAGAGTCAGACACTTAACGGACTGAGCCACCCAGGTGCCCCAAGTCTAAGCCCTCTTAAAAGGAATGAAGGTTATGGAATTTGTAGCCAGAAACCACCAAGAGTGGAGAAGCTGCCCTAACAGAGGCTGCTTGGGGAATTAAATAACTTTAGGGCATCATTCAACTCTCCATCAACAGAAGATGACTGATCTAAAGTCCCTGATGCCAAATAACCTAATGGGTTTAGGGTCCTCTGCGGGGGAGGCAGAGGCTCTATGAATAAATGAAACTCCAAACCACACAGGCAGGCAGCTGCAGGCTTTCATGAGCATTAATTTTGCTTAATATTACCAATTTTAAATTCTGCAAATACATACAAGCATAACAAATAGAAAAGCACAAAGTGATCATTAGGGTTATAATGTGTGTGTGAATATGCGATCAGAATAGGCACACTGCAAATAAAGTACTATATAAATGCTAAATACTTCACCATTTGCTACTACAATAATGTGTCATATGGCCAGAGTTCTTAAGTACTTTATGTTCTCTGCTGGTATGAAGTCATTAATCCCATTTATACAATTAATGAGGAAACCCTGGGTCCAAATTAGAGACAAGAGCAGGGGGGGAAAACTGGAATTAACAACAAATGATGGGTCATTTTCCTCTCAAGCTGTAATGATGCTTTGCTAAATAACACATTTTCCCCTGAACCCTATTTTAAACACTGCACAATCCTCTCTAAAAGGAACTGATTATTACTACTACATCAATTATTTTGAGTTGGGTGACCTACGCATTGCCATGACCCAGAATGAACTTGGGTCCTTCAAAAGCCTCCTCTAGAGCATTCATATTTCAATTAGCCCTGAAAACTGAATTACTTGCTTTCTAGGTGTCAGTGAAACAGGGTAGGGAGGTAGAACATCCACTCTGCAAGATTGCCCATTTTAAAGTCGTGACCCTTTCATGAAGGAACACAGGGTATCTTCATGGTCAATGGAATGAGCTCTGGAGCCAGATAGACCTGCTTTGAACCTCTGCTGCATATTAGGCTGAATAACCTTTGGACAAGTTACTTAACTTCTTTGAGTCTAGGATTCTTCATATTTAAAATAGAGGTGCCAGTAGCACCTACTTTTAGGGTTCTTGGCAAAAGTATTTATGTTTATTAACAAATGAATAAATTCAGAACAAGAACAACAACAAAGGTAGAATGTGAAGAACGAAAAGAAAAATCCAGACACATCCTTCAATAAAAGATCTGAGATAGGAGAGTCTAGATGAATCCTTCCCATAATCTGAATCTCTCCTTCTTGAAGTTAATAAAAATGTCTCAGTCAGGAAAAATGTGAATTTGAAAAGGACAAAAGTCATCTTCTGCGGCCTGAACTCCAAAGACTACCAGGGTAACAATAATCCACTATTTTTTTTTTTTTGTATTGATGTTGGTTTGTAGTGTTGGTCATGATGGCTTCCTCAGTGTGAGTGTCGGGGGGGGGGCGGTATATGTGTGTTAAAAAACAAAAAGCAAAACAAAACAAAACAAAACAAAACAAAACAAAACAAAACACAAAACCTTAACCTCCCCAGACAAAGAAATGGAGAGTTGGGACATTGGCTGTTTTCTTTAGCAGAGAAAGTTTTCAGCTGGAAAGACTTCAGAGAAAGTCCTTGTCCTTTTCGTTCAGTTACAAGGCCTAATTGTAGGGAAAGTTACAACAAAAGAGCCTAATGCAACTTAAAGGGCTTTTAATAACCACTGTGACCACACACATCCTTAGAACCATGAGGGAAGCACCTCATTCCAACCCAGGCCTGCTGGGATCTCTGCTCACATTACCAGATAGCTTCTTTTAGAGGCACTTCCTCTCTGCATTGTGGTGAAATGGGTCAGCTAATTTGGTCCCCAGAGATGTGTTTGGACCTCATGAAACTACACTTCAGTGAGAACAAAACAACACCAAAAATGCAACCCAGACCTCCCCTCTAATGAAGATATCATTGCGTGACTGCTATGAGGTCTGTCAGCAGAAGGGACCTTCAGTGATTCCCCCAGTGGGAGACAGCTGACCCACCAAGTCACGTCCCTTTCAAGGCGGCCAATATCCAGTGACTGATCAACACATCAATACATCTCAGCCCAACGTGGACAGCTGTGAAGGGCCATGTGAGCTCCAGATGTGCCCACGGGATCAGCCACGGCCGTTGTTGGGCCTGTACCCCAACTTGGTTTCTGCTTCATCCAGCTTCTCTCCTGTATTTTCCACAGGTGATTACGAGGACATATAAATATCCCACACACAGAACTGTTAACCAGAACCCATGCTGCTACAGTGAGCGTATATTTATTTGTCTTCTAAACAAGGACACTATAGAGAGGAATCAGAGTTCTTAGTAATTTTACTGGGACAAGTGACTTAATGAATACTGTTCTCAGCAAACAGGAACTATGGTAATTCTGAATTACCACAGCTAAAGCAGGGAATGAATTTGGTTAGGGTTTCATACTGTGGAAACTGACACAGGAGTCAGGATATGAACCCTTTATTAGTTAAACTTTCTGCCATTGAAAAAAAAACAAATTTTTTTACATCTTAAAAGTTAAGGGGCGTCTTGGTGGCTCAGTTCGTTGAGCATCCGACTTTGGCTCAGATAATTATCTCATGGTTTGTGAGTTTGAGCCCCATGTCGGGCTCTGTGCTGATAGCTCAGAGCCTGGAGCCTGCTTTGAGTGCCCTGTCTCCCCCTCTCTCTGCCCCTCCCCTGTACACATTCTCTCTCGCTCGCTCACTCTCTCAAAAATAAATTAAAATTTTTTTTAATTAAAGAAAGCTAACATGTTCACTATGAGATTTTAAGCTATGCAGGGGAGTACAGAATAAAACAGAACACAAAAGAAATCACCTAATATAGCTTCTCCTCATGAGGGGGAAAATATTAGTATTTTAGTATGATGAAAATTATTCTAGCCATCACTTTGTTCATAAGGAATAAATGGATAGATGAGTGAATGGGTGCATACATAGACTGAATAACTTTATGACAGTAGGATCATATACTACAGTTTTTTAAAAATATATATGCAATTAATGATACACAAAGATGCATATTTATATATGTGTGCCTAAATGCATTATTTGTTAGACAAAAAGAAACTAATTAAAAATTAAAGAAAAGTTTTAATTTCCAGTAAACATTTCTTCACCACAGGAAGATGAGCTCCTATTCCATATCCCCAGGGCCCTGCAAAGCTGCACGCCAGGCCCATTCAGACATGACCACAGTCCATTCAGTATCACTTGAGTTAAGGAAAAGGTCTGCCTGGAAGGGATGGTCGCAGTTTATTCCTCTTGCCCAAGCATAATTATTAAAATGCACCTATTTCACTTTCAAAAGTTATAAATTTAAAAAAAAAATTCTATATTTTATATTTTAATTGTAGTTTTTTTTAATTTTCAAAAACCTTTTTGAAATTATTGCTACTACTTAAAACCAAGAATCTGTCATAGTTTACCAGCCTTGGTAAAGAGTTACAGTTTACTACAAAAATATCATTATTGTGCCAAAAAGAAAAGATTTGGTTCTATTTTTAATTATATGGCAATGTATTCTCCTAGTTATTTTAATCATTTTCAGAATTGAGACAGAAGGAGAACACTCGAAATTCTGCTTCCACTATTTCAAACCAGATGTGAAGCATGTTGAATTCAAATTTAGAGAAGGACTTTCTGAAGGGCCAGCTATAACTTTGGGAGTAGAATAAACTCTACCATGAAGTCATTGTCTGTATTGAAGAATTTTACCCAATTTAGACAGCAGGGAAAAAGAGCAAATGTATGGATACAGTTGGATGTGTCATCTCTGTGACATTGGCTAAGTTCCTTATATTTCAGAGTCCTCAGTTTCCATGTCTTTAAAATGGGGATAATAGTAGTACTTACCTTGTATGATTATTAGAACTGTTAAATGAGACTCCCTATAAGAAGATTATAGCACAGGCTGACATAGAACTCTCTCTCCCTCTCTCTCTACATGCCCCAAGGACAGAGTCAAATCTCCATTTCAACATTCTTTGGAAACTTTGTATGTGTGAGTGTTTTTCAGTGTGTGACCCTGGAATGCTGGAGTAAAACTCATCTGGGATACTTATCTCTAAAGAGGATTCTGATGGGGCGCCTGGGTGGCTCAGTCGGTTGAGCGTCCGACTTCGGCTCAGGTCACGATCTCGCGGTCCGCGAGTTCGAGCCCCGCGTCGGGCTCTGGGCTGATGGCTCAGAGCCTGGAGCCTGCTTCCGATTCTGTGTCTCCCTCTCTCTCTGCCCCTCCCCCATTCATGCTGTGTCTCTCTCTGTCTCAAAAATAAATAAATGTTAAAAAAAATTTTAAAAAAAATAAAAAATAAAAATAAAGAGGATTCTGAGGCTCTCAGACCAGTCTTGGGCAAGACAAGAGGAGTAAGAACCAACAGTGAAAATAATTCTCCTCGTGATTTTTATGTGGATGGTTTACAGACCACATTTTGAGAAACACAAGATGTATTTGGGAAACAGCATGATTAAAGCACGTCCAGGAAGGATGGGTCCAAAGGAAAAGGTCAGGTATTGCTGGTATTTCTGGCTAATCCAGCTCCTCTGAGAACCTGTGAGATCTGCCATCTCAGGAATAGAGGATAAGGCCCTTATTGGAATGCACGGCAAAGGTTGTGAATTCTACTGATTCATACTAGGCTAGGCTTAACGGAACAGGTGGTGTGGGCACGTGAGGGCAAAAGGAACGCAGCCTCATTGTATTTTAGGGTCCAGTTAGTTTAAACAAGTAAATCAGGGAACATAAGCACTTGCCTAGGAAAAGCTTTAATAGGCTCTGTGTCTTCAGAACCCAGGCTTTGCCTGGAGATGAGAACTGACCACTACAGTACCTCTAAGACTTGAGCTAGATGTAGGCAGAATAATGACCTGCCAAAGGTGTCCATGTCGTAGTCCCTTCAACTTGGGAATGGGTAAGCTTCAGCCAAAGAGAAATTAAGGTTGCAAATGGAATTAAAGTTGCCAATAAACTAAACTGTAGGTAGGAAGATGATCTTTGATCGCCCAGGTTGATTCACTATAATCCCAAGGGTCCTTAAATGTGAAAAGGAAGAGAGTAGATCTTAAATGTTCTCAACAAACACACACAGAAACACACACACTCATGCACAATGATAACTATCTGGGAGTGATGGATATGTTAATCGACTTAATTGTGGTAAATATTTCAAAACCCAGGGGCGCCTGGGTGGCGCAGTCGGTTAAGTGTCCGGCTTCAGCCAGGTCACGATCTCGCGGTCCGTGAGTTCGAGCCCCGCGTCAGGCTCTGGGCCGATGGCTCGGAGCCTGGAGCCTGTTTCCGATTCTGTGTCTCCCTCTCTCTCTGCCCCTCCCCCGTTCATGCTCTGTCTCTCTCTGTCCCAAAAATAAATAAAAAATGTTGAAAAAAAAATTAAAAAAAAAAAAAAAACAAAACCCATAAAAACATCAAAACATCACATTGTACATGCAAATGTACACAACATTTTTTGCTTCTCAGTTATACCTCAATAAAGTTGGGAAAAAGTGTGGGAAAGTGAGGCAGAAGTGTCAGAGTGATGTGATGTGAGAGCAATTGTACTCCCCATTGCTGGCTTTGCAAATGATAGGGAGCCACAAGCCAGGGAACGTGGATAGCCTCTAGAAGCTGGAAGAGACAGGGATGGATTCTCCTTCAAAGCCTCCGTAGGGAATGTGGGTCTGTCAGCACCTTGATTTCAGCTCAGTGAGACCAATTTGGACCCATGGCCATCAAAATTGAAAGATAAGGGGCGCCTGGGTGGCGCAGTCGGTTAAGCATCCGACTTCAGCCAGGTCATGATCTCGCGGTCGGTGAGTTCGAGCCCCGCCGCGTCAGGCTCTGGGCTGATGGCTCGGAGCCTGGAGCCTGTTTCCGATTCTGTGTCTCCCTCTCTCTCTGACCCTCCCCCGTTCATGTTCTGTCTCTCTCTGTCCCAAAAATAAATAAAAAACGTTGAAAAAAAATTAAAAAAAAATTGAAAGATAATAAATTTGCATTGTTTTAAGCCACTACGTTTTTCGCAATTTGTTACAGCAGCAATAGGAAACTAATACAAACCCCTAGATCCTTAGAAGTTTCAAAGACATCAAAGAACTTGTGAATAAAAACATGGGCTTTGGAAGCATCCTGCTTGGGGCTGAATCCCAGTGCTTTCAATTATTTGCTATGAGACTCCGAGACAAGCACTTTATTTTTCTGAACCTTTATTTCCTATTCTCTAAAATAAGGATAATAATAATACTTACCTCATAGAGTTTCTGGGAATCCTAAATGTAAGCATCTGTACACATTTATTCATTACACTGCCTAGCCTGGAGTGAGGGCTTAATAAATTTTAAAAATCTGGAAAAGTAGAGCCATTAGTCAAGCACTGGGCTCCCAATCACATTTAGAAAGCTTGCCAAATAAATGATTAAAGTTGATGGACAAAATATTTTTAAAGTACTGAAATAGCACCTGGTAATGAATGAAAGAGACATCACCTGTGGTTTTAGGTAGCTCACCCAAGCAAATGGAAGAATTTTCTATGGAACTATCTCCCTTTACTGCATCAGAACTGAACACACTGGTAAGTTGTACCCAATATTGTCCTGATTGTTCTATATTGGAGGACACATATTCTGTTAGAATGTAATAAGGCTGCCAACAGTTGAGCACTGAGCTTTGAGAAGGAGCTAGTGGTGGATTGTCTGCTTCTTCCCACAAGGAGGGCTGAGCATGGGAAAAAGTCCATTATCACAATGACATCTTAGTCTTGAGTACATCCCAGCTCATTGCTGTTAAAGCCTTATCAGAGGCCTCAGGTTGCTATGGGAGAACAATAGCCCAAAGAAGGAAACAGAAGGGTTCTCCAGAAGATATATAAAAGGATTAATGTCCTTAAGTGGACCCACATATGTGTGAAGGTTCATTGTCCTTAGCTCCTTCTTTCCTTACTTTGGTTTGAGCTATGTTTTAGAGTTTCATAACAAGCTGATCTCAGTGCCTGACATATTGTATTCCGGCCAGTAGTATGCTTGTATAATACTTATATAACACTTAATATTCTGACTATGTAATATTCTTCATGGTTCAGAGTAAAATAAGAAGATTAAGGAAAGAATCCTCATTTTCACTGTTGTCTTTCATCCACCAAGCTGAAAATACCAGAAAACTCAGCTCAAACTGGTTTTGTTAAAACAGGGAAATCATTCATTTTCATTTAAAAAACAAGATGCTATTTTTAGGCATGGCTACATCCAAAAAGCTGCAATGATGTTAACAGGACCCTGTTTTTCTCTAGGTCTACTTGCCAGTTTGCTGTGCTTGCTCCACAGTGGGCTCTCTCTATCTGATCACCCCTAGCAACCCTGTCTTAGATTGTTCCTGCTTCCTGTCCAATAGTGAGGAAAGATTTTTCTTTGTCAGTACGTCCATATTGGGTCAACTGGGTCAAGTGCTCATTCCTTAACCAACATCTGTGATACCCTTGTATTCACCAAATCTTTTGTGAAGAGATCAGATTTCTACTTTAGTTCCTAAGTGTATTTTCTTGAGAAGAAGGCTCTAAGCTTCAATGAGCTCCTCAATATGTTCTATGACAAGATGGACTTAATGTTCCCCTCACCTTCACTAAATTTTAAATAGGTTTCTTCTTGAATATAGGCACCTGAATTTCCTTTTCTTGGAACATTACCTTTAGAAAACTTAAAATTGTAAAACTTTTCTCTTTTCCCAGACTTTTGCTAGCTTCATAACCCAGGTCTTTCTCAAGGACCTGGGAGACATCCCTTTGAAATGTAATCATCAAGAAAGATAGTGACCCTATCCCCCAGTCCCTATGAGAGGGTAGCAGCTTAATTTCTATCAGGAACCATTAGAAAACTAATAGGACTTCACATTGACCAACCTCCACCCTAACGTCCCTTAGTACTTTCACAGCTTACTCCAAAAGTTAAAACTTCCATACCTTTTGTTTCAGAGGTTTGGAGTTCAATTTCTCTCCCCTATTACAGTAACTCTTTTTTTTTAAGTTCATTTATTTATTTTTAAGAGAGAGAGCAGGGCAAGGGGCAGAGAGAGAGAGAGAGAGGGAGAGAGAAAATCCTAAATAGATTCCATGCTGTCAGCGCAGAGCCCAATGAAGGGCTCAAACTCATGAACCATCAAATCATGACCAGAGCCAAAATCAAGAGTCAGATGCTGGCTGAGCATCTGAGACTCTGACTAAGCCACCCAGGCACCCCTACAGGAAATCTTGAATAAAATCTTCCTTGCCTGTTTAACGTTATCTGGTGTATTTTTTGTGTTGTCTAACTTTAAAACAGTTAGAAACTGATATAAACCTAAGATCCTCTACATACAGATGTAAGGTATAAGATGTCAGGGATCCTGAACCATTAAAGTCCCAGATCCTTTCTATAATATTTGCCCAACAATCTCCTGGAATGCTTTTTGTTTCCTCATCAATAAAATAGAAATAATAAAAACTTGCTCTGATAAGGACCCTACTCAACTCCACTTTCCAAACACCATTTACATTTATTAACGGTTGTTTGGTATCTGGTTTCCAGTAGACTGTAAACTCAATGAAAGCAGAGACTATGCCCACCTTATTCATTGCTGAATCCTAGTGTCCAGCATGATATTGGCATTCAAAAAGTGCTCTATAGATATCACACGAAAGTGACTATAATTAGATAATACATAACATGAATAGAACAGGAGGAATTACAAATAAAATGAAATTTTACTGAATTTGACCCTGAGCTCAAATTAACATAATGTCCAAATGCACACTTAAGACAATGTCAGGAAATTTGGGTTTTAGTCCTAGCTTTGACACTGACTAGAGTTATACACATAATTATTAAATTTCTCTCATCCTTAAAATTTTTTACTGTAAATACCAGAAATAGAGCAGATGATTCCTGAAATCCCTTATAGAAATAACTTTCTAGACCTAAGGATAATGCCCCCTCCAACGTATTACCATTTCATAGATCAAAATTCTGATATACAACGATTGCTCTAGAGTTAGAGAACATTCTTATGAATCCTGACATATAAGACTGTTCATTCCCCCCACACACACCTTTTCTTCATTTCTCTCCATCCTTTCATGTATTCATAGAATTATTAAATACTTGCTCTGTATGTACTTGCCTTAGGGAAGTTTAAAAATGTTTTATATACCTGCCTTGAAATAGTCACCCATATTCTGGCTGAAATTTATTTCTAATGAGATTCAAATTCTAGCCCTGTGTTTATTTCATTATGTGGTTTAAAAAGTTGTTTGCTGACCTTGATGTATTATGTAAATGCCAGAGGCTAATTCTGTTTGAAGCAAAATCTTCTGGGTATAGAACTTGGATGTCAATCAGGTAGCCAAACACTGGAGGACTTGCCCCACGTGCTCCTTTCTCTGAGTCTTTCACCTTTCAAAAGGGTTAATAACGCTTGTATTTACTTTCCTGACTGATTGCTTTGCTTTCAACTATAAATCAATAGTTTCTATATTACATTGATTTCAGTGATGTAAACCAGTAGAAAGAATCCCTCTGACCATGTATTCTTATCCTTTTTTGCTCTCCCTCTCTCTCTTTTTCTAGCTCTGTCTCTCTCTCACACACTGTTTTAAAACTGTAGGTATCATAGCTTATTCATTGGCTCATAGTCATTAACACAACAATGATCAAATAGAAAGACCCCAGGCAGAGACCTGACAAGACCAAGAAAATAGATGATTGTTGGAACTCATTTGTAATATAATAGTATTCCAGCATACTGTAAGTTTTTGACCTTAAGCAAAGGAAAGTTGATGACTTTAATAGAGTTTTCTTTATAAACCTTTTTCTTTCTACTTCAAAACTGCTGACTTTTTTTAAGCGCTGCCTCTCCTGCAATTGCTTTCAAAAGCGTATTTCTAAGTTTCAAAGCCAGAGTTCACTTCAGTAATGCTCCGTTAATTGTGCGGGCACTGACACTTAATGGCAAGCCTGAGGCCCTTCTTGACAGAATAAAGTACAACCCTGGAATGTCTGCCCCTCTCTCTTCCACAGAAAACACTCACCCCAAATATAAGAAAGTACTTTCTCAGTTCCAGTTGTCTCATAAGTAGCCTAATAATAACAGTATCTTAGTTACAGACCCCAAGAAGTAAAACAGTTCTGTTAATATAGATCTGGATTCAAACACTACCACTAACAGACACTGGTGGTGAAATATCAGGCAAATTATTTGCTTTCTCTAAGCCTCAGTTGCTCCTCTCAACACGATTGGTCATGGTATCACCTCAGAGGATCATGGTGAGGGTTAAATAATAGGTTGGTAAAGAAATTTATAAAGATATTGGCACATATTTTGTACTTAGCAAACAATAATGGTGGATGTGTGTGTTGTTGTATCGCTACCCGTTAAAAGCAAGGAAATGTATTTGGTCTTTGGCTGAAGACAGTAACTGCACCAATGCCAGAGAAAATTCTGCAGTTTGAGGTATGATAAAGTCTGCTGACTCTTGGGCCCCTTCTTCACCTCCTGTTTTAGCCTGACTTATAACCAGACCTTATGTTCCTGGGATCCCATGTCACAGCTCCAGCCAAGGGGACCATGCATTTGCTTTCTAATGCAACTGCCTCTCTATCTATTATTATTACTCAGTGGTCTTCTATCTATATCTTCCAAGTTCATGGTTCGCTCAAAGACAATCTTTCTCCATCAAGTTTCCATATTTTCTAGACCTGCTGCCAATAGGAATCTAAAAAGCTAACATTACAGAAACTATAAATATGGCCCCATAAAAATAAATTCTAGGAGTTGCACAAATAGAAATATCAATTTGTCATTCATTCAATGACTTCAATCAACTACTTCACCATGTTCAGCAATCACCAGTTTCTCCTTCTGTGATTTGACTGTGATCTCAATTTCTTCTTTATTTATCCATATGGAAATTACTCTACCCCAAAATTTGTAGGGATGTACCTGGCATCACTGTCAGACTATGTTTAAATCACATATATTCCATCTCACATTTCTCTATCCTGTGGATGAAAACCTCTCTCACCTTCTTTCTCTCTCTCTCTCTCTCTCTCTCTCTCTCTCTCTCTCTCTCTTTCCTTCACCTCCCCCATTTGTTTACTGTAATTCTGAGCATGGTAAATGTGAAAAGTAGTGTCCTTCCTTATGGACTGGGGTATACATGGGATCCCTAGTCATATCACTCTAAAAGAAACTTAGATGTCATCTATCACTCAGAAGACTTAGGTACTAAAAATCCTGCTTTTCCAGGAAGGCCACTCTGGTGACATTAAATGAAAAGAAGTGAATGCAGGTGTCCAGGTGCTAAATTTAAATGTCAACCCTGACCTTTGGATGTCAGAGCCTTCAAAGGGAGCCTTTATCAACTCTCTCTCAGACTTCATAGGTAAAGGAAACATTTTTTTATCAACTGAAGCTTTGTATGGAAGGGAGGAAGGTGTGTAGGTGACCACAGGGCAGGATGTCAAAGGCATTCAGGTCCAACTCTCCACCCTCTCCACCAGGCCAGTATCACATAATTATGCTAGCTCAAAACACTGATTAGAATGTGGTTTTCGTTATTTATTCATAAGCTTTTCAGCAAATTAAATTTACATGACTGATTTTTTTTTTTAATGCATTAGTGGCTAGAAGTCTTCTAGGAAGT
Organism: Neofelis nebulosa; assembly: GCF_028018385.1. Classification (NCBI taxonomy): domain Eukaryota; kingdom Metazoa; phylum Chordata; class Mammalia; order Carnivora; family Felidae; genus Neofelis; species Neofelis nebulosa. Next base: position 70,149,241 of record NC_080794.1, read on the forward strand.
TTCAGAAAAAAAGTTGGGCAAACATATATGGTATTCCAGCACACTCTTCCTGACCCCACCAGAAGACATTATAGTATTTCTTACCTGTTCCCCCAGAAGGTTCAAGGAGACAACACAGGTAGAGGCTTTCACCTTAAGCAATTTCATTTGCCAAAACTACCCTAAAGAACCCAGAAACGTCAAGGTCTTTCAACATAGTATTTTATTGTTGCATGATGTAGAAAATCAAGGAGAAAAATGCAAAGCCGCCAAGGGCTGGTTATTTTAATCTTAGTATCTGTCAGGTTCTAGGAGGGATGCCTGTATTCAGTGTCACCTCCCACTTCTACTCACCACACACATAAAATACACACCTCCACAACAGGGCAGAAGTTCCTAAGGGCAGGTGGGATTGATTCCTACAGCAGAAATAAAGATTGCTTCCTAAACACTTCATGAATAAACTCAAACTGATGTCAACCCTTATTTGGCTACTTGGTTAAGTTTTGTGATGTAGAATTACATTACCCTCTACCTCCTCAAACTTTAAATGGCTCTCCACTACCTGGAAATTCTGAGCAAATGCTATTCTTGATATAATGCCATTTCACCTTTCCAAATTTAATTTTCATTGCCCCTCAGTAAATATTCTACAACCCAGTTAAACTAAACTTCTTTCTGTGTGGAAAGAGTTTTCTGACTACTCCAACTTAAAAAAATTTTTTTTCATATTTCCATTCTTCAACTGACCTTCTTACAGCCCACTCCAACCTAGTAGAAACCATCTCAAATATTAAATATTTCCTCCATGAATCCTTTCTTGCCTAACTCCCTCACAAACATGAGATTTTTGTCTCTTCTATATTCCCAGAAGATTAGCATTTTTTATACTCTTGAGAAAAATATTTTCTTCTGATTCTTATTGTACTCACTGACCCACTCTTTTATCTCTGTGTTAGTTCCTTGAGGGCAGGAGGTAGTCTTAAATATCTTTGGATTCCCTGCAGTGTCAGACAGAGTGCCATGCTCATAAAATACAGAATAAGCATTTTGCAGAATTGGACTAAATGTAAGCATAGGAATAAATAGCTATATTCCAATTAGAGTTTAGTAAATATTATAGTCATTAATGTAGTATAAAACTCACTATGTTTCATTGGGCAAGGAAATACTAAATTTTAGTAAATAATACATTGAAATCAATATGACATGCCTAAAAAGCAAAAGTTCAGATGACCTCTAAATATATCCAGCTTTCTGTAGATATCCTCTGATTCTAGGAAGAATTATAAATCAGGAAATTATATTGGCCATAATTTCAGGAAGAAATATTCTATAAGGATTTAAATCAATAACAATATTTAAAAAGAGTAATTTGTATTACAAGAAGCGTACTTTCTCTCAGAAGTTTCCTTTCTTCCTTGCTTTCTTGCTTCTTCCTTCCTTCCTTCCTTCCCTCCCTCTCTCCCTCCTCCTTCCTTTTTTTTTTTTTTTTTAGAGTAAATTGGCATTAGGAGCTAGGTGTCTATTTAAAATCAAATAAATGTGGATTTATTTGTCATAGCAGACTGAATCTCAAAGTGGTCCAAGAATTAAACGTAAACAATAAGGGGCGCCTGGGTGGCTCAGTCGGTTAAGCGTCCAACTTCGGCTCAAGTCATGATCTCACAGTTTGTGGGTTCGAGCCCCGAGTCGGGCTCTGTGCTGACAGCTCAGAGCCTGGAGCCTGCTTCACATTCTGTGTCTCCCTCTCTCTCTGCCCCTTCCCTGCTCATGCTGTGTCTCTCTCTCTGTCTCAAAAATAAACAAACATTAAAAAAAAAATAAACGTAAACAATAAAACTAGACATCACTAATAAAAAGACATGGGGACTATTTTAAATTACTTTTTAACTCAAATTTATCAAAAATATTTGGACGTCTAAACTTTGTACCACACCTAGAAAAGTTTGTTCAACTATAACATAAAAATTATGTTTAAATACCAAAAACTGCCATAAACAAAGAAAAACGATGGATGGCAAAATGGAAACAATAAAAACTCGTATTTCAGATAAAGGGTCAATTTCTTCAATATGGAAAGAATGTTTGTAACCTCATAGAAAAAAATACCAAATGTTCACATGAAAAGTGGCCAAACATGATAATTGAAGTTAACCAGAAATGAAATTCAAACAGCATTAAACATGTGAAAAAATACTCAACATCACACATAATAAAATATACACAAAATAAAATTATATTAAAATGATTTTCAAGCAGGAATCCTAAAGTGCTAAAGATAACGCTGTTTCAGAGAAGAGTTTGGGACAGAGGGGGCAATAGCACTTTCATATCAGTCAGAAAATTGTTAATAACAGAAGGAAGAATTTCCTTTTTGGATGTTGACATATTGGTTTAACATATCTCTACTAGTTTTTGTATCTAGTTATATCTATGGTTGTATGTGAGAAAAATATAAATAAGAAAGACCTCATATATAAGAAAAGTTTACCTTATCTAAAAAGGTGAACAAAGATGCAAAACCTCTATCAACTGTCAGGGCTAACCAACTCCCAACCTCTGCTAGTCTTTGTGGTACATTAGTAATTAAAAATTATTAGTCTAAATGCAGTTTTTAAAAAGTCGTTTAATAAATTGCACTAATTATTAACATAAGAAATAGAAGAGCCATCATTATTCATCACATGAGCATTAAAAGGATAATAATAAATAATTTTGAGCAACTCTATTCCCACAAATTTGATAACAGATAAAATGAACCAGCTCCTTGAGAGACAGAAAATAATAAAATTCACAAAAGGAAAAAATGATAATCTGAATAGGCCTATAATTATTAAATACAATTTAATTAATAATTAATAATCTCTCATAAAAAAAGCACCAGACCCAGATGGTTTTACTAGTTAATTCTACCAAACATTTAACAACAAATGATACCAATTTTCTACAATCTCTTCCAGAAAATATAACTAGAGGTAATACTTCCTAACTCATTCTTTGGTGGCAGTATTGCCTTAATACCAAAAACAGATAAAGATATAACAAGAAAGGAAAATTACATACCACTATCTCTTAGACACAGATGCAAAAATCTCAACAATATATCATCAAATTGCATCTAACAAAGTATTAAAACAATTATGCACTATGACCAAATGTGATTTATTCTAGGTATGTAAGATTTCTTCAAAATTCAAAAACAATTTATTTTAATACATCACATCAATGGGCTAAAGAAGAAAAAAAATGTATGTAATTGTATCATTTGATGTAGAAATATTATTTGACAAAGTCCAACATCCATTTATGGTAAAATGCTCAGCAAGAAGAAATAGGGGAATTTCCTCTATTTGGTAAATAACATTCATAAAATCTCCAGCTAATATCGTACTTAATAATGAGAAATTGTGTACTTTCTCCCTATGACCAGGCACAAGGCAAGGATGTACTTTCTTACCAGTTCTGATAAACATTTTTTTGGAAGTCCTAATTTACTGTAATGAGAAAAGAAACAGAAATAAATAATGTGCATATTTGAAAGAAAGAAATTCAACTGTTTTCATCTGTAGATGAAATGGCTGTCTATGGGGGAAAATGTAAAAAATAAAGAGAAAATTCCTGGAATAAAAAGATTATAGCAAGGTACAGAATACAAGATTAACATTAAAAAGTCTATTACTCTCCTTTATAGCAGGAAAAACTAATTGGAACTTGAAATTAAAAACACTATCATATCCCTTACATCAAAAATGAAATACTTAGGTATAAATATAACAATATATTTTTATAGGATCAATATGTGGAAATAAAAAATTCTTTTTTTTAAGAATTTTGTAGATGTTTGTTTATTTTTGATGAGATGAGACAGAGGGAGAACAGGAGAGGGGCAAAGACAGAGGGGGACAGAGGGGGACAGAGGATCCCAAGCAGGCTCCACTGTGACAGCAAAAAGCCTAATGTGAGGCTTGAACTTGAACTGTGAGGTCATGACCCAAGCTAAAGGGGGATACTAACTGACTGAGCCACCCAGGTGACCTGAAACACAAAATTCTTATGAAAGAAATTAAAGAGCTAAATAAATAGAGATGTAGTCCATGTTCACTGACTACAAGATTCAATATTGCAAAGATTTCAATTATTTCCACCTTGATCTATGGATTCAATATAATCCCAATCAAAATTATATCAAGCTATTTTGCATATATCAACAAAGTGTTACTAAAATTTATATGAAAGAAAGAAACAAACAAACAAAAAACATTTGGGAGAAGAATAACATCACAGGATGTATATAAACCAACTTCAAGACTCATTATAAACCTAAATTGACCAAGACATGCTATTAGTGAAATAACAGACACACATGTGAATAAAAGAAAATAGAATCCACAGATGGATCCACATACATCCTAGAGTGATAGACTCCCTCCTCTAGCAAAATAAAAACTGGTGACTGGGGCACCTGGGTGACTCAGTCAGTTAAACAACCAGGTGTTGGTTTTGGCTCAGGTCATGATTTCACAGTTCGTGGGTTCGAGCCCCACGTCAGGCTCTGCACTGACAGTGTGGAGCCTAGATGGGATTCTCTGTCTCTGTCTCTATCTGTCCCTCCCTCTCTTTCTCTCTCAAAAATAAACAAACATTTTTTTAACTTTTTGTTTCTTTTTTTTTTTTTTTTTGAGAGACAGAGAGCAAGAGGGAGGAAGGGGCAGAGAGAGAGGGAAACACAGAATCTGAAGCAGGCTCCAGACTCAGAGCTGTCAGCACAGAGCCTGACGTGGGGCTCGAACCCACGAACTGTGAGATCATGACCTGAGCTGAAGTTGGATGCTTAACCAACTGAGCCACTCTGGTGCCCCAACAAACAAACAGTTTTTAAAAAGTGGTAACTGAGGGGCACTGATTTAAGATGACAAACAGAGCCTATGTGTTCTTTTCATCCCTGACATTATAGAAACCTAGATTATAGAAAACATGCAAGACAAACAACAAAAATAGTAACTGCCATCAGCATACAATAAACTAAGCCAATTTTGAAAATTAGATACCATAAAAAAATGGTACTGACATCTACAGAAAAAATAACTAGAGAAAATATGCAAGAGTCTAGTCTGGAAGTGCTTTTCTTTTTAAAGTTTATTTGTTTATTTTGAGAGAGAGAGAGAGTGAGCAGGAAGCAGCAGAGAGAGAAGGGGAGAGAGAAAAAATCCCATGCAGGCTCCACATTATCAGCGCATGGAGCTTGGTGTGGGGCTCAAACTCATGAACAATGAGATCATGACCCGAGCTGAAATCGAGAGTCAGACACTTAACCAACTGAGCCACCCAGGCACTCCTGGAAGTGCTTTAAAAAAACAAAACAAACAAACAAACAAAAACCCAAAAATATTAGGAGTCACCAAACAACATGAAAACACAAAACAGAAATAAGTAACTCAATGAAGAGAAATATGAGTTTCTAGAGGAACATATTTGAGAGAACAAATTGAGATGGAACATAAACTAAAAAATTGTAACACTCCTGCCACCAGTTTGAACACAGTGTGTACAATAAAATATCTTGGAATTTACATTTCTAATTGTCATAGATAACACTAATAGATATTTGATGGGGAAAAATGCAAACAAATATAAAAACAGGGACATAAATTCAAGCCCAATTTGGGGGCGAGGAGATAAATACTCAAAAGACAGGTAAAAAATCATGTTCCTGTGGTAGGTAGACTACAGCTTGGCTTTAGAGTTGCCTAACAGCCCAAAGCAGAGGGAAGATATGATTAGCTCACAAATGAAAGGGTCTGCAAGATATAGCGTTAAATAACAGTTAAGAGATTCAGAAGCAAGTCTCATAAGAGGAGCTGAAAATAAATTTCCCAATGAGTTTTTACAAAGAGGATGTGCTCATTAACATTCCTTAAATTAATGTAACACATTTGTTAACAGGAAGGTTTGTTATCATGTTCCTCAGGGACAGGCATTATAGTAATTTTTGAAAGGGTTTTACATTATTTTTCCCTCTTTGATTTTCAGGTAGACTAATGAATTTTAATTTTGAGGACTGGTTACAGGGTGATCCCAGTGGTTTTCACAGAAATACATCATAAAACATTGCTTAATGCAGCACTTCAGGGGTAAGTAAAAAAGTGGTTTGTCAGTACCTGGAGTTCAATTAGGAACTCAGGAGACAAGCAAAAGTTCCATCTTTATCAAAGAGGATTATTATTATTTTCTCTTTATCAGCAGGAGAGAGACCTGGGCTATGGCTATGACTAAGATATTCACTATTTTGAAATCAAGAGTGGTAATGAAATATAACCAGCGATTATCAGATCTATTTTGAAATATGTCCATGTGTATTTACCTACTGAATTCAACATAATGGCGTTTATGATATGGCAACAAGATACAATTACATTTCCTTTCAAGGTACTACTGTAAGACAGAGAACTTTGTTTAATTTTATTGCATATTATATTTCTGGAAAATCAGGATTTGATGGATTTAGTAAGAATTAAACCAATCCAGCAAGCTCTGCACATGAAGTAATTCTCATTCCAATAAATGGTTTTCTGGCAATTGACTTCTGCTTCCATGATTTATCAACCTAACATGGAACAGGCCTACAAGGAGTACAGTAGAATCCTCTTTTGCACTTGGTCCTGTCTTTGCAGACCAAGAAGAGAAAAGCAAGAAACATAACATATCTAAGAATAGGTTGGAAAATATGTTCTTGTTAAGTTGACAGCATATGAATCAACAGAAAATAAAGGGAAAGAAATAAAGGCACACAAAGTTTACTGTTCTCTTTAATCGTGGAAGTGCTTTATGTCTGTTGAAGGAAAACAGCACTATTAGAGTTAACTGAGCATGTTAAACTGTAAACCACAGAGTGACTACTCATATCATAAACTTAGTTCCAAGGGGTTGCAGTAAGTTTAAATTTAGAGGCCATGGCAACCCTACCATGGATTAATAAGGCAAAAGGAGCAGTTTGGATGAAAAATGCTATAGCTGAAAAGCATACGAGTTAATTTCTCAACTACCACATGGATTTAGGATAATCAAATTTCAGAGGTTTATATGCTTTAAGACCCTTCATCAGCTGATAGTTCTCTACAGCATGTGAAATTACCTGGCTGATTGAAAGCATCCACTCAAAACTTCATTGATATATCATGTGACAAAAATTTCAGTCCATTCCAGGAAGTTATATAAAAGGATCTATCCTTGCAGCAACCCCAAATCCATATGGAAACAAAGACTATATGACAGTACAATAAATTACAACAATAGGCTATACTCTCATTCACTAGTCAATTGAACACATTGTGTGTGAACAAGTATTAGACTTGGCACAAGATGAGTGTTTCCTGCCCTTGTGGAACACATAATGCATGCAAAATAGCCTAGGACAATGACTGCACCCAACAACTAAAGAAAGTTGAGCTCACAGAAAGTGAGAAAAACATAATAATGTGCCTCCTGATAAAAGTACATGAGACCACCTGACCAATTTTCCACAAAACATTAAAACTGAATATAAATAAGCTTTTAGATCTAACGGCAAATAATGAATACATAGAAGACAGAGGAATATGCTAAATGTCATTAAATATCCTTATCATGGGCGTACAATTTAAACAAATCAGCTTAGAGGAATTAACAGGGCAAGTAACCCATGATTGTTCAACAAATAAATGGCAAGACAATAAACAAATAAATAAATAAAATAATCTATGTATAAAACATATTTAAGAAAGATACTAATTTGTTGTAATGTATACGTATTTTCTGGTTAATGATTTGATTCCCAATTCAAAGAAACAAACTGGACTGGGGAGAGGAGCAGAGTCATAGAAACAATTACTAGTTATTTTATACTACTACTATAATTATGGAAAATACTATAGAGTTTTAGATGTGACAAGTGGTATAATTTTTTAAAAAGATCCTCGTCTTTTGGGGCACCTGGGTGGCTGAGTTGGTTTAGTGACTGGCTTTTGATTTCGGCCCAGGTCATGATCTCATGGTTGTGAGATCAAGCTCCGAGTTGGGCTGTGTGCTGAGTGTGGAGCCTGCTTAAGACTCTATGGGGTGCCTGGGTGGTTCAGTCGGTTGACTTCGTCCAACTTCGGCCCAGGTCATGATCTCGCGCTTTGTGGGTTCAGGCCCCACGTCCGGCTCTGTGGTGACAGCTTGGAGCCTGAAGCCTGCTTCAGATTCTGTTTCCCTGCTCTCTCTGCCCCTCCCCCACTTGCACTCTGTCTCTCTCTCTCTCTCTCTCTCTCCAAAATAAACATTAAAAAATATTTTTTAAGATACTCTCTCCCCCTCTACCACTCATGTGTGCACTCTCTCTCTCAGTAATATAAACTAAAATCTCTTCTTCAAAAAAGATCCTCATCTTTTAATATATATATATATATATATATATATATATATATATATATATATATATATATATATATATACTGAAACGTGTATAGGAGTTATTTCAAAATAATGAGCTAGGGAGGGGTGGTTATAGGTACAGATGAAATTGTCCATGAGTTGTAATTTTTGAAGTTGGGTGATGAGCATGTGGGGGTCAGTAAAACTATTTTTTTTAACTTGGAAATTTTCTTACAAAAATTAACTCTTTCTTGATAGTGCATGAGAGAATAATAACATATTAGTAGAAGTAATAATAAAGGGGACTATGATATGTATGAGAAAGGAGTATCAATCTCAGAAAAAACTCTCACAGAAGGCTGTTTCAGAAAGATGACATTTATATTAAGAACTTAAAAATAAGTAGGAGTGATTCAGATGATATCGGGTAGAGGAAGTATTCAAGTCAGGGTAACAACACATATGAAAAGTTTTGTGGTGGAGAAAAGTGGATTAACAACGAAAACAACCAAACCCTCCAAACACTCAAACTGAAGCAGAATAAAGCAGAGTAAAGCAGAGGGTAATGCTAATAAGTGTAGTTATATAGATACAGGCTGAATCTTGTCAGTCTTAGTGACTTTATTAAATATTATAGACATATTCTTATGAAAAATTGAAAACCATACATTTGGGCAGAAAAACATATTAAATATGAAGCTTTAAAAGATTATGGCTATAGACTATGTGTGTCCCATTCCCAAATTCACATGTTGAAACCTAATCCCCAATGATATTAGGAAGTGGGGCTTTTGGTAGGCGATTAGATCATGGAGTGGAACCCATTGAGATTAGTGCCCTTATCATATAGATCCAGGAGAACACCTTCATCCCTTCAGCCTTGTGAGAATATAGAATACAAGGAAGGGGGCTCTGACCAGACACCATATCTACTGGCAACTTGTCTTTTTGTAAGATATAAATTTCTGTTGTTTATAAGCCACCCAGTCTATAATATTCCATTAATCGTAGCCTCAATGGACAAACACACATGTTACCCATGAAGAATGAGGTGGATAAGATCAAGCATAGAGGCAGGAAGAACTATGCCACTATAGCAAAAATTGCATTGAGCAATGACGGTGGCAAGGAGTAGGAAGAAGGGAGTACACATATAGAGAATTGGATGGAGTCAAGAAATATTTAAGTGGTAAATAATAAAGACTGCTATCCTATATTGGTGGTGTAAGGGAGAAATAAGTCAAAGAAGACTCTCAGGGTTCTGGACAGTGAATAGAGACACTACAAGTGGACAGGGCACCTGGGTGGCTCAGTCGGTTAAGCACCTGACTTCGGTTCAGGTCATGACCTTGCAGTTGGTGAGTTTGAGCCCTGCATTGGGTTCTGTGCTGACAGCACTGAGCCTGGAGCCTGTTTCAAGATTCTGTGTCTGCCGGTCTCTCTGTTCTTCCCCCGCTCACTTGCGCACGCTCGCTCTCTCTCTCTCCAAAAAATAAACAAACATTTAAAAAACTAATCGGGCACCTGGGTGGCTCAGTTGGTTAAGCAACCGACTTTGGCTCAGGTCATGATTTTGTGGTCCATGAGTTCGAGCCCTGCATCGGGCTTTGTGCTGACAGCTCAGGACCTGGAGCCTGTTTCAGATTCTGTGTCTCCCTCTCTCTCTGACCCTCCCCTGTTCATGCTCTCTCTCTGTCTCAAAAATAAATAAACATTAAAAGAAAATTTAAAAAAAATAATAAAAAATAAAAAATAAAAAAAAAAAAACCACTACAAGTGGGTAATGTTATGACTCGCTGAAGTATAAAAGAGGGCCAGTTGGAGGTAATAAATATGTTTTTAGTTCTAAACTTACAGGGTTTCAGGTACTGGTCTAGCAAAATAAATGTAAAAGTCTCATAAATATGGGATCAGTAGGAAAATTGTAAAAGCAAAAGAGTACCTACACTTAAGTCAAAAGGGACTCCAAACTTTAGTATCCCAGGAGATGCCTTCTGCTGCCACGTAGGATAGAGTAGGTTATATCAGCCATCCCATGTAACCCTGTAAGAATCAGGAGAAACTGTATAAATAATACACCCATATTTAAAGAAATTAGAACACTGTGTGAACAGTGAGAGGCAAACAAATTGAAATTCTGGAGACAAAGGAGCCCATCCAAGTTGAATTGGCCATGACTGGCCATTTTCTAGAATGGGACATTTGCAGAGTTTGATCAGGGACTAAGTATCAAGTTTGGTTTCCACAGCTTTAATGAAATGGGAGGAAAAAGAGAGAGACCTTGGCAGACAAATGGGTATGAGGTTGAAAACCTGGAGAGCCTTGAATGAGCAGCCAGTGTTCCCCCATCGGGGCATTATTTGGGCTCCAAGGTTGTGTTCCATAGGCTTGAGGAATAGAAAGCATCTTCTAAAAGGCAAAAGGAAAGCTCTTATAATCTTTCAGTGCTTCATAGGCAAAGTCATACCAGAGGGAGAGGCTGCCTTAAGGACACATTTGTCTCTCCAGCAGACACGTGTCCTATTGAAGCCTCAAAGAAAGGGGCCAAAGGGCAAAGTTCAAAACTTCAAAAGGATAGAGCTGAATATCCTTCATTCTTATTTTGGGATGAGGAAATTGAGACACACCAGGAGTAGAACGAAAAGTCAGGGAAGTCTCTGCATGAGGAAGAGGGGTATAAACCAGAAGTAAATTGACCCTCCCTAAAACATACATCATAACCTGACTCAGCTATCCCATGTTGCTTGATGGTATTGGCCCCTCACCTTATCTAACCCTAAATACAAAATAGACAAAATATAAACTCTCTCCTTAGATTTAATAGAAAACTTGATAAGCAGAAGATAGGATTAATGAATTCAAGGAAAAGTAATAGAAAATATTCAAATTGAAGCATAAAAAGAAAATGAAATGTTAAAATAAAACAAAATAAGAATATAAGGAACATGCAGTGCACACGAATAAAATATATAAATCATTACATTTACAGACATTGAACGTATCTTGTGAAATTTTGAAATTATAAGAAATAATTTACAAATGAGATAAAATTGTCAATTCCTTCAGAATGCAATTTATTAGACTGAAAAAAAAGATTGAATAGAAAATCTTAAGTATTATATGTGAAAAATAATGTTATCAATTGAAAAAATATTTCTCACACAGAAAACTCTATATATGTATGTGTATATTTCTGTGTATATATATATTATATACATACATATACATCATAAACCCACATATATACACACATGTAACAAAGGATTTGTATTTAGACACATATGGGGCACCTGGGTGGGTGGCTCAGTCATTGAGCATTCAACTCTTGATTTCAGCTCAGGGTATGTTCCCATGGTTTCTCTGCCCCTCTACCCTGCTCACACTCTCTCTCTCTCAAATAAGAAATAAGAATAAAAAATTAAAAAAGGGATTTGTATTTAGTATATAAAAATAAGACCTACAAATAAATTAGAAACATTCTGACAAACCACTACATAAATGGATAAAATACTTGAATAGGTACCTCACAGAAGAAGATATTTTGATGATGAATAAGCATAATTTTTATTGTAATAAACATTTCACTGTATATATTTTTAATTAAACATATATTTATATTTATATATAACATATAAATATAGCATACTTTATATTTATTATATATACAAATATAATTTATTATATAGTATATATAATATATAAATATAACATATATATATTTATTTATTTATAAAAGTTCTCAGTAACATTAATAGTCAGGGAAATGCAGACTAAACTCACAAAGAGACACTACTATGCTCCCAAACAGAAGAGGTGAAATTAGAATAACAGAAATTACTTCCTGCTGGTGAGCCTGTGGAACAGGAATTCCCACATAACAATGAGTATAGTGTTAATTAGTACACTCATTCTTGAAAAAGTGAGACTAAAGTGAAACACACACATTCTATGACCCTGTGATCTCATTCCTACATAGCTACCCAAGAGAAAAAAAAGCGCTCATTTTTAATAAAATGTATGCACAGGAACCCAAGAGAAATTAGCACTATGTCCCATAAAAGATATATAGTAAAATTTCCATTCTGTAATTATAATAGTACAAAGTAGAAACAATATGAGTGTCCAGGGGCACCTGGGTGACTCAGTCAGTTAAGCATCTGACTCTTGATCTTGGCTTGGGTCATGAGCTCACGGTTCGTGAGTTTGAAGCCAGCATTGGACTTTGCTGACAGTGCAGAGCCTGTTTGGGATTTTCTCTCCCCCTCTCTCTCTCTGCCCTTCCCCCATTAGCTCACGGGCTGGTTCTCTCTCTCTCTCTCTCTCTCTCTCTCTCTCTCTCTCTCTCTCTCTCAAAATAAATAAATAAATAAACTTTTTTTTTTAATTTTTTTTTAATGTTTATTTACTTTTATTTATTTATTTATTTTTTAATATATGAAATTTACTGTCAAATTGGTTTCCATACAACACCCAGTGCTCATCCCAAAAGGTGCCCTCCTCAATACCCATCACCCACCCTGCCCTCCCTCCCACCCCCCATCAACCCTCAGTTTGTTCTCAGTTTTTAACAGTCTCTTATGCTTTGGCTCTCTCCCACTCTAACCTCTTTTTTTTTTTTTTTCCCTTCCCCTCCCCCATGGGTTTCTGTTACGTTTCTCAGGATCCACATAAGAGTGAAACCATATGGTATCCGTCTTTCTCTGTATGGCTTATTTCCCTTAGCATCACACTCTCCAGTTCCATCCACGTTGCTACAAAAGGCCATATTTCATTCTTTCTCATTGCCACGTAGTATTCCATTGTGTATATAAACCACAATTTCTTTATCCATTCATCAGTTGATGGACATTTAGGCTCTTTCCATAATTTGGCTATTGTTGAGAGTGCTGCTATAAACATTGGGGTACAAGTGCCCCTATGCATCAGTACTCCTGTATCCCTTGGATAAATTCCTAGCAGTGCTATTGCTGGGTCATAGGGTAGGTCTATTTTTAATTTTCTGAGGAACCTCCACACTGCTTTCCAGAGCGGCTGCACCAATTTGCATTCCCACCAACAGTGCAAGAGGGTTCCCGTCTCTCCACATCCTCTCCAGCATCTATAGTCTCCTGATTTCTTCATTTTGGCCACTCTGACTGGCGTGAGGTGGTATCTGAGTGTGGTTTTGATTTGTATTTCCCTGATGAGTAGCGACGTTGAACATCTTTTCATGTGCCTGTTGGCCATCCGGATGTCTTCTTTAGAGAAGTGTCTATTCATGTTTTCTGCCCATTTCTTCACTGGGTTATTTGTTTTTCGGGTGTGGAGTTTGGTGAGCTCTTTATAGATTTTGGATACTAGCCCTTTGTCCGATATGTCATTTGCAAATATCTTTTCCCATTCCGTTGGTTGCCTTTTAGTTTTGTTGGTTGTTTCCTTTGCTGTGCAGAAGCTTTTTATCTTCATAAGGTCCCAGTAATTCACTTTTGCTTTTAATTCCCTTGCCTTTGGGGATGTGCCGAGTAAGAGATTGCTACGGCTGAGGTCAGAGAGGTCTTTTCCTGCTTTCTCCTCTAAGGTTTTGATGGTTTCCTGTCTCACATTCAGGTCCTTTATCCATTTTGAGTTTATTTTTGTGAATGGTGTGAGAAAGTGGTCTAGTTTCAACCTTCTGCATGTTGCTGTCCAGTTCTCCCAGCACCATTTGTTAAAGAGACTGTCTTGTTTCCATTGGATGTTCTTTCCTGCTTTGTCAAAGATGAGTTGGCCATACGTTTGTGGGTCTAGTTCTGGGGTTTCTATTCTATTCCATTGGTCTATGTGTCTGTTTTTATGCCAATACCATGCTGTCTTGATGATGACAGCTTTGTAGTAGAGGCTAAAGTCTGGGATTGTGATGCCTCCTGCTTTGGTCTTCTTCTTCAAAATTACTTTGGCTATTTGGGGCCTTTTGTGGTTCCATATGAATTTTAGGATTGCTTGTTCTAGTTTCAAGAAGAATGCTGGTGCAATTTTGATTGGGATTGCATTGAATGTGTAGATAGCTTTGGGTAGTATTGACATTTTGACAATATTTATTCTTCCAATCCATGAGCAGGGAATGTCTTTCCATTTCTTTATATCTTCTTCAATTACCTGCATAAGCTTTCTATAGTTTTCAGCATACAGATCTTTTACATCTTTGGTTAGATTTATTCCTAGGTATTTTATGCTTCTTCGTGCAATTGTGAATGGGATCAGTTTCTTTATTTGTCTTTCTGTTGCTTCATTGTTAGTGTATAAGAATGCAACTGATTTCTGTACATTGATTTTGTATCCTGCAACTTTGCTGAATTCATGTATCAGTTCTAGCAGACTTTTGGTGGAGTCTATCGGATTTTCCATGTATAATATCATGTCATCTGCAAAAAGCGAAAGCTTGACTTCATCCTTGCCAATTTTGATGCCTTTGATTTCCTTTTGTTGTCTGATTGCTGATGCTAGAACTTCCAGCACTATATTAAACAGCAGCGGTGAGAGTGGGCATCCCTGTCGTGTTCCTGATCTCAGGGAAAAAGCTCTCAGTTTTTCCCCGTTGAGGATGATGTTAGCTGTGGGCTTTTCATAAATGGCTTTTATGATCTTTAAGTATGTTCCTTCTATCCCGACTTTCTCAAGGGTTTTTATTAAGAAAGGGTGCTGGATTTTGTCAAAGGCCTTTTCTGCATCGATTGACAGGATCATATGGTTCTTCTCTTTTTTTTTGTTAATGTGATGTATCACGTTGATCGATTTGCGAATGTTGAACCAGCCCTGCATCCCAGGAATGAATCCCACTTGATCATGGTGAATAATTCTTTTTATATGCTGTTGAATTCGATTTGCTAGTATCTTATTGAGAATTTTTGCATCCATATTCATCAGGGATATTGGCCTGTAGTTCTCTTTTTTTACTGGGTCTCTGTCTGGTTTAGGAATCAAAGTAATACTGGCTTCATAGAATGAGTCTGGAAGTTTTCCTTCCCTTTCTATTTCTTGGAATAGCTTGAGAAGGATAGGTATTATCTCTGCTTTAAACGTCTGGTAGAACTCCCCTGGGAAGCCATCTGGTCCTGGACTCTTATTTGTTGGGAGATTTTTGATAACCGATTCAATTTCTTCGCTGGTTATGGGTCTGTTCAAGCTTTCTATTTCCTCCTGATTGAGTTTTGGAAGAGTGTGGGTGTTTAGGAATTTGTCCATTTCTTCAAGGTTGTCCAATTTGTTGGCATATAATTTTTCATAGTATTCCCTGATAATTGTTTGTATCTCTGAGGGATTGGTTGTAATATTTCCATTTTCATTCATGATTTTATCTACTTGGGTCATCTCCCTTTTCTTTTTGAGAAGCCTGGCTAGAGGTTTGTCAATTTTGTTTATTTTTTCAAAAAACCAACTCTTGGTTTCGTTGATCTGCTCTACAGTTTTTTTAGATTCTATATTGTTTATTTCTGCTCTGATCTTTATGATTTCTCTTCTTCTGCTGGGTTTAGGCTGCCTTTCCTGTTCTGCTTCTATTTCCTTTAGGTGTGCTGTTAGATTTTGTATTTGGGATTTTTCTTGTTTCTTGAGATAGGCCTGGATTGCAATGTATTTTCCTCTCAGGACTGCCTTCGCTGCGTCCCAAAGCGTTTGGATTGTTGTATTTTCATTTTTGTTTGTTTCCATATATTTTTTAATTTCTTCTCTAATTGCCTGGTTGACCCACTCATTCGTTAGTAGGGTGTTCTTTAACCTCCACGCTTTTGGAGGTTTTCCAGACTTTTTCCTGTGGTTGATTTCAAGCTTCATAGCATTGTGGTCTGAAAGTATGCATAGTATAATTTCAATTCCTGTAAACTTATGAAGGGCTGTTTTGTGACCCAGTATATGATCTATCTTGGAGAATGTTCCATGTGCACTCGAGAAGAAAGTATATTCTGTTGCTTTGGGATGCAGAGTTCTAAATATATCTGTCAAGTCCATCTGATCCAATGTATCATTCAGGGCCCTTGTTTCTTTATTGACTGTGTGTCTAGATGCTCTATCCATTTCTGTAAGTGGGGTGTTAAAGTCCCCTGCAATTACCACATTCTTATCAATAAGGTTGCTTATGTTTATGAGTAACTGTTTTATATATCTGGGGGCTCCAGTATTTGGCGCATAGACATTTATAATTGTTAGCTCTTCCTGATGGATAGACCCTGTAATTATTATATAATGCCCTTCTTCATCTCTTGTTACAGCCTTTAATTTAAAGTCTAGTTTGTCTGATATAAGTCTGGCTACTCCAGCTTTCTTTTGGCTTCCAGTAGCATGATAAATAGTTCTCCATCCCCTCACTCTCAATCTAAAGGTGTCCTCAGATCTCAAATGAGTCTCTTGTAGACAGCAAATAGATGGGTCTTGTTTTTTTATCCATTCTGATACCCTATGTCTTTTGGTTGGCGCATTTAATCCATTTACATTCAGTGTTATTATAGAAAGATACGGGTTTAGAGTCATTGTGATGTCTGTATGTTTTATGCTTGTAGTGATGTCTCTGGTACTTTGTCTCACAGGATCCCCCTTAGGATCTCTTGTAGGGCTGGTTTCGTGGTGACAAATTCCTTCAGTTTTTGTTTGTTTGGGAAGACCTTTATCTCTCCTTCTATTCTAAATGACAGACTTGCTGGATAAAGGATTCTCGGCTGCATATTTTTTCTGTTTAGCACACTGAAGATATCGTGCCAAGCCTTTCTGGCCTGCCAAGTTTCAAAGGAGAGATCAGTCACGAGTCTTATAGGTCTCCCTTTATATGTGAGGGCACGTTTATCCCTTGCTGCTTTCAGAATTTTCTCTTTATCCTTGTATTTTGCCAGTTTCACTATGATATGTCGTGCAGAAGATCGATTCAAGTTACGTCTGAAGGGAGTTCTCTGTGCCTCTTGGGTTTCAATGCCTTTTTCCTTCCCCAGTTCAGGGAAGTTCTCAGCTATAATTTCTTCAAGTACCCCTTCAGCACCTTTCCCTCTCTCTTCCTCCTCTGGGATACCAATTATGCGTATATTATTTCTTTTTAGTGTATCACTTAGTTCTCTAATTTTCCCCTCATACTCCTGGATTTTTTTATCTCTCTTTCTTTCAGCTTCCTCCTTCTCCATAACTTTATCTTCTAGTTCACCTATTCTCTCCTCTGCCTCTTCAATCTGAGCCGTCGTGGTTTCCATTTTGTTTTGCATTTCGTTTAAAGCGTTTTTCAGCTCCTTGTGACTGTTCCTTAGTCCCTTGATCTCTGTAGCAAGAGATTCTCTGCTGTCCTGTATACTGTTTTCAAGCCCAGTGATTAATTTTATGACTATTATTCTAAATTCACTTTCTGTTATATTATTTAAATCCTTTTTGATCAGTTCATTAGCTGTTGTTATTTCCTGGAGATTCTTCTGAGGGGAATTCTTCCATTTGGTCATTTTGGATAGTCCCTGGAGCGGTGAGGACCTGCAGGGCACTTCCCCCGTGCTGTGGTGTATAACTGGAGTTGGTGGGCGGGGCCACAGTCCGACCTGATGTCTGCCCCCAGCGCACCGCTGGGGCCACAGTCAGACTGGTGTGTGCCTTCTCTTCCCCTCTCCTAGGGGCGGGATTCACTGTGGGGCGGTGTGGCCCCTCTGGTCTACTTGCACACTGCCAGGCTTGTGGTGCTGGGGATCTGGCGTATTAGCTGGGGTGGGTAGGCAAGGTGCACGGGGGCAGGAGGGGCAGGCTTAGCTCGCTTCTCCTTAGGTGATCCACTTCAGGAGGGGCCCTGTGGCAGCGGGAGGGAGTCAGATCCACTGCCGGAGGTTTGGCTCCGCAGAAGCACAGAGTTGGGTGTTTGCGCGGAGCCAGCAAGTTCCCTGGCAGGAACTGGTTCCCTTTGGGATTTTGGCTGGGGGATGGGCGGGGGAGATGGCGCTGGCGAGCGCCTTTGTTCCCCCCCAAACTGAGCTCTGCCGTCCGGGGGCTCAGCAGCTCTCCCTCCCTTTGTCCTCCAGCCTTCCCGCTTTCTGAGCAGAGCTGTTAACTTATGACCTCCCAGACGCTAAGTCGCGCTTGCTGTGGGAACACAGTCCGTCCGGCCCCTCCGCTTTTGCCAGCCAGACTCGGGGGCTCTGCTTGGCCGGCGAGCCGCCCCTCCGCCCCGGCTCCCTCCCGCCAGTCCGTGGAGCGCGCACCGCCTCGCCGCCCTTCCTACCCTCTTCCGTGGGCCTCTCGTCTGCGCTTGGCTCCGGAGACTCCGTTCTGCTAATCCTCTGGCGGTTTTCTGGGTTCTTTAGGCAGGTGTAGGTGGAATCTAAGTGATCAGCAGGACGCGCGGTGAGCCCAGCGTCCTCCTACGCCGCCATCTTCCGGAACTCTAAATAAACTTTTTTAAAAAAAAGAAACAATATTGGTATCCATAAAAAAAGGAACTAATATAATACATTGTTCCATTCCATTCACACAACGGAACACTGTACAGCTATTCAATAACAGGGATGAATGTCACAAATGTGATTTTGAGCAAAATAAACAGGATATAAAAAGGTACACAACGCGATTCCAACTACACAGAGTTGAAAAACAAAAGTAATATGTGGTACTAGAGATAAAGATAGGTATTATTTTAGTGGAGACGCATGGGAGATTGACAATAGTCTATGTGTTTATCTAGGTTGTAACTCCATGTCACCTTATCAATGTGTAAAATGTCATGAAACTGAACACAAGATTTTTTTTTTTTTTGGATTTTATTTTTTTTTTATTTTTTTATTTTTTTTCAATATATGAAATTTATTGTCCAATTGGTTTCCATACAACACCCAGTGCTCATCCCAAAAGGCGCCCTCCTCAATACCCATCACCCACCCTGCCCTCCCTCCCACCCCCCATCAACCCTCAGTTTGTTCTCAGTTTTTAACAGTCTCTTATGCTTTGGCTCTCTACCACTCTAAACTCTTTTTTTATTTTTCCTTCCCCTCCCCCATGGGTTTCTGTTAAGTTTCTCAAGATCCACATAAGAGTAAAACCATGTGGTATCTGTCTTTCTCTGTATGGCTTATTTCCCTTAGCATCACACTCTCCAGTTCCATCCACGTTGCTACAAAAGGCCATATTTCATTCTTTCTCATTGCCATGTAGTACTCCATTGTGTATATGAACCACAATTTCTTTATCCATTCATCAGTTGATGGACATTTAGGCTCTTTCCATAATTTGGCTATTGTTGAGAGTGCGGCTATAAACATTGGGGTACAAGTGCCCCTATGCATCAGTACTCCTGTATCCCTTGGATAAATTCCTAGCAGTGCTATTGCTGGGTCATAGGGTAGGTCTATTCTTAATTTTCTGAGGAACCTCCACACTGTTTTCCAGAGTGGCTGCACCAATGTGCATTCCCACCAACAGTGCAAGAGGGTTCCCGTTTCTCCACATCCTCTCCAGCATCTATAGTCTCCTGATTTGTTCATTTTGGCCACTCTGACTGGCATGAGGTGATATCTGAGTGTGGTTTCGATTTGTATTTCCCTGATGAGGAGCGACGTTGAGCATCTTTTCATGTGTCTGTTGGCCATCCGGATGTCTTCTTTAGAGAAGTGTCTATTCATGTTTTCTGCCCATTTCTTCACTGGGTTATTTGTTGTTCGGGTGTGGAATTTGGTGAGCTCTTTATAGATTTTGTCCCTATCGGACTAGCCCTTTGTCCAATATGTCATTTGCAAATATCTTTTCCCTTTCTGTTGGTTGCCTTTTAGTTTTGTTGGTTGTTTCCTTTGCTGTGCAGAAGGTTTTTATCTTCATAAGGTCCCAGTTATTCATTTTTGCTTTTAGTTCCCTTGCCTTTGGGGATGTGTCAAGTAAGAGATTGCTACGGCTGAGGTCAGAGAGGTCTTTTCCTGCTTTCTCCTCTAGGGTTTTGATGGTTTCCTGTCTCACATTCAGGTCCTTTATCCATTTTGAGTTTATTTTTGTGAATGGTGTGAGAAAGTGGTCTAGTTTCAACCTTCTGCATGTTGCTGTCCAGTTCTCCCAGCACCATTTGTTAAAGAGACTGTCTTTTTTCCATTGGATGTTCTTTTCTGCTTTGTCAAAGATCAGTTGGCCATACGTTTGTGGGTCTAGTTCTGGGGTTTCTATTCGATTCCATTGGTCTATGTGTCTGTTTTTGTGCCAATACCATGCTGTCTTGATGATGACAGCTTTGTAGTAGAGGCTAAAGTCTGGGATTGTGATGCCTCCTGCTTTGGTCTTCTTCTTCAAAATTACTTTGGCTATTCGGGGCCTTTTGTGGTTCCATATGAATTTTAGGTTTGCTTGTTCTAGTTTCGAGAAGAATGCCGGTGCAATTTTGATTGGGATTGCATTGAATGTGTAGATAGCTTTAGGTAGTATTGACATTTTGACAATATTTATTCTTCCAATCCATGAGCAGGGAATGTCTTTCCATTTCCTTATATCTTCTTCAATAGTTTTCAGCATACAGATCTGTTACATCTTTGGTTAGATTTATTCCTAGGTATTTTATGCTTCTTGGTGCAATTGTGAATGGGATCAGTTTCTTCATTTGTCTTTCTGTTGCTTCATTGTTAGTGAACACAAGATTTTTACCTTTTAGCATATGTGCATTAGCGTGCCCGGGCTGCCATTACCAAATACCACACAGCATAGATGGCTTACACAACAAATATATTTTCTCACAGTTCCACCATCTAGAAGTCCAGGAACAAAGTGTTGACAGGGTTGGTTTCTTCTGAGGGCTCTCTTCTTATCATGCAAATGGCTGCCATATCACTGTGTCCTCCGATGGTCTTTCCTCCATTGCCTACAAATCTGTGTCCAAATTTCCTCTTCTTATGAGAACACCAGTCACAGTGGATTAAGGCCTCCCCTTATGACCTCATTTCACCTTAAGTGCCTGTTTAAAGCCCCTATCTCCAAATAATCACATTCTGAGGTACAGCAAGTTTGAACTTCAATGTATGACTTTTGAGGGGACACAGTTTAGCCTATAATAGTATGCAGTTTATAAATCAATAGGTAAGGAAAACATATCAAAATAACGTTTAAAGGGCAGGCATAAAAAAAGCTGGAAATAAAGACTTGGATGGAACAGCTTGAAAGGAGAAAGCCAAGAGTTTGTGGTATCACAGATTCAAGGGAAAAGTGTTTTTAAAAAGGGGATGTGTTCACATGTCCCCAATGCTCTAAAGAGCTGAATGAAAATGAGGATCTGGAAGTGTATATAGGCTTTATAAAAAAGGAAGGTCATCACTAATCTTCAGAAGAGCGGTTTTGCTGGAGTGCAAAGGGTAAAAGACTTATTCAAGTGGGTCAAGTAGGGAAAGGATGATCAAAGAGCAGCATAAGATAGTGGAGCCACTTTATTTGAGAGGTTCACCTAGGAATAAGAAATGAGATGGCAGTAGCTGGATGGAAATATGGGCTTGAAAGTTGTCATGATTTTAGCTTTGGCTTTGGTTTCTTTGTTTTTACAACCAGAGAAGATTTTTGCATTCTCAACACCTGGTGAAATGCAGGCGACTGGGAGGCAGCAGTTGAAGGTATGGGACCCAGAGGAGACACTTGCTTAGATGCTGAAGAGAAGTTGGGATCCAGGGCAGTGACAGAGCAGTTTGCGTTTGGAGAGATGGGCAGCTCCTGCACTATAGAGATGAAAGATGGAATAGAGGGGATTTTGACTAGAATCTTATCAGTAGTGGCCAGCCCTCATGATGTTTCATATGCAAATGATGACAATGAATGCGTCCTGTTCTCAGTCATCCATACTGGATGATTTTCCTCAGCTCTCACCAGTACTTTGGATGTGGCCAGAGGGAAAGACAAAGAGTTGGGGGCAGCCTAGTGGTGTAGAAGAACCATTTTACTGGAATAAAGTCACTTATGCTCACAAGAAGTCAATGTGATACAGGCTAACGTACTTCATGTGTATAGGTTAGCTCTAGTTTATCCAAGAAAACATTGAAGATCCTATTAACTATCTATCTTCCTCACATTCACACGGCTAATAAAGAGTGAGTCAGAATGTGATTCACTCGGATTCTACAGAACTATTACCTTTAACCACTATACTATTGTGAATAAAAACTATTACCTCAAGCAATAATTTTATGTTAAAATAGACTTAATATGTGTAACAAAGAATGTGTAATAGCAAGAAAGGTTTATATAGTAAAGTTAAACAAAAAAATCTCAGATTCCAAAATTAACCACATGACATTGTCACAACTACATCTAGCATAATGCCAGGCACTTAGCAGATACTCTGTAAATATATGCTGAATAAACTGTGTTTAAAACACAGAAAATACCAAAAACAACACAGAACTGAATGGTTTAATGTGGTTAATCTTTGGGTAAGGGTGATTACCTTTCCTCTATTTACCATATTTTTGATCAATTGCCATGGAGGGCTTTTAAGAAAACAAACAAAAAAATAGGAAAAATAAACTGAGAACAGTCTTTCCCAGTGAAATTGTACTACCCTCCAATAATTAAGACAGTGTATCCTTTATTATTCTCCACTCCTGTGGCTACACTGTGGGAATAAATTTCTGCAAGTTGCCACTGAGAACTCCCTGTCTGGGGTCTGAATGCCAAGCTGTGGAGTAGATTCTGGATTGATATAATAAGTTGACCCAGGACCACTGGTTTCCATGAAGGGGTAGTACACAGACAAGAGCATATACAGGTCTGAACCATCTGGGGAAAAGCCCTAGAACTTAGACATTTGCAAATCTATTACACAAGTAGCTTCAAGAGTATATAGACTGGTTCTTATAGGCAGGCTTTTTAACCTTCCTGAGAAACCTGCAATTATATGGGGAACTAAGTGAAAATTGTGTGAAGATAGCAGCGAACAAAATCATCTTCTGGTAGAATGTAAATAGTAGTTTTAGAAGAGGAAGGGGGGAAGATAGAAGAGAGGGAAGAGAGAGGTTTAAAGCATTTTTTAATAATGGGCAAAATTTGTTTTCTATTCCATATATCCAGGTGTTTTTGTTATTTCTGGAGCTTTGCAGTGAACTCAACTGCAAATTAACAGAAGAGAATTAATGTTGGCTGAACTAGAGCAAATGGTATGTATTTGCAGAGATTTAATATAGTCCTTAAACCCTTCCCTCCTGCCTCCTTCCAGCATGCACCCATTTTCCCTGCAGGGAAATCTCATGTACACATTCAATAGCTCTTCTTTAAATGCTTATTTATTTTCAATTCCTTAATCTCACTGTTAATGCTTGCCCCACTGAGTTTCATTTAAGGTGGGAATTCCTATATTTTTATTACTGAGGTCTTGGAGCTTTAAAGAATCACTTCTTGCTGCATGTAATTTTTAGTTTAAGGAAAGAGGATCCCAATGCAGTTTTTAAGTTGAGAATCCCTTCTTTTTTTAAGTTTATTTATTGAGAGAGAGAGAGAGAGAGAGAGAGAGAGAGAGAGAGCAAGGGATGGCAAAGAGAGAGAGGGAGAAAGAATCCCAAGCAGGTTCCACAGTTAGTGCAGAGCCCAATGCAGGGCTCGAACTCATGAACCATGAGATCATGGCCTGAGCCCAAATCAAGAGTCAGATGCTTAACTGACTGAGCTACACAGCACCCCCAAGTTGAGAAGCCCTTCTTAATCAGGTTGCCTGAGGGATATGCTCAGTCACCACCCACAATCGGTGGGTGTTACAGCTATGCCTTTTCAGAAACATGCAGTTGCCTCTAGTGTTTCTCTTTCATTCCAGTCCCATTCTCTCAGAGCACTATGTTGAGGACTGTACTGAGGGTAAGTCCTTAGCAATGGGAGTGGCAACCTGGAATGTCTCTATAAAGGACAATTGGACTATAGCTTTCAAATTTAAAAATGAAGTCTTTGGGGCGCCTGGGTGGCTCAGTCAGTTAAGCGTCCAACTTCAGCTCTGGTCATGATCTCACAGTCCATGAGTTCGAGCCCCGCGTCAGGCTCTGTGCTGACAGCTCAGAGCCTGGAGACTGCTTCGGATTCTGTGTCTCCTTCTCTCTGCCCCTCCCCTGCTCATGCTCTGTCTCTCTCTGTCTCAAAAATAAAAACAGTTAAAATTTTTTTTAAAAAAAATAAAAAAAATGAAGTCTTTGATTTAGCAATTCTGAATACAGGTATTTATTCTACAGAAGCGTTTCCAATGTCTTTGTCATAAGAGATGTAAAATTATATATGTATTTGGATATTAGTCACATAACTGTAATTACAAAATATAGGGAAAAATTGGTTTATGTGTAAGAAGACTGGTAAAATAAATTATGCTATCTTCATAAAATGGAATACTCTGCAGCTGTGAAAAACAATGAGGTCTCTGGGTGGTAGTTTTAAATTAAAAAGTCAGCTATAAAGCAATGTGAGAAAAGAATAAATAAACATAAGGAAAATACACACACATATATACAACACATCTAGATATATACATACACACATACATAGATCTCTTGTTTTATATGTAACTACTGAATGATATTATTAAATGCACAGAATACCTTTAGAAAATAAATAAGGCAATAGTTGTTGCTTTCAAGGAGAAGAACTGATTAATCTGGGAACCAAACAGGGAGGGAAGCATACTATATACTTTATTCACTCCTGTGGTTTTGAATTTCAGTCAATGTGCATGAATTGCCTATCCAATAGTTACTAAATAAAATAATATTAAGATAAAGTTTACAATGATTAGATACCACTCGTTTTAGTATTGTCATCCCAAAGAAACTCGTATAAAGCCAGGGATTGCCTAGGCCTGTATATCCTGTGTATCATCCAGTCACAGGTAGGATGATTAAGGTTAGGCAAATGATTCAGTTGTCTTGTAAGAGAATTTTATTGGCCTATTCACTTTAGCATCTTATTTGTTTGCATTTCACACACGCACACACATGCACACAGTTTTCCATATATGTGTAAATGCATATCTTTCCGTGTATATATGCATATAAACAAAATAATCATATTAATAGCAATAATAATGTTGCAAAAGCCATCTTGAATGTGAAACATCCAGAATTAGGCTCTTTATATGTATGGGCCTGATAAAAAGAATGATCATATCACTGAAAGTCAGGAGAAGGAGAAATCAGATGCTAGGATCTAATCACCACCATTCATTTTATATATTGTTTCAGGACATTAATACTGGCATACAGGTTTAGGATGAGTGGATATTTCTGTTGGGCTGACCCTTTTATCATCATTAAATATTCTCTTTAACTCTGGAAATATTTCTGATCATAAATGTTTCCTTTTTTAATAGTATTAAGGCAATACTAACTTTCTTTTTGGTTAGTATTTCCTTGATGTGTCTTTTATCTTTCTACATCATTTTATTTCCACCTTTTCTATGCCCTTATATTTAAAGGTATTTCTTATTATGAGAGTTATTTTCTTCTTTTCTAAATCCTATAATTTTTATCTTAATTAGAGAACTTGATCTATTTTTATTTAATTAATAATATATTTGAGCTAAATCCACCATCAAAATCTATGCTCTGTAGGAATATACATATTTTTTTCATAGTCTTGCCTTCTTTTGAAATAATTATGAATTTTAAAAATCACTCCATTTCCCCTCTAATAGCTTGCCTGTTACACATTTCCTTACTTCACTTCTACATTTCTTCTTGTCTTGTCAGAGTATATAAAAAATTATTACTTTTACCACTTCCCCAATAACAAAAAGATTTTATGACCCTTACTTACAACATATATTAAAACTCAAAAACCATTATTGCCATTGTTTTAAACAGTCTCTATTTATTTAGATCTACATACAGACTCATCTTTTAAAACTTGCTTCATCTTTCATCTGAGATTATTTTTCTTCTAGCTAAATGACTTCCTTTGTATTTCTGTTAATGTGAGTTATTTTTTTTTTTTAATTTTTTTTAATGTTTATTTATTTTTGAGACAGAGAGACAGAGCATGAACGGGGGAGGGGCAGAGAGAGAGGGAGACACAGAATCGGAAGCAGGCTCCAGGCTCTGAGCCATCAGCCCAGAGCCCGACATGGGGCTCGAACTCATGGACCGCGAGATCGTGACCTGAGCCGAAGTTGGACGCTCAACCGACTGAGCCACCCAGGCGCCCCAATGTGAGTTATTCTAACACAGGCTACTACATCATGGCCATAAGCAAAAGACTTAGCCATTGTTCCTTCATTTTGAGTTCAATGAATATTTATTGGATCTGGCTCTTTCTCTAACAGAGGGAGAAGATGGTAGATGAGAAGGAATTGCTCATAATATTACAAGGATAACAAACCTGTGGCCAACTTACTATATTGAAAGTAGAAATAGATAATAGGGGCATAAAGAGGCCTAAGTCCTTTTGGAGAAGGCATAAAGAAGGGTAAGTACTTTTTTTTTTAACGTTTTTATTTATTTTTGAGACAGAGAGAGACAGAGCATGAACAGGGGAGGGTCAGCGAGAGGGAGACACAGAATCTGAAACAGGCTCCAGGCTCTGAGCTGTCAGCACAGAGCCCAACGCGGGGCTCGAACTCACGGACCGCGAGATCATGACCTGAGCCGAAGTCGGCCGCTTCACCGACTGAGCCACCCAGGCGCCCCAAGAAGGGTAAGTACTTTAAATAGAGGCATAGCCCTTTTGGAGAAGTACAGATAGAGGGAGGAGTAATAATAAACATCGTAGAGGACAGTGATGAGGAGTGTTGACTCTTGTATCTGCAGATCTAAGTCAAAAGTTCAAGTCTTCCCTTGTAAACTGGTTACCTTAAGGGGTAAACAAATAACACCTGTCTAAACTTCCAGTCCCAGTCCTAAAATAAGAAAAATAATATTTCACTTTATGAGATGAATATGGGGATTAAGATAAAAAATAATATATCTAACAGCACATAGAAGCTCCATAAATCATGCAATTATTAAAAATTCAAGAAAGGCTTCATTTACCTTGTATCATTGGAGTTGCCTTTGCAAAATAAGTCAAATTTTCAGTGGAAAGATATCAGAAGTAGTAATCTACCTGGTGAAGAATCAGCAAGAAAAATGGTCTGAGGTCTGAATGAAATTACTATGTTCAGGGCACAGCAAAGAGTTAAGGCTGTGATGCCCTGAGCTACCTAGTGGGACACAACTCTGGAGGAAGGTGTTTTGGAACTTCATCATGAAGGGCTTTAGGTGCCTTGAGAAGGTAATGATTCATGAAATAGGCAGATAACCTGCAGTGGAGATTTGTGCTAAATGGATAAAGCATCATTATGGATATTTGTACAGCAATGTTACACTTGACCATCTTATCAAACAAGTTCAGACTTGTTTGCTAAAACACATGGCACAGAAAGAAGGAATCATTCACATCTTCTAGTTCTGTGATCCTCTGCCCACAACTCACCTCCAATGCCAGCCACCTTAGATTGAACAACATAATAAAAATTTCAGATGTATTAGAAAAGCTCCATATCTTTTCCCTTAGAAGGTTTTAGACTGGCTAATCCAGATTCCCAATTTCTCATTGACAAGTACCTTTTCTTCCTGTGCAAACAATGGGGAGGAATATATCTTCACTATTCCCCTTCCCAAACTACCCCCAGTCTCTTAAAGAACAACCTTCAGCCTTGTTTGTGCACAGTATATAAAAATCATGCCACAGTTATTATAGAAAACTATTTAGAAACACAAGTTTGCAAATCAAAGATCCACGAAGGGGATTACATTTTCTGTTTTGCCAACCCAGTAGACTGTATTTGCCATCAAATGGCAAATTTATCACCTCTGGTGATGAGCCAAATCTTGTGGAATCAGAACATGACAATCCACTCATGGTTTTGGGTGTAGAGGCAAAGCCCCAACGTCTGCAAACAATTCTTGCAATTTCTCTGCCCACACTGCCTTCTTTTCTGTTGGAATGAGTTTACCCTTTCTTATGTCAGTTAATGATTTGAAGGAACCCACAAAAAAACCTCATTTGTTCGTGCTCCAAATCCTTTGCTAGTATTCTGTAAATGCACTACAGTAAGTAACAGGGAATGATCTCAGAAAGTAATATTCTCGTTATACTTGGGGAAGGGGGCAGCAAATGTGGTATAAAACATCAGAAGGATTGCTCTCCTGGGAGCATTTAAGAAGAGCCTGTGTGAGGCTTACAGTTTTCAAAGCATTATGGCCAAGATGGCGAATGGTCTGAAAACTGCTGAAAGAAGAATATTGGAGGAAGAGGACTCTTCAAGGGGAATGGAGGGCTGACAGGACGTAAACAAGAGGGTCCTTGTTCAGTATATGAAAGGTGCCATGGGGAGGAACAAGTTGGCTTGTTTGATACTGCTAAAAGCCAAAGGTCAGGAAGTATAGTTTGGTGGATATGGTCAGTCAGAGTCATCCAGAAATGGATAGGGATATAGGGAACTCTCTGTGTGAAGGTCAACTAAGGCTACATGGCCATTCATTTGTAAAGCCATAACTGATACTGATACATGTGATTGAACTAAATCACCTGGGAGGTTGTTTCTAACACCAAAGTACTGTTTCTACACTAAGATGTACTTTGGCACATATATAGGATCCCTTTACTGTTACGCCTGTTTCCTCTTTTTTTGTCCATCTCTTCTTTATGTTTTCAGAGATGTCTAAAATCCAGGAAACCCTTTGATTGGCACTACTGGAGATTCCTCAAGCCTCAGCACAGTTTTTTTTTTCCAAAATATGTTCTTAGATTCCCTATTAAAAAATCAACCAAATAGCTTATTAAAAATATATATTTCTGTGCCCTACTGTACACAAGCTGAAACCAGATCCCTGTAGATGGGTCCCAGGGATATGCTTTTAACTAGCCTTTTCAGGGGCACCTGGGTGGCTCAATTGGTTGAATCTGACTCTTGGTTTTGACTCAGGTCACGATCTCATGGTTTTGTGAGTTCGAGCCACACGTTGGGCTCCATATTCCATAGTGCAGGATTTTCTGTCTCCCTCTATCTCTGTCCCTTTCCTACTCATGCTGTCTCTGTTTCTCTAAAAATAAACTAAAAAAAAGTTGTCTTCCAGGTGATTCTTATACCCAACTAGGTTTGAGAATCATTTCCCTAACCTATTTCTCTCCAGTGTTTTCTGTACTTGTTAATTTTAAACGTCAGGGGTGTCCAAGTGAGAGCAAGCTAGAGCAAGGAATTGAGATTCAGAATGATAAAGGCCTGGTCTCTGAATATATCTAGCTAGTTTTCAGTACCCTTCTCTCCCTCAGGTATTGCATCTAGTGTTCTATTATGATGAAAACCTGAAACCCAAATATGAAACTTTTCCATTGTCTTTTCCCTGAGAGAGATCATAAAGCGGCTACTCCCAAGAATAAGTTCAGCAGAATGGACTGCTACCTATTAGGGTAGAGGTTCTCAATTGTGGCTGCACATAGACATCATCATTGGAACTTTAATACCTAAGCCAGGTCCCACAGCAAGACAATTAAATCAGAATCTGTAGGGCTGAGGACAAATCATCTCCTTTCTTAGACTGATTCAAGTACCACAATGTTTGTGCTGCCTAAGCACTTTGCATAGAATGTTATTTTTGTACTGATCACATTTTTTTGGTAATTATTTATGTGTAAGTGCCTTCACCCCACCTCCCCCATGAGTCTGCAGTGTGGGGACTATATCATCAGCGTAGACATTAGGTACCTAGGACATATGCATATTTAAAAGTAAATTAAATATTATGGAAAAGCCTTGAAATTGCACATGCTGTGAAATAATCTATGGAATATCAAAGTTTAATTTATGCCTCCTGGGAAAAAAATTTCTGAACGTATTTTGCAAGTCTGTTTCTCCATTTCTGAGGCTAAAGAATTACTCTAGTATACTTTCATTGCAACTCAGAAGTGGTCTTTTGACTAAGCATTAATAAAATTTCTAAATCATAAACAAACTAAGATTTATCACTTGTCCTAAGGTTGACACTGCCATTATTCTTAATTACTCCCTAACTCTCACACATTATTCATTATGTCCCCAGAGAGGGGAAATGAGAAGAGAGTTCTGCTTTAAGAAAGAATGAATTCTTCCTGAGGTTACATCTTGTATACTCAAAATATCTCCCCTAGATGGTTATTTATAGCACTCCCTGGGAAAAGCAATGGCAAGTTCTGGTAAACAGTGAATTAAAAAAAAAAAAAAAAAGAAAGAAATAAACCTTTGGGATTTTGTTAGGGAACCATCACTCCTTTGAAATTACAATAGAAAAGAATTGTTCGACATTTAGCTCTGGTCCTTATTTACAGAGAGGTGGGGGGAGGGGCCCTGGGAACAAGCAGCAGGATTTCTCTCCCAGAGGATACCAGTCGGTGTTACCTGGTGAACTGGGAGAGATACTAGACATTGTAGCTCAGAACAGCAGTCTGCATCCTGGAAATACCACCTTGGTATTTTCCTGCAGAGATGGCTGTGGCCTGTTCCATCGTTGTAGAAGTCTTCATGTATCATTCTCCTAAGAAGTCTTCATGTATATGCCCATTTTGAATAATCAGAGTATCATTAGGTTCTAGTTATTGGATAACTTACATGTACCAGGCACTAAGTACTTTAGCATACTGACTCATCTAATCCTCATAAGAATCATGAGAGGTAGCTTTTACCCCAGTTTTACAAGTGAAGAAACAGGCTTAAGGAGGTGAAGACTGTGAGTGTCTTATATATTGCATTGCACCACCGATGTTTTATCACACAGATTTTGTAAGTGAAATAAGGCAGTATAGTTAGTTTGCTGGGGTGCATGGTGGGAGATACCAGAAATACTTTAATAGGAGTATTGCCAGTAGATAAAGCAGGGTCTGCAGTGACCAACAGATGATGGCTGACCTAT
Source organism: Neofelis nebulosa (assembly GCF_028018385.1). Taxonomy (NCBI): domain Eukaryota; kingdom Metazoa; phylum Chordata; class Mammalia; order Carnivora; family Felidae; genus Neofelis; species Neofelis nebulosa. The sequence continues at coordinate 70,180,422 of NC_080794.1, forward strand.
GTTATGTGGTCATCCACAGGTACTAAAAAAGATTTCTGGTCAATGAGATATCAGACTTTCTCACTACGAACCCTACTGGAAAGGCCTTTCAATTGTCAGCCACTGACCCTTTGGTATCTAGTACAGACTAGATCTATCAGAGACGCATCCCAGGACCTCAAAAAGATTGACCAGAAGATTTAGCTGATGACTGTCCAAGTGAAAGAGAGTTCTCTCTTCTATGTGGTAGAGTCCCCTCGGTTTACCATATAGGGGGAAGTTCAGCTATCTTTTCCACTCTTGAACCATGGGTTTACTCATGTGGTTAGGGGAGGAAGCACAGGTCAGATATTTAGGCTGTGATAATCTCTTAGTAGTCACATCAGAATAGTGGTGGTTCTGGGGGTACCTGGGTGGCTCAGTTGGTTGAGCATCCAACTCTTGATTTTGGCTCAGGTCATGATCTCAGTCATGGGATTGGGCCCTGCACTGGGCTCCACACTGAGCATGGAGCCTGCTTAAGATTCTCTCATATTCATTCTCTCTCTCTCTCTCTCTCTCTCTCTCTCTCTCTCTCTCTCTCTCTCTGCCCCTCTTCCCTACCCATGTTCTCTCTCTCTCTCTCTCTCTCTCTCTCTCAAAAATAGTGGTGGTTCTGAACTCCACATAGAGAACTTAAACTGAGGGAGGAACTTTACTCTCTCAGTGACCCAAAGGATAGGACACTGGTTAAACGCTGTGAGTGAGGGAGTTTAATTATCACTAATAACTATGAAGCTACTGGGCTGCCTTTCTTGCCATCTCATCTTCCTTATTTTGTGCACTTATTTCCTCCCTTTTGTACTTTAAAAAATATTTCTTCTCTCCAACTGGTAGCTATTCTTTCTCTCTTCTTTTTGTAGTGTTATCACGATGTGTATTAGTTTGCTAGCGATGCCACAACAAAATATCACAGGCTTACACACAAATGTACTTTCTCATGGTTCAGGAGGCTGGACGGCCAAGATAAAGGTGTCATCAGGGCTGGCTTTCCCTGAGGTCTCTCCTTGGCTTGCAATGGCAGTCTTCTCGCTGTGTCCTCACATGACTTTTTCTTCATGCAAGTGCATCCCATTTCTCTCCTTCTCCTTAAAGGGCGTCAGTCCTATTGCATTAGGACCCCACCCATATGATTTCATCAGACCTTAATTACCTCTTTAATGTCCCTATCTCCAATTACAGTCACATTGGAAATTAGGGCTTCAAATATGAACTATGGTATGGAGGAGCACAATTCAGTCCATAGCTCTTTGTTTGGATTCTCAGTTTGGGGGCTTATGTACTTTAGTTCTATAGCGTAAAGCATTATAAACACACAAAAATATCTACATATACATATACAATGTGAGCAATATCTAAGCTTAATTAATTCCTTCCCCTTTTTTTTTCCTTCAAGACCAAGCTGGAAAGCAGCTGAAGGCACTGAAAGTCTAATTTTTGGTCTAAGAAGGGCGAAAGCTGCCCTATCCCACGAGGACAAGTGGAAACGGCTGAAAGCCATAGAAGCCAAACCAACAGTGATGTAGACACAGAGGTGGGGCCGGGGTGCTGTTGGAGGAACAGGCTGTTGAAGAAGACGGTCCTGAGCCTTAATCCTGGTCCACTTGTTGCCACTTGCTTGGCCAGGAGTGAGTTATTTTCTTACTGTTGATTCTCTTATTTGTGCATGGGTCATACGAATCTGCTCGTAAGGGATACTGCAAAGGCACAGAGGATGCAGGCAAACATACATGAGTACATGCACGCACATTAAAGTGCCTGATGCAGAGTAGGAACTGAAAGTCAAAGTCTGTGGGCCACATTTTTAGTACACTTTAAAAACCATTTAGATGCCCATGTCTCACAGACACAAACTTGATACGAGGCCCACAGGCAACGTATATATGCAAGTTTAAAGCCACAGAGGAAATATCAGACTTTCACCTTCAAAATAAAGACTCTTAAATACAGAGCCTGGCATCTTCCCTATGTCTTATCAGGAGCTCAGCAGAGTGAGGGAGTTGGGGTGAATGAATTTTCATTCACACTAGGCTGAAGGCTCCTGGTGAGCAAGAATCCCCTCAGTTTTGTTGGCTATTGTACACCTAGAACTTAACACAGTGTCTGGTACATAGATGTTCAGTATTTATTCATGACGGGGTGAAGTCATGCTCACAAGTTACTGTGCTCACAGGTAGATACATGAGAAGCCTGTAAAATAAGAATATGGAAAAGGCCTTTCTCCTTCCAAAAACAGAAAAGTTCTTAGAAGTTGTTCAAAGTTGCTTTAGAGTTTACTTCACAAATAAGATATAACCTAGAGGCTTACAATAAAGAAGGACCAAGAAGTTCAGACAAAAAAAAAAAACATTAAAACTTAGTTCTTTCACATCCCATGATGAATGTAACTGCAAAGATGCTTCTTAAAATAATCTTAAAAGCTTTACAGCAGGGTTGGAGAAAAAATTATGTTAGAAAATAATTTTTGATGGATGAGAGTTATCAATTTTCTAGCCATCAGAAAGGAGATTCAGAATTAGTTCTATAATATCTGCTATTAAACTATTTCAGCCTAATATTCCTAACAGAAGACACATATCAGGCACAGGAAACAATTCTTCCTACATTTGATATCTCTGAAGATATTGACCTCGGCAACAATTCTTACATGTAATATAGGTGAACAGATTACAGTCTGCAGGGATGGTTGCCTAGAGCTCAAGAGATAAAGGGAATTTCTGCAGCTGAAAATTGCATGTAGCCTTCCCGGGGGGTAGGGGGGTGAATAATCTCTAATTGTACCTTTAACATGATTTCACATGACCTAAAACACATTTGTAAGAACCAGCCGGCATTTTCATGCCTTTCATTTTGGGTAATTATTTTTATAGCTGAAATATTTTTAACGTCTCTCTAGCCGTAAACACTAGAACTTTTGATTCTCCGATTCTTCTCTGCTTGAGAAAAAAGAAAAGAGGTGTTGTTGCCCAAATCATTTTCACAGAGAAAATAAATGCTCCAAGATGATTAGGAGAGAGAAGGCTTAATTAACACAGCTTGAGGAAGTAACCCTGTATCTGACATGGCCATGGGAGTCAGAGTGACTTTGACACACGAATTCTATTTACAGTTATCTGCAGCTGGTTGGCTGGGTACATTCACTGAGCCCACTGATACAGCTATGTGACTGGTCTCCCTGCTTCCATATTCATGTTCTCTAAATCCATTCTTCACACAACAGCCCAATGATCTTTTAAAGGAAATCTCTTCCAGTGGCTGCCCTTACATTCAGAATGACCCCAAAATTTCATCCCAGGTAACCACCTGGTTACCGTCATATCATTAGGCTTCCTTTGACTAGGAAAACTTAAGAAAATCTTGACAGAGAAAAAGTGTAAGCTTGGGATTTAGATCCATGTATATGACAACAATTTAATAGGTTTGACCTAGAAACATGACAGGCAGGATTCCACTAGCTGCTCTGTCAACAAGTTCTTCTGTTCACTCCTTCACTCTGATGCTGCATGTAGAATATTCAGCCCTACAGATCTCTGACAAGCCTTATTTACTTTTTCCTTCTAACAAGAATGGCCCTAAGCCCCTGTACTAGAAGGAGAGACTGCCACTGGAACTGATTCTTTCAGATCTGGGAAATATCAAAGACATATCATGTCTACTCTGATTGGCTCTGAATAGGATATTTTTACCCCCCCCCCAACTCAATGTTAAAAATCAACAGCTTACACCAACATTCTAAACTGTTCTGACTTTTGGAAGCATATCAACATCAAGCAAAAGACAGCTATCTGTGGGTGCAAGTAATCAGCATGGTGTGGATGGGAGGGGCACCTGGGCTCAGTCAGTGTGTCCAGTTTTGGCACAGGTCATGACCTCACAGTTTGTGGGTTTGAGCCCCATGGTTAGCTTTGTGCTGACAGCTCAGAGCCTGGAGCCTGTTTCGGATTCTGTGTCTCCCTCTCTCTCTGTCTCTCCTCCATTTGCGTGCTCTCTCTCTCTCTCTCTCAAAAATAAATAAACATTGAAAAAAGAAACCGATTTGGGATTTTTTTTATTCTTCCCATTGTATATTTGATTTTCTTTTTATTTGTCAGTTTCTACTTTATCACTGTTATTCCTTTCCTTCTACTCTTTTGGGGCACCTGTTTCATGTCATTTTCTAAAATTCTTTGGATGACTCATTAAATAATTACTTTCCAGGCTTTCTTAATTTTTAAAGTATTTGTTTAAGACTATAAATTTCCTCTATTCACAGATTTATCTGAATTACTTTAATATTGAATATTCCATTTTTTGTTCCAATGTCCTACTCATGACCATTAAACTACAAGTTTTAATTTGTCATATCTTCTTTCACTTATAACTCTTAATTTACAAATTTTTGGCAGGTCTCTGTCAGTGCACTAGTATTTCAATTATGTGATGTTTGTTGAGAATTGAGCAGTGGCTTAAGATGTAGTCTATTTTGTTAAAAAAATCTTCGTGCACTTGAAAACAGTAGGTATTAAATTGTTCAGTTCAGCGCTCAATGTCTGCCTCGGTATGTCAAGTTTGTTTTCAGAGTTTCCATATTTTATTGAATTTTTTTGACTTTTCTGTCACATACTGAGAAGGCTATGTTCAAGTTTTCTACCAGAATTATGGATAGATCAATTTTTCTATTCAATTACACATAGTTTTGCTTTACATATTTAGAGGCTGTATCATTTTGTGCATATGCATTTAGAATTATTATATTTTCTTGGTGAATGAATTTTTCATCATTGTGAAATTATCATTGTTTATCTCTAATAAAGATTCTTACCTTAAAATCTGAGTCTTCTGATATAAATTTGCTATGGCAGCTTTCTTTAACCATTTATATGATTTGTTTTAATTCCTTTGTCTTTTCCACCTTATACTTAAGATGGGTCTATTGTAAGCAACATATAGGCGAGTTTTTGCCCTGAGTCTGGTTGGCAATTGTAATGGGTTGAATATTGGTCCTCAAGGAGATACATGCAAGTCTAAATACAACCAAAAATCTAAGTGATTTCCATAGTTACAGAAATCCTTTTGAAACATGAGGTCCATTTGACATTGCATCATATATGATATGAATGGCAGGAAAGGAACACATAACAAAGTTGGACTTCCAATGAATATGAGTCTGTATTTCTGGCTCTTCACTTCTAGCTTCTTAAAGCTGTTATTTCTATACACTGTCATAAACAGCTGAATAAATCTATGTCTGAATACAATTTCAAATAACCATTAATACTTAACTAAATATTTTCTTCAAATTATGAGATAAACAGACCTTTGCACATTAAAATCTGTGTTCCTGAGTCTGTGCTAGAACTCAGGGCATATTTTCCACCAAAATATCTAACCACGTGTAAGCAAACTTCAAGGCATCACCACATCTGTTGATTGGAAGAATGCTCATTCAAAATCAGGTCGGATATTATTCTATTTCATCTGCTGTGTTATTGCTATTTCTCCTACTAGTATTTCTATCCATGCCACTGCAGTCTTCCTTTCATCCTTTTTCTATCATATTAGGTTTGCTTAGGGTTCCATAAATATTCCTGCTACTAATGATATGAGTTGTGTGACAGCTAACGGCTTATCTTATTTATAGTCTTTGCTTTTTAGAGTAAAACAGGAAACCATCCAGGGTAGTGATTTACTCAGCTTCAGTGCGCAAGGTACTCTAGTCCTATTGAAGAAGAATAATTGTTATGATTATTTAATGATATATACAACATCTGTTATTAGCTATTTATTGATATATGAATACTTGAAATCTGCTACTTCTAGTGCCAGTGAGAACAACTCATTTTTCAATCAAATATAATTGCCAATGCTGGTACATGGAGAGGAATTTAACTTTTCTCATCAGATTTATTGGCTAGTACCATTCTTGCCAGATCTCATACTGGCGTGTAATCTGTATTAATGCCAAGGTGTTATATTTATAGTTACGAGATAAAGCCTAACTTCTAATGTGCCAATCTACAGGAACAAGAAAAGTACTAGGAAAGGAGATGTGTTGAAAACAGTGATTTTTATATTATTTTGGAATCAACTTTGAGGGAATAACCTGAAGAGTAATGTTTCTTGGTAGTCTGTCTCCTGTGGACTCAGAAGAACAGCGACCACATACAAAGGATAAACCTTCTAACTTCTCTGAATGTCTACATTTGGTCTTTAATGCAGGGCCATCAAATAGGTCAAAATGGAACAAGATAGTTGGGCACAGGGTCTAAGTCACTCATCCATGAGTACTGGGATTTAGATCCAGTAAAAAGAGAACGGAATTTGTTAACTTCCAACATCCTTAATTTTGTAATTAGAATTACATTCTATACAGAATGGTAAATAACACCAGGAAAAAACATCAGAATTTGTCAGGGTATAGCATCATAGCCTTAAGACACCGGGATGCCTGAGAACTCCATCCCTCTGTTAGACATAGGTCTGAAATGGTCGGTCTTCTAAAAAGAAGTCACTGGGAAAATCTGGGCTACCGTGTTGGAGGAAGGGGTGGAAACTACAGAAATTCACAAGGGTTGTTGGTGCTGTTTTCTTTCCAGAAGTCTCAGCTGTTGCGATTTAGAGCTGTGTTCTTGCTTTTATCACTATTAATTTTTCTTTGATAGCTACAAGCTCTGTGAATTGAGACAAACTCAACTTTATTTGGCTTCATTTCCTTTCTATAAAATATGGGATAATAATAGTGTTTATTTCCAAGTGCAATTGTGAAGATTAAATAAGTCGTATGACTTAAAACAGAGTCGGAGAGGAAAATTTGACTGTTAATACTTCCCATTATCACTATCATGCTGACTACCATCACAGTCATCAGCAGCCGCATTATCTACCTAACTACAGCTCTTTTGATCAGTGAACATCCTCATCACTGATCCTCAGCCTTGCATTCTGAGTTTTACACAGTTGATGTGCAAAAGTGGAGGATTTGCACCCCTGGTATGTTTCTTTCTGGCTAGGTGGTAACGGCTTGTTATTTCTACATGTATCAAATAAATGAAACGAACACTACTACTCCATTCACAAAGGGTTGGACCAGGAAATGGCTGTGAGTTGAAGGCTGGAGGAAATCACACCTGCTGAAAATACAGTAGTCCCCGTTACCAACAGTTTAACTTTCTGGGGTCTCTATTACCCTCAGTCAACGATAGTCCAGAAGCAGTTGATCCTCTTTCTGACATATGGTCAGAAGGTCAATACTAGCTTAACAGTACATCACAATGCCTACATCATTCACCTCACTTCATCTCATCATATGGCCGTTTTATCATCTCATGCCATCGCAAGAAGGGTAAGCACAGTACAATGAGGAATTGTGTGTGTGTGAGAGACCACACTCACGTAACTTTTATTATAGTGTATTGTTAAAATTATTTTATTATTAGTTATCATTGTTAACCTGTTACTATGACTAATTTATAAATTAAACTTTTCCATAGGTATATATGCATAGGAAAAACATAAATATAAGGTTTGGTACTATCTGAGGTTTTAGGCATCCACTGGGAGTCTTGGAATGTGTCCTCAGTGGATAATGGGGGACTACTGTACAAACCCATGCACACACTGGGGGAAAAGGCAAACTTCAGCAACCTCCTAACTCATTTCCTTTCTTTTCTGAAAAGTCTTTATTCTAATCCTGCCCTTTTCTTGCTATTTCTTCTTATCCACTGCCTGATTTATCCATTAGCCTAATGCTGCAACCCTGAACCCTTACGCAATGAAGAAAATTAGTGCAATGGTATCTTCTAGCTCCAGAGCCCCTGCAGTTATAGGCTTTTCATTAGTCCCATCTACTTAAGCTGGTAGTCAAATCTTGTTCCTTAGAACAAAGTTGCATCATTTATCCAATTTGTTATCATCTCCTCATGACGTTGTTTTTGCCAGCATTAGTGAAGATAAAATACACCTCCAGTCTAGATCATAAATTTTCAATACTAGGTCCCCAAGTTCAATTCTGATGCCCTCAGTCAGACCTTATTGACTTATTAAAGGAAATATAGATCTCTTTTTTTTTTTTATCCAGAAGCCTAAAGATACAATTCTTTGAAGAGTAGAACACTGTGAACCAACCTATTTTGGACCTCAGAGGAAACATATTTCAGATTAAGAGTGAAACTTATTCTATGCAAATTATTTCATCACATAGAGCAATCTATTCATCTCATAACCACTTACTTTAAGATACAAATGTAATATGTATTAGAAATTTATTCTTAAAAGATGCTTCTTAGAGACACCTCAATTGGACCTGAATTGGGTTTTGCATGATATGTCATTTCTATTTCTTTGCTTAGTTAATCCCCTTACTTGGCAGATGCATTCCTAGGAAGCTATTACACTTCCCTCAAACGCCTTAGAACTTGAAGAGAGAAAGCACTAGAATTTTAAGCCAAGCTTGGACACCCACACAAGCTAACATGGTACCCAGCCTCCAAATGTGGCAGAAGAGTGAAGGAATAACATATGTTTCTGGGACAACATATTCAATAAAATGTTGAGTTACTGATGGTTGTATGAACAGGGCAAAGTAGGAAATAGCAATCATTTGCTCGTGGTCAGCTGTGCCCCATATCTCACAAGATGGAGTATAGGGACCAAGACAGGTCCATGACTTGAAATGTCACAACTTAGCCTTTTGTTGCTTCACCAGTAGAAAAGATGAAAAAAATAGGGAAAAATACATAAAGACAGATATATAGATAAATAGGATTTGGAGATTATGTCTTTCTCTTTAGAAGCCTATGTACAGAGATTAAAAAAGAACTGTGGTGCCAGGAATCTATAAAAATAACTAGTGAATCAAGAGATAAAGAAGTATTATTTAAATGATTGTGCTTACTGCACTGTGCTTAGGACTGTGGAATGACTCATGTCTCTATTTTCAAATGAAGTATAGTCTAGGTGAGGGGGCAACACTAAACTTTGTGAAAACAATTAAGACTCAGAGTTGGTGCAACAGGTTGAAATTATCAGAAAATGTTGCCAACAATAACACCCTTACCCAGATCAGTAGACCATCTTGTATATAGTCATTAGAAGAGGAGGAGGAGGAGGAGGAGGAGGAGGAGGAGGAGGAGGAGGAGGAGGAGATGATTCAGATATAAAAAACCTGTTTACCTGACAACCAGATGCAATGAGTCCATTTCAAACTGTACAAAGAGAGGTTCATCAGGAAGATGGCGGCGTAGGAGGACGCTGGGCTCACCGGGCGTCCTGCTGATCACTTAGATTCCACCTACACCTGCCTAAATAACCCAGAAAACCGCCAGAGGATTAGCAGAACGGAGTCTCCGGAGCCAAGCGCCGACAAGAGGCCCACGGAAGAGGGTAGGAAGGGCGGCGAGGCGGTGCGCGCTCCACGGACTGGCGGGAGGGAGCCGGGGAGGAGGGGCGGCTCGCTGGCCAAGCGGAGCCCCCGAGTCTGGCTGGCAAAAGCGGAGGGCCCAGACGGACTGTGTCCCAACAGCAAGCACGACATAGCATCTGGGAGGTCAGAAGTTAACAGCTCCGCTCAGAAAGCGGGAAGGCTGGAGGACAAAGGGAGGGAGAGCTGCTGAGCCCCTGGACGACAGAGCTCAGCTTGGCAGGGAATAAAGGTGCTCCCCAGCGCCATCTCCCCCGCCCATCCCCCAGCCAAAATCCCAAAGAGAACCAGTTCCTGCCAGGGAACTTGCTCGCTCCGCGCAAACACCCAACTCTGTGCTTCTGTGGAGCCAAACCTCCGGCAGTGGATCTGACTCCCTCCCGCTGCCACAGGGCCCCTCCTAAAGTGGATCACCTAAGGAGAAGTGAGCTAAGCCTGCCCCTCCTGCCCCCGTGCACCTTGCCTACCCACCCCAGCTAATATGCCAGATCCCCAGCACCACGAGCCTGGCAGTGTGCAAGTAGCCCAGACGGGCCACGCCACCCCACAGTGAATCCCGCCCCTAGGAGAGGGGAAGAGAAGGCACACACCAGTCCGACTGTGGCCCCAACGGTGGGCTGGGGGCAGATATCAGGTCGGACTGCGGCCCCGCCCACCAACTCCAGTTATACACCACAGCACAGGGGTAGTGCCCTGCAGGTCCTCACCACTCCAGGGACTATCCAAAATGACCAAACGGAAGAATTCCCCTCAGAAGAATCTCCAGGAAATAACAACAGCTAATGAACTGATCAAAAAGGATTTAAATAATATAACAGAAAGTGAATTTAGAATAATAGTCATAAAATTAATCGCTGGGCTTGAAAACAGTATAGAGGACAGCAGAGAATCTCTTGCCACAGAGATCAAGGGACTAAGGAACAGTCACGAGGAGCTGAAAAACGCTTTAAACGAAATGCAAAACAAAATGGAAACCACGACGGCTCGGATTGAAGAGGCAGAGGAGAGAATAGGTGAACTAGAAGATAAAGTTATGGAGAAAGAGGAAGCTGAGAGAAAGAGAGATAAAAAAATCCAGGAGTATGAGGGGAAAATTAGAGAACTAAGTGATACACTAAAAAGAAATAATATACGCATACTTGGTATCCCAGAGGAGGAAGCGAGAGGGAAAGGTGCTGAAGGGGTACTTGAAGAAATTATAGCTGAGAACTTCCCTGAACTGGGGAAGGAAAAAGGCATTGAAATCCAAGAGGCACAGAGAACTCCCTTCAGACGTAACTTGAATCGATCTTCTGCACGACATATCATAGTGAAACTGGCAAAATACAAGGATAAAGAGAAAATTCTGAAAGCAGCAAGGGATAAACGTGCCCTCACATATAAAGGGAGACCTATAAGACTCGTGACTGATCTCTCCTTTGAAACTTGGCAGGCCAGAAAGGCTTGGCACGAGATCTTCAGTGTGCTAAACAGAAAAAATATGCAGCCGAGAATCCTTTATCCAGCAAGTCTGTCATTTAGAATAGAAGGAGAGATAAAGGTCTTCCCAAACAAACAAAAACTGAAGGAATTTGTCACCACCAAACCAGCCCTACAAGAGATCCTAAGGGGGATCCTGTGAGACAAAGTACCAGAGACATCACTACAAGCATAAAACATACAGACATCACAATGACTCTAAACCCGTATCTTTCTATAATAACACTGAATGTAAATGGATTAAATGTGCCAACCAAAAGACATAGGCTATCAGAATGGATAAAAAAACAAGACCCATCTATTTGCTGTCTACAAGAGACTCATTTGAGATCTGAGGACACCTTTAGATTGAGAGTGAGGGGATGGAGAACTATTTGTCATGCTACTGGAAGCCAAAAGAAAGCTGGAGTAGCCATACTTATATCAGACAAACTAGACTTTAATAAAGGCTGTAACAAGAGATGAAGAAGGGCATTATATAATAATTACAGGGTCTATCCATCAGGAAGAGCTAACGATTATAAATGTCTATGCGCCGAATACCGGAGCCCCCAGATATATAAAACAGTTACTCATAAACATAAGCAACCTTATTGATAAGAATGTGGTCATTGCAGGGGACTTTAACACCCCACTTACAGAAATGGATAGAGCATCTAGACACACAGTCAATAAAGAAACAAGGGCCCTGAATGATACATTGGATCAGATGGACTTGACAGATATATTTAGAACTCTGCATCCCAAAGCAACAGAATATACTTTCTTCTCGAGTGCACATGGAACATTCTCCAAGATAGATCATATACTGGGTCACAAAACAGCCCTTCATAAGTTTACAAGAATTGAAATTAGACCATGCATACTTTCAGACCACAATGCTATGAAGCTTGAAATCAACCACAGGAAAAAGTCTGGGAAACCTCCAAAAGCATGGAGGTTAACCCAGCAATAGCACTGCTAGGAATTTATCCAAGGGATACAGGAGTACTGATGCATAGGGGCACTTGTACCCCAATGTTTATAGCAGCACTCTCAACAATCGCCAAATTATGGAAAGAGCCTAAATGTCCATCAACTGATGAATGGATAAAGAAATTGTGGTTTATATACACAATGGAATACTACGTGGCAATGAGAAAGAATGAAATATGGCCTTTTGTAGCAACGTGGATGGAACTGGAGAGTGTGATGCTAAGTGAAATAAGCCATACAGAGAAAGACAGATACCATATGGTTTCACTCTTATGTGGATCCTGAGAAACGTAACAGAAACCCATGGGGGAGGGGAAGGGAAAAAAAAAAAAAAAAGAGGTTAGAGTGGGATAGAGCCAAAGCATAAGAGACTGTTAAAAACTGAGAACAAACTGAGGGTTGATGGGGGGTGGGAGGGAGGGCAGGGTGGGTGATGGGTATTGAGGAGGGCACCTTTTGGGATGAGCACTGGGTGTTGTATGGAAACCAATTTGACAGTAAATTTCATATATTAAAAAAATTAAAAAATAAATAAATAAATAAACAGGTGAATAAGTAAGCCATGAGGATATCTGGGGGAAAAAAAAAAAAAAGTCCAGGAAGAGGTAATAGCCTGAAATATTGAGGAGGCCAGTGTGGCTGCTTTGAATGACTAGGGGGTAGAGAAGACAGAGCTGGATTTAGAGAGAGCACAGTGGGTCAGGTCACATAAGTACATTTATAGTACACTGGGAGAAATGAGACTTTGGAGGGTATGATCAGAGATGTTCCTTCTATTGTTTACCCACTTCTCGTCTATGATCAGGTACCTCCATTCAGAATCTACACCCTTCTCACTTAATTCTTAGAAGGGGTTATTGTGTAGATAATCATTGAAGAGAGAAAAGGATTCCTCCTACCCCACCAATTGGAAATTTTCATAATATGTGAACCATTTTATTGTTAAAACAATTTGGCAGAATAAACATTTAAAATGAAAAAGATTAAAAAATTAGCCTTGAGAGGTCTCAAAGTTCAAATCAAATCCTATGTAATAGTATTGAGAATCCCCCATCTCTCACTTTTATCAGTCACAAGAATGGAGATATACTCAAAATGGATTGCAAAAAAATTTTATACTCTCCGAAGTGCTACACACCCCTTCCAGAGGGAAGGAACACTCATATATATTAGTCATATTACAGAATTGAACTATGATGAGAGAACAATCACAACTTTTAAAGACAAATTACACAATGCAGTGTTTACCATCTGTTATTTTTTTAAATCAAGGTATAATAAAATATAAATATAATAAAAGCACATTTTATTTTGATCACAACCACAAAAAAAAAAAAAAAAAAAAAAAAAAAAAAGCATGGAGGTTAAAGAACACCCTACTAATGAATGAGTGGGTCAACCAGGCAATTAGAGAAGAAATTAAAACATATATGGAAACAAATGAAAATGAAAATACAACAATCCAAATGCTTTGGGATTCAGCGAAGGCAGTCCTGAGAGGAAAATACATTGCAATCCAGGCCTATCTCAAAAAGCAAAAAAAATCCCAAATACAAAATCTAACAGCACACCTAAAGGAAATAGAAGCAGAACAGCAAAGGCAGCCTAAACCCAGCAGAAGAAGAGAAATAATAAAGATCAGAGCAGAAATAAACAATATAGAATCTAAAAAAAACGGTAGAGCAGATCAACGAAACCAAGAGTTGGTTTTTTGAAAAAATAAACAAAATTGGGGCGCCTGGGTGGCGCAGTCGGTTAAGCGTCCGACTTCAGCCAGGTCACGATCTCGCGGTCCGTGAGTTCGAGCCCCGCGTCAGGCTCTGGGCTGACGGCTCGGAGCCTGGAGCCTGTTTCCGACTCTGTGTCTCCCTCTCTCTCTGCCCCTCCCCCGTTCATGCTCTGTCTCTCTCTGTCCCAAAAATAAAATAAAAAACGTTGAAAAAAAATTAAAAAAAAAAAATAAATAAATAAACAAAATTGACAAACCTCTAGCCAGGCTTCTCAAAAAGAAAAGGGAGATGACCCAAATAGATAAAATCATGAATGAAAATGGAATTATTACAACCAATCCCTCAGAGATACAAACAATTATCAGGGAATACTATGAAAAATTATATGCCAACAAATTGGACAACCTGGAAGCAATGGACACATTCCTAAACACCCACACTCTTCCAAAACTCAATCAGGAGGAAATAGAAAGCTTGAACAGACCCATAACCAGCGAAGAAATTGAATCGGTTATCAAAAACCTCCCAACAAATAAGAGTCCAGGACCAGATGGCTTCCCAGGGGAGTTCTACCAGACGTTTAAAGCAGAGATAATACCTATCCTTCTCAAGCTATTCCAAGAAATAGAAAGGGAAGGAAAACTTCCAGACTCATTCTGTGAAGCCAGTATTACTTTGATTCCTAAACCAGACAGAGACCCAGTAAAAAAAGAGAACTACAGGCCAATATCTCTGATGAATATGGATGCAAAAATTCTCAATAAGATACTAGCAAATCGAATTCAACGGCATATAAAAAGAATTATTCACCATGATCAAGTGGGATTCATTCCTGGGATGCAGGGCTGGTTCAACATTCGCAAATCGATCAACGTGATACATCACATTAACAAAAAAAAAGAGAAGAACCATATGATCCTGTCAATCGATGCAGAAAAGGCCTTTGACAAAATCCAGCACCCTTTCTTAATAAAAACCCTTGAGAAAGTCGGGATAGAAGGAACATACTTAAAGATCATAAAAGCCATTTATGAAAAGCCCACAGCTAACATCATCCTCAACGGGGAAAAACTGAGAGCTTTTTCCCTGAGATCAGGAACACGACAGGGATGCCCACTCTCACCGCTGTTGTTTAACATAGTGCTGGAAGTTCTAGCATCAGCAATCGGACAACAAAAGGAAATCAAAGGCATCCAAATTGGCAAAGATGAAGTCAAGCTGTCGCTTTTTGCAGATGACATGATATTATACATGGAAAATCCGATAGACTCCACCAGAAGTCTGCTAGAACTGATACATGAATTCAGCAAAGTTGCACGATACAAAATCAATGTCCAGAAATCAGTTGCATTCTTATACACTAACAATGAAGCAACAGAAAGACAAATAAAGAAACTGATCCCATTCACAATTGCACCAAGAAGCATAAAATACCTAGGAATAATTCTAACCAAAGATGTAAAAGATCTGTATGCTGAAAACTATAGAAAGCTTATGCAGGTAATTGAAGAAGATATAAAGAAATGGAAAGACATTCCCTGCTCATGGATTGGAAGAATAAATATTGTCAAAATGTCAATACTACCCAAAGCTATCTACACATTCAATGCAATCCCAATCAAAATTGCACCAGCATTCTTCTCGAAACTAGAACAAGCAATCCTAAAATTCATATGGAACCACAAAAGGCCCCAAATAGCCAAAGTAATTTTGAAGAAGACCAAAGCAGGAGGCATCACAATCCCAGACTTTAGCCTCTACTACAAAGCTGTAATCATCAAGACAGCATGGTATTGGCATAAAAACAGACACATAGACCAATGGAATAGAATAGAAACCCCAGAACTAGACCCACAAACGTATGGCCAACTCATCTTTGACAAAGCAGGAAAGAACATCCAATGGAAACAAGACAGTCTCTTTAACAAATGGTGCTGGGAGAACTGGACAGCAACATGCAGAAGGTTGAAACTAGACCACTTTCTCACACCATTCACAAAAATAAACTCAAAATGGATAAAGGACCTGAATGTGAGACAGGAAACCATCAAAACCTTAGAGGAGAAAGCAGGAAAAGACCTCTCTGACCTCAGCCGTAGCAATCTCTTACTCGGCACATCCCCAAAGGCAAGGGAATTAAAAGCAAAAGTGAATTACTGGGACCTTATGAAGATAAAAAGCTTCTGCACAGCAAAGGAAACAACCAACAAAACTAAAAGGCAACCAACGGAATGGGAAAAGATATTTGCAAATGACATATCAGACAAAGGGCTAGTATCCAAAATCTATAAAGAGCTCATCAAACTCCACACCCAAAAAACAAATAACCCAGTGAAGAAATGGGCAGAAAACATGAATAGACACTTCTCTAAAGGAGACATCCGGATGGCCAACAGGCACATGAAAAGATGTTCAACGTCGCTCCTCATAAGGGAAATACAAATCAAAACCACACTCAGATATCACCTCACGCCAGTCAGAGTGGCAAGATGAACAAATCGGGAGACTATAGATGCTGGAGAGGATGTGGAGAAATGGGAACCCTCTTGCACTCTTGGTGGGAATGCAAATTGGTGCAGCCGCTCTGGAAAGCAGTGTGGAGGTTCCTCAGAAAATTAAAAATAGACCTACCCTATGACCCAGCAATAGCACTGCTAGGAATTTATCCAAGGGATACAGGAGTACTGATGCATAGGGGCACTTGTATCCCAATGTTTATAGCAGCACTCTCAACAATAGCCAGATTATGGAAAGAGCCTAAATGTCCATCAACTGATGAATGGATAAAGAAATTGTGGTTTATATACACAATGGAATACTACGTGGCAATGAGAAAAAATGAAATATGGCCTTTTGTAGCAACGTGGGTGGTACTGGAGAGGGTGATGCTAAGTGAAATAAGCCATACAGAGAAAGACAGATACCATATGGTTTCACTCTTATGTGGATCCTGAGAAACGTAACAGAAACCCATGCGGGAGGGGAAGGAAAAAAAAAAAAAAGAAAAGAGGTTAGAGTGGGATAGAGCCAAAGCATAAGAGACTGTTAAAAACTGAGAACAAACTGAGGGTTGATGGGGGGTGGGAGGGAGGGCAGGGTGGGTGATGGGTATTGAGGAGGGCACCTTTTGGGATGAGCACTGGGTGTTGTATGGAAACCAATTTGACAGTAAATTTCATATATTAAAAAATAAAAAAAAAATTAAAAAAAAAAAACAAAACTGTACCAAGAAATACTCTTAGCCCTATGTCCAAAGGGTTCTCTAGAAAGAAGGATGCACATATGATTTGCTGCACGGATGTGATGGTTGTGTGCTGTGTTCGTTGCTGGGTTTACATGTACTGGGTCTGGGTTTTTCTCACAGGAAGTTTACCTGCTAAGTTTCCTCTACACCTTTAATTGCACCACACACAGCACCTGAAATGCCTTCCCCGTTTTTTTCCCACCAATCCAACCTTTTCTCATCCTGCAGGGTACATTCAAGTTCTTGAGTGGAGTTATAACGATCTTTGTTTTTCATTTGTTTGAGAGTTAATCTTGTCTTCCCCTCAAATCGATTTTTAAAATGTCTTGTTTATCAAATGCTTTCATTTTACTAATAATCACAAACAAAGCTTGGTTTTTCATTTATTTTCATAATGGTACAATCGGGTGACAAGCGTTGGTCAATAGATTGATGGAATAGGTGTAAAAGTAATCTTCCAGAGTGATCTTAGAAACCCTTGTTAAAGACGTGGAGTACCAAGTTCAAAGCCTGGAGCCCTGAGTCAGTACTGTTAGAAGTGCACCTAGGAGTCCTCATCAATGAGCAATATCCAAGTGAAATTTTGTGCAAATGATAAAGTCTTAGATTTTTAAACCATTAGAGTTTATATACTCTATGGTGATATACTCCTTTTTTTGGTTGTTGTTAATTATGTGAGTTGGTATGCACACAGCACTTGGACCATGATTGGCACATAGTAAGGGCTTAATAATGCTAGTTGTTGTTATAATTATTACTAAGTAGTTACTATTAGTGTGATCCTTTCAACTAAAGTTTCATGAGTATTCTCTAAATACAAAGCATGTTTCGAACACTGTTGAAACATTCAGTTAATAAGCACTGTCTTGTTATTAAGGAGTTCACAGCCTAATAAAAGTAAAATAATAATGACAGCAGTAAAATATCTACCATTTATTAAGGCTTGCCTGAAGTGTGCTACTATTGCTTATCTTTCTAAATATTAACTCCTTTTTCCTTAAAATAACTTTATATTAAACCTACTTTACAGCCAGTAGAATCTGGGGCAAAAAGGGATTCAACACAATGCCAATGCTGCAGAGCTGACAATTGGAAGGGCCAGAGTTGGCATCCAGGGAGTCTATTCAGCGCCTATATTTTTATTTTCCATGCCATGCTGCCCATGAGAAGTATGTGAATTAAT